>NW_024871013.1:0-656250 GCF_019054845.1 Dipodomys spectabilis | reverse complement strand
TCTGGCAACCACTTCTCCTAAGTTACCCTAGAAGTACCATCTAATTAGGTTAGAGCACAATAGCTTGCTAGCCTGACTAGTTATTAGCCCCAGCCCTTTTCCCACCTTGTATTGCACCAATCATCTGCTAGAATTATGATTTAAATTTCCCACGTGCTGTATTGATTCGTTGCCAATACATACTGAGACCTTACCCCTACCAAAGAACATATAAAAAGTGCTGTAACCTTGTGCTGGGGGCATCTCTCTGCAATCGGACAAAGTGCACAGAGGGGTCCGTGCTCGAGCTCGTCAATAAACGACTCATTGCCGCTTGCATTGATCTTTGGCCCTGGTGGTCTTTTTGGGGGCTCCAAGTCTCGGGCATTATAATAAGTATCAAGGAGGACTTCTGAGAGCCACTGGTGCCTTCCTAGTCATTGGTCTTGCTGATGCTCTTGAACAGACCAGTGAGTTCCCTATCCTGGTGTTGAAGTGGTGGGAGCTGGAGCCCACAGTTCGAATCTTGGTCCTGCCACCTCCAAATGGCAGGAGGTCATAAGAAAGTCATTCCTATCCATATGAATACCAATGGAATGTGATCTTTGTCATGATTGAATGGGAAGTTCTTAAATGATTCTCGGATAAAATTGTAAACAACTAGATTATAATACACTGATCAATTTAATTAGTACTTTATGAAACATTTAAACAATCACATTCATTAAATGGAGGCATAATGAAATATCTCAGAACTGGGTGTCACATAGTATAGGGGTGGCATTTTTTCTGTCGGGACTTACTTTAGTTAATTGTTATATCCCATTTTCTGAATGTTATTTGGTATATGAAACTAGGATATATTATAAATCAATTATGCGAATAGTTTTTATCATAAATATTTATAGCAAAAAATAGAGATAAATTCAAATTATATATATTTGAAGACAGTGCTTGGTTAGTCCTCTTCTCATATTCCCCATGCCCTTCATGAGAATAATACACATTGTAAGGTAATGCTTAGAGTGTTTTGCTGAAATAGGTTGACTTTAAACCAGTGAGTTACTCTATGCTGCATTTTGTTTACTTTATATCCAGAAAATCTAATTTCTTACTTTGTCGTTTTCCTTAGGCTTTATACTCAGATTTAATCTCTGATGGGTGACAAATAAAGATATAAACATTTTTTAACAGTGGCTAAATTTAGGCTGAGGAATCTAGGTACAATGCAACTCATGCAGATAGGCCTCATAAGTCATGAGACCCTGGGATCAAAATGTTAACCAATGCATACTGGTGTCATGCTTATGAGATTTTGTGTATTATAAACAATGGTTATTAGAATGTTTTTGGAATCAATATCATTTCATGGGTTAGGAACTGAAGAGAGACATTATACTCAGAGCAAAATTTAAGGAGGCATCCAAAATTAGTTAGCAAGATATACATCATGTAACACAATGTTTTAAAAATGCAAACTAATGGAAATAATTTATGAAAAATCATCAACATTTACAGTAAATACAGAATCACTTTGACTGATTTTTCTTTTTCCCCAGTTGCAATAAAGCTTACATAATGACTTTTCTGGAGATATGTTTACTTAGGTGTTGATATTTAGTTGGAGAAGTTATGCTCTTTCATATATTAATTTGACAGATCAAAGAGGAAATGAATTCCATGTCAGAGTCAACACCCATAATAATGTTACAGATGTATCCTGCTACTTTGCCAAAGTTTCAAATCAGATTTAGTAACAGGTCTTTCTTTGGATCTAAATAAATAGGTATGTAATTTTGTCAGTACTAGAAAGATTTTGAAAACCATTTGTTAAGCTATTATTTTCCAGAAACTACTTCTCTCTTTTCATGAGATTTTTAATTTCATTTATATCATGTTTTGATGTTCTCCTTTAGATTACCCACATTCAGTCTTCTACAAAGTGTAATTTGGAGTAGTTTAAAGTTATATACACTCATGTACACTGCTCAGATTTTTTTATTTGCATATTTTTTCTTGTTAAATCAGTCGGAATTAGTTCTCAATACTGATAATATTGGACTTATTCATTGATTTTTTGAATTTGTTAAGTATGTCATGATTTTGTTATTTTGTTCTTTTAAATATGTGCAGATCTCACTCCACATACAGTCACATTCATTTTAAACAATTTGATCCATTCATGGGATTTGCTACATTTGGTTCATCTAGATGAATTTAATTACAAATTAATGCAACCATATTTCTGAGACACAGTTATCTTTATGCCTCTACTCCAAGTTAACATGTATTTGAAGTTTTTGTGCGTAAAAAAACTGGGCACAACATGTTTTTGTTCCTGGGGGACTTCTACTTTGTTGGTTGTTTTTCCAGCTATGGTGACTTCAACATACGTGTGCATTTTATTTCAATTGTTTTGTTTCAGTATTTTGTTTCATATAACAGATATTAGAAAAATAGTGATTTAGAACGTTTCCAAATTCTAAGAGAGACACTTGAAAGTTTGTGACAACTGGGAATGGGAAGGTCTTCATAGTGAATGGCAGAGCAGAATAACAGACACTGCTTGACATGATTTTCCTCTTGCCTCCTCTTCTTCCTCCTTGCCTTCCTCTTCCTCCTCTTGCCTCAATATTTCCAATGGTATTACTTCAAAGTCTGTAGTGGAAAGAAAATATTTTTGTCTGTATGAACTCAGAATTTTTGATTCAATTGGGACACATTATACATTTAAATTTCATTTTAACTCGAAAATCTTCTTTCCTTCATTTAAAATCACAGTTGTGAATTTATAATGCTAAAGTAGCATCTACTAATTTATACGAAATGGTCCAAAATATTTTCACTTCTCTCTATATGTAAGATAGAGTGTAATAATAATAATGAGTAATATAGTATGTAATAATTTCCTTTGGGGAAAGTCAATTACAGTGGGTTTTTGTGAGATACTGAGTAATAGTAAAACATATTTGATTTTATTAAAAAATTCCCAGTTACATCTAAAAATTACTGATAGTTATAAATTAATGCTGAAAAATAACACTGTTTATTAGAAAAACCAGAAGTTTCAATAAGCTTGCTTTTTTTAAACTTGTCTTGAATCTGAGCGTCGGTGGCTCATGCCTGATATCCTAGCTACCCAAAATTCTGAGATCTGAGGATAGTGGTTCAAAACCAGTGTGGGCAGAAAAGTCTGTGAGACACTTATCGCCAATATATCTCTTGAAAACTAGAAACGACACTGTGGCTCAAGTGCTACAGTGTTATCCTTGAGCTGAAGTGCTCAGGGACAGTGCTCAGGCCCAGTGTTCAAGCCCCATGACAGGCAAAAAAAAAATTGACATGGATTTTTACTTTATTATTTCATGATTTTTAATGTGAAAATACATACAGAGGGTTTTAAAATTGCATGAAGAAAGTAATGAGTACATTTCTTATCAAGCATTGTTGCCTCCTCCCTTGTTTCCCCTTCCCATCCCTTCCCATCTCCCTTTCGGCCCTTCCCCCCCCTCCGCCGCCCTCTGCACCAAAGTTGTAAAGTTCAATTTTCGACATAACGTCTTGTACATGTCATTGTTGCAATGGGTTCACATGTATCCCAATTTGTTTTTTCCTTCCCCTCCCCAAATTATACCAACATCAAATACAGTGAAAATAGAGGTTATATCGTGGGGGAGGGACATAAAAAGCAACCAAGAAATCATCTTGTAAATATGCTAGAAACAACAGCAAGAAAGAAAAACCATTTGAGTCCTTAACTTGGTGTTCATTTCACCTAACATCAACTTGTCTGAGAGTTTATGTTTATCTCTGACATGTACTAGGTATTGCAAATAAGGGAATCCATGGAAGCTATGTTTCTTTGGGCCTGGATTACTTCACTTAATATAATATTTTCCAAGGCTTTCCATTTCCTAACAAATGGGACAATATCATTTTTTCTGATGGAGGCATAGTATTCCATTGTGTATATATACCACATTTTTTTATTGTAAGAATACCGTGCAGAGGAGTTACTGGGCAAGATAATGAGTACATTTCTTATCAAGCGTTGTTGCCGCATTTTATCGATCCACTCATCCACTGAGGGGCATCTGGGTTAGTTCCACATCTTATGTATGGCAAATAATTCTGCAATAAATATAGTGGTGCTGATAGCTTTAGTATGGGTTTGTTTGTGATCATTTGGTAAATGCCCAAAAGTGGGATTGCTGTGTCATAGGGGAGTATTTTGAGGAACATCCATACTATTTTCCAGCATGGTTGAACAAGATTATAGTGCCACCGACATCCTGTCCAGTTTCTGTTGTTATTACAGTTCTTCATAATATCCATTCGAACTGGGATAAGGTGGTATCTCAATGTAGTTTAGATTAGCATTTCTTTTATACCTAGGGAGGTTGAGCATTTCTTCATGTATCTATGGGTTATCCTTTCCTCTTCAGAGAAGTTTCTCTTTAGTCTACAGTCTACTTATTTGTTGGGCAGTTATTTCTTTGAGGATTTGTTGTTGGTGGATTTAATTTTTTGAGTTCCAGGTATATTTTGGATATGAGACCATTGTCTGTTGTATGGCTAGTGAAGATCTTCTCCCAATTCATGAGCTTTCTATTGATCTTGCTAGCTATGTCTTTGCCATGCCTAAACTCTGAAATTTCATGCAATTTCATTGTCCAACCTTTCTTTGATCTGTTGTGCTTCTGGGTCTCTATTAAGAAAATTTCAGCTTGTGCCAAGGAAACATAGGTTTTCTCCTAGTTTGTCCTGCAATGTTTTCAGTGTGTCTGCTTTGACTCTGAGGTCTTTCATTCATTTGGAGTTGATTCTTGTGCAGGGTGACATACATGGTTCAAGCTTTAGTTTTCTACAATTGATTAACCAATTTTGTCAGCACCATTTACAGACGAGGTTCTTTCTTCTATTCTATTTTTTTAGCTCCCTTATGGAAGATTAGGTGGCTGTAGGTCTGTGCATTCATTTCTGGGATTTCAATTCTATTCCATTGGTCCTGAGGTCTGTTCTTGTGCCAGTACCGAGCTGTTTTGATTACTATGGCTTTGTAGTAGAGTTTGAAATTTGGTATTGATATTCCTCCAGCACTTTTCTTTCTGTTATTGATCTTTTATACTATTCAGAGTATTTTATTGTTCCATATGAATTTTTGGATTGCCAATTCTATTTTCTTGAAGAATGAGTTTTTAATATTGATAAGCATCACATTGAATTTGTAGATAGCCTAGGGAAGTATTGCCATTTTCACGATGTTGATTCTTCCAATCCAGGAGCATGGGAGGTTTTTCCACTTTCTAAGTTCCGTGTTTTATTTCCTTTGTCAGGTTTTTAAAGTTTGCATCATAAAGATCCCTCACATCTTTAATTAAGTTAGTACCTAGGTATTTTATTTTTTATGGGCTATTATGAATGGAGTTGCTTTCCTGATTTCAGCCATGCTTTTCTCATTGTTGGCATACAGAAAAGCCATTGATTTTTGAGAGTTAATTTTTCCCTGATACTTTGCCAACGTTTTGAATCAGCATGAATAATTTCGGAGTGGAGTCGGTTGGATTATTTAAATACAACATCATGTCATTTGCAAAGAGGGAGAGTTTTACATCATCTTTCCCTATTTGGATCCCTTTTATGTTTGCATCTTGTCTTTTGCTGTAGCTAGGCATTCAAATACTAAATTGAAGAGAAGTGGAGAGAGTGGACATCCTTGTCTCGTTCCTGAGTTAAGAGGAAATGGCTTTAGTTTTTCACCATTAATTATAATGCTGGCTGTAGGTTTGTCATATACAGCCTTTATTGTATTGAGCATTGTTGACTGGATTCATAGTTTTTACAGAGCTTTCATTGCAAAGGGGTGTAGGATTTTGTCAGTGCTTTTTCTGCATCTATTGAGATAACTATGTAATTCATATCCTTGCTTTTGTTGATGTGATGAAATTTATTAATTGATTTGCATATATTGAACCAGCTTTGCATCCCTGAAATGAATGCTGTTTGATCATTGTGTATGATTTTTTAGATGAATTGTTGACATCGATTGGCCCAAATTTTGTTGAGGAGTTTTGCATCAGTGTTCATCAAAGAAATGGGTCTACAGTTTTCTTTCTTTGATGAGTCCCTGCCTGATTTTGCGATAAGGGTTCTGATGGAATCATAGAATGAATTCTGTAATGAACTTTCTCTTTCAATTTCATTGAAGATTTGGAGGAGTATTGGTGTGGGCTCTACTTTGAAGGCCTTATAGATTTCCGTTATGAATCCATCTGGTTCTTAGATGGGAGGACGCTTATTGGTGTTTCTATTTCTATGCTTGATATTGGCATGTTAAGTTGATTTAACTTATCTTGGTTGTTTCGGCATGTTAAGATTTGCTAGGAAAAGGTCCATTTCTGCCAGGTTCTCAAAATTATTTGCATAATGGTTTGAAAAGTATTCCCTTATAATTTTTTGAATCTTGGTTGTTTCTGTGATGATGTTTCCATTCGCATCTCTAATTTTTTTTTTTTTAATTTGGGTGAGTTCCTTTCTTATTCTGATAAGATTTTCTAAGGGTCTGTCAATGTTGTTAATTTTTTCAAAGTAACAACTCCTTGTTTTGTTGATTCTTTCTATGATATATTTGGTTTCTAATTCATTTAATTCTTATTTAATTTTAATTATTTCTTTCCATCTACTGGATTGGGGTTTATCTTGTTGCTCTTTTTCAAGGAGGTTCAGATGTCTTATTAAATTGTTGGTTTCAGATCTCTCCAATTTGTTGTTGTAGGACCCCAGAGGTATAAACTTGCCTGTGAGTACTGCCTTTGCTGTGTCCCAAAGGAGCTGGTAATTTGTGTGTTCATTTTTTAATATCATGAACATTTACATTTCCTTTCTAATCTCTTCCATGACTCATTCGTGATTCAACAGTGTGTTGTTCAGCCTCCCTGTTGTACAGGACTTTCTTTGTTGGCTTTTGTTGTTGAGTTCTAATTTTATTCACATGGATGCTGTTTCTTGGCTTTTACTGTGGTCTGGTTGGTTTTCTATGTGTAGGGTACTTTTGTCTTTTGTAGGGCTGGTTTGGTGGAGATATATTGTCAATTTTTCTGTGCTATAGACGGTTTTTATTTGACCTCCAGTAATGAAGGAGAGTTTAGCTGGGTACAGTATTCTTGGTTGATAGTTGTTTGTCTTTAGCACATGGCATACACCATTCCAGGCTCTTCTTTCTTTAATCGGCTCTGCTGAGAAGTCTGGTTTGATTCTGACTGGTTTCTGTTTATAGGTGATTGTTCTTTTTTTCCTTGAGATCTTTAAGGCTCCATTCCTTGGTCTGAATTGATCCTGTGAAGATTATAATGTTACCGTGGGATGTCCTGTTTTGGTCTGGTCTATCTGGGGTTTCATAAGCTTCTTATACCTGAATAGGCCTATCTTTTTGCATGTTTTGGAAGTTCTCTGCTAGAATTCTGTTAAATACATTTTCTAGACCATTAACTTCTGTCTCTAGGTGCTCCTCTACACACATTATCCTTAGATTAGGCCTTCTGATGTTGTCTTCCAAATGTTGAATAGATCTATCATATTTTTTGGATTTGTCTTGCATAATTGTATGCTTTTTCTCTATAATATCTAAGGTGTCTTTAATCCCTGAGATTCGATCTTCTGCATGGTCTAACCTACTGTCAAGACTTTCTACTTTGTTTTTTATTTCTTTTCCTTCTAATTGGTAGGATTTTATGGCTTCAAATTCTGTGTTGTTGCTTTGTTTTAGGTATATTATGAAATTCTTTACTTCCTTAATTTGGTGTTCAGCTTCTCAAATCACTTAGTTGATTGGTTATGGTTTCCCTGGACACCCATTCTTTCTGTCAGGCTCCATTCAGCATTCCATTTGTGATCTCCCTGACTTCTTTCAGCTGTCTGTTTATGGATCCCCTGAATGCCTCTATTGATATCTCATCCTGCTCTAGTAATTCCTGTATTACTCTTTGATTAGTTTAGTGAAGTTCACACAATTCTAGTAATTCTCTATGGCTGTGCTCAGCCTGTTCACACATTTCCTGTGTTTCTCTTTGACTCTTCTCAACCTGCTTATGCAATTCCTGCATTAATCTTTAAGTATCATCTTAATGCTTACAAGATTCCTGTATTAATTTTTGTTTGCCTCCTCACCCTCCCTAACACGCTCACACTGAGTCCTTTGCAAGTTTTCAATCATTTCATTCACCATTTTTACCAGTAGCGTTTGTACAGGTTTTTATGGAACTCCTCTGGATTATTCATTAACAAGTCTGTCACCTGATTAACATGAGTGGGAGTGAGATACCTGGACTTGCCATTTTTATTGTGCTTTTCAGCTTGTTCTGCCTATTTGGTATGAAATTAACACCAATTTTGTGCTAGAACACTATTTTAAGGCAAGCATCAACCAGAGTCCTGTAGTTGCACAATCAAAATAGCTGCAGATACAATCTAATTCAACAGATACAATCTTCAACATCAAACAACTATGTATTAATGGGCTACAAACAGCAAAAAAGGATTTGATAAACCAGAAATTATTAGCTTTAGGGAGAAATGTGGGGACAAATAGGACTAGAGGGATGTGGATGGGTAAAAGGAGAGTAAATGTAACCAATACCTAAACTCAGAGAGGGAAAAGGATTGGACAGAATGACAGGAGAGAAATTAAAAAAGAAAATTGGAAAAACAAAAATTAAATTTGAGAAGTGAAACACTTAAAAATTATGTACTTTTAAAGAAATGATATTGAGAGAAGAAAAGGATAGGATGAGAAGAGGGGAGGGATAGAAAGGAAACATGAAAGCAAAAAAATAAAAAAAATTAAAATTAGTAACTTGATAATTATATAGGTATAAAGAGATGATACTGCTCTTCAAGAAGTTAAGCCTAAGAGCTTGTGAATTGAGTAATAAATTTCGGGATTAAGTATGTACAAAATGGGGGATAAGGTCTAATAATTGACGACAGGTATATATCTGGGGATGAGCAGAACAGCAATTAAGTCATGAAAAATGACAGAAAAAATTGAAAACAATAAAAAAGGACCTAAAGGTCAACAAAGATTAAACACACACACACACACACACACACACACACACACACACACACCAAAAATAAAAATTATGAGAAAAAAGATTAACAGAAAACACTTTTAAAAAATAAAAATTCAAGAAAAGTTTCAAAATAGACTTCCTTAATTTTTTTTTTTGGGGGGGTGAATGGGAAGACCCTGTATCTCCCTGTGTCCATAACAAGTTTCTTGGTGGAGTCTCGGGTTGGCTTTTGGTGTTTGGTTTTCCTATGGCTTGATTGGTTTCTTAAGTCTGTTTGGGCCGGTTAACTGCTCTGTGATAGGCATGTTTTTTGATCTTCCTCCTAGGCTAGTTCAGTGGGAGGGTGCTTGGAGTGTCAGAAAAGAGGGAGATGGCTGTTTCCTCTAGTTTGGTGATGCTGTGATGAGGCTAGGTTCTGTGTAGGGTTGAGGTCTTTCATCAAACAGTAGCTTTTCCCTGAGGGGCTAACGCTTGAGACACTCACAGAGCCCAGCTTGGAGCTTTTCTCGGGGTTTATGTTTAGTGAATTTCAATTGCTTGTCTAGGCTTTTGTAGGGAGGGGCAATCTTTGGCTGTGTTTACCTGGTGAAGAAAGTCACTTCTCTGTGGGATGAGTTTTTCTGCCAAGGCGGGATGGCTTTCTCCTGGGTGGAACAGACAACATAACTGACATCATAAATCTATTGTATGATCGTGGTATTTCCCCTGCCAGGTAAGTATGTGAAGGGATGGGAAGGAGAAACAAAGGAGGAGGCTATAATACTTGATAAGAATGTACACATTATCTTGCCCATGTAATTGTAACCCCTCTGTATAGTATTTTCACAATAAAAAAAAAACCTATTGTGACTTATTGTAACATCGTTAGCCTATTGTGACCTCATCAACATTATGGCATCACCTACTAAGTATAACATCAAAATATTATTATCACTCAATATTGTGACATCATATTGCCATTGTGATATCATTGTTCCATTGGGTTTTTCAAAACTATTTTGACATCATAACATTTTACAAAAATCATGGCCTTTGAGACTATTAACTTGTGAACAATGAGGCACATTGAAGATAATTTTATTTACATTAGAAATGGGCCTGCATTTACCTTGTCCTGTGTTGTACATTCAGTGACATCTCAGCCCCAACCACCAAACCTCAGACCTCCAATAGGCATAGTTAATTGGTTTGCAAAACACCAAACCCCCAAATTACCATCTCCACGCTCCAGACTTCAATAGATAAGGCTTTTTCCTTTTCCCTTATTCCTTCCTTCTTTATAGACCTTTTCTCCATTTCCCTTTTTTCCCTTCCATCACTTCCTTCTTCTCTTTAGGCCTCTCCACTACACTTCTCTGGCCTGCCGGCCAATTGTCTTTCTTCCCCTCCTGCTCTCCCCCAACTTCCTCTTCTCCCAGGTCTTTCCCCTCCTGCTGTCTCACCACTTCCTTCCTTGCAGGTCTTCACTTGATTTTCTCCAATTCCATTGCTCTGACCATGCAGCATATATATACGTTGAACCCCTCCATCACTCCAGTGGGTCTCCTACCTAATAGTGTTCAACCATCACTTCACAAACTGCCTGTTCCCCAATCAATTCTTCAAAGATCATCATGTGAGGATGACATTCTACCCCTTCCAGCAGCATGCCCTGCTCATTTGGGTGGCATGCCCCATACACTCCAGTGGGCCAGGTCATAGGGCAACATTGATTAGTGGGCCTTGCTCATTATTGGGATCATGCTGCTTTTTGTATCCCACACTGTTTTTCATGTCCAATGAAATCCTTGATTCCTTCTTACCAAATTCTAAAAATTCCTTCTCTCCACCCAATGAGCAGGCTTAAAAGGTGAATTAAATAGAAAACAAGTAAATTATAGAAACACACTAGTCAGCAATAATTAACACTTAGTAAGTCTTATCCTTAACAGTTCATCTTGCAGCCTTCTCTGTATACTGGTCCACTACCTATTCCACTTGAGATGATTGATCCAATGCTGTTTCGTGCTAATTTAATAGGCGACAGTGATGTTATCACCACCAAGTAAGATCCTTGCCACTTTGGTTCCAATTCAGGAGCATGATGCATTTTTATCCACACCAGCTGTCCAGGAAAGAAAGAGTGGGCTGAGTTTCTTATGTTCTTTTTTCAACTCCATTTCTTAGTTTATTTCACTTACCTTGGGTGTAGTTTTTGAATTTATTTCTGAAGTGAGACTTGCTATACAATAAACTAAACTATTCTCCCCAAAGAAATTTTCTTTCCAACTGGATTTAATTTCTTATTTTATATTTGAAATTTTATTTTCATCCTAATGTTTATTTTTTAAACACTTATTATGATTATAACCTTTAAATCGTTGTACAAAGAAGCTCCCACTCTACAAAACAGTACACAAATACAAGGTATCTGACAACATTGTCACCCATCCCTCTAACCCTTCCCTTCTCACACTTTTTTGTAAAAATTGAGATAGGTGATTACATATATTTCACATATTTCACAGTATTGTGGAATTGTGATACTTAAAGTCACAAACACATTTTAACCTTGACAAGGCCAATTATTGTTATCATGGTCCAAAGTTTGTTAATTCCATGAGCTATTACAATCCAAATTATTTTTCCCATCCCAGGTGATATTTACATATTTTTGCTTTTGCTTAATGTAGGCTATTCCCTCTTGCCCACTTTCCCTCTCATTCATCTCTTCCCATCACTGTATTTGGGTTGCTTCGTTATTTTTCTTCTATGTCCAGCTGATGGGCCCCTTTGTTGTATGTTGTTCCATTTCCCACTTATTGTGTTCCTCCTCCTGGCTTCCTTCTGTTGCGTGCATATTTCTACCGTCTACACAGTCAAGAACATGGAGTCATTAATGGTGATACAACAAAATGACTGGCTGTCCTTTGATTCTCTAGTTCTGTTTACTTTGTCGTACCTTCTTGCATTTTGGCTTTAGCATCCAAGTATCAGGTAGACCTTATGCCATTTGTCTCATTGTTCTTGGCTTACCTCACTCAAATAATTTGGTCTAGATCCATCCATTTCTCTGCAAATACCATCATTTTGTCCTTTCTAATGGCTACATGGTATTCCATTTTATATAGGTTCCACATTTTTTGGTTACACTTATCAGTTGTGGCTTATCTGGGTTGTTTCCAAATCTTGGCTATTGTGAACAGTGCTGCAATAATCATAGAGGTGTGTATGTCTATGTACACTGGTTCCCGTTGTTCACAGTAGATGTCTAGGAGTGGTATGGCCAGTTCATAGGACAGGTCGATATTTAGCTTTCTAAGGTACCTCCAGACTGCTTTCCAAAGTGGTTGTATTAGTATACATTCCCACTAGCAATGCAGTAATGTTTCTTTCTTTGTATCCCTTCCAGCATTTTTCATTGGCTGAATTTAGGATGTGGGCCACATTGACTGGGGTAAGGTGGTATTTCAGAGTTGTTTTTATTTGCATTTCCCTTACAGCCAGGGATGATGAACATTTCCTCATGTGTTTCTTTGCCATTTTTATCTCTTCTGCTGAGAAGTCTCTCTTTAGCTTCCTTGACCATTTCAAGATTGGTTTGTTAGGTTTGTGAAGCGTTAGTTTCTTGACTTCACCATATATAATATAATGGATATTATAATATAATGGATATTAGAAGTTTTTCTGTTATATTACTGGTCAATATTTTTTCTCATTTCTTCCCAATTCCTGGTAATCTCTATGATTCCTTTTTGTAGGCTTTTTTAATTTTCATGAAACAGACTCTATAACTTTGGTTAGGTTAATTCCTAGATACTTTTTTATTGCGGTTATTGTGAATGGGGTTGTTTATTTGATTTCCCTTTCTATTTGTACATTGATACTATACAGAAAGGAGACTGATTTCTGTGGGTTAATTTTGTATCCTGATACTGTGCCAAATTGGTTTATAAGCTCTAAGAGTTTGGGGATGGAGCTTTAGGGATTGGTAATTTATAAAATAATGGCATCTGTAAAAAGAGAGCGTTTATCTTCTTCCTGTCCCCTGTGGATCCCTTTAATGTCTTCCTCTTGCATTATTGCTCTGGCTAAGAATTCCAGAACTATATTGAAGAAGCGTAGATAGAATGAGCATCCTTGTCTTGTTCCTATTTTTAGGGGAATTGGTTGTAGTTTTTCCCACTTAAGTATAATATTGGCCTTTGATGTGCCATGTAAGACTTTGATGTGCCATGTTCCTTCAATTCTTATTTTTCCATAGCTTTTAATATAAATGAGTGCTGAATTTTATCAAAAGCCTTTTCTCCATTAATGGAGATAATCATATGGTTCTTAACCTTGGATCTGTTGATGTGATTGATTAGATATATTAAACCATCCCTGCATCTCTAGGATAAAGCCCACTTGGTCATAATGTATGATTTTTTTGATATGTTTCTGGATTCTGTTGGCTGCAATTTTATGGAGAAGCTTTGTATCTGTCTTAATAAAACAGATTGGTGTGTAGTTTTTTTGTGGGGTCTTTGCCTGGTTTGGGGATGAAAGTGATATTGGCTTCATAGAATGAGTTTGGGATTACTCCCTCTGTTTCTACTTCTCTGAAGAGCTTGAGGAGTGTGGGTATTAGTTCCCATTAAAGGCATTACAGAATTCTGTAGTGAATCCATCAGGTCCTGGGCTTTTCTTGTTGGAAGATTTCAGATTACATCTACTATCTCATTGTAGGTAATTGACATGTTTAATTGATTTCTTTCTTCTTGGTTATGTTTGGGCAATTTGTATTTCTTTTTCTCAGGCAGAAAAAGAGTTTACTGAACTGCTGCCCACACCATGTATGGTGGAGAAGCATAGCTTAAAAGGAAGGGGGAGACCCACCTCTGGGCCAGGACTTATCTAGGCTAGGGAAAGGAAGATGTGTGGCCCAGTGGGGGAAAGGTGTGGCCACACTGGATCTCAATATGACCTCAGGGTCTGGGACCCTCCTATGGTCAGATGGGAGGTTTGTGACCAGAGGTGGCTCAGGATATGCCCTAGAAGGAGGGGAAGGTGGCTGCTTCCAGGTCTGCTAGTTACCTATGTTACAGATATTGGGCAGAAACTTAGCCAAGAAGGAGGGAGGTGTTACTGTTCAGACCTTACATTCCAGCCTTTTGATAATTATGAAAAAGGGTGAAGATTCTCTCTGTCGATTTCCTGTTTGCAAGGGGTCTGAACAGTAGGGGTAAATGGCTGAAATGAGATCCCATCTAAGAGAAGGCAGCAGGCAACAGCTGTCACTTGGACAATGAGTCCTTAGATGAAGTCTGGAGGAGGCAAGTCTCTTGGACGAAGTATGGAGAAGTCTCATGAGGCATTGAGGGTCTGAAAAAATATACTTGAGAGCAAATAAATGGCAAGAGGAAGGACTTGGGGCTGAAAATGTTGGTGGAAAAATCCCTATCTACTTCTGACATCTGGCGACTGGGTAGAGAAGAAGGCAAGTGACAAAGGCAAGAATATAAATTTCTGTCCAGTTGAAAGTTAGATTGGTATGGACATTAGATGGGCAGTCTTCTTACTTCTATTGGCCTCCCAGCTCTGGTTAATTTTGAAAGGGCAGGCACAAAGTGGCTGATTTGTATCATCTCCTCTTATTCCTTTCCATGTTCCTTTGTTCTGCAGACTGGCTTAGTCTAAGTGTTGTTGCTGGGATGGTTTGTCCCAGTTGGTATTCAAGGAGGTTTGAACTCAAGGCCTAGGCACTGTCCCTGAGCACGTTTGCTCAAGGCTAGCACTCTACCACTTTGAGTTATAATACCACTTGCAGTGTACCCTGGTTAGAGTTAAGAGGCTTGAGCAAAGCTTCCACCCTGGTTCTTTGCAGGTTAGTTGGGAGATGGAGTGTTAGGGATTTTTCAGCCCGGGCTGGATTTGAATTGCAACTTTTGTCTCAAAAACCCTTTGTTATTTCCAATTAAAGCAGCAAGGAGATCAAATAGAAAAAGTAGACCTTACCTGGTCCTTATCAAGAATTGACCAAATATTCTGCAATGACAAAACTTGTTAGATGGGAGAATCTTAGCACAAATATGCCCAATATTTTAGCATCATGTATTCAGTACTAAACTAAACAACACAAAACAAAAGAAGCAAAACTCAAATCCTAAAATTTTAGAGAACAATGTTTAGACATCTTTGCTAACAAAGCACATCAGATGGTTGGGCCTTAGTTACCAGACTCTGTGAAAAGAGCAACTTATTAGCAAGGCACATTTGCATAGATGGATGGAGGAGAAGTAAGTTTGTTGGAAGTGTAAGGATTGGAGTGGGCCAAATCCTTAACCCACCATTTGGTCAAGATGGCAAATTTCTAAAAAAATGCAAAGAAAGCCTGAACAAATAATCAAGCCTAGTTTTGCTTGCCTTTTAGAGGCAACCTAGAATGGGTGCCCTGGACCCATCCCATGTCGCAGGCTTCATAGCACAATACAAATAGTTGTAGAAAGGGAGAGATATAGAAAGTTGGACATGATTAGCAGAGAGCAAAGAGATACTGAAAGTGAACAGATTTCTGACCATTTACCATTGCAGAGGCAAAAATTGTCTAAATCTGAGAAAAGCATAAAAAATTAGGTGCTCTGGCTATCCAGGGAGCACAGGAGGCATTTCAGAGGGGTTTTATGGCTCGGGCATGCCTTGTAGCACCCCATTAAATGTGGAGGAGAGTCAGTCCGTTGAGTGAACGAGAGCTGACTAGGCAGAAGCGTTGTCCCTACTTCCTCTAGAGCACTCTAGAGAGAAATGGCCAAGACCCCATAACCAAGTATCCTCGGGTTCGGAGGTGACCAGCCTTTCCCCTAAAGACCATAGGAGTATCTGGCATGGCGCCACATCTGAACAGAGATTGAGCAACAGAGAGCCGTAGAGAGTAGTTTCACTCGCCAGAGAAAACAAGTGTGGATGTGGATATGAAGGCCAGCAATGGTATTGGTGAAAAATCTCGTGTGGT
Organism: Dipodomys spectabilis; assembly: GCF_019054845.1. Lineage (NCBI taxonomy): Eukaryota > Metazoa > Chordata > Mammalia > Rodentia > Heteromyidae > Dipodomys > Dipodomys spectabilis. The sequence continues at coordinate 640,230 of NW_024871013.1, read as the reverse complement.
GTCTCAAGGCAGTTTAGTTCACAGAAAAGGGGTGGTTAGGAAATTCTAACATTTCCAACTCAAAAACCCCATCTGAGTCACAGCATCATATGTAAGGAATATTAAATAGGTAGGTTTCATTCGATAGCCTATGAAGAGAATACCACACACACTATTAAGGCAGGAAAAGAAGTTTATTTACTAAACTGCTGCCCCCATACATACATGGTGAAGAAGCAGGACCAAAAAGGACAGGAGGGATAGCAATTTGTATTTCTGTAGACATTCATCCATCTCTGCTAGGTTTTCCTTCCTTTGTGAGTAGAGTCACTTATGATTGTTATAGAGTCCTTATGATTGTTTGGATGTCTTGGATGTTTGTTGTAATTTTTCCTGTGGTATCTCTGATAATATTGATTTGGGTCTCCTCTCTTATTTTGTTAGTTACTCTTGCCAGTGGTCTGTCAGTTTTATTAATTTTTTTCTTAAAAACAGTTTTTTGTTTAATTAATTTTATTTATAATTTTCTCAGTCTCTGTCTCATTAATTTCAGCTCTTATTTTGGTTATCTCTGTCTAGCAACTTTAGGTTCAATTTTTTTCTTATTTTTGTAGCAGTTTTAGTTGTATCATAAGATTGTTTACTTGGTCTCTGTTTTCTTGATATGTGCACTGAGAGCAATACATTTGCCCCTGAGGACTGCTTTCGCTGGGTCCCATAGGTTTCTTTGTGATGTTTCTTCATTTTGACTGAATTATAGGAACTTTTTAATTTCTTCTTTAGCTTCTTCTGTGACTCATGTGTTGTTCAACTTAGTGCAGTTTAATTTTCATGTGTTTAAGTTTTTTCTACTTTATGTCTTCTTATTGAGAACTAGTTTGATTACACTGTGGTCAGATAGAATACAGGGTATTATGTGGATCCTCTTGTATTTGCTTAAAGTCCTTGTATGAACTAAGCAATGATCTATTGTAGAAAAAGTGAAGGGGATGGCAAGAGTTAGACCCTGCTGGTGTGAATGCCTATAATTGTAGCTACTCAGGAGGCTCAGATCTGTGTATTCTGGTTCAAAGCCAGACCAGGCAGGAAATTTCATGAGGCTTTCTTGGGTTGATCAGCACCACACTCTGCGTCATGCCTGGGGTTGTTCACCACCTTTGCCACCATGGGTTGGGCTGGGATGCTTATGCAAACTGGTATGGAGAGGCGCTCCACACCACCACGAGTCAGTTTTAACCAGTGCTGCTGCCTCAGGTTGGACTAGGCTGCTTATGCGGGCCAGTATGGAGAGGCACAAACAGCCATTGTTCTGGAGTTGTTCATTGCCGCTGTCCCTGCCACAGTTATCACTGCCGCCCTGGGCTGGTCTGGGCTGTTCCTGTGGGCTAGTACCAAGAGGCATTGTGCCCAGAGTCTGGGTGGTTTGCCACTACTGCCAGCTGCTGCTGCTGATCCAGGTTAGGCTAGGCTGTTTACAGCAGCAGGACAGAGGTGCTACACTGCCAGTCTAGTGTTGTTTGCCATTGCTGACAGCTGCTGCTGCTCCTGACTGGGTTGGGCTGCTTGCACCAGCCAGGCAGAGACGCCATGCCAGGGAGGGTGAGGGGAATCTTCAGGCCGGCTCTGTCTTCTGAGATTTCAGTTTGTATTTTTGGGTAGGCACTGGACCTTGGGAGTCTTCTGTGATCCTTGGGATGCTTGTGGGTGTGTAGTTCTCAGAGGGTCCAGAGCCAGGCCACTTAAGCAACCTGGCACAAAGCTCCACCACTTAAGCTGCTCAGTGGGGAGCCCCATCACCAACAAGGGGTGGGGAAGGGTCTTCCTACTTTACTGTCTGTGTAGGTTTTTCCCTTTTCTTTTTTCACTTTCTGTATCTCTCTGAGTAATTGCCTTTTTTTTTTTTTTGTGGGTCACTTGCAGAAATGGAGCATTGAAATCCAAACTCTGTATTTCGTTGGGGAGAGCTGTGGTGTTTTCCTGCTGTTCCATCGCCATCTTGGCCCCTCCCCTTCAGGTGGACTTTTTCTTATGTGGCTGGTGGGCTTTCTTTACCAAAGGATAGGTCCATAAAAGAATATGTTGTAAAGCCTACAGATTGTAGTTAGACATTTCTGTTAATATAGCCTTCCCAAATTTAGGAACCGAAGGGTGTGGTCTTCCCTAAAGTATTTCAAAGGGATTAAATCCTTTAACACAAGGGCTACATCTTGCTCAAAGGAGAGCAAAGTGGAGGAGGCTCACCTAGCCATGGACAGTCTCTGTATTTAATTTAGTTTGTTTGCTTTGAGGGCATATTCATTCTTTCTCATGCCTTGAACTCTGAGCTCTATAAATGGATTGTAACTTCTAATTTATTCCTAGAGTGTTAGTTAATAATTGAGAACTTGGGCCATGAATGCAGAGCCATCTTTGGAACCCACAGCTAAGGGTAAGCTAAATCAAGGAATTATTACATGCCTCAGCTCAGCCTGAAAAAGTGTCCACTATTACTAATAGATACCAATACCCATACTTTCCAGCTTTACCTCTGTGAAGTCCACTTTCCCAAATTCACCATCTGAGTTTCCTCACATATGTATTCTTTCCATACATTCCAGCTTTTCAGCATTTACCTGTTGGAAATTACCTACACACCTTACAAAGTACTGTCACGCTAAGGCCTCACTGGTTTTCAGAACAGTTTAGGTAGTGGCCTCGGGAAATTTACCAGGGTTCAAATATCTACACGTAAACTCACAGAAAGCTTGAGCCTGTTTGCTTTTTCACAAGTTCAGTGTCAAAATTTGCACACTTATTACAACTGTTTTTGCTTCTTCCTTTCATGTTAATGACCAGTAGTTCTAGAGATCCTACTGGTTTTAGAGTAATCTCCCAAGCTACGTGATCAGCTTAGATGCTTCCCTATATCTTAGGGTCTCTAGTTTTTTTAACATCTGTTCAGTACTCTGAACGTTGGAGACTTCTTCCATTTTATTGTCCTCCTTTTCTCTCAAATTTGCTTTCAAAATCCCACTCTTCTTCTCAATGTGCTCCTTAAACTGTAACTGTTTTGGCAGGGTCACAGGAAAGTTCTTTTGACTGGACAACTGCTGCTCCTCACAATACCTTTGCTTGATTTTCAGCTCCTCCCTGAAGTTCACAAAAGTGCTATTATGAGGTATTTTGTCCCACCTCCACCTGTTCCATTGGGACGTGAAGGTTCTGCATTACATTTATGATGAAGATCTCAGCAGTCTTTTGGGACTTTTACTCTAGTAGTTTCTTTTTCTAGTTTTCAACTTCAGTGTATATTTGTGACAGATCTTTCAACTGTTTGTTTAGCCCTTCTGTTTTTCTTCCTAATGCTCTTTCCTTTTCCCTAGCATTCTCTATCAAAGCTAGAGGCCGTTTAACTCTTTCTGAAGAGTAACAATCTCTTTGTTGAGCCTGCTATTTTCCTGTTCACTTTACTTGACCTCATCTATGACAGCACTTCCCTGTCTTCTCTGCTAATTACTCTTTCCTTTTAGCTCTGTTGCTTTGAATTTCTGGTGACAATTTTCAAAGCTTATAATCGACATGTACTACAGCCTAATACATTCTTATATCAGGTCCAGCTCATTTTTCAGGTCCACGATTTCATAATGCAGCAACAGGATCTCTTTTTGGCCTCACTTGTGGTTAGCAAGGATGGCAGTATTGTTGTCTTGTGTTTCTGTCAGCCTGTGGTCCCTTAATTTGTCTCATACGTATTCAGGGTTTGTATTTGAATTTCATTTAATTCTGAGTGTTTTCTAGGTTCCTTTTGAGGATTTTCTTCTCATTTTTCACTCTCACAAGTTTATATCTTCAAATCTTTTCTTCACATCAAATAATTCTCTCTGTTTTATCCAATGTGTTCTTCTATGTGCTTTTAACACCTTGGTTGGTTTTAACTGGCACATAATGGAGATTCAGTCTTTTATAAGCCTGTGTTTTGAGATAAAAGTGTGTGAATTTTTCTTTGCCACATTTCTTCTTAAGTTCAGAGGGCTGCTTTTTAAATTGAACACAGTTGGAATTCAGAGCAACAAGCTCCTTTGCATGTTACTCCAAAGATATGAACACGTTTTCCAAGTGTTTAATGTGTTTACATACCTGTCATTTTCTATCTTTCTCCTCCTTGGATATTCCTTTTCCCAATGTCCATTTTGCTTTCAATAAGCACACTGATCTAGTCCTAGAGGTTCCCTACTGCCATTTGCAAATGAATTGTATTGTCTTTGCCAAGGGATACTTGATCCCTATTCTGGTGCTCTTACCAAAACTCAACTCCCTTTCTTAGACTCTTTTATCCAGGGTATCTCTGTTATCAAACACCTACTGGGCATCCACTTCCAACTTAGAATACACCTTTCCCTCAAATCCTTCTAACTTTCTAACTTCTAACTTCTACCTTTCCATGGACCCTGTCCGTCTTTTGTGGGTCAAACGAAGACCTGACATCTGGCTCCCCACATGGGGATCAAAAGGAAAAGATACCAGCTGAGGCTAAGCACTCTCTCAGGGTAAGTGAAACCCTTAGTATGGGTAATGCAATTTCACAGAGGAAGGAGAAAGGGGCAACATTAGGCCTAGAGGGAGTAAAGGAGGACTTGGGAAGTGAGAAGGAAATGGAATGGGTCAAATTCCACCGAGAACGCACCAAAACATGCACAGTGGAAGTCAAGATGAGGGTGAAAGTTACCCCCTATGATTTGGGTGCCATTGACAGTCCTAGGTCCCCACACTATTCCCCTGATTGGGGGGGAGGGAAGTTAAGGCGCCTAACGGGAGCTGCAAGAGGGACCTGCAAGACCCAGACAACTACAACCTTCCATAAAGGGGCCGAGGGCTGGGATAGTAACCTACTTGGAGTCTTGACATTTAAGGGAAGTGCCACATAGGAGTCCGGACCACAGGATTCACTTCCCCAAGCTTATCCGGTCAATCTGGCACCAGGAGGTAATATGACATTGGAATGGTATCCATGGGAAGCTAAGGATCTGAAAGAGCTCCACAAGGTGGTGGTGGAGGATGGCCCGAACTCTCCTTGGGCCCAGACCCTATTACATGACGTTGCTTATCACCTAATTGTGTGTCTGTTGGGATGTGGCCAAAGCCCTCCTCACCAGTTCTCAGTTTATTAAATGGTGTGCCTTCTTTAAGGAGGAATGCAGAGTGTGGGTGGAGAATAACCGGCATGCTCAACCCGTGATACCTATTACTTATGCCATGTTAACAGGGTCAGGGGAAAGGTACTTCACTGGCGTCCAACAGGCCACAATATCTGGCCCGTACAATGAACAGGTGAGACAGGCAGGACTTGCTGTAGGCAACAAACTGGATGATAGGCCCACTGAATCCCCCATAGCAGGAGTGAGACAAAATCCTGTTGAGCCTCTAGCTGAGTTTGTAGACTGAGTCCAACAGAGTATTAACCACAAGCTATTGGCAGGGAACCTCCAAGATCAGTTTGTAGATTTGCTGGTTTGGAAAGGGGTGAATGCAGACCACCTCATGGCCTGCATAGGATTTAGAGAGAGTTCCATGAGCAGATGTGTGGTGGCCTCACAGGATGTGGGAATGCAACAGCACCAGTCACAATCATAACCTTTAGCTTTACAGGTTCAGGCATCTGCAATGACTGAGGCTATTACCCAGGTGCTGGCAGCCCAAGGCCGAAGAACCCGAAAACCATTGGGGAGAGGGACTTGTTTTAAATGCGGGCAGGAGGGGCACTTTAAGAGGGACTATTCACAACAACCCCCCCCCCCCCCCCCGCCAAACGGCCCGGGAGGTCCTAACCTCCCCCTACACCCTGCCCCAGGTGAAGGAATGGGTACAATTGGAAAAAAGATTGTCCATCCAAATTTGATGTAAATAGGAAGCCTTTAAACTAGGGGAGTGGTGTCTTCCAGCCCCATTAACTCAAGGAGGAACCCACTGTGCTGTGAGTCCCAGGCAGCCTCATGGCAGGATGACCCAGGCCCATAGGACTGTGTCCCTGGAGGAAGGACTCCACATTAAAATTACTATTTTCACAGGTGGGAAGCAATTTCACTGCCTAATTGACACGGGGGCAGATCAAACCATACTCAGAGAGGAGGAAGTGCCCTTGGACTGGAAGCTTGCACCAAGGCCCCCAATATTGGGGGTAGAGGGCAACTCCCAGTCCAAAGAGACGGTTGCCCATGTGAAATGGACTAGACCAGATGGAGAACGGGGAAAGATATGCTTTTTAGTGGCAAAAAACTCACTGCCAATTTACTAGGGCAATATATGCTAAGATAAATGGATGCCATGGTCACTACAGACCATTGAGCATCCTATGATGATATCTTGGATGGAGAAGAAGCAGAAAGGCTTAAACAGGATCTAGAGAGAGTTAAGGAAAAGGATTTTTAACTTTCATAATTACAGAGAAGAATATAGGGGATCCGCTCAGTTACACCCCCAATCCTAAAGGCCACTGCTTTTGAGTACCTCCCATTAGGTGGAAACCCAGAAGCCCTATCTTGGTGGAGAAGTGGCCATTGACCAAACCTAAACTTGTAGCCCTCTACTTTTTGGTGAAGGAACAGATAAACCTTGGGCACGTATGTCCTTCTATTAATCCTTTGAACACACCTGTATCTGTTATTCAAATGCCTTCTGGGGCTTGGCGTATACTCCAAGATCTAAGTAAGATAAATGAAAGGATGGAGTTAGTAGGAACGCCCCTAAGAGGCATGCCCTGGACTCCCACTCTACCTTCAGAATATACCTTAGTTGTTTATAGGTGTTACAATGATTTCTGCAGTTTTAACTTAAAGGGGGGAGCCATTAGAGTGGTTTCATACTCCTCTGGGCGTCACACCTCAGGTGTACTCTCAGGCAGGCCAACTTGCAGATGTTATTGTCAAGGGAAGGACACAAGCTCAAAGGCATTATGGCCTCAATCCTCACTCCATTGTTTTTCCTTTTCAGATGGTAGACGTTGAGTGGCTCACTCAAGCCAATGCTCATCTTGCTCTCTCTGAGGAGGGGTTCCTAGGCCAAATTGATTGCCATTATGGACCATCCAAATGGACTGTCACGTTATAGCGACTTCCCCTCAAAATGCCTTCTCTATTTTCTCCTACGAATCTTCCTGGTGCCCTCCATATTTTTTTTCTGATGGAGGTAAAGGAGGCTCTGTGTATGCTGCCTTTGAAGAGCAACAAAAGACCCTGAGCCAACAAATATTTCAACCTTGTCAAGGGTCAGCACAATATAAATAAATTCTGGCCGAAATTATGGCCCTTCATGACATTAAAAAACCCTTTAATTTGTATTCTGAATCCTATATATGATTAACTTGTTCCCTCATATTTCTCAGGCACATATTAAGCTGGATGAAAACCCTATTTCCCCTCTTATGGTTACCCTTAAGGGTGTGTTAGAAGGGTGAGGAGCCCCTATTCATATTCAACATTTGAGAGGGCATTCAAAACTTCCTGTGTTTTGATCCCTAGGCAATAATTGGGCGGACCAGTTAGCTACTGGTCCACAAGTATTAACATTACAAGAGGCTACCTGTTTGCATGATTTCACCCACATTAACTGAAGTGGTCTTCAACATAGATTTCCTCAGATTCCTGTAAAGGATCTCAAAAAGATAGTACATACCTGCAAAACATGCCAGCCATTCTTAAAAGTACCCCCATTACCAGCGGTAAATCTCAGAGGCCTTAATCCTGGGAGACATTATTCATTTCCTAGCCTTTGGTACATTTAAAAATATCTTTGTATAGATACTTACTCAAGAGCATGCTGGGCCACTGCACATATAGGAGAAAGAACTAAACATTCACAAGCACATTTTCTTCAATGCTCTGCCACCTTGGTTCTACTAGCACAAGTTAAAACCAATAATGGACCCTGTTTTGTTAGTAAAGCAATGTCAGAATTTTTTGACAAAGGGCACATTAATCATACTATAGTATTTCCCTATAATCCCCAAGGCCAAGCAATTATAGAAAGAAATCACCAATGTCTTAAGGAGAAATTATTAAAACAAAAAGTGGGAGTTAGCCCCCATATACAGTTACAGATAGCTTTGTTTACCATTAACATTTTAAGTTTTCCAAAAGGGGCAACTGAATCCAGTTTTCAGAAGCACTGGGGACAACTAAACCCTAAGCCCCAAGTGAAATTCAGGTGGAAGGACCCCCTGACACAACAATGGAGAGAACCTGACCTGCTAGTTACCATGGGCAGGAGATTTGGATGCATTTTTCCCACAGAGATGTCAACCTCCATTTGCGTCCTTGCCAGGAAACTTAAAGTTTTACCGATTTCCTCTATACAGGAGGATGCCCAAGTGTAAACTAACCAACAAGGAAAGAAAAATGGCTATGGTGGCAGAGGCTTGTGTTTAAAGGAGGGAAAGCAAGAAAGATAACTAACTATTCCCAAGGGCAATCCGCCCTTGAGAAGCTCTTGTGTTCTCTAACAATTGCAGATGGCAATACTCCAGCTGTTGGCTCTTCTGACCCTCCCAGTCCCGGCAATGGCTAAGGAATCCATATCAACCTCATTGGGTGACCTGGGCAGTGATCACTGCTGGCAATGCAGACATAGCTCCACAAGAGAAGCTGTCCCTTCGACCTGGTGGCTTGACCTTCATTTTGATCACCTCCCTATGTCATTACATATGGACCATTTAATATTTTTGTAGGAGCTATTTATTTTAATGCTACCTGTTCTAATATTCCTTTTACAAGCCCCACCTCTGGACTCTGAAATCACAAAGACTGCTGTCCCATTCCTGACTGTTAAAGGACTGCTAATGACATTGCTTGGCCTGGGAATGCTTTTGCTGATGGTTTTTCTATGCCTTCCTTGCATTATATGTGCACTGCAATCCTCTTATGAGTTTAGCCAGCCAGTTATGAATTTCCCTCAAGAGGAACCGCAGCCAGAGATGGGTAAGAGAGAGGTGCCAGTCTGACCAACCTAAGACAGGGCCTTCACCTTTGCTCTGAAGAAGTTCCGGATGAAGGGTAAGACAGACTAGATGATTCACCCAACCTAAGACAGGCGGATTCTCTTCTTTGAACAAAGACGTAGTGTTGGGAGACAACAGTAAAACTCAAAGGTCATCTTGACCCCTGTACTTGCTTGGAGGCACAAACAAAGAACTGGCTTAATTGAAAGAATCCAGGTGCTCGGGATTACATTGCTATGTCTGCAGAGTTTTTTTTTTCCTTGTTTTTCTGGACTATAGTAGAATGGCCTGAGATTGGGGCCCACGAGGATGCACTGTGTTGCATGTGTGGAATTCCCAATACCCAGGCTGCTCCCATATTCTGAAGAGGACAAGATAAAGACTGTTCCATATGCCCCGGAATTAATCGAACTACTTCAGACATTTCTAACTGTGGTGGGGCTGATGTTTATTACTATGCTAGTTGGGGATGTGAGGCAACAGGGACGGGCTCTTATATCACGCACAAGGGCCCTATCCTTTTCTGGCAAATCTTGACCCCCAGACTTGCCTCAAACCCCCTGCATAGCCAATGCTATTCTTACCAATCTAATCCTGTTAAAATAACCTTTACAGAGGAGAGGAAAAGGATAACTAACTGGGAGTTGTATCTGCCATTAATACAGAAAGGGGGAATCTGTGGGGCACACAGGCAGCAAAGATGGCCCTGAGAGGATGTTGATTGAGCAGAGCCTGATTTGTTTACCTTCCGTGTGTAAACAGCTTGTGGAAGCTTAGGTGTATGATAAGGTGTTACCTTTACAGTGAATGGTTGGTTCCATTTCCTCTCCTCCCACGCAGTCTTTTGCTTTAAAAAGGTCTTGCTCTGTGTTAATAAACGAGTCCCTTCTTGACTTGACTCACTGCATCTGATTGTCTCCTGGGCTAAGGGAGGCTGAGGAATGGGCGAGCAGCCACACGTAGCTTTCCTGGGACCCTGTCCAGCTTTCGTGGGATGGATGAAGACCCGACAGAAGAGGGCAGGTTTGTGATGTCACAGTGTGTTCGTGAAATCACTATAGCACTGTGATGTCACAAAGTAATTGTGATGCCATATATTTATGAGATCACAATGGTTTTCTGATATCAACCCAAATGCCACATTTGAAATAGAATGAACTAAAAGAATAGGCATTTACAATGTGTCTATAACATCGCAATGAAAATTTAATGTCATAATGCTATGAGGTCATTGTAAATTGATGTTGCAAAGAGGTAATGATGTCATAATGACTATGTGTTGTCACACTGGTGATTGGGTCACAAAGGGTTTGTGATATTACAATGTCATATATGAATTCAATTATGTGTTCACAATGAGGATATGGATCCACAAAGGGACTGTGATGTCACAAGTTTTCAAAGGAACTTAGGGGTCAGGATAACTTTATGATACACTGTGGTGATGAGGTCACAACAGGCCTATGATGTCATAATGATTTGGTAATATCTCAAACACATGTCCAGTTTCAACTGCTAGTATTTCACAATGTGCATACAAGTTCAAAGAAGGAGCTTGAAGTCTTAATGGACATGAGTTTTTATAAATGTTATGAGGTCATATTAGGCTTGTGAATACACAGTGGGACAGTGATATCACCATGGCAATGTCAACTCAATACATAATGTCAAAATATTGTTTTGGTGTCACAATTAGTTGATGATGCTACATTGGTGATGAGGTCACGAAAGATTGGTGATGTCACAGTGTGTTGGGCTTGTCACAATGACATGATGGTTCTCAATTGTTTTTACCTTACAATGAGTATATGAGTTCACAAAGGGACTTTGGTTTCTCCAATAGTATGTGTTGTCACACATATAATGAAATCCTAGAAGGTTTGTGATGTCAGAATTTGTCACAATGGATATGAAATCTGGCAGTGTGATATCACCATGGTCATGATGTCACTGGGAATTTCTGATATCAAATGTCATATGTGAAATTTAATGAATTCAACAAGAAATTATGAGGACAAAAAGGCCTAAGATATTAGAATTGCAGCATGTCACAAAAGTTATGATGACAGGATAGGTTAGTGATGTCAAGGGGGGTTATGTGATATTGTGATATGTGGTTATTGTGATATCACAGTGGCAACGTGATGTACAAAGGGATTGTAATGTCACAGTGTTTATGAGTTCACGATTTGTTTATGATATCAACCTACAAGCCACATTTTAAATAGAATGTAATCACAGAAAAGGCATTCATAATGTGTCTATGATGTCACAAGGACAATGTGAAGTTGTAAATCTATCGTATCATTTTAGTTGTGTAATTTCCCAATGTGCAGATGTTGTCAAAATGACAATGTGAAGTCACAATTGTGATGAACTCACAGTTTTTGATGTTAAAATGTCCTGTCTGATTCTCAATTTTCAATATTTCACAGTGGGGATTTGAGTACACAAAGGGAATGTGATGTCACAAATCTGTGTATTTTTTCAAAGGATGTAAGAGGTCATAATAGATTTGGGATGTAGCAATGTGATCCTTGTGTCAAAACAGCAATGTGATGTTACAATGGGTTTGTGATGTCATACTGGTGATGAAGTCACAACGGATTAGTTATGCCACGACTTTGTAATATGACAATTATTTGCCCAATTTCAATTGCTACTAGACCACCATGAGGACAAGGTAAAAACCAGCAGTGCCCCTATAATCCACGGGAACAGATAGTCATCAGGGCCTCTTGGTCTGGACCACCAGAGAGGGTGGCTGCATGCCACTGGAAAGGGCAGGACATGCCGCTGAAGGAGATAGGATGTCAAGCCCAACATAGTGAGCTGCCAAGAAGTGATTTGGCATGAACATTTGGGAAGTGTTGATTGAAAACTCTTATGCAAGAAATATATCACAGTGGGGGAAGGGCACAGCCTATATATAGGCTGCATGTTCAGAGCAACAGAAGGGGAGAGAAAAAGGGGAAAGGCCTGGAAGGAAAGAAGTGATGAGACTGCAGGAGGGTAAAGACCTGGGAGGAGAGGAAATTGAGGGAGAGCAGGAGGTGAAGGATGGCAGCTGGCCACCTGGATAGGGCAGGGCAGGACTGTCAAGAGTAGAGCAGCCTGAAGGGAAGGGAATGGTGGAAGGAAAAAATGAAAAGACCTGAAATGTAGGACAGGTCTGGAGAGTAGGAGGATGAAGAGAAAGGAAATAGCCTTGTCCTTTGAAATGTGGAGTTTTGGAGATCATTATTTTGGGGGATGATTGTTTGCAGACCAGCTAATAAATGGCTGGGCTGCTCTTTGGAGCTCTGAGGGTTCATGGTGGTTGAGGCTGAATTTAGCTCTGAGCATTCAGCCCAGATGAAGGTAGTCGCTTGTTACAAAATTTATGAGGACAAAATAGGTTTGTCATTTTACTTTGCATTAATGATATCACAATGTCAATATGAGGTCACAAAGGGATTGTAATGTCACAATGGTGAAGGGTTTCTGAAATCAAACTATATACCACATTTCAGATAGAATGAAATCACAGAATAGGCAATCACATTGTCTCTATGACCTCACAATGAAAATGTGATGACATAATGCTATGATGTCATTGTCATTTTGGGATGTCACAATGGTCTGATGTTTTCCTAACAACAATGTGATCTCACTCTGGAGATGATGTCACAAATCATTTGTAATTGTCCAATGGCATGTCTGATATCAGTTGTCCTTTGTTCACAATGATATAACTACCCAAAAGGACTGTGATGTCACAAAAACCATGTGCTTTTTCAAAGGTGCTAAGAGGTCACAACAGGTCTGGTATATCACAAGGTGATCGTGATATCATTGTGGAAATATGTTGTCACAATGGGTTTGTGATGTCACAGTGGGGATAAGGTCACACTTGGATAGTGATGTCACTATGAATTTGTAATATCACCATTGTATAGAGCTAGAAGTCAGAAAGGCCATAAATTTTGTAAAATATTATGAGTACCTAATATATTGGTGGAAATGCGATGGGACAGAGATATCCCATTGGCAATATAATGTTACCATTACATGAGATAGTATTGTTTTGAAGTCACAAATAGTTGGTAATGCCATATAGATTTGTGATTACACAATGGGATGGTGATGTCACATCTCATGCTAGGTCTCTAATTGACAATGAATATATAAGTTCACAAGGGATAATGATGTATCCAAAGGCATATGTAGGCACAAGTGTAATGAATCTTACCAGGTTTATAAAGTCACAATGTGACTCAATGTTCATGACATCTGGCAATGTGATGTCACAGTGGTCGTGATGTCACAGTGGATTTCTGATATCACATATCATACCTGATGTATTATGAATTAAACAATTTATGAGCTCAGAGAGGCTAGTGATCACACTGGCAGCATGTCAAAACATTTATGAGGATAGGACAGTTTTGTGATGTCACAGTGGGTTAGTGATATCATAATGGCAATGCGGTGTCATCAAGGTATTGTGATGTCATTATGGTTATGTTATCACAATCTATTTCTGTTATCAACCCACCTGCCACATTTGAAATAGAATGAAATCACAGAATAGGCATTCCAATGTATCTGTGACATCACAATGACCATGTGATGTCATAATGCTATGAAGTCATTGTTGTTATATGATGTCACAATGGGTTGATGGTGTCATAATAACAATGTGATGTTATACTGGTGATGATGTCACAAAAGTTTTGCCATGTTAAAATGGCATGTCTGATCTCAATTTGCTCAAAGTGAGGATATGGGTACACAAAGGGCCTGTGATGACACAAAGGCCAAGCTTTCAAAGCTTCTGAGGTCATAATAGGTTTGGGATGTCACAATATGATCATGGTGGCAAAATGGTAATATGGTATCACAATGAGTTTGTGATGTCTCCACACTGATGAGGTCACGATGCGTTAGTGATGTCTCATCCAGTTTTAATATAACAATGATATATGCAACTTCAATTTCTTCTAATTCACTATGAGGATACTGTAATAACCAGTGTTGCCAAAATTATCTGTGGGAGTCGATAATCATTGTAAATTCTTGCCCTGGCCCACGGGAGAATGTGGGGAATGCCGCCAAAGGTGGAGGTGTCAAGCCTCACTTAGTGAGCTGTCAAGAAGTGATTGAGCATTGGGCAGATTGGGAACAGACGGTTAAAAATTGCTAGGCAGTAGACCTGTTGGAGTGAGGAGGGGTACAACCTATATATAGGGTGCATTTTCAGAGCATTGGAAGCGGGGATAAAAATGGGAGCTACCCGGATGTAAGAAAGCGATGAGATAACAGAAAGAAAAAACCTGAGAAGAGAGGAAGATGAGGGAGAGCAGAATGTTGGCAAGTGGTAACTGTGGCAGAGTAGAGCAGGCCTGTGGAGAGTGGAGAGACCTGAAGAGAAGAAGGAAGTGGCGGAAGGGAAAAAGGGAAAGACCAGGAAGGAAGGAGAGGACTGTAGTGAAGGAGGGAAGAATGAAAAAGTAAAAAGCCTTGCCCATTGAGGTTTGGAGATTCAGAGATCATAATTTTTTGGCTGGTCGTGTGCAGACCAATTAAGAAAGGGTGGGGCTGCCCATTGGAGGTCTCAGGTTTGGTGGTCAAGGCTGCTCTTGGACCTGGGTATCCAGTCCAGGATAAGGTAATCTCAGTCCCCTTTCTATTGTAAATTGTTTTATACATTAAATGTGACCACATGGTTTGTCTCCTTGCCTTAGAGGTCATAAGAACACGAGTTCACAGAAAGAGCTTGAAGTCTCAATGGCCACGAATTTTCTAAGTTGTGATGTGGCCATATAGGTTTGTAAAAACACAATGGGACAGTGATATCACAATGGCAATACCACAATATCATGTCAAAATAATGCTTTGATACCACAATTAGTCGTTGATGCCATTCTCATGATGAGGTCACAATAAGTTTGTGATGTCACAATGGGTTCATGATGTCAGAGTGGCATGGCAGATCTCAATGGTCATTAATTGGCAATGAATATATAAGTTCAAAAAGGGACTGTAATGTCTCCAAAGGCATGTGTTGTCACAAATGTGATGCTGTTCTCACAGGTTTGAGATGTCACAATGTGATACAATGGTCATGATATCTGGCAGTATGATGTCACAGGGGATTTCTGATATCACATGTCATATCAGAAATAAGAGATTTAAAACAGATTATGAGCTCACAAAGAGCCTAACATATGACAATGTCACAAAACTTATAATGACAGGACTGGTTTGTGATGGCACAGCAGGTTAATGATGTCACAAGGGCAATGTGATGTCACAATGGATTGTGATATCACAATGGTTATATGGTCAAATGGGTTTCTGAAATAGAATGAATTCACAGAATAGGCCTTCACACTGTTATGTCTATGACATAACAATGTCACTGTGATTTATCATGCTATGATGCCATTGTCATTTGGTGATATCACAATGAGCTGATGGTGTCATAATGACAATTTGATGTCACTGCTGATTTATGATGTTACAACTGTTATGAGGGCACATTATTTTTCTGATATCAACACACATGCCAAATTTTAAATAGAATGAAAAAGCCTGGCATGGGTGGCTCATGCCTGTAATCCCAGTTACTCAGGAGGCTGAGATCTGAGTATTGCAGTTCAAAGTCACCTCAGGCTGGAAAGTCCATGAGACTCTTATCTCCAATAAACACCACTAGAAAACCAGAAGTGGTGCTGTGGATCAAGTGATAATGTGCTCACCTAGAGCTGTAGAGCAGGGACAGCACCCAAGCCCAGATTTCAATTATCATGACCAACTACAACAACAAAAAAGATTAAAAACAGGCATTCACAAGCTGTTTATAACTTCACAATGACAATGTGATCTCATAATACTATCTTGTCCTAGTTTTCTGATGTCAAAAGTAGTTGATGCTTTTATAAAGAGAATGTTATGTCACACTGGTGCTGTCACAAAGTGTTCATGATGTTACAATGGCATGTCTGATATCAATCGTCAGTTCATAATGAGGGTAGAGTTACACAAAGGGACTGTGATGTCACAAAGGCTACGTGTTTTTTCAAAGGTGCTAAGAGGTCCTAATAAATTTGGGATGTCACAATGTGATAGTGACGTCAAATATCTATGAAAGATCACAATGGGTTTGTGATTTCACACTGGTGATGAAATCAAAGTTTGTGAAGTCACATTTCATAATCACATGCCCAATTTCAGTTGCTACTACTTCACAATGAGGATATGAGTTCACAGAAGAAGACAAATATAAAAGGCCATGAATTTTCTAAAATGCTATGAAGACATACTAGTTTATTGAAAACACAATGGAACAGTGATATCACTATGGAAATGTGATGCTGCCATATGCTGACTTAATAATGTTTTGATACCACAATTGGTGATGCCTCACTAGTGATGAGTTTACAAGAGGTGTTTGATGTCACAATGGGTTGGTGACAACAAAATGACACATGTGATCTCAATTGTCAACTCACAATGAGTATATGAGCTCACAAAAGGACTGTGATGTCTCCAAAGGCATGCGTTGTCTCAAAAGTGACGAAGTCCTAACGTGTGTTGTCAGAATGTGACAAATGCTCATATTATCTATCAGTGTGATGTCACCATGATCTAAATGTCACACTGGATTAGGGTATCACATTTCATACCTGGATTGGGTAAGAGAGGATTGGAATTTCACAGTGGATTAGTGATATTACTATGGAAATGTAGGGTCACAAAGGGATTGTGCTACCACAATGGCTATTAGATGACAATGTGTTTTTACTATAATAGGTTTGTGCTGTCACAATTGGTTGGAAATGTCACAATGGCATGCCGGTTCTCAAATATCATTAATTCACAATGAAGATATGAGTTCACAAAGGGACTGTGTTGTCTCCAAAGTCATGTGTTGGCACAAATGTGATGAAATCCTAACAGATTTGTGAGTTCACAATGTGACACCATGGTCTTGATGTCTATCAATGTGATGTCACAATATTCATAATGTCAGTTTCAATTTCTGATATCATATGTCATACCTGAATTGTTATGAGTTTGAAAACAGAATATAAGCTTACTAACGGCCTAAAATATCCTAATGGCAGCATATCACACAAGTTATGACTAAAAACTCATAGTCTTTGGATCTTAAGATTTTTCTTTGAAATTGTATCCTCATTGTGAACTAGTAAAAATTAAAATAGACATGTCATTGTAATAATACAAACTCACAGTGACATCACAAACTCATTGTGATCTCATCACCACTGTGACATCACAAACTCATTGTGACATCACATTGTTGTTGTGCCTTCACAATCACATTGTGACATCACAAAGCAATTGTGAAATCTTAGCACCTTTAAAAAAATACATGACCTCTGTGGCCTCACAGACCCTTTGTGTACCCGTATTCTCATAGTGAAAATTGTGATCACACATAGCATTGTATCATCACAAATACTTTGTGCAATAATTACGACTGTGAAATCACATTGTCATCATGAAACCATCATCTCATTGTGATAACACCAAACCCCAATGACACCATACCATTTTTTTTCTACTGTACGTTTTTTATTGTAAATATAGTGTACAGAGGGATTACAGTTACATGAATAAGGTAATGAGTATGTATCCTATCAAACATTGCTGTTTGATGTCACAGACCCATTGTGAATGCCTATTCTTTGATTTCATTCTATTTCAAATGTGTCATGTGGGTTGATATCAGGAAACCTTTGTGAACTCATTACCTTTGTGACATCAAAATCTCTTTGTCATAGCACATTGCCTTTGTTATATCACTAATCCACTATGACATCAAATACCTCTCCTGTCCTCATAATTTTTGTGACATGTCATTGTATTATTTTAGGCCCTTTGTGAGTTGAAAATCTGTGTTTGACTTCATATTTCAGATATGACATGAAATATCTAAAATCCAGTGTAACATCATGATATCACACCACTGGACATCATAACCATTGTGTCAATTTGTGACATCTCAGAACTGTTAGTTCTTCACCTTTTTGACTACATATACTTTGGGGACATCAGAATCCCTTCCCAAACCCATATACTCATGGTGAGTTAATGACAATTGAGATCCCACATGCCATTATGACATCACCAACCCCTTGGGACATCTCAAATCTATTGCGACCTCCTCATCAGTATGGTGTCACCAATTTTGACATCAAAACATTATTACAACATGATGTTGAGACATTACATTGTCATTGTGAAATTAGTGTCCCATTGGGTTTTCACATAGTATGACCTCATACTATGAAGCTTCTTCTATCACCTGCTATCTTCATATTGAATTATGAGTAATTGAAATTGGATATATCATTCTGATATTATAAACTGTGATATTACAAAACCATTGTGACCTCATCAAAAACCCAATGGGACATCTCATTTCCATTGTGATCTTATGAATCACATTGTGCCATTCCAAAGCTATTATGACCTCTTACCACCTTTGCAAACACACATGGCCTCTGTGACATCACAGAATATTTTTTGTATCCATATCTTCATGGGGAACTAATGATAACTGACATCAGACATACCATTGAAATATAAAAAAATCCTTTCTGACATCGTCATAATTGTGAAATCATGTTGCCATTATGACAACATCAGCTCATTTTGACATGTAAAACTACAATGACATCATACCACTGTAACATTACATTGTCATTCTGATATCATAGACACGTTCTGTTTGCCCTTTATGTTATTTGATTCTATTTCTAATGTGGCAAGTCGGTTGATATCAGAAACCCATTGTGAGTTCATGACCATTGTGATATCATGGTGCCTTATTAGCATCACATTGCCATTGTGATGTCACATTGCCAAATTGATGTCACAAAGGGATTTTGATGTCACAAACGTTATGACATTACAATGAGTTTTTCAACACACATGCCACATTTCAAATACATTGAAATCACAAGTTAGGCATTCAAAATGTGACTATGATGTCACAATGACATAATGGCGAATGCTATAATGTCATTGTCATTTTGTGATGTCACCATAAGCTAAAGATATCATAACAACAATGTGATATCATACTGGTTATGATGCCACACAGGGTTTATAATGTTACAATGGTTATGAGGTCACAATGTGTTTCTGATATCAACTGATATGCCACATTTAAAATAGAATGAAATCATAGGATATACATTCACAATGTCTATGACAGCAAAATGGCAATGCGATGTCATAATGCTATGATGTCACTGTAGCTTGGTGATATCACCATGAGCTGATGGTGTCATAACGACAGTCTGATATCACACTGGTAATGCTGTCACAAAGGGTTTGTGATGTCACAGTGGCATGTCAGAACTTAATTGCCATTAGTTTATAGTGAGGATATGAGAATGAAATCTCAATGACATACACAAATGAACTGTGATGACACAAAGGCGATGTTTATTGTCAAAAGTGCTAAAGTTCCTAACAGGTTTCGGTTGTCAAAATGTTAATGATATAAAAATGGGTTAGTGATGTCAAAACTAGTTTGTAATATCACATCTTATTTCAAATTTCAATTGCTACCAGTTCACAATGATACACGTTCACAGAAAGAGCATGATATCCCAAAGGCCATGAATTTTCTAAGATGTGATGAGGTCATAATAGGTTTGTGAAAGTATGATGGTACAGTAATATCACAATTGTAATAAGATGTCAAATTATAATGTCATGTGTGTTATGTCACAATGAGTTGGTGATGCCATAATAGTGATGATTTCAAAAGAGTTTTGTGATGTCGCAGTAGATTGCTGATGTGACAATTGCATTACAGACCTCAATTTTCATTAACACACAATGAGTATATAAGTTTAGAATGGGATTGTGAGGATTCCAAAGGCATTTGTTGGCACAAATGTGATGAACTCAGAACAGATTTGTGATGTGACAATGTGACACAATGGTCATTACATCTAGCAGTGTGTTATCACTATATTCATGATGTCACAGTATATTTCTAATATTTCTTGTCATACCTGAAATAATATGAGGTCAAAAATAGAGTGAGCTCTCAATGGGCCTAACATAACATAGTGGCAACATGTCACAAAACTTATTAAGACAGGACATGTTTGAGTTCTCACAGTTGTTTAGATATCACAATGGCAATGTTATGTCACAAAGGGATTGTGATGTCACAATGGTTATGAAGTCAAAATGTGTTTTTGACATGAACCCACATGCCACATTTGAAATATAATGAAATCACATAACAGATATGCATAATGTATATATGATGTCACAATGACAATGTGATGTCATAGTGGTATGATGTCATTACATATTTGTGATGTCACAATGAGCTGATGTCCTAATGACAGTGATGTCACAACAATGATTATATTGTAAATGTTTTGTGATATTACAATGGCATATCTGATCTCAATTGATATTTCACAATGAAGATATGGATACACAAAGGTACTGTGATGTCAAAAAGGTCATGTGTTTTTCAAAGGTGCTAAAGATGTCATAATGGGTTTGGGAGGTCTCAAGATGATTGTAATGTCACAATAGCAATGTGACATCACAAAGGTTTGTGATGTCACATTGGTGATGAGGTCACAATGGACAGGACAATTTTGTGATGTCACAACAGGTTAATGATATCACAATGGCACTGTGATGTCACAACAGGTTAATGATATCACAATGGCACTGTGATGTCACAAAGGGATTTTCATGTCACAATGGCTTTGAGGTCACAATGGATTTCTGATATCCTCCAATATTGCTCACTTGAAATAGAATGAAATCACAGAATAGGCATTCACAATATGTCTATAATGTCACTATGACATATGATGTCATAATAATAATAATATATTTAAGTTTAGTGATGTCAAAATGGCATGTCTAATTTTATTGGTCATTAGATTACCATGAGGATCCCAAAGGTTGCTATGTGCTGAGTCCTTCAAAAGGCACATTGTGCTGAGTCCATTACACAGGGTTCTTTGTGCTAACTTTTTAAAAGTGTGCTGTGTGCTGTCATCCCAAATGGTGCTATGTTCTGAGTCCTTGAGATGTTGGTATCCCCAACAATCTCACACACACACACACACACACACACACACACACACACACACACACACACACATACACGGAGGTTCACTGTGTACCTTCTTGGTGTGTGGGGTGGAAGGCAAAGAGTCTCCCCCAGTGGTTGGGCTAAGCAGCAGCTGGATTAAGGGGGAAGCCCTGAGCTGAGGTGAGGCTGTTTCTGCTATGGCCTGGTAGCCTTAGGGCAGAGTCAGGGCAGCACAAGACCAAGGATGGGGAGGGGGTGTGACTGAGGGGCGGACAGGGCAAAGCCAAGGAGGCACATAGCTGCTATAGCCAGGGGCACGTGGGTGCTAGTACACTGACGTGGCAGTGGCGGGGCAGCCTGGGAGAGAAGTGGGAGCAGAGAGAGAGAGCAGATAGAAGAGCAGGCACATGCACCAGGGGAGGTGGCATCAATGGCTGGCCTCTTCTGCTCTAGGAGAACAGTTCTAGGCAAGGAGCACAGAGCACAGAAAGCCAGCACAGCAGGCACATCCCTCGCACTGCCCCAGGGAAGCTCAGAGGCTAGGTAGGCCCTAAGTCCAAGGCTCCTGGGCCTGGAGCTCAGCTTCAGGGAGGCGCACTCAGCCCTACCACCCGCCTGCCCTGCCCCAGCCCCCTTTCCTGCCCTTTCTGCGGCACTGCTTTTCAAGCATGTCCCTGCCGGTTCAGACCAGTGGTGACTTTTGGAGTCATGCAGCAATGTTGCACCCCCGGCAGGATTGCGGCCCTGACCTTGTCCCAGCCCCCGGTACTCTGCTCTGGGCTTGAGCGTCCACCAAGACACTGCCATCACTGCCTGGTGCACCTGGAACCACAGCCTACAGCTTCTCCCCAAAGCACACATGAGTGCTGCTCCAGGGACCCACACCTCACGAACTCCCCCTATGCACCCCCTTCTCCCCCACTCTCCCCCCCCCACGGAACCAGAACAGTGACTCACACCTCTCCTCTCATGTTCCAACCACACTCCCCAGGGCCAAGCAGGCCAGCCCTGAGTCTGAGACAAATGCAACCCAGGAATGGAGGTGGGGGAGTGGATGTCGACTCAAAGAACCTACCCCATCCATAGTGGCCAGCGTCCCAGGAAACAGGGAGATGCAGGAATGGGGTGAGAAGGGGGCATCACCTCACCCCTGGCCTGGAGCAGTGGGAGTCACACAGCTGCACATCTGCACCCTTCCCCTCCCTGGTGGGAACCTGGTGGCTTTAGTCAGAGGTGGGGAGTAGCACCTCCACACCTGCCTTCTTGTGTCTTTTCCATTTTTCTGTGGGGTGGGGGATGTTGGATGCAGAAGATAGGCCCCCACCTTGCTGTGTGAGCCCTTGTCCTCTGTGCTGTTACCCTTTCACCTGAAGAAAGTCCCAGAAACGCCCACTAGGGGGGTGATGGCACTGGGGGTCAGATAGAAGGTGAATATCGGGGAGTTCCCGGAAGATAGCAGAGGAGAAGCTGGAATCTAAACAAGCTCTCCCATAGAAAGCAGTTTTAGAGTTCCAGTGAACAGTCCTAAGCCAGAGAATCACACCAAGTGTGCCATCACAGGACAGAGAGTCAGGCCAGAGAGGGAAAATCCAGGCAAGGAGACACATCTGAGCTCTTGCCAGCAGCTGCCCCACCGCGGCAGCAGCGATGGCTGTGGCGGCGCCGGCCATACCTGAGTTATAGAGAGTTCGGGACGAAGGAGCCCAGACACAGCAGGCGAGCGGATTCTACCCAACACCAGCAAGAACCGACAAGGAGCAGACATCTTCATCCTGCAGTTCGCAGACCAGAGATGACCCAGGAACCAAGACTTGGCGTGAGTAGAAGCCTGACAACCTCACTCCTTCTCAGGGAGCAGAGGAGGGAAGGCCACCCCTCCCCCCACCAGTACTGGAGATCTCCATCTTGGATACCTACAAAGCTCGGCAGAGCTGCTAGCTCCAACTCAAGCCTTGGAATAAAATGTATCATTTAGCAGGTCACAAGAACTTAATGGCGGCGTGACCTGCCAGACTCAGCTCCACCCAGGGAAAAGTCACCCAGCTAGAGCACCAGCCCTAGGAGTGGCTTTTTGTCACTGGGTAACCAGAGCTAGAGGCTGCCCCTCCCTCTAGCAGCCTCAACAATCAATTGAAATTCAGTAAACAGAAACCCTGAGAATGGCTCCAGGATGGGCTCTTTGAGTTTTTCACAAACTAGCCCCCAGTAAAAGCGACTGTTTTTTGAAAGGCCTCAACTCTACCCAGAACTAGCCTCATCACTGCATCCCGTCTTTGGTATAACTCAAAGCAGATCTGCCTCCCATTGAACTAGCCTGGGAGGAGGATCGCAAAATCCTGGGTAAAGCAGAGCATTTTTCTGCCTGTTCAAACAAACTGACTTAAGAAACCAACCAAGCCACAGGACCACAAGCAGACTAGACTCCAACAATAATCTGGTTATGGACACAAAGGGGATACAGGATTTTTCCCACCCCTCCCCAAAAAAATCAAAGATCTTCTTCTTCTTCTTCTTCTTCTTCTTCTTCTTCTTCTTCTTCTTCTTCTTCTTCTTCTTCTTCTTCTTCTTCTTCTTCTTCTTCTTCTTCTTCTTCTTCTTCTTCTTCTTCTTCTTCTTCTTCTTCTTCTTCTTCTTCTTCTTCTTCTTCTTCTTCTTCTTCTTCTTCTTCTTCTTCTTCTTCTTCTTCTTCTTCTTCTTTCTTCTTCTTTCTTCTTCTCTCTCTCTCTCTCTCTCTCTCTCTCTCTCTCTCTCTCTTATTTTTGGGACCTTATATAAAAAAAATTAAAAAAAATTTTTTTTCTTTTCTAAAACATTTTTTAATCTTTAATTTTTGCCTTTTTAAAAAAATTGTTTTCCAGTAACTTTTTTTTTCCTCTTATAAATTTTATTTTTAGGGATACCTGAGTGTGCGTTTTTCTTTATTTTTTGTTTTCTTTCTCTCTTTTTTTCTTTTTTTAATTATCTTTTTGTTTTTTGTTTAGCTCTACTGACCATCTGATCTTTTTTTCATCCTTTCTTTATCCTTTTCACCTTTTCCTCTCTTTCGTTCTTCTTTATGTGACTTAATTCTTGTCCTGCACATCCTCAGATAAACCCACAGTTAACTATAAGACCCTATCCCCCATTGTGTACACAATTAATCTACAAATTTATTACTCAATTCAAAACCTCTGAGACTTAAATTGCTTAATAGCAGTACTACCTCTTTATACCTATATAATATTTTAAGCATTTTTATTTTTAAATTTTTCACGTCTCCTTTATATCCCTCCCCTTTTCTCAATATATTCACGTTCTTCTCTAAATATCTTGTTTTCGTTTTTTATAATATTATTAATTTTTACTTTTCTATTTTTTCTGGTCACTTTTCTTTTCCCTTTCAGTTTCTACTTTTTTTTTTCTCTCCCTATACTTTCATCCTACCCATTCTATTTCCTGCTTATATAAGACTTAGTTAACTCTCCCTGTGCCTCCCCACATCAAGGTATTCCTGTTTTTTACCCACATCTCTCACTAACCGTAATAATTTCTGGTTTCCAAATACTTCTTTGCGGTTCGTAGCCCATTAACATATAGTTGTTTGATGTTGAATAGATGTATCTGTTGAACTAGATTGTATCTGTAGACTATTGACTGTACAAATTCAGACTTTGGTTGATGCTTGCCTTAAGATAGTGTTCTAGCACAAAACTGGTGCTATTTTCATTCAAATGGGCAAAGTAAGCCGGAAAAATACAAGAAAAATGGCAAATCCGGGTATCTCAATTCCCTATCTTGATAATCAGGGGACAGAACAGATAATGAATGATCCAGAGGAGAATTCCTACATAGTTCTACAAACACTGCTGGCAAACATGATAAATGAAAAGATTGAAAACATACAAAGGACTCTGTATGAGCGTGATAGGGAGAGAGAGGAGGCAATACAAAAGTTTATACAGGAATATCATAAGCGTGAAGAAGCTACTCAAAAACTGATACAGGATTTGCGTGAGCAGCCTGAGAATACTCAAAGAGAAAGGCAGGAATGGCGCGAGCAAGCTGAGAACACTCTTAGAGAACTACAGGAATCCCAAGAACGGGCGGAAGCTAATCAAAGAGTAATACAGGAATTGAGAGAGCAGGAAGAGAATACACAAAGATCACTAAAGGCATTCACGGGATCCATTAACAAAGAGCTGAAGGAATTCAGGGAGACCTCAAAAGGAATGCTGAATGGAACCCAACAGAAGGAATGGGAGTCCAAGGAAACCATAACCAAACAACTAAGTGATTTGAGAATAAACACTGAACAACAAATTAAGGAAGTAAAGAAGTTCATACTAGATCTAAAACAAAGATTCAACAAAGAATTTGAAGCCCAAAAAGCTGACCAATTAGAAGGAAATAGATGAAAAACAAAGTAGAAAGTCTTGACAGAAGGTTAGACCATGCAGAAGTTTGAATCTCAGGGATTGAAGACAGCCTAGATATTATAGAGAAAGAAAATACAACCATCCAAGACAAATCCAAGAAATATGATAGATCTATTCAACATTTGGAAGACAACATCAGAAGGCCTAATCTAAGGATAATGTGTGTAGAGGAGCACCTAGAGACAGAATTTAATGGTCTAGGAAATTTGTGTAACAGAATCCTAGCAGAGAACTTCCCAAACATGCAAAAGGATAGGCCTATTCAGATACAAGAAGCTTTTAGAACCCCAAATAGACCAGACCAGAATAGGACATCCCATCATCACATTATAATCCACACAGGATCAACTCAGACCAAGGAAAAGATCCTTGAAGCTTTTAAGGAGAAAAGATTAATCACCTATAAAGGAAAACCAATTAGAATTACCTCAGGTTTCTCAGCAGAGACAATCAAAGCAAGAAGAGCCTGGAATGATGTATGCCATGCCCTAAAAACAAACAACTATCAACCAAGTATACTGTACCCAGCTTAACTCTCCTTCATACCTGAAGGCCAAATAAAAACCTTCCATAGCAAAGAAAAATTGAAACATCTCCACCAAACCAGCCCTACAAATGATTCTTAAAGCTGTCCTACACATAGAAAACCAAGACCACAATAAAGGCCAAGAAACAGCACCCAAACTGAGAATCCAAGAACGATAGGAAGAACCCAGTTTTCGCAACCCCCAAGAAGGTGGAAAACATGGCAGGATCTCCCAAGTACCTCTCAGTCCTATCTCTTAACATTAACGGACTTTACTCTCCAATTAAGTGACATAGACTGTCTAGTTGGATTAGAAAATAAGATCCTTCTATATGCTGCCTTCAGGAGTCACATCTTGTCCTTAAAAACACACACATTTTCAATGTGAAAGGCTGGAGCAAAATCTACCAAGCAAACGGCCCCCATAAACAGGCGGGAGTTACAATCCTAATATCAGATAAAATAGACTTCAAATTAAAATTCGTGAGAAGAGTTAAAGAAGGTCGCTACATACTAATTAAGGGATCTCTCCTTAAGGAGGATATTACAATACTAAATATCTATTCGCCAAACAATGGAGCACCCAAATTTATCCAAGAAACACTGCTTTCCCTTAAATCCCATATAGATCCAAAGACATTAACTGTAGTGGATTTTAACACACCACTCTCCCCACTAGATAGATCAACCCAGCAAAAACTCAACAGAGAAACCACAGATCTAAACAGCTCTAAAGATCAACTAGATTTAACAGACATCTACCGAACATTTCACCCAGCAACATCAGAATACACGATTTTCGAAGCAGCACATGGAACATTTTCTAAAATAGACCACATTTTAGGCCACAAAACAAACGTGTCTAAATTCAGAAACATTGAAGTTATATGTTGCATTCTTTCTGACCACATGGGAATAAAATTAGAACTCAACACCAAAAGCCACCAAAGAAAGTCCGGTATCACATGGAGGCTGAACAACACAGTGCTGAATCACGAGGGGGACATGGAAGAGATTAGAAAGGAAATTCAATGTTCATGATATTCAACAAAAATGAGCACACAAATTACCAGCTCCTCTGGGACACAGCAAAGGCAGTACTCAGAGGCCAATTTATAGCTCTGAGCTCCAACATCAACAAATTGGAGGTATCTGAAACCAACAATTTAATGACACAGCTAAACCTCCCTGAAAAGAGCAGCAATCCAATAGATGGAAAGGAATAATTATAATTTAATCAGAATTAAATGAGTTAAAATCCAAAAAAATATATAAAGAATCAACAAAACTAAGAGTTGGTTCTTTGAAAAAATTAACAAAATTGACAGACCCTTAGCAAATCTTATCAGAAATAGAAGAGAACACACCCAAATAAATAAATTCAGAGATGAGAATGGAAACATCCCCACGGAAACAACCAAGATTCAGAACATTATAAGGGAATACTTCTCAAAACTTTATGCTAATAGGTTTCAGAACTTGACAGAAATTGACCTTTTCCTAGCAAATATTGACATGCCAAAACTAAACCAAGAAGAGTGAAACCATCTTAACAGGCCCATATCAAGCATTGAAATAGAAACAGCAATAAGAGACCTCCCAGCTAAGAAAAGCCCAGGACCAGATGGTTTTACAGCGGAATTCTACAAGGTCTTAAAAGCAGAGCTCACACCAATACTCCTCCAACTCTTCAATGAAATTGAAAGAGAAAGCTCACTACCGAACACATTCTATGAAGCCAGCAAAACCCTCATCCCAAAACCAGGCCGGGACTCATCAAAGAAAAAGAACTATAGACCCATTTCTTTGATGAACATTGATGCAAAACTTCTCAACAAAATTTTTGCCAATCGACTTCAACAATTCATCCAAAAAATCATAAACCACGTTCAAACAGGATTCATTTCAGGGATGCAAAGCTGGTTCAATATACTCAAATCAATTAATATAATTCATCACATCAAGAGGAGCAAGGATAAGAAACACATAGTTATCTGAATAGATGCAGAAAAAGCAATTGACAAGATCAAATGCCCCTTTATGATGATGGTTCTGGAAAAGCTAGGAATCCATGTTACCTTCGTCAATACAATAAAGGCTGTATAAGACAAACCTACAGCCAGCATTATACTCAATGGTGAAAAACTAAAGCCATTTCCCCTTAACACAGAAACAAGACAAGGATGTCCACCCTCTCCACTTCTCTTCCATCTAGTATTAGAATGCCTATGTACAGCAATAAGACAAGATGAAGACATAAAGGGGATCCAAATAGGGAAAGAAGAAATAAAACTCTCCCTCTTTGCAGATGACAAGATCTTATATTTAAAGAATCCCATAGTCTCCACTCCCAAATTACTCAAGCTGATTCAAAACTTTGGCAAAGTAGCAGGGTAGAAAATTAACCCCCAAAAATCAATGGCCTTTCTGTATGCCAACTATGAGAAAAGTGTGGCTGAAATTAGGAAAGCAACTCCATTTGTAATAGCCCCACAAAAATTAAAATACCTAAGAATTAACTTAACCAAAGAAGTGAAGGATCTCTATGATGAAAACTTTAAAATCTTGAAAAAGGAAATCAAAACAGAACTTAGAAAATGGCAAAACCTCCCATGCTCCTGGATTGGAAAGATTAACATCCTGAAAATGGCAATACTTCCTAAGGCTATCTACAAATTCAACGCGATACCTATCAAAATTCCAACCTCATTCTTCAAGGAAATAGAAGAGGCAATCCAAAAATTCATATGGAACAATAAAAGACCCCGAATAGCAAAAAGGCTCCTGAATGGAAAGAACACTGCTGGAGGAATATCAATACCAAATTTCAAACTCTCCTATAAAGCCATAGTAATCAAAACAGCTTGGTATTGGCATAAGAACAGACCTCAGGACCAATAGAATAGAATTGAAAATCCAGAAATGAACCCACAGACCTGTAGCCATCTAATCTTCGATAAGGGAGCTAAAACAATAGAATGGAAGAAAGACAGCCTCTTCAGTAAATGGTGCTGGTAAAATTGGTTAACTACTTGTACAAAACTAAAGCTAGATCCTTATATATCACCCTGCACCAGAATCAACTCCAAATGGATCAAAGACCTTGAAGTCAAAGCAGACACTCTGAAAGCATTACAGGATGGAATAGGAGAAAACCTTAGGTCTCCTTGGCTCAGGCTGAAATTTTCTGAATAGAGACCCGGAAACACAACAAATCAAAGAAAGGTTGGACAAATGGGATTGCATGAAGTTTCAGAGCTTCTGCATGGTAAAGGACATATCTAGCAAGATCAATAGAAAGCCCACAGATTGCGAGAAGATCTTCACTAGGCATACAACAGACCAGGGTCTCATATCTAAAATATACTTGGCACTCAAAAAATTAAATCCCTCAACAACAAATTCTCAAAGAAACAACTGCTCAATAAATAAGTGGTCTAAAGACTTGAAGAGAAACTTCTCTGAAGAAGAAAGAAGGATGGCAAATAGACACATGGAGAAATGCTCAACCTCCCTAGCCATAAAAGAAATGCAAATCAAAACAACATTGAGATACCACCTCACCCCAGTTAGAATGGCTATATTCAAGAACGCTAACAGCAACAGATGCTGGATGGGATGTGGACAGAAGGGAAACTTACTTCATTGTTGGTGGGAGTGTAAACTTGTTCAACCAATTTGGAAAGCAGTATGGAGGTTCCTGAAAAAACTTCACATAGAGCTCCCCTATGACCCAACAATCCCACTTTTGGGCATTTACCCAAATGTTTACAAACAAGACCACACTAAAGCTACCAGCACTACTATGTTTATTGCAGCATTATTTACCATAGCTAAGATGGAACCAACCCAGATGCCCCTCAGTAGATGAATGGATCAAGAAAATGTGGTATATATACACAATGGAATTCTATGCCTCCATCAGAAAGAATGACAGTGCCCCATTTGTTAGGAAATGGAAAAACTTGGAAAAAATTATATTAAGTGAAGTAAGCCAGGCCCAAAGAAACATAGGTCCCATGGTTTTCCTTATTTGCATTATCTAGTATATGTATAAGTCAAGCAGAAAAGTTCAGGTAATGTGATGTTAGCAAAATGAACCCTTAGATAAGTATTTTAATGCTTTTTTATTTCATGCATTTGTTTCTAACGCATTTATAAGATTATCTCTTTGTTGCTTTGTATGTCCCTCCCCCAGAGTATAACCCCTTCTTTCACTATATTTGATGTCAGTATAACTTGTAGAGGAGATGGGGAAAAACAAGTCGTTTAAGGATACATGTGGACCTGATGCAACAATGAGAAGTACAAGATGTCATGTCGAAAAAGAGCTTTACAATGTTGGTGCTGGGGGGGGGGGGAACGGGGAAGGATTGGGTGGGGGGGTAGGGAGGAGGCTGGGAAGGGATGTGAAGGGTAAACAAAGGAGGAGGATGCAATGCTTGATTATAAATGTATGCATTATCCTGCCCATGTAATTGTAACCCCTCTGTACCGTATGTTCACAAAAACAATTAAATTAAAAAAAACAAGAAAGTGAATATCTGGGAGGAACACACCCCCTCTGACACACGTACACCCGGCCTGTCCCCCCCACCCCAGCACTCAACACGACTCACAGGGTGATCACATTTCCCAGCTCTGCCAGCATCTGCTGGTGCTTCCAGTCCATCTGGTCTCCTTGTCCTCCCCAACAATCCACCCAGTCGCCCAGAAGCATCTAGGCTGGAAGTAGGGATTCTGTACATTTATGTAGCTTTTAGGACCCAATCAATTTCCCCAACACCGCCCCCACCCAGGGTCAGAAACCCCCCTGTGTCCTGACCTAAGGTTTTGGTGAATAAGGAGTTAAGACTGGTTTTTCCCTAGGGGAAGGGCTGGCCCTGGGGAAGGGGAGAGATGGGTTGTGCTGTGTAATTAGACAAGTGTTCCCCTTGGGTGGGAGCCCTTGGTTTTTACAAGGGAGCAGGGTATGGGAACCTTTGTCCTTCAGCTTGTACATTGTCCCACATGAGGAACCAACAAACTTACGAGAGGCACTACTCTGAGTCTGTGTGTGTGTGTGTGTGTGTGTGTGTGAGAGAGAGAGAGAGAGAGAGAGAGAGAGAGAGAAAGAGAGAGAGAGAGGGAATCTTTCTCCTTGTACAGCCTGACTGTGCTCAGGTGAGTGATCAATTGGCAAATTGCAGGTGCTGCATGGATGATGAGACTTCTGTCCCCGTTCTGGATTTGTGTATGTGTGTGTGTGTGTGTGTGTGTGTGTGTGTGTGTGTGTGCATGTGTGTGTGTGTGTGTGTGTGTGTGTGTGTGTGTGTGTGTATGTTGGGAGAGCAGGGAGATGAGAGCAATGAAAATATATTTAATTCATCATGTCTAAAAACAGCTAAAGCATTTGATTTCTGTGTGTGTATTTTGCTGTTGTTCTTTTTTAAATACCTAGTACGAGCCCAGCCACAATTTTTGTTTTCTCCTTCACAGTTTCTTGGCTCCTTTATGGGAAGATTTCAATAGACATTCCTTTCCTCCTATTTCCACCTCTCTCTTCCCCATTTCCTATAGCCCACAGTAGATGCTGGGCCTGCATGTGCCTCCCCTAGGTAACCTGTTGAACCCTGGACTAGAGTGGACACCTGTCCTTCTATCCACAGCCAAAAGTTTCGTGAGGCGAGTGTGACCACAGCCACACTATTCCAGCTAGACATTCTGCTTTTGTTTTTATAGTTGGAGCTAATTCAAGGGTTGGGAATGTGTCTGCCTAACAAAATTAGGGAATGAGGTGGGGGAGAGGGTAGGGCAGGGGCTGTGAAGCTATGACATGGCAGATGGTTCACCATGACCGAGGATGAGAGGGGAACCTTACCTAGGGCATTTATGATCTCTGTGGGCATTCAGGCACATTTCTCTGGACCCCCACTGGTGGAATGGATTCCCTCCTGGGGCATTTCACCAGTTTTCAATCCTCCTGGGAGTCCTGCAGACTCCAATCTGTGTCCCGCCTGGGCTGTTTCCAGCTGGGCAGTGGTACGCAAGTCCATTCCCCCTGCTGGAGTCCTCTCCATATCAGGAGGTGTCAATTAGCTAGGGCTCACTGAATGCCAGTTTCTGCAACCTGCTGTAGGCTGTCTGGAAGGAAAAGGGGACCACTGACTTGGGAACACTTTAAGTTTGATTGGGACAGGGTGTTTCTTTAAGTTGGCAATTTTCACTAACGCTTTGGGTTATGGGTCAAATTAGATGGATGATTTCAACCGCCAAAAAATGATGTTCAAAGGTCAGGAAGATGGCAGAGGAGAAGCTGGCGGCTAAACGAACTCTCCCATAGAAAGCAGTTTTAGAGTTCCAATGAACACTCCTAGGCTAGAGAAATACACCAAGTATGCATTTACAGCACAGAGAGGTTGGCCAGAAAGGGAAAATCCAGGCAAAAAGACAAATCTGAGCAGTTGCTGGCAGCTGCAGCGGCGGGGGCAACAGCAGTGGCAGCTGTTGCCATATCTTCAACACAGATAGTTCAGGTCAAAGGAGCCAGACCCAGCAGGCAAACAGGTACTACTTAACACCAGCAAGAACTGACAAGGAGCAGGTATCTTCACCCTGCAGATAGCAGACCAGAGACGACCTAGGAACCTACCCTCTGGCATGAATAGAAGCCTGACATCCTCACTCCTCAGGGAGCAGAGGAGGGAAGGCACACATCCCCGACCCCACTACCGGAGATCTCCATCTTTGATACTGACAAAGGCTTGGCTGAACTGCCAGTTCCAACTCAGGCCTTGGGAAAAAACAAAACAGTCATTTAGCAGGTCACAGGAATCTACCAAGTCCTGCAAGGCACAACAACACCCAGGAATAAGGCACTCACCCCAGGCAGAAGAAAATCTGCCACCAGGAGTGGCTTTCTTCACTCGGTAAACAGAACCAGAGGCTGCCCCTACCTACAACAGCCTAGATAATCCATTGAAATTCAGTAAGCATAAACCCTGAGAAAGGCTCCAGGTTGGGCTCTGTGACTGTCTCAG
Organism: Dipodomys spectabilis; assembly: GCF_019054845.1. Classification (NCBI taxonomy): domain Eukaryota; kingdom Metazoa; phylum Chordata; class Mammalia; order Rodentia; family Heteromyidae; genus Dipodomys; species Dipodomys spectabilis. Next base: position 607,226 of record NW_024871013.1, on the reverse strand, counting down.
AAGCTAGGCCCTCACGGAGAAGCTACTGTTTGCTGAAAGGCCTCTACTCTACCCAGAACCTAGCCTCAACACAACATCTCCAAACTAGAGGAAAAAGCCCTCTCCCTCTTTTGCGATACTCAAAACAGATCCCTCTCCCACTGAACTAGGCTGGGAGGAGGATCACAAAATCCTGGGTAAAGCAGAGCATTTTTCTGCTTGCCCAAACAAACTGATTTAATAAACCAATCAAGCCACAGGAAAACCCAACACCACAAGCAAACCAGAGACTCCACCAAGAGACTGGTTATGGACACAAGCGAAATACCGAATCTTCCGATCCCCTCCAAAAAAAAAAAAATCAAAAGACTTTCTTTTTTTTGTACCTTATTTTTTATTTTTTTTTAATTTTTAATTTTTAAAAAATTTTAAATTATTTTTTCTTTTCTTCCTAGTATAATTTTTATTTTAGGTGTATATGTGTTTGTGTGCTTTTTAAAAAAAATCTCTACTGACATTTTGATCCTTTTTTTTACTTTCTTTTCTCATTCTTTTCATTTCTTCTCTTTCATTTTTTTCTGTGTGACTTAATTGCTGTTCTGCTCACCCTCAAATATACCCGTCATCGATTATTAGATCTTATCCTCTATTGTGTGCACACTTAATCCAGAAATAACTCAACTCAAAACCTCTTAGACTTAAATTCCTTAATAGCAGTATTAAATTTTTATACCCATATAATATTTTAAAACTTTTTTATTTTTCTAGTTTTTCATGTCTCCTTTCTATCCCTCCCCTCCTCTCATCCCATCCCATTCTTCTCTGAATAATACTCTTTCAAACTTGCAGTTTTTAAGGGTTTAACTTTTTAATTTTAATTTTTTCCATTTTTTCTTGTATCTTTTTTCTTTTTCTTCTCTTTTTTCTTTTTCTTTTTTTCACTCTCCCTGCTATCATTCTGTCCAATGCATTACCTTCTTTGAGATTAGGATATGGTTAATTCCACTCTCCCTCACCTTCCCAAATCCCTCTAGTCCTATTTTCCCCACATTTTCCCTAAACCTAATAATTTCTGGTTGCCAAATTCTCCTTTGTGGTTCTTAGGCCATTAAGACATAGTTGTTTGATGTTCAATAGATTGTATCTCTTGAACCAGATTTTATCTGCAGATTTTGGACTATGCAACTATAGACTTTTGTTGATGTTTACCTTAAAATAGTTTTCTAGAACAAAATTGGTGTTACTCTCATCCCAAATAGGCAGAACAAGCCAGGAAAACAAAAGAAAAATGGCAAGCCCTGGGAACTCAACTCCCACTCATGACAATCAGGGGACAGAACAGATAATGAATAATCCAGAGAAGCGTTCCTGAAAGGCTCTACAAACACTACAGTTAAACAGGGTAAATAAAAAGAGTGAAAACTAGCAAATGTCTCAGAGGGAGAGAGAGGAGGCAAACCAAAGATCAATACAGGAGTCTCCTGAATGTGAGGAAGCTACTCAAAGATTGATACAGGAATTGCTTGCGCAGATTGAGAACACTCAAAGAGGAAAAAAAGGAATTGCATGAGCAAGTTGAGATCAGTCAAAGTGATAGACAGGAATTGCGTGAACAGGCTGAGAACACTCAAAGAGAACTACAGGAAATGTGTGAACGTGAGGATGCTAATCAAAGAGAAATACAGGAACTGAGATCAGGATGAGAATAGACAAAGATTAAAGGAGGCATTCATGAAATCCATAAACAGAGAGCTGAAAGACATCAGTGAGACCGCAAAGGGAATGCTCAGTGGAGCCCAACAGAAGGAATGGGAGTCTAAGGAATCATAACCAATCAACTCAGTAATTTGAGAATAAACACAGAACATCAAATTAAGGAAGTAAAGAAGTCCTTACAAGATCAAGAACAAAGTTCCAACAAAGAATTTTAAGCTCTCAAAGCCAAGCAATTACAAGGAAAAGAAATAAAAAGCAAAGTAGAAAGTCTTGAGAGTAGAATAGACCATGCAGAAGATCGAACCTCGGGGATTGAAGACAGCCTAGATATTATAGAGAATGAACATACAATCATCCAAGACAAATCCAAGATATATGATAGATCTATTCAACACTTGGAAGATACCATCAGAAGGCCTAATCTGAGGATAATGAGTGTACAGGAGAACCTAGAAACAGAAGGTAATGGTCTAGGAAATTTGTGTAACAGGATCCTAGCAGAGAACTTCCCAAACGTGCAAAAAGATAGGCCTATTCAGATACAAGAAGCTTTTAGAACCTAAAAATAGACCAGACCAGAACAGGACATACCACGGTCACATTATAATCCGTACAGGATCAATTTAGGCCAAGGAAAAGATCCTTAAAGCTGTCAAGGAGAAAAGATCAATCACCTATAAAGGGAAAATAAATAGAATCACCTCAGATTTCTCAGCAGAGACAACCAAGAATACTGTACCCAGCTAAACTCTCCTTCATTATGGAAGGTAAAATAAAATTGATCCATAGCAACAAAAAATTGAAACAATATATCTCCACCAAACCATCCCAACAAAAGATTCTTAAAGATGTCCTACACATAGAAAACCAACAAGACCACAATAAAGACCAAGAAACCACACCCAAGAATCCAAGAACCATAGGAAAAACCCAGTAGCTGCAACCCCAAATTAGGTCTATAAAATGGCAGGAACTCCCAAATACCTCTCACTCCTATTTCTCAACATTAATGGACTTCATTCTCCAATCAAGCGACATAGACTCTCTAGTTAGATTAAAAAGCAAGATTCTTCTATTTACTGCCTTTAGGAGTCACATCTTGCCCATAAAAACAAGCATATTTTCAATGTGAAAGGCTGGAACAAAATCTACCAAACAAACAGCCCCCATAAACAGGTGGAAGTTGTAATGCTAATACCATATAAAATAGATTTCAAATTAAAATTAGTGAGAACAGATAAAGAAGGTCACTACATACTAATTAAGGTATCTCTCCTTCAGGAGGACATTACAATTCTAATTATGTATTTGCCAAACAACGGAGCACCCAAATTTATCCAAGAAAAAACAACTTTATCTCAAATCTCATATAGATCCAAAGACATTAATTATTGGAGACTTTAATACACCACTATCCCCACTAGATAGATCAACACGGCAAAAACTCAGCAGAGAAAATGCAGACATAAACAAGTGCATAGATCAACTGGATTTCACAGACATCTAACAAATATTTCACCCAGCAGCATCAGAATACATGTTCTTCTCAGCAGCACATGGAACATTTTCCAAAATAGACCACATTTTAGTCACAAAGCAAACTTGTCCAATTTCAGAAACATTGAAATCATCCCATGCATTCTCTCAGATCACAAATAAATAAAATTAGAACTCAAAAACAAAAGCCATCAAAGAAAATCCTGTAACACATGGAGGCTGGACGACACTCTATTTAATCACCAGTGGGTCATGGTAGAGATTAGAAATGAAATTCAAGTTTTCATGATATTAAACAAAAATAAGCACATAAACTATCAGCTCCTCTGGGACACAGAAAAGGCAGTACTCAGAGGCAAGTTTATACCTCTGACTTTGTACATCAACAAATTGGAGAGATCTGAAACCAACAATTTAATGAGACAGCTGAGCCTCCTTGAAAAAGAGCAGCAAGATATCCCCCAATTCAGTAGACAGAAAGAAATAATTAAAATTAAATCAGAATAAATGAATTAGAATCCAAAAGAAACATAGAAAGAATCAACAAAACAAAGAGTTGGTTCTTCAAAAAAATTAACAAAATTGACAGACCCTTAGCAAATCTTATCACAAAAAGAAGAGAACACATCCAAATAAATAAACTCAGAGATGAGAATGGAAACATCACCACAAAAACAACCAAGATTCAGAACATTATAAGGGAACACATCTCAAAACTTTATGCTGTTTGAGAACTTGGCAGGAATGGAACTTTTCCTAGCAAATATTGACATGCCAAAACTAAACCAAGATGATTTAAACCATATTAATAGGCCCATATCAAGCATTGAAATAGAAACAGCAATAAGAGACCTCCCATCTAAGAAAAGCCCAGGACCAGATGGTTTTACAGCGGAATTCTACAAAGCCTTCATAGTAGAGCTAACACCAATACTCCTTCAACTCTTCAAAGAAATTGAAAGAGAAAGTGCACTACCAAATTCATTCCATGAAGCTATATTAACCCTCATCCCAAAACCAGGCAGGGACTCATCAAAGAAAGAGAACTATAGACCCATATCTTTGATGAACATTGATGAAAAACTTCTCAACAAAATTTTTGCCAATCGACTTCAACAATTCATGAAAAAATCATACAGCACGATCAAACAGGATTCATTTCAGGGATGCAAAGCTGGTTCAATATACTCAAATCAATTAACATAATTCATCACATCAACAGGAACAAGGATGAGAAACACATAGTTATCTGAATAGATGCAAAAAAAGCAATTGACAAGATCAAATGCCCCTTTATGATGAAGATTCTGGAAAAACTAGGAATCCATGTTACCTTCCTCAATACAATAAAGGCTGTATATGACAAACTTACAGCCAGCATTATACTTAATAATGAAAAACTAAAGTCATTTCCTCTTAACTCAGGAAAGAGACCAGAATGTCCACTCTCTCCACTTCTCTTCAATCTAGTATTAGAATGCCTAGCTACAGGAATAAGACAAGATGCAAACCGAAAAGGGATCCAAATAGGGAAAGAAGAAGTAAAACACTTCCTCTTTGCAGATGTCATGATCTTGTATTTCAAGAATCCCATAGACTCCACTCCCAAATTACTCAAGCTCATTCAAAACATTGGCAAAGTATCAGGGTATAAAATTAACCCTCAAAAAGCAATGGCTTTTCTGTATACTAACAATGAGAAGAGTGTGGCTGAAATTAAGAAAGCATCTCCATTCGTAATAGCCCCACAAAAAGTAAAATACCTAGGAATTAACTTAACCAAAGAAGTGAAGGACCTCTATGATGAAAATTATAAAAACCTGAAAAAGGAAATCAAAAGAGATCATAGAAACTGGCAAAAACTCCCATGCTCCTGTATTGGAAAGATAAAGATCGTCAAAATGGCAATACTTCACAAGGTTATCTACAACTTCAATGTGATACCTATCCATATTCCAACTTCATTCTTCAAGGAAATTAAAGAGACATTCAAAAAATTCATATGGAACAATAAAAGACCCCGAATAGCAAAAATAATCCTTAACAGAAAGAACAGTGCTGGAGGAATATTAATACCAAATTTCAAACTCTACTACAAAGTCATAGTAATCAAAACAGCTTGGTACTGGCACAAGAATAGACCTCAGGACCAATCGAATAGAATTGAAAACCAGAGATGAACCTAGAGACCTATAGCCATCTAATCTTTGATAAGGGACCTAAAAATAGAAGGGAAGAAAAACAGCCTCTTCAGTAAATGGTGCTGGCAAAATTGGTTAACTACTTGTAGAAAACTAAAGCTAGATCCTTATATATCACCCTGCACCAGAATCAACACCAAATGGATCAAAGACCTCGGAGTCAAAGCAGACACTCTTAAAAGATTATAGGATGGAATAGGAGAAACCCAAGGACTCCTTGGCACAGGCCAAAATTTTCTTATTAGAGACCCAGAAACACAAGAAATCAAAGAAAGGTTGGACCATGGAATTGCATGAAATTGCAGAGGTTCTGCATGGCAAAGGACATAGCTTGCAAGATCAATAAAAAGCCTATGGATTGGGAGAAGATCTTCACTAGCCATACAACAGACAAGGGTCTCATATCTAAAATATACCTGGAACTTAAAAAATTAAATCTCCCAACAACAAATCCTCAAAGAAACAACTGCCGGATAAATAAGTGGGTTAAAGAATTAAAAAGAAACTTCTCTGAAGAAGAAAGAAGGATGGCCAATAGACACATGAAGAAATGCTCAACCTCCCTAGCCATAAAAGAAATGCAAATCAAAATAACATTGAGATACTCCCTCACCCGAGTGAGAATGGCTGTAATTAAGAACTCTAATAACAACAGATGCTGGAGGGGATGAATACAGAAGGGAACCTTACTTCATTGTTGGTGGGAGTGTAAACTTGTTCAACCACTTTAGAAAGCATAGGGAGGTTCCTAAAGACTCCACATAGAGCTCCCCTATGACCTGGCAATCCCACTTTTGGGCATTTGCGCAAATGATCACAAACAAGACCACACTAAAGCTACCAGCACGACTATGTTTATTGCAGCTTTATTTACCATAGCTAAGATGGAACCAACCCAGATGCCCCTCAGTAGATGAATGGATCAAGAAAATGTGGTGTATATACGCACTGTAATTCTATGCCTCCATCAGAAAGAATGACATTACCCCATTTGTTAGGAAATGGAAAGACTTGGAAAAAATTTTATTAAATGAAGTAAGCCAGGCCGAATGAAGCATAGGTCCCATGGTTTCCTTTATTTTCAATATCTAGTATATGTCTGAGTCAAGCAAAAAAGGACAGATAAGTTGATGCTAGTGGAATGAACCCCGAGATAAGTATTCAAATGTATTTTCTGTTTTTTTTCCTTTCACGCTATTGTTTCTATCATATTCATAAGATGATTTCTATGTTGCTCTGTATGTCCCTCCCCACAGTATAACCCATACTTTCACTGTACTTGATGTTGGTATAATTTGTAGAGGTGAAGGGAAAAAAAAAACAAATTGTTAACTAGGGATACATGTGGACCCCTTGCAACAATGAGCTGTACACATTGTTATGTCGAAAAACAAACTTTACAACTTTGGTGGGGGGTGTGGGGAGAGGTTTGGGTGGGGGTACGAGAGGAGTATGGAAAGGGATGGGAAGGGGAAACAATGAGGAGGCAACAATGTTTGATAAGAAATGTACTTGTTATCTTGCCCATGTAATTGTAACTCCTCTGTATGGTATTCTCACAATAATAATAATAAAAAAATTACGTTCAAAGCAGCACAGGCAGAGTTCCCAAGCCAGATTGTCTCCTGCTTTGAATGTTGTGCCTTGACTGCCTTTCTATGCCCGCTGCTGAATCTCCTCCAGCTCTCTCTAAGGTGAGCACCACAGTGCAGGACATCATGGAGAGCAGAGATTGTGACCTCACCATCCCCATCCTGCCAGCTGTGAGAGAGATGATTCCCAGCACTTGTACTGGACTCTGAGGTATTTAGAGACCTGAGGCTACCTCAAGGATCCTTTCTCTGCAACATGAAACTTGGGGGGGGGGGGGCGGATGTGATGGACCATCATGTCTGGCCCCATGGGGAGGAGAGAAGGCCCCTTGAACCAGACACTCAGCTCAAGGCAACCTCCTTCACACCGGAGTGGGGAATTGAGTGCCACAGAGCTGGTCAGCCGCTGCACAGATATCTTGGAGAAGATAGGCATCCCAGAGGCCCCAGAATCCAGCGAGTACATTGTGGCTCACATCCTCGGAGCCAAAATAGACAAGTGAAGTGGCACCAGAAGGCCACGAAGAGGGGGAGGGAGAACAGTGGGAAAGCTACATCAGGCTCTCTCCAACAGAGGATACTTATCTGAATCAGATGGGGCTTTTCTCTAGTATTGTCATAGACAGATACTCATTTATTTTCCCACAAACAGTTACAGAGTGCGCCAGGCTTTGGGGGGCCATAGGCAATGAAAGGTTCTAGAACATGAAGAAACCTTGGTTTGAGCTGGATGCTGGTGCTTCACACCTGCCATCGTGGCTATTTAGGAGGTTGAGAATGGAGGATTGAGACTTTTGGCCCAGGCAGGAAAGCCTGTAAGACTCTTGTCTCCAATTAACTACCAAAAACAAAACGTGAGAAGGGGATGTGTGGCTCAAGTCATAAACTGCTAGCCTTGAGTAAAAAGGCTCAGGGACAGCACCTAGTCTATGAGTTAGAGGCCCAGGACTGACACAAAGAAAGGAAAGAGAGAGAGAGAGAGAAAGGAGGGAAGGACAGAGGGAGAAAAAGAGGAAAGGAGGGAAGAAGGGAAAACATGCAAGCCTTGGTTTGGAGTCCCTGGTTCAAGGGAGCCAACCATTCACAATTTCTGTGGGGACAGTTTCAAAGACTAAAGCCAGTATGTAGAACCAAGCCACTGACCCCTTAGCAACTTCATGACATCCAAGAGCTATGTGGTCACTGATTGCAGAGGAAAGCAGCCTTGGGTAGATCCTAGGGCTCAGGGTTTTTGTTTTTTTTTTATCATCCCCGACCCCAAGGAGTTTATTTTCTGGTCAGATAAAAAGTAAGTGGGTTAGGGAGGTATTGGGGTGAGGGAATGTCAAGAGTGGGGAGGTAAGGGATAAGCAGGAAGATAAAGAGGGAGGATGAACCCAGGTCAGGTGTATCAGACATTGGAGTCATGATCTTGCCTGACAACCTAGACTACCAGTGATAGAGCCTTTGATCCAGCCACGCTGCTATTAAAAGTCCTGACACCTTGAGTTCACCATTGATGACCTGGCCGTTGTTCGCTGCAGGATGCCTGTGCAGTACATCGTTGGGGCTGGGACTTTCCAGGGCTCACTCTGAAGATGACACCCCAGGTGTTCATTCCTCCACCAGAGACAGAGGTAAGCATGCCACTGTCACAGAACAGGCTGGGAATGAGAGTGGGAGTTGTGACCCATGTCACCCTGAGACTTCATAGAGAGGCTGCTAGGGCCCTGTGCCTGCCATTCTCAGAGGCAGAAGTGGATCTCTTTGCTGGCTCAGTCTTTAGTCTAGATGGCAGATCTGGGATTCAGAGTGGGCAGGGTGAAGGTGGGGCAGGGCTGGGTAGAGGCTGGTGGGAAAACCAGAGGCACTGGGCTCTGAGCATGGTTGTTTCTTTGATAATACTCACAACACAGGAACATTCCTGGGATAGAACACCCCTTTTCACCTTCCCAAGAGGGACCTAGAGACCTCCATTCTCCATCCCTTGATCAAAAAATCCTTTGGTTCCCATATCATGTGTTTGGATAACTCGATCTCACCTCATTGCCCAGTGTTGAGGCAGGACAGTGAGAGATCCTGATTCTTTGATAAGGTTATTGGATCCTCAGTATGAGATTATACTTGAATGTCCTAACTTGGTGCATGGTCAGTCCCATCTAATACTGCCATGATGTAAGACAAAGAATCTAGAGAATCAGAGCCAGATAGGGTCTCTTCTGGGAGGCTTGAGTACTATGTGTTAGCTTTGAGCTCTGGTGTGCCCACCTGCTTGGCTTTCTTGGGTGAGTGTATGCTAGAAAAAGCTTGAAACTAGGGTGTGGGTCTTGTCTTTGATGCTCAAAGCTAGCACTCTGCCATTTGAGCCACAACTCCACTTCCGGGTTTTTTTGGATGTTTAATTGGAGAAAAAGATTCTCATGAACTTTGCTGCCAAGGGTTGCATCCAACTGCAGTCCTCAGATCTCAGTCTCCTGAGGGGATAAGATGACAAGCATGGAAAAGTATCTTTGGCTGGGTGCCAGTAGCTCATGGTTGTCTTCCTAGATACTCAGGAGCTGAGATCTGAGGATCATGGTTCAAAGCCAGCTTGGGCAGGAAATACCCTGAGAGTCTTATCTTCAACAAACTACCAGAAAACAGGAAGGGGTGCTGTGGCTCATGTAGTAGAGTGCTCATCTTGAGCTGAAGAGCTCAGGGACAGCACCTAAATCCTGAGTTCAAACACCACAACTTAAAAAAAGAAAGAAAGTAAAATACGTTTGCCTGCAAAGATGTGGAGGTGTGTGTGGGTGCTGTGATTGAGAAACCAGGTGCTGACCTCACTGTAAAGACATTTCTAAGAACTCCTCAAGTTTGCCCCAGTTTGAAGCCACAGTAGGATGGGTGGTGCCTTACCAAGAACTCAAGAGGATGAGGCCTGTGGCAGGCAGGGAGTGGTTGGATGGGTGCAGGGGTGGGATTGTTGTATCTGTATTCTCTCCATGGAAGGATGGATTTGGATGCTGGGTGTCAAAGTTTGAAGTCAAGGGTTGCAAGAAGTTTGTGGCCTGACGAATTGGGTTTCCTCTGACTTTATGAAGGTGGCTGAAGCCGGTCACTGCCGGTGCTCACAACTGTCATCCTAGCTACTCATAAAGCTGTAAAGACCACGGTTCTAAGCCAGCTTGTGCAGGAAAGTCTGTGATACTTGATATCCAATGAACAACCAGAATACAGGAAGTGGTGCTGTGTCTCAAGTAGTAGAGTGCTCATTTTCAGATGAAAAGCTGAAGGACAGCACCCTGGCCCAGAATTCAAACCCCATGACCAACATTAAACAAAGAGGTGGCCTGATTTTTCCACTTCGCAGTGTGTACGGTAGGAAATTCCTTGCTGGATTATGAGACATTACAGATATGTGAGAGGCTCAATGTTGTGTCTACAGTTAGTCTGAGTATGATAGTGCCATCTTCTCCCAGGTAGGATGTGATCATAATGGAGGGAGTTCATGGTTCTGTTCTCAGGAACTGCTGAGGTCTTGGAATGTCCATGTGTATCTGTGTGTTTGTGTATGTGTGTGTGTGTGTGTGTGTGTGTGTGTGTGTGTGTGTGTGTGATTTTCCTTCGTCTTTCTCTGTTCCCTTCCTGGGTGCCTGTCTGCCACTTTCTGACCTCAGATGGTGCCCCTCCTCCACACCAACCTTGCCTTTAGCTTCCTACAATGATTACTAAATTGCCAGAGGCCTGTGTTCCAACTTTTCTCTAGGGCCCAAGTCTGGCTGTCCCAATATTTGGTCACCTCCAGGGGACTCTGGGAAAGCAATGCCAGCTGGCACAGGGTCTCCCCTGCCTCAGAGGGAGGGCCTCAGTCATAGGATGTCCTGTCCTTTTCCTCAGGTGGGCCTCTGACTGCACATCCATCTTAGGAGGCTTGCAGTGGCTTGGGGAATGGGGATTGCTGGTAGCTCTGGCAAATTTGAACTTGACATCTGACTGAAGGCTGCTCAAGCAAGGAGGATCCAAGGCTACATGAGAGGTGAGGCCAAGGTGGCTTGAAAGTATCTGTCAGTGTCTAGGAAATGTAAATGTACTTTATTGCAGCAAAGTTTATCTTCCGGCACCAGATGGGCCTCTCAGGTCCTTCTAGACAATTCCGGATGCCCCGAATACAGAAGGCACAGACTTTAGATTCCAGGGCCAGGGGACTGGAGGATGAGAGAATGGTATGGCCAATACCTCAATGTTCTGGGGCATTAGTCTTGACCAGGCTATACCCCCCCGCCTCTTGTGTACGTTCACTTCTTAACACAGTGTTGGCCACAAATCACCCACTTGTGGTAGTACTGTGGAAGGGGCAGGAGTGGAAGTGAGATCTAGGATGAACAAAATCTGGATTTATGGCCTGTGAGAGTGGCAAAGGGTGTCTTTATAAAAATCTTAGAGCTGAAACTCAGGGTCTAGGCACTGTCCCTGAACTTCCTTTGCTCAAAGGTAACATTCTACCACTTGAACCACAGCTCACCTTTCCTCTTTTTTACTAGTTTAGTGGAGATAAGAGTTTCATGGACTTTCTTGCCTGGGCTGGCTTCAAGCAGTTATCCTAAGATCTCAGCCTCTTAAGTAGCTAGGATTGCTGATGTGAGCCACAGGCACCTGCTAAGGATGTTAGTGTGTGTGTGTGGGGAGGGGGTGTGTGAGTTTACCGGGACTTGAACTTAGAACCTAGGTGCTATCCTTTAGCTTGTTTGTACAAGGTTGGTGCTGTACCACTTGAACTACAGTACCTCTGCTTCCCAGGTTTTGTTGATTCATTGGAAATGAGTCTACCCAGGCTAGGTTTGAATCTTGATTGATCCTCAGGTGTCAGCCTTGAGGAGCTAGCATGACAGGCATGAGCCACAGGTGCACAGCTGATAATGGCCTTTCTACACAGTGGACTGGAAGCTCCTCAAAGCTTTTCTTTATTTTTACTGTGCCAGTACTTGGGCTTGAACTCAGGTTTTAGGCTCTGGTCTCTTAAATATTTCCCTCAATGCTCGCACTCTACCACTTGAACCACAGCTCCATTTCTGGCTTTCGGTAGTTCATTGGCAAGAAGTGTCTCAATAAATTTCCTCCCCTAGGCTGGGGTTTACCCACAATCTCTGAACCCATCCTCTTGAGTAGCTAGGATTTACAGAGGTTGGGCCACTGGTGGCATTGTGTAGAAGGTTTTCTTAAGCAAGAGTTCTTCCCTGCATTTGCCCTGACTCCTCCATGAAAGGAGGCCTGAAGGACAGGAGCTGTGAAAATTAGGCTTCTAGACACAGGAAATTGCTGGGGTCCTTGGAGAAAAGTCAAAGCTAATCTTCCCCCTGAACCCCATTCTGGGCCCCACCCTCTGTCCTACCTGTGACTGAATTACAAACCTGACCCACCCTTGAATGTTCTGCTAGACTTGTCTGAGGCCAAAGAACCTTCATTCCACCCACCCTATCTGCTTTACACCACACCTCAGGATCTTTGTCCATGCTGTGTACCTTCTGCCTGAGACTCTATCCTGTTCCACATCTTAGAACTCCTATGGAATTTTGGCACTGCTTATATCACATAATGGATCAAGTCTTTCCTTCCCTTCTCCATCTTTTTTAAAAGTACTGAGTTGCTAGAGATGGAAATTGTGCATGCTGACTGGCAAATGCTCTATATTGGTGTGTGTGTGTGTGTGTGTGTGTGTGTGTGTGTGTGTGTGTGTGTGTGTGTGTGTGTGTGCCACACCTCGGGTTTGAATTCATGGCCTAGACACCATCCCTGAGTTTTTATGCTCAAAGCTAGCATTCTACTACTTGTATCACAGCTCTGGCTTTTTGGGTGCTTAATTGGAGAAATGAGTTTCATATAGACTTTCCTGCCTGCTCTGGCTTGTAGTTATGATCCTGAGATCTCAGCCTCCTGAATAGCTAAGATTACAGGGGTGAGCCACCAGCACCTGGGCTCTATCTGTACCCTATAAACTCAGCCCTCCTCTGAGTCCCAGAAGAGTATGTCTCACCAAGGTCACATTTTTTTTTTGCCAGTGTTGGGGTTTGAACTCATGTTCTAGGCATGTTCCTGAGCTGCTTTTGCTCAAGGCTACATTCTATCAGTTAAGCCACAGTGCCACTTATGGCTTTTTCCGTCTATGTGGTACTGAGGAATCAAACCCAGGGCTTCATGCTTGATAGGTAAGCACTGTATCACTAATCCACATTTGCAGCCCAAGGCTCACTTCTAACAGGAGCTATGAGGGTAGGATTTATTTGGGTACCATTTCAGCACAGAAATCGCTGGCCATTTGATATCTTTGCCAGGATTTGGGACCAGCCTGAGACTCGGAAATGAGGAATGGTGAATGGGTGATAGCCAACATGCCCCAGAGATTTAGGCTCACATCCTACAGATGGATAGAGAATATGGAGACAGAACCTTCCACAAATCCTACAGCCTGGGAACTGTGGCCTCCCTGGAGGCAATGGCTGGCTGCTAGATGTTCCAGTGGGACACTTCAGCCAGAACATAATGCACTCATTGCATATGGCAGCCCAGGCAATCCTTCTGCATATGGCAGCCCAGGCAATCCTTCGGAGCTTCAGTTATTAAATGGCAGAGAAGGGTGCTTTGTTCAAGCTACTTGCTCAGACTTAGTACTCTCTGAAGGCTTGTCCCAGCTTTTCCAGGTTGGGTGTCTAGGCATGGGCAACCTGCTGTATGTCCATCATCCATACATCATCAATCCATACACAGAGACATAGAGTTACTGCCTTCTTTTTTTTTTTCCTTTGGCAGGTCCGAGTTTGAAATATAAGCCTAGGCGCTATCCCTGATCTCCTCTTTCTCAAGGTTAGTGTTCTACCCTTGAGCCACAGCCTCAACCCATGGGGATATTTTCCTGTGATCTCTTAGAAATAAGAATGTTGGGACTTTCCTGCCCCGGCTGAATTCAAATTGTCATTTTCTACATTTCAGCCTTCTGAGGAGCTTGGATTACATACAAGAGCCACTGACAACCTGACTTACTCTTCCTCTTCCTCCTCCTCCTCCTTCTCCTCCTCCTCCTTCTCCTCCTCCTCCTCCTCCTCCTCCTCCTCCTCCTCCTCCTCCTCCTCTTCCTCCTCTTCCTACTCCTCCTCCTCCTCCTCCTCCTCCTCCTCCTCCTCCTCCTCCTCCTCCTCCTCCTCCTCCTCCTCCTCCTCCTCCTCCTCCTCCTCCTCCTCCTCCTCCTCCTCCTTCTTCTTCTTCTTCTTCTTCTTCTTCTTCTTCTTCTTCTTCTTCTTCTTCTTCTTCTTCTTCTTCTTCTTCCAATCTTAAATCTTCACAGTGTCATTCCAATGGTTTGCATTCGAAGTAAACTACCCAGCCCTGGAGTTCGAATGTCTGGGCTGCCACCAACAAATGGAAGGAGATCCTGACAAACTAGTTTCTATTTATGTGAATGCTATCAAAGTAATAATTAAATTTGCAGTTAATTCATAATTCTATTTGAGAACACAAAAATTATTGGATTTATATCTTCCATTCTAGCACCATGGTATGATTCCCCTAATGGAAGTATATTGACTATTTTTTAATTAGTGTTTTTATAAGTATTCAACCATGATACTTCATTCAATTGAGACATAACTTAATAACTAATCATTGGTCACTATATATATATATATATATATATATATATATATATATATATATATATATATATATATATATCCAGCAATCTACACATCTATCAATGTATATATTGGGCACTACTCTGGCTTGATCACAGGTCCTCAGAACTTCCTGGCAGCTCAGTTTGCCAGAGGCTGGTGTGCTAAGACTGTAACTCCATTTATGGATTGGCCATTGTAGGCTGTGAGTTGAAATCCCAGTATGGCCAAAAACTTATTCATGGATTAAGAAGCCACTTTTGGCACATTTTTTTCTTGAAAAAAAGTCCTGGGTCTCAGTATGATGTATAATTCATATGCAAATATATCCAGTGTGATAGGATGTAATAAATGAAATGTTATATGGGTAATAATACTAAAAAATAAGGGTAATAAACGTCATACTCACTAAACCCATGTATGTGAATAGATATCATATATGAATATTATGTTTTCCATTGCTGGGGCTTCAGTTCAGGCCTTGGGAACTGGTCTGAATTTCTTGTCTTCAAAGAAGGTGAGCTTCCCCTTCACCCACTGTAGCACAGAGTGACTCAGACCCTGAGTTTAAATCCCAGGCCTGCCAGAAAAATGGTGCAAATTCCAAGCCAGGGCTTTATTTTATTAAGTTTTGGCCCAGCACGGGCCTTGAACTCAGTTCTCAGCATTTCTGCTACAGCCGATCCTGGAATCCTAGGACCCGAGTTAAAATATCAGAGTTGTCAAAAAATAACTAAATAAAAAGATTAGGATAAAACTAAGAAGTTCAAGAAGGTGCTTTTATATTTTTTTCCCTTTGCATTGTGACCATACTGAGTCTAAATGACAAATCCCTGAAAGTGTACATGACCTTGCATGCTGATGTTTGCCTGGCTATTAGGGAAGCCGTAGACAAAACCTCAACTTAGGCCTGGAGGTCAATTCCCGGGACTGCCACTAATGATTGGCGGGAGATTCTAAGAAATGCATTCCAATATACATCCATACAAATGTTATAAAAGTAACAATTAAATTAGTAGTTAGTGTATGAGTATACTATAAAATTCTACACAACAATTATACTACATTGACTAATTTTCAATTAATACTTTATTATGTATTCAACCATGATACTTAAAAATGGAAGGAATAATTTAATTGTCAATAATTGGTAGTAATATAATATATGTAATTTCATAATATGCAGACATCTATGTTTTGTTTTATATATTTGTATATATATATGTGTGTGTGTGTGTGTGTGTGTATGTCAATGTACACATTTACCTTTTTATACACTTGTCACTCCTGGGGCTCACTGGTATAGTGATGGTTAGTACATACAAAGCCCTGGATTCAATTCCTCACTACCACATGCACATAAAAATCCAGAAGTTGTGCTTTTGTTCAAGCAGTTGAGCATTAGCTTTGAGCATAAAAGATAGGGACTGTGTCTAGACCCTTACTCAAGACCCAGGATGGGCACCAAAAAAAGACTGAATGTTGTGACTGCAACTCTGTAAAGATAGGACTTCAAATACCTCATCCCAGAGTAAGCCGGGTGTCTGGAGCTGACAGCTGCCATATAACCTGACTTAGCCAGAGGTATACCACTACAACCAAGCTCCAATCCTTGTACAATCCTAGGTACAGGGCTCATGTCCTGAGTTCAAGCTCCAGGACTAGTGAATGCACAGAGAGAGAGAGAGAGAGAGAGAGAGAGAGAAGAGAGAGAGAGAGAGAGAGAGAGAGAGAGAGAGAGAGAGAGAGAGAGAGAGAAAGCAGAAGTGAAGCTGTGACACAAAATGGTTAAGCATTAGACTTCTGCCCTGAGCACCCAGGTCCTGTGTTCAACCCCAAAACCTAGCCACCCAGGGCCCAACTAGGAGAGGTCAAAGGTTTCACCAGCCATAGATGACAGGAAGTTTGTGATATCCAACACATGCTTGGATTTCACAAGCCTCCAGAAACCTAGGAGAGGCATCATAGGCCCATCATCACCCTCAATGAAACATTTCATTAGGTTTAGTGCCCTAGTTTTCTGTCAGAAGGACTCCTGAATTATATTGAGCACTGTACCTTAACACCGGAAAATAGTCTCACAAAGGCAGAATAAGTGCATAGAACTTGGACTGCCATAGGAAATGGCACAAATGAAGGCTTCCTGTCAAACAAGAACACTGGGAAGAGAGATAGTTTGGGGTAACAAGAGGACTTTTTCTCCTGACCTTCAGAGCCCGCCCACACTCCTCCTCACTAATTGGCCCAGATGGAGTTGTTTGTTACACAGCTGTACAGGACTGAGGTCTTTTGTCTTCCTGTCCAGACAATGAGAGAGACTTCTTCCAGCAGGCCTGGGATGCAGAGAAACCCTGAGGCTACACTGGGAGCAGTGAGGGGAGCCCCGGAACACGCAATGTCATAAAAGCAGTCTCTGTGTTATGAACTCATTGTATTGAATAAAAATTTCCTAGGTTGATGCCATTCATCATAGCTACTCTGGAGCTTCACCTATAGGAATACATCCATACATACACAAAGACATGGAGGTACAGGTTCTTTTTGAGGAGGCAGGTCCTGGGGTTGAACCATGAGCCTGGGCATTGTCCCTGAGCCCCTTTTACTCAAGGCCAGTGCATTAAGCTTGAATCAAAGCCCCACTTCTGGGTTTTTCTGTGATCTCTTAGAAATAACATTGCCAAGGACTTTTTTACACTGGATAGATTTAAATTCAGATTCTCTACATCTTAGCCTCCTGAGGATCTGGAATTACAGTCAGCATTCACTGGCACCTTCTTTCTTTTCTACTCCATTTTTTAATCAGGAAAATCTGACTTCTTAATGGGTCATTCCAATGGTTTGAACTTATAAGAGACTACCCAACGTTCTTTATAGCTGCTTTCTCTGAGAAGGATTTTCTCTCCTCATCTTCCCCTCTGGTCACAGGTTTGAAGCCAAAAGTGAGAAATGAGTGTCACAGGATTGAGGAGCAAATGTCCACAGGCCATGCCAGTTCTGTCATTAACATTGAGCTGCAGTGAATTTACTGTCTCAGGATGAGAGGACTGAAAGCTGGGGCAATCCTCATACTGTCTGCATTGCTCCTTTTGCCTTTAAAGTGATATAATAATTATGAGCGTTTTGTGTCTCCAATCTTAATTATCTAGAACACACTAGAAGCATATTCATGTTTCTGATTTCTCTAGTACCTCTCAACATTTCGAGTAAAAGATTTGTGGAGTGGCTCCTAGGGGAATCCCTGAGGAAAGCTACTTGAAGCTTCCTCAGGAGATCATCATTCAAAGCCAGTCCTAGAAGGAATTTCTGTGACATTCTTGTCTCCAATAAACCACCAGAAATCCAGAAGTGGAGCAGTGGCCTAGAGAGTAGAGCTCTAGTTTTGAGAGAGAAAGTTGAGCAGGAGATATAGGCCAGACCAGGCAGAAAAGCCTGGGAGTCGCTTATGTTACAGACCTGTGTCCTTATATGATGCACATTGAAGCCCTCAGCAGCCTTTATTTACATTTTATTATGAGGCCAATGCAGGAACAGTCACAAATAATTCAGGGGAAAAAAGATCAGAGTGTATAGAAATAACCGGTATTCAGAAAATTACACTTGAGGACACAAACTGTATCATACTTATGTAAAAACTACGATTAAGAAATAAAGATGAAGGGGCTGGGAATGTGGATTAGTGAGAGAGTGCTTGCCTAGCATGCAAGAAGTCCTGGGTTCTTCAGTAGCACATACACAGAAAAAGCCATTATTGGTGCTGTGGCTCAAGTAGTAGAGTGCTAGGGAAAGTGCCCAAGTTTTGAGTTCAACCCAAGAAATGTCAAAGGTAGGTAGGTAGTTAGGTAGGTAGGTAGGTAGGTAGATAGATAGATAGATAGATAGATAGATAGATAGATAGATAGATAGATAGATAGATAGATAGATAGATAAATAGATAGAAAGAAAGAAAATTGATACATGAATCTGGTCTTGGATATCAGGAGGAAAGAAAGGAACAATTCCCAGTCATGAGGCCTTCTACAGTGTGCCAGGCCACCAGCATTGCCTTCATACAACCACAAAGTAGGAAGACTGTCTCTTTTCCACTTCTCAGGCAGCAAAGTGCCTCAGAGACAAGAAGGCAAAGCCAGGTTCTAACTCAGGTGCTTGGAAACAGAAGAGAAACGGCCCTGCCTCTCTTTGGACTGGGGATTTGCATTAACGATGTGGGGAATGAAGGAGAAAGGACTGGCAGAGGTAGAAGGGCCTTCAAACCTGACAGATGTAGAGTCAAAAACACACTCCCTAAGACCAGAGGGCAGTGTTTTTCTAGTCTCTTCCTTCCCTTTCTGCTACTAAACTGACTCACTATTGGTAACCTAAAGATAGCCTGAGGCTCCCTTCACCTGAGGGAGGAAGGTTAGTCATTGTTTGAAGAGGCTGAGAAAAGCCTGACCCTGGTGTAACTCTAACAAATGTTTCAGGTTTCCCCCCATTGCTGGTTGTGCCTGGAATGAATGATGGAAGTGGTTTTGCAGCTCACTTCCCGGTTGAGTATGTACATTCTGCCTCCTAATCCTACAGGCCTAGGTTTCTGCACCTAGCCTGGCTTTTGAAACTGTCCTTCAAATACAGTGTAACACTGGAGTTCTGTCAGCTAGCCGCGCTAGGGCTTGAATCCTGAGAACTTCATTTGAACCTTGGATGGGTCTCTGATGTTTCTTTCCTTCTATAGCTTGAGAACTCTAAGAACATTTAGAGTGAAAGTAACTTCTCATGACCAAGGGAAACACACAAAGCTGTTGAACATCTGAACTTTCAGAAGTGGAAGTAAGAGTGTCATAGACTTTCCTGCCCTTGTTGGCTTCACCCTGTGATCCTCAGACCTCAGGCTCCTGAGCTAGAGTGATGGGTGTGAGCTACTGGTTCTCTGCTAGGTTCAGAACTGTAATGACATTGATAATACAAGTCAACTGCTTATCTCAAAGGGCTTGGGAAACATATTAAGCCTTTCAACATTGAACCTTTCAAATCCCTTTAGCACACAAGGTTATAATCCTAGAGAATGAGAGGCTGGGCATATGGATGTGCTATACTTGAGCCTTAACCTCTGACTCCAATTCTGGTGTACATCAGCATTCATTTTCCAGAGAATGTTCTCCTAATTAGCAAATAGGAAAAGTACTTTGATTAACCCTTACTTTTTTCTAGTTGTGTGTCTTATATCAAGCCTGGGCCCTGTCCCTGAACAATTCAGCTCAAAGCTAAAACTCTACCACTTGAGTCACAGCACCAAATGGGTTTTTTTGGTGGTATCTTGGACATAAGAATCTAACAGGCTTTCCTTGCCTAGGCTGTCTTTGAACTATGGTCTTCAAATCTCAGCATCCAGAGAAGCTGGGATTTCAGGTGTGAGCCACTGCCATCTGGCCTATTGTTTTTATGAGTCCTGGGGCTTCTTTTTTTCAAGGCTAGCACTCTAGCATTTGAGACACTCCATTGCTTCTGGCTTTTTCTGAGTATGTGGCACTGAAGATTCAAAACCTGGTATTCATGCATGTTGAGCGAGCTCTTTCCACTAAGCCACATTTCTAGGCTTGCCCTTACAATCTTATCCCACAACTTGCCTGTCCTCAAGAAAAGGCTACTGAGTATAAATCATTAAAGAAATCCCTATAGGAAGGTGTTCAAAGATAAAAAGACAAAGCTCATCCTTGAGAGATACTCTAAACATGTGAAGACTATGACAAATGCCTCCATTTAATTATGTACCATGTTTCAACAGAAAAAGTTTTAATGAAAAATGAGTCAATGTCCCAAATTATTGTGTATAATTTTATAACAGATGTGCAAAATGTAATAAATATTACGTGTATAATAATACTAAATAAAATAAACAATAAATGACTGAATCAAATAAAAAATAAATACAAAATCAGTAAGTTTTCTAAAGCTTAGAATGTTAGAATTTTATAATCTGTATGAACAAAAATTTTTTTGGTCATGGGCCTGAACTCAGGGGTTATCCCTGTACTCTTCAGCTCAATGTGAGCGATCTACTGCTTGAGTCACAGTGCTACTTCCAGTTTTCTAGTCGTTTATTGGAGATAAGGGTCTCACGGACTTTCCTGTCCAGGCTGGCTTTGAACTGCCATCCTCAGATCTCAGCCTCCTGAGTAGCTATGATTATAGGCATGAGGCACCTGTGCCAGGCACGTGAACAAACTTCTTAAAGATTTATTCTGAGAAAAGAAACTTGGAATACAATTTTAGTATAAATAACTTATAATGCCATGTTTAAGGCACTAATTCAGAAGTATTAATTCATTGTTTGGTTTCTTAGTTTATTTAAAGTTATATTATATATGTATGCATTATTAATATATATATACATATATATTATTTAAAACATATATTTGAATTGTACCTAAGAACATATGTGTTCATGTAAAGTTATACAACTGCACAAGCTTCATTATTTTTTTTCCAGTTTGGTTGGTACCATAAATTAGGTGGGATTTTTATATTGCTGTTTTGTTCTCTGTTTTTGGAAGATTTCTCTCCCTTTTATCCCTCTGCGCCCCCCTCCCTACACTTGAACTTAGCTTGCTCTTTCTTGGCTTGGTTGTTCATAGCTGATTTTCTACCACTTCAATCATACCTGCAGCCGGGCTTTCCAGTTAATTGGAGGTGATTTCTCTCAGGCTTTTCTGCCTTCATTGGCTATGAAATTTCATCTTCCAGTTCTCAGCCTCCTGTGTAGCTAGGATTAGAGATGTGAGCCATTGGGGTGCCTAGTGATAAATTAGACTTTGGTTGGTGTTTTCTTTCTGTTTTTCTAAGCATGGGATCATCTACTATAGAACTTCTGTGAATGTCCTGGGTCTGAAGTAAGATATATAATACATATGCAAATCTGTATAGTTCTCATAAGATGTAATGAATTTAATACGTGTTATAAGTGTAGTAATAGTCAATAAATATAATGAATGAATAATAGAAAAATAAATACACTAAAAGAAATATGCAGTAAACATAAATATGTAGATATTCATCATTTATTCAAATGTGGATGAATATTACTTAACAGGGCTGGGGATTGAATTCAGGCCTAGGGAACAGGCCTGAATTACTTGTATTCAAAGAGGGTGAGTTTCTCCATCCTCCACAGTGCATTAAAGTTTCCCAGACTCCAAGTTCAAATCCCATGCCTGGAAGAAAAAAAAATGAGCACTAATTCCAAGCCAGGGAGCTCTATTAGTATTTTTAATATTTTTATAATTTTAAAATTTATTTTATTTTTATATATTTTATTACAATTTTATTTTATTTATTTATTCATTTATTTTGTCAAGCACAGGGCTTGAACTGAGATTGTAACAACTCTGCCTCAGCCTCCATCATCCTAAGCTGGGATGGTGCAGCTTCTGGGCCCACAGCCATTCCTCGGATCCTAGGCCTCAGGGGCTGACAGTAAAACAAATTGAAAACGGCACCAAAAAATTTCTGCGAATTGAAGACGGTCGACGGTTTCTCGGTTTTCCTTCCTTGCATGGTGATGATCTTGGGTCCAAATGACACGGCTGCAACCTATAGGTCACCGGGCATTGCTGAAGGTTGGCAGGCTGGCAGCGAAGCCATAGGCTAATCTGGACACCTAGGCCCTGAGTTTGAATCCTGGTCATGCCACTTACAAAGGTTTGGAGAGCCTAAGAAACTATTTCCTGTCCATAGGACCACCAGAGGAATGTGATCAATGTCATGGTTGGATGAGTATTTTGTCAATCATTCTAACATAAAATTAAACCCAGTATTCACAAGATGTGGATTGATTTCAATTTATAGTTTATTATGCATTAAAAGAATACGTGTGTGTGTGTGTGTGTGTGTGTGTGTGTGTGTGTGTGTTTTGTCAGTAGTAGGGCCTGAACTCTGGGCTGGACACTCTCAGCTTTTCAGCCCAGGGCTACTGCTGTAACATTTGAGATACAGAACCATTCCCGGGTTTTTCTGATCATGTTGTGCTCGGGAATCGAACCCTGGGCTCATGCATGCAAGACAAGCACTCTCCCAGTGAGCCACCTTCCCAGCCCCTAAAATACTACTATTGATTAAATAAAGTTCTCACTACATACCTGTGAATCACTAGGAAGGTAGAATATGTCATTGAATACTAGATAGATATCACTGGCAGTATCTAAATTTCTAAAGATAAATTTATTTGTATACCATCTGCATAGAAAGGTTTTGCTATTTTGGCCATACTTGTGTCTCGATCCCAGGTCCTGGGATCCACCTGGCATCTGAATGTGCTAGAGGCTGTCGTGCTGACTCTCACCCATTCATGAATTGGGCCTTCTAGGCCCTCAGTTCAGGCCCCAGCATTGCCAAAAATGTCTTCTTGGAGTAAGATTCCAAGTGTGATACCTGTTTTCTTTTTCTGTGCAAGTCAAGTGCTGGGTGTCAGGTATGATGTATATAATATGTATGCAAAACTACATGCTATGGAATAGATTTTAATGAATGTAATAAATGTTATAAAACCACTCACAGTCGGTCCGTAAATAAATGGTAAATAAATAAATAAATAATAAAATATCATGAATCATTCAACAAACACGATATAAACTGAATATATGGATGGAAGTATAAATCATATAATAAACATGCCTATATATGTTATGTTCTCCAGGGCTGGGGCTTGAATTCAGGCCTAGTTAACAGGTTTGAATTGCTTGTCTTCAAAGGAAGAGAGCTTCCCTTTCTCCCCCCGCGCCCCACGCAATGCATCAGAGTTCCCCAGATCCCAAGGTGACATCCCTGGCCTGGCAGACAACAAAATAGTATGAAATCCAAGACAGGGAGCTTCAGTAGTATTGATAAATACTTAATTAATTTATTTATTGCTAAGCACGGGGCTTGAACTCAGATGGTGGCAACTCTGCCTCAGTTTCCATCACCCTAGGCTGGGATGGTGCAGCCTCTGGACCCACAGCCATCCTGGGTCCAAGCCTCAGGGTCTGACAGGAAAACAAAATGAAAACACCACCCAAAAACGCCACAAACCACAGAAGGTCAGAAGTTTCTGTTTTTCTTCCTTGCACGGTGGCCATCCTGGGTCTGAATGACATGGCTGCAAACTGTAGGTCACCTGGCATTACTGAAGGCTGGCGGGCTGTCAGCGAAGCCATAAGCCAACCTGGACACTAGGCCCTGAGTTCGAATCCTGATCATATCACTTAAAAGGGGCTGGAGAGCCTAAGAAACTGTTGCCTGTCCATAGGAACACCAGAGGAATGTGATCAATGCCATGGTTGGATGAGTAGTCCATCAAAGAGTCTAGCATAAAATTAGACCAAATAATCCAGGACACGGATTGATTTTAATTCATAGTTTATTATGCATTAAAAGAATGCTATTGGGGGCTGGGAAGGTGGCTCAGTGGTAGAGTGCTTGCCTTGCATGCCTGAGGCCTTGGGTTTGATTCCTCAGCATGACATAAGCAAAAAGAAAAAAGTCAGAAGTGGTGCTCAAGTGTTAGAGTGCTAGCCTTGTGCTGAAGAGCTGAGGGACAGCGCCCAGGCTCAGAGTTCAGGCCCCACGAGCAGACCCAAAGGGAAAAACAAACAAACAAAAAAAACCAAAACCAGAATACTATTGATTAAGTGGAATCCTCACTAAATACATGAGAATCGGTAGGAATGTATTATATGTCATTGAATACTAAATAGACACCTCTGGCAGTACCTAAATACCTAAATATATATTTATTTATATACCACCATCGTCATAGAAAGTTACAGCTATTTTGTCGAAACGTGGGGATTGATCCCAGGTTCTGGGATCCACTTGGCAGCTGAATGGGCTAGAGGCTGTGGTGCTGACACTCACCCATTCATGAATTGGACCTCTCAGGCCTTCAGATCAGGTCCCATCATTGCCAAAAATTTCTTCCTGGTGTAAGATTTCAAGTGTGACACCTGTTTTCCTTTTCTGTGCAAGTACATAATATGTCTGCAAAGTTACATGCTATGGAATAGATGGGAATAAATGTAATAAATGTTTTAGGTGCACTTACAGTTCATAAAATAAATGCTAAATAAATACATCAATAATAAAGCATAGTGAATCACTCAAACAAACACAATATAGACTGAATATATAGATGTAAGTATAAATTATATATTTAATATGTCTATAAATTTTATGAGGTTTTGAATTCAGGCCTAGGGTAGAGTTTAATTAATGCATGATTCTCATAGGAATTGATAGGCAAGACGTATGGCACAACGATTATTTTTAATTAAGAGTTCATGAAGTCTGACAATAAGAATGACATTCAGGAACTGGAGACAATGTGAAAGATCCAAGAATCAGTACTCACATGTTAGATAGGATTCCAACACAGCCCGCCACATCTCCTACTCTATACAAATAGGTATTTATTAGCATACTAACTTCAGCTTATGAATGGATGAATATTGGGCCACCTGGGCTCTATCTCAGGTCCTGGGTACGACCTAACTCCTTCGTTGCTCACAGGCCAGTATCCTCACCTAGATCCTTTTGCCAATTGGGCCTGCTAAGCACTGAGTTCAAAACCCAATACTGGCAAAAGATGAAATCTGATGTGAGAAGTCCATCGATCCACCTGTTTTCCTGTCCTGTGTTATTACTGGGTCTCGAGAGGATGGAGAATTCTATATAGGCAACTCTATAGCCAAAGGAATAGGTTGTCATCTGTGTCGACACAGTTATGTCTGGCATCATACTCAATAAAACACAAAATGCATCCATGACTAAGACACACAATAAAAAGAATAATTACACTGAACACATGATGCATTCCACACATGTATGTAAATAGCGATCCTATGTGTAAACTAAGTGGGTATATTATTTTTGCCAGTGCTGGGGCTTCACATCAGACCCTGCAACCTGGCCTGATATTGTAGTCTTCAAGGATGGTGAGCTTCCCTTTCCCCCACAGTGCTATAGATTTACCCAGACTTGAGTTAGAATCCCAGCTGTGGCAGAAAAATGGTGCAAGTTCAGAGCCAGGGTGCTTTATTATTATTATTATTATTATTACCAAGGAAAGGATTTGAACTAAGTTTGTGGTAACTCTGCTTCAGCTTCAATCATCTTAGGTTGGCGGGCTGCCATTGGCCCATAGCCGATCCTGGGAACCTAGGCCCTGAAGCCTTGCAGGAAAACACACACACACACACACACACACAGAGAGAAAAAAAGCCGTGGGGTGGATTTTTTACATTTTGTTCCTTTCCACGGTGACCATCCTGGGTCTTAATGACATGCCTACAAAGGGTTCTTCACCTTGCATTGGTGAAGGCTAGCGGGATATCGGGGAAGCCATAGGCCCATGCAGCAATGTAGGCATTGAGTTCAAGTCCTGCTCCTGACACCTACTAATGGGGGGAATTCCCAAGAGACTCGTTCCTGTGCATCAAAATACCGATGGAATGTGAGCAAACTCATGATTGAATGAGAAGTTTCTGCATGCATCAGTCTAGTCTAAAATTAGACGCAATGATCCTAGGATGCTGATTGATCTTAATGAATAGTTTATTAAACATGAAAAGAATCCTACTCCTTCAATTCCATTGAAGGTAACTACCTACCTGAGAGTTGGTAGGAACGTACTTGATAGATAGATGTCTCTGGAACTCTATATAAATATATATATTTATTGGCATACTACCACCTGCCTATCCATGTATGACTATTTTGTCCACCCCTGTGGCTAAATCTCAGGGTCTGGGACCTCCTGGCAGCTTCCTGGGCTAGAAGTTGCCGTGCTGACACACCCATTCATGAATTGGGTGTGCTAGACCCTGAGTTCAGGTCCCAGCACTGCCAACAATTGGATTGTGGAATAAGAAGCCTAGTGTGACACCTCTTTTCCTTTTCTCTGAGTGTCCTGGGTACAAGAACTACCTTCAACTTATGAAGGGATGATTGCTGTGTGCCTTCCCCCCACCACTTCTACCTAAGGGCTCCATCTCAGGTCCTGTGAAAGGCCTTGCTCATTAGTGCCTCACAGGCTGGTATGCTCACATGGACCCATTTTTCACTTGGGTCTGCTAGGCCCCGAGTTCAGATCCCAGCAGTGCCAAAATTCACCCTGATGTCAGAAGCCAATGGTTGCACCTGTTTTCCTTTCCTGTGCAAGTCGTGGGTCTCAGCTAGGATGGAGAATGCATGGGCCACCCTGTGGCCATGTGAATAGGTTGTTATTCATGTCAGCTCAGTTATACTTGTCATCATATACTCAAGAATATACACAATGCATCCATGAATAGCATACAAAATAGAATAATTACACTAAATGCACAATGCAGTCCACATACAGATATGAATATATATCCCATGTTTAAATGATCTATTCAGGACCATTGTGGCCTCCTTGGGGCTCGATCTCTGTTCCTGGGAAAGGCCCTGTTCCATGGTGGCTCACAGGCTGGTGTGTTCACCATGACCCATTCACCAATTGGGCTTGCTAGGCTTTGAGTTCAATTCCCAGCACTGCCAAAAGATTCACCTTGATGTGAGAAGCCAGTCGTTGCACCTATTTTCCTGTGCTGTGCAAGTCCTGGGTCTCAGCTAGGATAGAGAATGCATAGGCAACTCTATACTCATGGGCGTAGGTTGTCATCTAGGTCACAACAGTTATATCTGTCAACCTATACTCAAGAAAATACACAATATATCAATGAATAAGACACAAAATAAAGAGAATGACTACACCAAATGCAAGATGCTGCCCACCCACGTATGGAAATATAGATCCTCTGTTTAAATGATGACTTTATGACTATTTTGGCTCCCACCAGGGCTTCATGTCAGGTTTTGGGAACGGCCTAGCTCCTTAGTTCCTCACAGGCTTGTGTGTTCACCATGACCCATTCACCAATTGGGCCTGCTAGGCCTTGAGTTCAAATCCCAGCATTGCCAAAAGATTCACCTTGATGTGATAAGCCAATTGATCCACCTGTTTTCCTGTCCCATGAAAGTCATGGGTCTCAGTGAGGATGGAGAATTCTATATAGACAACTCTATAGCCATGGGAATAGGTTGTAATCCATGTCAACACAGTTATGTCTATCACCATACTCAATAAAATACACAATACATCCATGAATAAGAACAAAATAAAAAGAATAACTACACTGAATGCAAGATGCATACCACTCTTGTAGGTAAAGAGAGATCCTATGTTTTAAAAAGGTGGGCTTGTTATTTTGTCCAGTGCTGGGGCTTCAAATCAGGCCCTGGACCAGGCCTAACATTCTAGTCTTCAAGAATGGTGAGCTTCCCCTTCCCCCAAAGTGCAACAGAGCTACTCAGACTTCAGTTCAAATCCTATGTTTAAATTATGAATTTATTACTATTTGGCCCTCCCTGGTACTCGATGTCAGGTCGTGGGAACAGCCTATCCCCTTGGTTGCTCACAGGCTGGTGACCCTTGACCCTTTCCCCAATTGGGCCTGTAGGCTCTGAGTTCAAATCCCAACACTGCCAAAAGATGAATCCTTATGTGAGAAGCCCATGGATTCACCTGTTTTCCTGTCCTGTGAAAGTCCTGGGTCTCAGCTAGGATGGAGAATGCATAGGAAACCCTATAGCCATGACAATAAGTTATCATTCATGTAAGCACTGTTATATCTGTCACCATATTCAGTAAAATACACAATACTTCCATAAGACAGACAATAAGGAGAAGTACACCAAATGCAAGTTGCTGTCCACACCTATATGTAAATATAGATCCTATGTTTAAATTATTAATTTATGACTATCGTGGCCACCCTGGGTATCACTGTCAAATCCTGGGAATGGCCTAACTCCTTTGTTGCTCACAGGCCGGTGTGTTCACTGTGAACTATTTGCCAATTGGTCCTGCTAGGCCGTGAGTTCAGATCCTAGCACTATCAGCAATTGGATCATGGAGTAAGAAGCCAAGTATGAAAACTTTTTTCCTTTTCTCTGAGAGTCCTGGGTCTCAGGAATGATGAAGAACACATCTACAAATTTAGATGCCATGTAATAGGATGTCATCAATGTAATAAAGGCAATGGGTGTCATCACTGTAAAATCAATGGTAAATAAATGAATAAAACTAAAAGTACAAGGAACAACCACACCAAACGTGTCTGGACTGAGCATCCATAGGTAAATACAAATCCTGTCTTTACAATGTATATAAATAGTATGTTTTCCAGGGCTGGAGCTTGAATTTTGGCTTAGAGTACAGGCCTGATTTTCTTATCTTCAAGTACAGTCAGCTTCCCCTTCTTCCACAGTGCTGCAGATTTACCCAGACGCAGAGTTCAAATCCAAAGCCTGGCAGATAAATGGGGTGAATTGCAAGCCAAGGAGCTAATTTCTTTTAATTTTTTTTTGCTCAGCAAGGAGCTTGAACTCAGGTTGTGGCAACTCCGCCTCAGCTTCGACCATACTATGCTGGGGTGCAGCCACTGGACCCGCAGCAGATCCTGGGATCCTAGACCCCCAGGCCTTGTGTGGCAAAAATATACAGAAAAATGCGGTGAGATGGCCTTTTTATGTTTTGTTCCTTTGCACGGTGACCCACTCGGGTCTGAATGACACTGTTGCAAAGGGTACTTTACCTTGCATTGCTGAAAGTTGGCAGACTATTGGGGAAGCCATAGGCCCAAGTGGCAATGTAGGCCCTGATTTGGAATCCCGGTCCTGACACAAATCAATGGAAGGATCTACGAAGAGACTCATTCTCAACCATGGGAATAACAAGGTAATGTTATCAATGTCACAGTTGAATTAGTTGATCGTGAATGATGCTCCTATAAAATTAGACCCATCATTTCAGGAGACTGATTTTATTTAACATTTATGAAGCATTAAAATAAAACTATTACAGGAATGCAATAATTTCAGGAAATTGATTGATTTAATAAATAGTTTTCTTAATTTTTATTTATTTTTTATTGTGAAAATACTGTACAGAGTGGTTACAATTACATGGGCAAGATAATGAGTACATTCCTTATCAAGCATTGTAGCCTCATCCTTTTTTTACCTTCCTATCCCTTCCCATCCTTCCTTCCTCCCCACCCAAATATCCCCCCCCCCAAGTTGTAATGTTCGTTTTTGACATGACAACTTGTACTCCTCATTGTTGCAACAGGTTCACCTGTATCCTTATTTAAACGTCTTGTTTTTCCCCTTCCCTTCCACAAAATGTACCGACATCAAATACAGTGAAACAGGGGTTATACTGTGGGGGAGTGACATACAAAGCAACAAAGTAATAATCTTATAACTGCGTAAGAAATAAATGCATGAAAGAAAAAGAAATATTTAAAATACATAACTTAGGGTTCATTTTCCTAACATCACAATATCTGACCTTTTCTGCTTGACGCATACATATATTAGATATTGCAAATAAGGGAAATCATGGGACCTATGTTTCTTTGGGCTTGGCTTACTTCACTTTATATAATTTTTTCAAAGTCTTTCCATTTCCTAAAAAATGGGGCAATGTCATTCTTTCTGATGGAGGCATAGAATTCCATTGTGTATATATACCACATTTTCTTGATCCATTCATCTACTGAGGGGCATCTTGGTTGGTTCCATATCTTAGCTATGGTAAATAATGCTGCAATAAACATAGTTGTGCTGGTAGCTTTAGTGTGGTCTTGTGTGTAAACATTAGGGTAAATGCCCAAAAGTGGGATTGCTGGGTCATAGGGGAGCTCTATGTGGAATCTTTTCAGGAACCTCCATACTACTTTCCGAGTGGTTGAACAAGTTTACACTCCCACCAACAATGAAGTAAGTTTCCCTTCTGTCCACATCCCCTCCAGCATCTGTTGTTATTAGAGTTCTTGATTTTTGCCATTCTAACTGGGGTGAGGTGGTATCTCAATGTTGTTTTGATTTGCATTTCTTTTATGGCTAGGGAGTTTGAGCATTTCTTCATGTGTCTATTGGCCATTCTTCTTTCTTCTTCAGAGAAGTTTCTCTTCATGTCTTCAGCCCACTTATTTATTGGGCAGTTGTTTCTTGAGTATTTGTTGTTGAGAGATTTAATTTTTTGAGTTCCAAGTGTATTTTAGCTATGAGACCCTTGTCCGTTGTATGGTTAGTGAAGATCTTCTCCCAATCAGTGGGCTGTCTATTGATCTTGCTAGCTATGTCCTTTGCCATGCAGAAGCTCTGCAACTTCATGCAATTCCATTTGTCCAATCTTTCTTTGATTTTTGTGTTTCTGGGTCTCTATTAAGAAAATTTTGGCCTGTGCCAAGGAGAACTTGGGTTTCTCCTATTCCATCGTATAATGTTTTCAGAGTGTCTGCTTTGACTCCGAGGTCTTTGATCCATTTTTAGTTGATTCTGGTGCAGGGTGATATATAAGGGTCTAGCTTTAGTTTTCTACAAGTAGTTAACCAATTTTGCCAGCACCATTTACTGAAGAGGCTGTCTTTCTTCCATTCTATTGTTTTAGCTCCCTTATCGAAGATTAGATGGCTATAGGTCTGTAGGTTCGTTTCTGGGTTGTCAATTCTATTCCATTGGTCCTGAGGTCTGTTCTTATGCTAGTACCAAGCTCTTTTGATTACTATGGCTTTATAGTAGAGTTTGAAATTTGGTATTGTTATTCCTCCAGCAGCGTTTTTCCGTTGAGGAGCATTTTTGCTATTCGGGGTCTTTTATTGTTCCATATGAATTTTTGGATTGCCTCTTCTATTTCCTTGAAGAATGAGGATGGAATTTTGATAGGTATCGCATTGAATTTGTAGATAGCCTTGGGAAGTATTGCCATTTTCACGATGTTAATCTTTCCAATCCAGGAGCATGGGAGGTTTTGCCATTTTCTAAGTTCTGTTTTGATTTCATTTTTCAAGTTTTTAAAGTTTTCATCATAGAGATCCTTCACTTCTTTGGTTAAGTTAATTCCTAGGTATTTGATTTTTGGTGGGGCTATTACAAATGGAGTTGTTATCCCAATTTCAGCCCCATTTTTCTCATAGTTGGCATACAGAAAAGACTTTGATTTTTGAGGGTTAATTTTCTACCCTGCTACTTTGCCAAAGTTTTGAATCAGCTTGAGTAATTTGGGAGTGAATTCTATGGGATTCTGTAAATACAAGATCATGTCATCTGCAAAGAGGGAGTTTTATTTCTTCTTTCCCTATATGGATCCTCTTTATGTCTGCATCTTGTCTTATTGCTGTAGTGGGCATTCTAATACTAGGTTGAAGAGAAGTGGAGAGAATGGACATCCTTGTCTTGTTCCTGAGTTAAGAGGAAATGGCCTTAATTTTTCACCATTAAGTATAATGCTGGCTGTAAGTTTGTCATATACAGCCTTTATTGCATTGAGGAATGTTCCATGGATTCCTAATTTTTCCAAAAGCTTCATCATAAAAGGGTGTTGGATATTGTCGAATGCTTTTTCTGCATCTATTGAGATAACCATGTGGTTCTTATCTTTTCTCCTGTTGGTGTGATGAATAATAGTAATTGATTTGTGTATATTGAACCAGGTTTGCATCCCTGAAATGAATCATGTTTGATCATGGTGTATGATTTTTTGGATGAATTGTTGAAGTCGATTGGCCAAAATTTTGTTGAGAAGTTTTGCATCAATGTTCATCAAAGAAATGGGTCTATAGTTCTCTTTCTTTGATGAGTCCCTGCCTGGTTTTGGGATGAGGGTTATGATGGCTTCATAGAATGTGTTCGGTAGTGCACTTTCAATTTCAATTTCATTGAAGAGTTGAAGGAGTATTGGTGTGAGCTCTACTATGAAGGCCTTGTAGAATTCCGCTGTAAAACCATCTGTTCCTGGAATTTTCTTAGCTGGGAGGACTCTTATTGCTGTTTCTAATTCAATGCTTGATATACGCATGTTAAAGATGGTTTAACTCCTCTTGATTTAGTTTGGCATGTCAATATTTGCTAGGAAAAGGTCCGTTTCTGCCATGTTCTCAAACTTATTAGCATAAAGTTTTGAGAAGAATTCCCTTAAAATGTTCTGAATCTTGGTTGTTTCCGTGTTGATGTTTCCATTCTCCTCTCTGAGTTTATTTATTTGGGTGTGTTCTCTTCTTTTTCTGATAAGATTTGCTAAGGGTCTGTCAATTTTGTTAATTTTTTCGAAGAAAAAACTCTTTGTTTTGTTGATTCTTTCTATAGTTTTTGGATTCTAATTCATTTAATTCTGATTTAATTTTAATTATTTCTTTCCGTCTACTGGATTGGGGTTTATCTTGCTGCTCTTTTTCAAGGAGGTTCAGATGTCTCCTTAAATTGTTGGTTTCAGATCTCTCCAATTTGTTGACGTAGGAACTCTGAGCTATAAACTTGCCTCTGAGTACTGCCTTTCCTGTGTCTCAGAGGAGCTGGTAATTTGTGTGCTCATTTTTGTTGAATAGCATGAACATTTGAATTTCCTTTCTAATCTCTTCCTTGACCCACTTGTGTTTCAGCAGTGTGTTGTTCAACCACCATGTGTTAAGGGACTTTCTTCGGTGACTTATGGTGTTGAATTCTAATTTATTCCCTTGTAATCAGAGAGAATGCAAGGTATAACTTCAATGTTTCTGAATTTAGACAAGTTTGCTTTGTGCCCTAAAATGTGGTGTATTTTAGAAAATGTTTCATGTGCTGCTGAGAAAAACCTGTATTCTGATTCTTTGGGTGAAATATTCTGTAGATGTCTGTGAAATCTAGTTGATCTATGCAGTTGTTTAGATCTGCGGTTTCTCTGTTGAGTTTTTGCCGAGTTGATCTTTCTAGTGGGGAGAGTGGTGTATTAAAATCCCCAACAATTAATGTCTTTGTATCTATGTGGGATTTGAGGGGAAGTAGTGTTTCTTGGATAAATTTGTGTGCTCTGTTGTTTGGCCAATAGATATTTAGAATTGTGATATCCTCCTGGAGGAGAGATCCCTTTATTAGTATGTAGCGACCTTCTTTATGTCTTCTCACAAATTTTAATTTGAAGTCTATTTTATGATATTAGCATTGCAACTCCCGCCTGTTTTGGGGGGCCATTTGCTTGGTAGATATTTTTCCAGCCTTTAACATTGAAAATGTGTTTGTTTTTACGGGCAAGATGTAACTCCTGAAGGCAGCAGAGAGAAGGATCTTGTTTTTTAATCCAACTAGACAGTCTATGTCGCTTAACTGGACAGTTAAGTCCATTAATGTTAAGAGATAGGACTGAGAGGTATTTGGGAGTTCCTGCCATTTTATCCACCTTCGTGGGGCCTGCAAAAACTGGGTTCTTCCTATGGTTCTTGGATTCTCAGTTTGGGTGCAGTTTCTTGGCCTTTATTGTGATCTTGTTGGTTTTCTATGTGTAGGACGTCTTTAAGAATCTTTTGTAGGGCTAGTTTGGTGGAGTTATATTGTTTCAATTTTTCTTTGCTATGGAAGGTTTTTATTTGTCCTTCAGTTATGAAGGAGAGTTTAGCTGGGTACAGTATTCTTGGTTGATAGTTGTTTGATTTTAGGGCATGGCATACATCATTCCAGGCTCTTCTTGCTTTGATTGTCTCTGCTGAGAAATCTGAGGTGATTCTAATTTTTTTCCCTTTATAGGTGATTGATCTTTTCTCTTGGACAGCTTTAAGGATGTTTTCTTTGGTCTCAGTTGATCCTGTGTGGATTATAATGTGACAGTGCGATGTCCTGTACTGGTCTGTTCTATTTGGAGTTCTAAAAGCATCTTGTATTTGAATAGGCCTATATTTTTGCATGTTTGGGAAGTTCTCTGCTAGGATCCTGTTAACCAAATTTCCTAGACCATTAACTTCTGTTTCTAGGTGCTCCTCTACACCCATTATCCTTAGATTAGTCCTTCTGATGGTGTCTTCCAAGTGTTGGATAGATCTATCATATTTCTTGGATTTGTCTTGGATGGTTGTATGTTCTTTCTCTATAAGGTCTAGGCTGTCTTCAGTCCCCGAGATTCGATCTTCTGCATGGTCTAATCTGCTGTCGAGATTTTCTACTTTGTTTTTTATTTCTTTTCCTTCCAGTTGGTCAGCTTTGATGGCTTCAAATTCTTTGTTGAAGTCTTGAATGAACTTCTTTACTTCCTTAATTTGGTGTTCAGTGTTTATTCTCAAATCACTTAGTTGATTAGTTATGGTATCCTTGGACTCCCATTCCTTCTGTTGTGTTCCATTCAGCATTCCCTTTGTTGTCTCCCTGACTTCCTTCAGCTCTTTTTTAATGGATTCCATGAATGCCTTTAGTAGTCTCTGTGTATCCTCATCCTGCTCTCTCAATTCTTGTACTACTCTTTGATTAGCTTCCTCCCTTTCGTGCGATTTCTGTAGTTCTCTTTGAGTGTTCTCTGCCTGCTCACGCCATTCCTGCCTTTCTCTTTGAGTATTCTCAAGCTGCTCACGCAAATCCTGTAACAGTTTTTGAGTATCTTCTTCACGCTTATGATATTCCTGTATAAACTTTTGGATTGCCTCCTCTCTCTCCCTATCATGCTCATAGAGTCCTTTGTATGTTTTCAATCTTTTCATTTATCATGTTTGCCAGCAGTGTTTTTAGTGCTATTTGGGAACTCTCCTATTGATTATTCATTTTCTGTTCTGTCCCCTGGTTATCATGAGTGGGACTTGAGATACCTGGACATGCAATTTTTCTTGTGTTTTTCCGGCTTACTCTACCCATTTAGGATGAAATTAACAACAGTTTTGTGCTAGAAAACTATCTTAAGGCAGCATCAACCAAAGTCTGTATTTGCACAGTCAGTAGTCTGCAGATACAATCTAGTTCAACAGATACATCTATTCAACATCAAACAACTGTATATTAATGGGCTACGAACAGCAAAGAAGAATTTGGTAAACCAGAAATTATTAGGTTTAGGAAGAGATGAGAGAAGGGGAGGGATATAAAGGATATGTGAAAAACTTAAAAATAAAAATACTTAAAATATTATATAGGTATAAAGAGGTTGTACTGCTATTAAGGAATTTAAGTCTAAGAGGTTTTGAATTGAGTAATAAATTTGTGGATTAATTATGTACACAATAGAGGATAAGGTCTAATAATCCACTATGGGTTTATCTGAGAATGTGCAGAACAGTAATTAAGTCACATAAAGAACGAAAGAGAAGAAATGGTGAAAAGGATAAGAAAGAAAGAAAAAAGATCAGAAGTTCAATAGAGCTATCCAAAAAACAAAACAAAACAAAAAAAAAACAAAAACAAAAAAGGGAGAAAAATGCACACACACTTATACCTCTAAATTAAAATTCTAAGAGGAAAAAAATTACTAGAACACAATTTTTTTTCAAGAAAGGTATTAATTAAAGATTTAAAAAAAATTTTAGAAAAAAAAATTTTTTTTTATAAAAGCAACAACAACAAAAAAATTTCTTTGATTTTTTTTTGGAAGGGTTGGCAAAAATCTTGTGTCTCCCTTGTGTGCATAACCAGCCTCTTATTGGAGTCTCTGGTCTGCTTGTTTTCCTGTGGCTTGGTTGGTTATTTAACTCAGCTTCTTTGAACAGGCAGAAAAATGCTCTGCGATCCTCCTCCCAGGTTAGTTCAATAGGAAGAGATGGTTTTTTCCTTGAGTTTGGAGATGCTCTGATGAGGCTAGGATCTGCGTAGAGTTGAGGCCTTTCAGCAAACAGTAGCTTTTCTCGGGGGCTGGTTTGGGAGAAACTCACAGAGCCCAGCCCGGAGCCACTCCCAGGGTTTCTGTTTACTGAATTTCAGTTGATTGTTGAGGCTGCTAAAGGGAGGGGCAGCCTCTGGCTCTGATTACCCGGTGAAGAAAGCCACTACTGGAGCTGGCGCCCCAGCTGGGTGACTTTTCCCTGGGTGGAGCTGACTGAGTCTGGCAGGTCAGGTAAGGCTCTTGTGACTTGCTAGATGACTCAGGATTTATTCCAGGGCCTGAGTTGGAGCTAGCAGCTCTGCAGGGCTTTGTTGGTATCCAAGATGGAGGTCTTCGCTACTTGGGGGGAGGGGTGGCCTTCCCTCCTCTGCTTTCTGAGAAGGAGTGAGGATGTCAGGCTTCTACTCACACCAAGTCTTGGTTTCTGGGTTGTCTCTGGTCTGTGAACTGCGGGATGAAGATGTCTGCTCCTTGTCGGTTCTTGCTGGTGTTGAGTGGAATCTGCTCTCCCGCCTTGTCTGGCTCCTTCATCACAGACTCTCTGTGATTCAGGTATGGCGCCTGCGGTCTTGCCCTGCCGCCGTGGCGGCGGCTGCTGGCAAGGGCTCTGGGCTGTCTCCTTACCTGTATTTTCTCTCTCTGGCTTAACTCTCTGTCCTGTGAAGGCACACTTGGTGTGATTCTCTGGCTTAGCACTGTTCACTGGAACTCTAAAACTGCTTTCAATGCGAGAGCTTGTTTAGCCTCCAGCTTCTCCTCCGCCATCTTTCCAGAACTCCAGTATAACACATTTAAAATAAAGTTATTTCTATGCTTGCCTTCAAATGGCATACTGTTTCCTTTTTTAATACTCTCAACCAGAAGTTTACAAACAAGTTCTATATGAGTAAAGAACACACTCAAAAAAGTCAGGGACAGAGTTTCCTTCAAGCCTTGGATTCTTTTCATGTACAGTAAAAAGGAAAGCAAAAGTTAACTTGAACTTTGTCATTCCTCTATGTTCAATTCCTCTCCTGGGATCAGTTTCCACATCCAGTAACAGGTACTTCCACTTACTTCCAGAAACAATCTAGGTTACTGCTCCAGATAAAATGAATATTTTCTGGCTTCATTGAAATAGCAAAAGACACCTTTGGACACTTGGTAACACATGTTTCAGAGACAACTTAGTAAACAGAAAATGTGAAATTTAAATGGCTAATAAATATGTTATCCCTGAGTATATTTTGTTCAAACTTCTTAATTACTCTGTAAATTATGGTGAATTTTAAATGGGAAGAAGGTTCTCAGATCTTTAATTGTGAGTGTATGTGCTGTTCATTAATTTCCCAAGTGTACCTGAGTTAACAGTAAGAGAAACAATAGCAATAATAGGAGAAAGAGAGTTTCTGTGTTTAACTGTAAGGATTCAATACAATATAGAAGACTACAAATATGACAACATTGAAACACTAAAGCCAAGTCTAGCATGTAGAGTGATGGGAGTGATATAGGGAAAGCATTACTCCTAACTGGAACATGAAGAATGAGGCCACTCCCTTTCTAAGTTATGCTTGCTAATCCCAAAATTTTGTAAAAAGAATGGAAGAATGATTCTGTTTCCAATGCAAGTCAGATATATGACCATGGACTTAACTGGAAAGAAAGAGTCCATCTTGAGAGAACAGGGATCATATTAGCAATGAACCTGGTGGCTAAGATCACATTAATTTTTCTTTCTTTTTCTCATATATATTTTTTTGCTGTTTTTGGTCATGGCACTTGAACTCTAGCACTGGGCGCTGTCCCTCTGCTATTCAGCTCAAGGCTAGTGCTCTACCACTTGAGCCACAGTGCCACTTCCATTTTTATGGTAATTATTGTAAAAAAAAGTGTCTCCAGTACTTTCCTACCCGGGATGGCTTTGAACCCCTGTCCTCAGATCTCACCACCACTTGGCTTATGATCACATTTCTAGCAGTGTACACTCAGCATATGTAATGTGTATGTTCATCTATCTTTATATGAATTCTTGAGTTAGAAATCTGGGCTACAGCTTACACTTTATACTCACAAAAATGTTTGTAGTTTAAAAGTTAATACTCCTGGAAAAATAAAACCTAAGGATGTAAAGGAGTCTGGGATGTTCAGTTTGTATCCAACCTGGGCAGAACAGGCTTTGAGACACTACCTATAATTAACCAGCCAAAAGCTGGCATATCAGTCATGATCAAGATTGCTGAATAAGAGCTTGAGACTTTTGCATACATACATACAAACATACACAGACACACATAGGCACTTATATGTGCACACAAAAATACAAAATGAAACAATTCTCACAATATGTAGAAAAGTTAGAAAACAATAGAAAATAAGTACTGAGTAAGACTAGAATTAAGTGATAACTTTTAATATTAGAAAGCCCTCAAATGCACTATCTTCAAAAAAGTTGAGAATATTACATAGGTTGGGACCAGAGATAGTAAGAGAGTCAAGTAATCATTATTAATGGGATCAGATCCATGGAGGAATGAATCAGAGACCCAGGCAGGTACATCTGAAAATGTTCATATCCTTTGTCAAATGTAAGAAGTAGTACATAAAGAGTCTGTGCAGTCAGTCTAGTGGATAAGATCATAAGAGAAGTTTAGAATTGCTAGTCTGTTTCTAGATTAAATAAACCAACAAACTATGGCAGGGCAATGTGATACAAGCTTGGAATTCTAGCACTCAGACTAAAACAGGAGATTAGAGAGTGGAATTACATAGCGATACCTTCCCTGGACAAGGTAGTATACTTTTGTCTCAATAAAACAAACCAAACAACAAGAAAGGAATACACAGTTTAAGTTTGGGATAATTTTGTCACTATGCTTAGAGAAGTCAAGTTTTCTATGGAAATGCAACTCATATATATCCTCAGTTGTGTTTTAAATGCTCTCTCCATTACAGAACATTCCTAGATTCAAAATGACTCACGATTTCCATCTAAAATTTGAAAAAGTAAGTAATTACGTTCCTCCTTACACATTGAGAAAAATGCTAGGTTTGGGTGTGGTTTTCATTTTTGTTTTTGTTTTATTGGCTTGTCTTAGAGCTTGAACTCTGGGCCTGGACACTGTCTCTGAACCTGTTTATGCTCAAGGCTTGTACACTACCACTTCAACCTCACTGTCCCTTTTGTCTGGCTTTTTCTGAAAAGTTTATTGGAGATAAGAATCTAAGGAACCTTCCTGCCTAGGTGGGTTTTGAACCAAAATTTTCCGATCTTAGCAACCTGCATATCTATGATAGTTAAAAAGTATAAATATAAATAATATTTGCATGTGTTGAGAACACAAGAATATCACTGGGGGAACAATGATGCAGCTCTGTTTATTGTGGTGTTCTTTCCAGAACAAGGAGGGCATCACATTAGGAGAGGTGTAGTATTTTTTTCACAATAGAGGTAAGATATTCATGATGTGAATTAAGGAATTTTAAAGTGCACTTTTCAAGTTGGATACTATTGGTCCAGGATAACTTTATGACATAAATCTTGGGATTGATGGTCATAGAAATAATAGCTTACTCTGATAAATAATTGCTTGCTCTTTAAGAATTAATTATTACAGATGTTTCATAGTATTATTCTCTATAGAATGTGGCTATTTTTCTTTTGAATTCTCAATCTGTAATACCCCATTGGACACTTTATTTATTGCAGAATTTCATAACATACAAACAGGTACTGTTTTGAATATCTCAGGTATGGAATGTTGAGAATTTAAAAATCAGTAGTTATTAGTCATAGGAATTTTGAATAACCTATATTCTGTCCTCTTAACAACTTATTTACTTTTAAAATTTATGTGTTTACATAGAATTAAACTGTTTTCAATTTTAGTATGAGAAAAAGTACTAAATTTATTCTTTTTTCAAAATATTGGCAAGTGTATTGTGAAAATATTATCTAGTTGGATAACATTCAAGTTGCTGAGCCTCTGATAAAGAAGGGATAATTAATTCAAATTACATGCCAAATAGTGTAATTTTTAAAAAGTTACTACATAAAGAATAATATTTACTATACCAATACAGTTAAATTATATTTTATGCAGCTTATTTTTAAAATTTTATTATCAAATTGATGTACAGTGTGGTTACAGTAATTGTAAGGTAGTGAATATATAACTTTCCAAACTTGTTACCTCTCCCTCCTTGTTCTTATAGTTTTCCTTCATCCCTTCACCCCTCAGAAGTTGTAATGTACATTTCCAATATATTGTATTGTGAGTATTGCTATTGCATTGTTTTTGCCCTTTGTCCTTTGTCTCACCATTTTGTTGTTCCTTTTCCCTTCCCTAATTAAGGTAAAAGTATACACAATACACAGGGTACAAAAATTAAATACAGCAGATATAAACCATAGGGGGAAAACCCAAAGAAAATAGAAATCACATAGTACATCTAAAAGTACCACCACAAATAAAAAAATATATTTCCGTATCTTCGAGTTCATTTTGCTCAGCATCAGCTTATATGGTCATATATAACATAACAGAGCCAATGGAAAATAATAGTTGCATGGACACTATTTCATGAAAACATGTTAAATTTTTGATGGTAAAAGTGGAATTAGTATTGGTGAATTCGCGATTCTGATATAGGAATTTCAAAGAGTTTTAAAGTTATGACAGGTAAATTTTAATTGTTCAAACTTTTTAAAAACTTAACTCATTAAGAAAATTTAAATGGCCTAGGAAAGTAGGCTTTCATGCAAAGAAATCTATGGAGACTTAGTAGAGAGGAAGCAATGTGGATGAAGATGGCTCTTTTTAACACTAAACAAACAAACCTCAGAAAACTTGCTGTAAATCCTGTAGGTTCCTTGACAATTGTCCTTACCCAGGAAATATACTCTCACTGTGTGAAACAAGGTTGTAGTGGAATTTAAATTCAAAGTTCTTTAAAAAAAAAAGACATCAAAATTTTTGAACTAACCTTTAATTATCAAACTATCAAACAGTAATTATCTAAAAAAGATAATTTGGGTCAAAATATTTCAGGAGAAAGTGCCCTCCACAATGAAAGAAGGTATTGGCTTCACACTTTTCTGTTTGTAATACTTTCCACAATGTCTTTGCACGTGAAGCAGTGAAACATAGAAATCTGATTCGGTACTTCAAACCAATGATTTCACATTTCTAAGTGGCTCACAAAACATAATATCCTTATTAACATGAGAGAGTGAAGACTTCTGTTATTACATAACCCAAAAAGTTATGGGTTCAGAAAAGAATTGAGCAAATGGAAAAAGTTAGAAAATAGTGTTCTTAGAAACCCTAGCTAAGCATATTGGCTTAAGCAGTGGAGGGAGGCCAAAACTTTTTATATAGATTGTGTTTATGTTTTTGCTCCCTAAAGTGATTTTTCAGAGCTGATTTACCTCACTACAATGCAGAACTTATTGAATGAAACATGAAAATAAATTCCACATCTAAATTATGCAACTTAAAAGAGTTTTAAAAGAGAAACTATGAAGATGTTGCAGTGGCTGGGCTGTATAGTCCTTCAGCTTCACCAGACTTGAAGCCAAGAAGCTGTGATTAATTGGAAATAAGGCAAGAGCTAAGAGGAAGACATAGAAGTAAGACACAGAAGCATGGTCCTTTTGAAACAGACACTGTCTTCCAAGGTATGGCTGATTTTAATCTATTCTTCTCCATACATCTTGCTGAGCAAATGCAACACCAAGAAAAAAATAATCTATTGAAATAATTCTGCAAAGAATAACTTCACAGTTCCTGATATGGCATCTAAGGAGAGTCTTAAGAGAGAAGATAATAGCGGTGTATTTTTTGGTTTCCTCTTAGCAACTTTTTATCAAAATCTATCTTTGAGGATAGAATTGGATGAACCGAAAAGTAATGGAGTACTTATTTTTCTCCTCACTTTAGACACAAGTAGGCTTTCAACATAAAAGAAAAAAGAAAAAAGTATAGCCATATATTTGTGATCACAGCTTCTTGGACTGGTTTTCTGGAGACAATATACATTAGATTTGTCCTAATTAAAATAGATGTTGTTTCATGGCCACCAAATGCAAGAGGAAAGTTTAATGGATTCACTTGGCCAATAATAGTATGATAGGAAAAATGGGAAATAATATGTAGTGAATTACTTTGACCAATTATGTTGCCAGAACAAAGAAGGAAAATATAATTCAAAGTGAATTTACTTAAAAGTATGAAGAAAAAGTAGCGAAGAGAGATGAAAGCAAAGATAGAGGATTGTTTTCTCTCCAATGGAGTAATGAGTTCTTGATCTTTTTTCTTCCATTCTATCTTCACAAGCTATCAATTGTGGCTCAGGACTGAAGTATCCAGTTCCAACAAAGAGAACTCGCAGAAGACAGATAATATTTGCAGCAGATGTTGGTGAGTTATAACCTTAGACCATCTATTTAAATCTGTTCAGAATCCTCCCCTACCCCAAACTGCTCTCTTTGAACAGCTTTGTTTGTTTTTCCCAAGACTGCCTTTCATTAACTGCTTAAAATTTTAGACAGGTCATATTCATACTCTCTAGAGATGCCTATTTGGTTGTGATTTTTGTGTTTTTATTTGTTGTTGTGTTTTTTAACTGAATTTCAAAAGGTTGTGGTACAATTAAATATATCACTCTAATTATCCAATGCTCCTGGATCACAGTGACTCATGTCATTCTCAACCAACCACTTCTCCAAGATTTACTTCCGATTTACCACTTCCTTTATCACATGTGTATATTGTACTTGCCCCTTGTTCCATATTTTATTCTTTCTATGTCTTTACTATTATTCCCCTCTGGTTTCAACTTACTGATAGTCATTCTGTTAATCTGTCTGTTAATACTTTGAAAGATTTATATACATTCCATGGAGTTTCAATCCTGCATATACTTGAACTGATGTCAGCTTACATTTCCATAATTCATTCATTTGCAATAACAATTTGCAAGACTGCAGACTTGAAGCACCTAGACATGATTATATTCTCATCCATTTGGAAGATTAATCTTTATTCAACAAAAAAGTTTAAAAATGGCTTGGAATATATTCCTAATTACCAATTTTTATAATTGACTTTGTACAATGGTATATTATTATTTTATTTTACATGGGATAATACTTTCTACTACCTATAAGTTTTGGAAAAAGAAAAAAACTAAGATTTACTACTATAGAAGAATATGATAGAAATAGAAGACAGATTTTGTTTGTCACATCTCTGCTGAGCACTCATATTCAAGATTAAAGTCATATTTCTTTCTATGTTAGACAGGGAAAACATAAAACAATGTATGATAAGGCAACTATTCATGACTTTTTAAAATGTTTCTTATTAAGTGATGAAATTTACTTTATAAGCTGAGGTTTGGGGTTTGAAACATGGCAGGCTGATCTATTTAACACATTTCTGGAATGCACCTACTGAACAACACAAATGGTGGGGGCTACTATTTCTACACTTTAATGAATGATTGAACCTGTTTGGCATTAATGCTGGGTAAATAAATCAACTCTATTGTAACTTGCTCCCTACACTTGAAAAACTTGTAATGTCACTAAGTATTATCTACTTATCAAATGTTATTTTGGCAAATGTGATTTTAAAAAGTTTATTTGAAAAGGAATACACTTTCAGGAGATTAAATGTAGGTTATGATTGGTTTGAGAATGACAACATTTTTATACCACAGAATCAAGTTGTACTAAAGTACCAGTGCTTTGAAGCACTAAGGATCTTCTCAATTAATGTTTTTCTGCATTACATTTGACCTCTAAGTCAAGTTTTCCTGGCCTTAGTAGACCATTTGTGGATCTATCCTTCCAGGAACTATTTTTGGGCCCATTTATGCTGGACTGAAATCTTAGATTCATCATTAGGGGAGGGGTATTAAAAATAATCTTCTGACACTTTGTGATCTTGTTCACTCATATGGGCTCGTCATTTGTAAATTGAGTTTGAATTACAATAATTTCTCTCAGATTTTGTGAACTCATCCTTCATTTTAAGTTGCCTTGCATTTCACAATTACTTGCTGCTAATTCTTGAATCTCAAGGAATTGGGGCCCTGAAATATAAGAAAAGAGAAATTGAGATGGATCTTCAATTACTTTCTGCTGGCATGTTGCATAGGCCTAGCTGAGAAGTCTTGCCCCTGTTATCTGATGATAACATGTAACTGGGACATTGGATCCTAGGACCCATGGGTCCTGAAGAAGAATAATATTTTTTAGACACCATATCATCTAAATTTGGATATAATCTTTAGGAATGCTTCAGAAATATGGAGTAAAACCGTTTGGGGT
This sequence comes from Dipodomys spectabilis, assembly GCF_019054845.1. NCBI lineage: Eukaryota > Metazoa > Chordata > Mammalia > Rodentia > Heteromyidae > Dipodomys > Dipodomys spectabilis. The sequence continues at coordinate 562,659 of NW_024871013.1, read as the reverse complement.
GAGCGAGTTAAAACAATAAACAGAGCAGCAGAGTAAAACCTCCTATAGATTAGAGGAAAACAACATTGTTTCTTTACCATGTGAATTTAGAAGACCACGAACACTTAGAAGGTATCACAAGTTTATACCGAAGACATTTGCATTGACACTTTTTATATTCTAATATATATTCTAAACTTAATTATTTATATTCCAATTCTACTTATTGGAATAAATATCAATTTATTTGTCAAATTATCAATTAATTATAGTAAGTTTCATTGCGTGAAACATGAAATCAGCACATAAATATAAAATATATAACTATATATAATATAATAAAATGGCACATGTTTTGCATTGCTCTGTTGTGGATTGGGCATAAAAGGCAGCTCTGTTCTAAAGTATTATTCCATTATCTCTACCTCAGTGTTTGGTAGAGTTAGACCTAAAGCTTTACCATTTGTAGATTTACAACCTGGAGGCAAGATGAGACATTACCAATTTAAGGCCTAATAACAAAGAGAAACATATGGACTTCTGGATCTATAGAAATATTTGGTTTAAGTTCCTGCCTGGTTGGAAGGTAGATAGGCCAGGAAATTAGGTAATCATGCATATGAACAATTTTTCACCTTCTTGGCTTTAGCTCCTTTTGAAATGATAGGTATAATAAACAATTATATTTTGATAAAATACCTTCTAGACTGAACACTTTTGTCTGAAATGCTCATCTGTATATGATCCCTTGTAACTAAGATTAATTTTGTTCCAGTAAGACAATCCATGCTGTTAGGATAAGATATTCTGGTTGTTCTGTTCCTACATGGAAGAAGGATAAAGGTTAAGGTAGACCTCATTTGGGAAAATTTCAACTGCAGAAGTTTAGAAGTAGCTCTTAAGCAAGGCCTACTTTGAATCCATTAGTTCTACAAAGCTAACTCAGTTGGATAAATAAGTACTTCAAAAAGCCATTCCCTTTGGACCTGGGTATGAATGCTTCAAAATGAAAAAGACTTAAAATAGTCATTGACAAAATAATTGAAAATGTGAGCAATCGTCTGAACAATATAATTTTTTCCATTATGCACAGAATTTTAGGGAAATAAGATCAGTATCATTGTTAGGAACATTAAGGTTTCCTTGTTACAAATAGGCACCCAAGGATATAAGCCTGTATAAAGATTGCATCATTAAATTGCATACTTCAATTTAGGGGACACTATATGCTTCAGCAGCACGTATACCCCAATTGCAACAATACAGAGATTAACATGGCAATTGCACAGGATTATATGAAAATTTGTGAAATATTCCATATTTTTCATTCTTCAGATGCAAGAAATGAAAAACAGTTTTTAAAAAGTTGATTACAAAATTACAAGTGTAATAATACATGTAATTCATATAATTAAAAGTTATTTTCACATCACTGTATTAAATCTTCAAATTAGTGAAGTCTTTACATAGCATAATCTTTAAAAAAAACTTTTGAAATTAGACAACATTGTCATTTTATCCCGAAGAAATATACTATAAGGACCTAGGAAAAAAGGAATCTTACACTGTTTCTATATGGAATGCAATCTGAAAGGACACATTTATTAATGAGCCTATATATTATAAAACAATGTAGAATTCAAAGTATTATATCTAGGACAGAATAAAATAGATTATGGATATTATACAAACATAGAATATAGAATACTTTAAAATATAATTTTTCAGACAAACACCAGAAATATGTTCAGTTTCTATACTACTCATTTCAACAGATAAGTTAAAATTCTTTCTGATTAAAAAAAGCACAAACTCTCCAGACACCATTATAGATGTATACAAATCTCTTTTGAATACATTTTGACATCAAAGTCAGGCAATTCACTTGGAAGAATTCCATGGAATCCATGAATTGTTACAGTAAGGTATTGTTGTTATTTGGATTGTGAAAATATTTTGCATGGACACAAACAATGGAATGGAATTTATGAAATTTAAAAAACTTAACCAAACCATGGTGACTTAGAAGAGCAATTTGTACAGCCTTCCAAAACTTCAAAGAGATAGTGATATATACTTATCCGTTTGGCAATATCAAATGCAGTTTCTTCCAACTTATTCTTCAGACCTGATTTGACATAATGCTTCAACAGATGAAGATCCAACGTGTTTTTGTTATCTCTGTTCCAAGCAGCAATATGCAAGGGGGTCAAGAGTCCTTTGGTTTGGGAATTGGTATTTGGATCATGATGAAGTAATAAAACAGCCACTCTGGTATTATTCCACGTAAAAGCACTGTGCAAGGGTGTCCAGCCATCTACAGTTATTGCAAGAATATCTGCCGATTGAGCCACCAACTCATGGCAAATGTCTAAGTATACCCTATAGGTTTCCTGATGAAGATGGTTATACTCATCTTCATACCTAGTATTCACATGAGTGGCCTTTTTGGAAAGTAGTCCCTGCACTACTGTAGTAGTAAACAGATTATTTTCAGCAGTCCAAAGAAGAAATTTGCTTGGATCCTTCTCCATTTTTTTCTTGCAATTGATACCATTCCTCACTTTTTCATCGTGTTCCTCATCTTCATGACAATTGCCTAACCAGAGACTTTGAGTGCCATTGGGAATGATGTGTACATGTATTTCCCTAATAGTTCATGTTAGTTGAACTGTTCAGCAAAATCCGGTGAATTTTCTGCATCTGTTTTTTCACTATGATTTATTTTCTCTTTTTCCATTTTTACTATTCGAAATTATTCTAACTGTAGATTAGGGAATTGATGGAGAGCAGAGGAAAGATGTCCCTCCGTATTCAAAGATTCAGACTGAAAATATGGACCAGTGGTGTGTTCATGTGCAGTTTATTCTAGGAATGAGAAAAATGCATGCCTCTGATCAATTTATAGAGCACACAGAATTTTAAGTTTTGAAAAAAGATGGAAATAGAATTTATGTATTTATTTGAAATTAGTAAATACATTTATAGCAGTCTACATAAAGAGACGTAGCTTTGACCAAATTGTAGACAAGAATCTAAATCCTTGATAATTGTAGGAAGAGATCTGAATGGAATCAGTTGAATCACACTTTTCCTGTAGAATGAAGGAATAGGTCCATTCAGCAAGAGAAGGCAAGCCAATTATATCTGTGACAAATCTTTGTGGAAAATGGTATCGAGGATTACTTACTGGTGATCCACTTGCACTGGAAGCATGATTCTGAAATATTCCTTGCAGATTCTCAACTATTGCTTTGATCATTATATTCTCCAAGAAGAAAAAGTGAGATTTAATTGATAGCAAAGGACTACTAATACATTTTGACTTCTTATTAAACACCTTCAATCATAGAAACCACTTAAAGACAATAGACAGGCCTACTTTTATAGATGAAAACAAGTGTCTTTAATAGTCATGCAAAGGACTTCTATTTTATTACTGCATTATACATTTTTTCTAATGTTGGATAACAATAAATAATGAATCTATTAGAAAGCTCTTCAAGCTCATATGTCCAATAATGAGTTCTCTTATACTAAATCATGGAATTTTTTGTGTATGGTCTGAAGAAGAAATTTAAATTACTAACTTGATGTTTTGACAGGACAATTTCATCACTGTACATCTTGCTTCTATACTCAATTTTAGATTACGATCTAAGGATGTGAAATAGATAAGTATAGAGGAAAAAGTAGAAGCCACACTTGTAGCTCATGTCATTAATCCTAGCTAATCAGAAAGATGAAGTCTGAGGTTTGTGGTTTGAAACCAGACCAAACCAAAAAAAGGGCCATTAGATTCTGATTTGAAAGAAACCAACAAAAGCTAGAAATGGGGCTGTGGTACAAGCAGTGAAATGATAGCCTTGAGAAAACTAAAACAAAAAAAATATCAATTTCTGGGACAGAGCCAGGCCCTAAGTTCAAGCCCTATTATTAGCACCAAACAAATGAATGAATGAATTAGTTAATTAATTAAAAATAAATTAAGTGGTCACATGTGGATAGACAAGTAAAACATAAAACCCGTGGTGACTGGATAGTGTATTACTTTTTAGTAAGGCAAATTATCATTTATACTAATCATTAATATTTTATTTGAACTTTTTTGTGCAGTAAACCCTGAATTTAGCATGTATGTATATGTGTGTGTAAATGTGTGCATGTGCTGTTGCAATGTTGCTTGCCAATATGGACAAGGTGGGACTGAAAAGAGCTAACTGTGTTGCAATATTTTTATTTATCATTGTTTTGTCATGTTATTTCAGTTCGACCCCCTTCTGTACACTTTATTTGTCAAATAATAACATCATCAGAATCAAATCATTTACATTAAGTTAGATAAAAGAGACAGCTTTAGCTCTTATTATATGCTAGGAAAGAAGATACAGACATAATTAGGTAGTAAGTTATTGCTGTAAGATGACTGTCAGTTCAAAATATGTATTTGACCTCTTAAATTGGTTATAATTTTAAAATATGCTCATGGAGTGAGTTTGACCGACTTGACCAAACCGGTATTACTCTCTGGTTATTCCCGTGAAACACAAGGTGGATAAATTCTGGCTTTCTGTTGAAAATAACTTTCTTTATAAGATCATATCTATTCTCACTAAGAGATAATCAACTCCAAATTTTTACATTTGAATATCCCATGATATTGACTGAAAATCGGTATTGTTGATAAGCTTGCTAGATATTCCTTTCAAAAACAAACAAACAAAAAACATGTGTCATCTCCAGATAATGGATGTATTTGAAGTTGTACATGCAAAGGGATCTTCACTAATGGCTCTTTTGTGGGAGTAACTATCGCAACTTAACAAATAAGGCTTTTCGTATATATATAACGAAATATAAATAACATCCCAGAGTGAATCTTGCAACTTCTGAAAAGCCTTTAAATATTTTAGAATTATTTCAGTTCATTGACTAAAAAGCTAAAGATATTTCTGAAATAAATATTGTTAAGATCTGAAAATGTAAGTGCATATAAAGGCTTTTATGCATCATTTTATGAAAATCTAGTTTCTATGAAACTAAATGGAATAGAATAGAAGAATGTAAGTGAATTTTGTAAGCTAATTTATTATTAGTATAACTTTGTTTTCTATTAACACAGTCCTCTGAATGTAGAAGATGTGTGTAGATGATGTGTGTCTGTACTTTAGTTATTTTTAGGATCTTTGTATTTAAAGGAGTGGATTTTTGGTATAAATAAAGGTCTTTTAAAATGATTAGGATTAATCTTGTGTTTTGTGTACTACTCCCAAGAAAATGAGTTATTTTCAAGTGTTAATAGTTTATAATTGAATCTTCAGTATCATAAGAAATTTTTAAAAATTTAGTATTGATGACTTTTTAAACCAATTGTATTCACAAGTTGGAGACTCTTTAATTCATGCTTAGGTCTTGGTGTCTATGATTTTTAACTTCTCGTTCCTAGCATTAATGATAGGTCAGAGTGCGTTTTTGGGTATATGAGAGGTAAAATATTTATGTGGGGTCAAAGGTGATTTTTATATCAGTCTTGCTTTAATAACATTTTAAAGAAGTACATTTCTCTCAAAATGTTGCACATCAAAAGCTATCAAATACTTCTCATGGTAAACAACTTAGGTGAGCTACAATGTGGAAATGATTGGTCCATCATACCTGCAGTCTGTTTCCATTCAGAATTGGGCAGGTCATTCTATCTGTAAGACTGTGTTAAACAGAGATGGGGTCGCCAAGCATATCTAGAAATCAAGAATGTTACACTTTAGCAGTTCCTTTCACCAAGGAGGTGTAAATTGACTATGAACTTGGAGCTTTCATATTAAAGCTACCTATTTTCTAACAAAGATAAAGTGAAATATTATTAGAGTGTTCACAATAATTTTGGGAAATTTTCCTAGAATTAGTAGACTAAGTTCTGGTATTTTAGTCATAAAATAAAATGAGGTTATTTGATACAGTGGGAGAGGGGCCACAGGCTAACTCTTACCATGCGTACATGTTGTACTAGTAATTCCAACTCTGAAGACTTCAGTATCATCATCTGAGAATTAAAAATAGAAGCAGATCCACTTTATGGGAATATTGTGAGGATTAAATTAGATACCATAGGTAAAGTACTTGGAAAAACAATCAGCATTTTATCATGAAATGAATTCTAACATTTTACTGTGATTTTTATATTGTGTCTATTTAGAATACACAATGTGATGTATTGATATTCATTGCATTGGTCACTTTTCTTTCATTATGAGGAAAATACCTGCAAATAATATTTCTGAGTTGGAGACTATTATATTAACTCATGGTTTAAGAGAACGCAGTTTAAGATCAGATGTCCCCATTGATTTTAATTATATTTTTATTAAATAGCTGGTCAAAAGAATTGCTATTCCACAAATCAGTTTATAAATACAATGGATCTTCACATAAATTACCCTTCCAAACCTCACTCCACTTTCATTTTTTCTAGTTTCATACTATCAGCATTGAATATTATACCTTCCCTCTCTTCCTCCATGGCTCTTTATTCCTTCCCTTTGACTTTCTCTCACATCTTCCAAGTGACAGTTTCCTGGTATTCATTTCCTTGAATTTAAAGTTCAATTTTATAAGAAATTAGACCGTTTAAATACTCCTCTGCAAATAGCATGCTTTGGTTAATACTATTATGTAATTGTAACCCCTCTGTCCGGTATTTTCACAATACAAAAATTTTCAGTTTTATGGTCGGTATATTTTGAAAAGAATGCCATGACTTTATGAAATAAAAATAGAATCTTTAATGGGTGTATTGTCACTATTGCCACCCAGATTTTAAAAAAAATTCTTAGACTACTACCTCAATTCTTATGCAAAAATAAAAAACGATTACAAAACTAAATGTGAGATGTAAAAACCTACAAAATATAAATGTAAAAATTCATGACATTGGATCAGTAAAGGTTTCAAAAAATGAGAAGGAAAGCATTAGCGGTTAAAGAAAAGCAAGAATAAACTGGATAATATCAACTGATAACCTTTCATAATTCACAGGACTATATAACAGAAATGAAAACATATCCAACAGATATAGGAGACATATTTGTTAATACTACAATGTTAACGCTACAATCATTTTGAGTCTAATTATTTTTATATCTTCTAAATCTATATAAATTTTTCCCGAATTGGGTATTTCTTTAAAGAACATATGTAAATTGATAGTCAATAGGAGGAGCAAATGAAATAAGTTCCTTTTTAATATCTAAGAATAAATCAAAAGAAAACTCACTAGTATGACCATAATATAAAAAGATTATACAAAATATAGTAGTGCAATTGTGGAGAAATTGATATACTCCACATAGCAAATCAATTTGTAACAATACTACAATCATTATATCAAGCAAGTTTTCAAAAGTTCAAAGAGAATTTATAGGATCTATTTATTACACTTCTATGTATGTATTAAAGAGAAGTAAAAAACTTGTTTGGACAGGGAATGTAGTTTACTGACATTGCACTTGAGTAGTATGTGTGAGACCCTGGAAATGATCCCCAAAAACAAGTTTTGAAAAGACACACTATAGAGGAGGTATGCTGGACAAATTCCTGTAACTGAATTTCATATCTATTTTAATGTCTGTTCTAAAATTTACAGTATTTCTATTTGAAGAAATGCAAGTTTGTGAAAATTAGGCTTGGAAAACCTATGACTGTACAATTCACTTCCAAAGCACTAAAATGTATACAATACATGGAGATAATATATTGCGAGTGAATTACATGTCAACAAAAAAAGAGAAACTATTTTTAAAATTACTGCACACAAAATGCAGAATACCTAAAAAGATGTTTTTGGTGTTGGCTTAAAAACTTTGTAAACTACAGCTTTTTAAACAAAGATATAATGTCTGTCTATGTTGAGGTTTTTGTCTGTTTATTTTGAGTTTATACAGAGATAACTCAATCAAAAAGTGTATGATAACTGGAATATCTAGGAATTATGCATCACTTATAAATAATTGATAACCTTTTCTGGAAGAAAATTTGGTAAATCACAGAACACAGAATCTATGCATCTGCATTTTATGAAAGCCATATGTTACTTACTCAATCCAATTGTTTTTCTCTACTTTGCTAGGGAAAAAATATTCTCAAGATAAGAGACAATAGCAGTGAAAAGAAACAAAATACACAATCATCTTGATTTATTTGTGAAAATAACAAATGAAATAAAACAATTCTACTTAAAGGACTCCAATATTAGTAACTAAGAAGATGTTCCTGAATGACAACATCCATTGAATTTTTGGAATTTTAATTTCTACAAACCTGTGACAATTAGAATAAGAAAACAAATATAGTCTTAGAGCAAACCAGCCTTGGAATAACTTTCTTAATTGTTTTGAAATTACATAAGAATTGACACTCCTTTGCTTTGGAAATATTTAAATAAGTTTATCATTTATTATAATTCAAATACGAAGCAAGAGTAATTTTATATAATCATTACAAATATCATCTTATAACTATGGCAAAATACAATAAAAGTCCAATCCCAATATAGTACCTATGTATCATTATACTTAATTCCTAATCATTACCTAAATATCTTAAACAAACTAAATATTCATGTCTTTAACATAGATGTAAATATTCTTTACTTTTTACTTAACATTTTCCAGGGGCCTGTATTCATGTTTCTAAGAAATGTTCACAGCAGTTAAAAGATGCTTTTGTGAAATTAATGTGATACATTTTGTTGGAGTTGAGTTGTTGTTGTTGTATGCAAGGCATAAGCATTGTCCCTAAGCCTTTTTATTCTCAAGGACAGCACTCTAGAACTTGAGGCCCAGAGCTAATTTATATTTTTCAGAATCTAAGAAGTAGTTTTCTGTCTGGGCTAGTTTCAAACAGAATTTTAAGATCTCATTACACAGAATAGGTTGAATTATAAGAGTGAGTCACTGCCACTTCTTTAGATGTATTTGTTAATTTTAATTATGTTTTAAGATTTTTGTTTCACCATAGTGTATATCTCTCTACAAATAAATTTAGACATATGTATATATTTCTGATGACAAATAATCTCTAAAAATGTATGTCATTCGAAACGTAACATTTAAATATATATATATGTATATATATGTGTGTATATATATATATATATATATATATATATATATATATCTGAAGACAGACTCCCTCTAAAATTTTTCTACTGTTTTTGACTTTTTTCATTTCAAAGATATGCAGTCTATTTTCAAAATGTTTCCTAGCATAAAATAATTAATATTTCAATAGAAAGTAGAGTTTATTACTTTCAAGGGAATTTTAGATATACACTTGATATTGTAGTAACATTTACAGTATATCACTTGAAAAAGTTCTGTCTAAACCCTTAAATATTTTTGTGTAGTGAGGGGGAAAGAGGAAGTTAATTTATACTGGTTAGGAATTTGCAATGCTTCAAAAATCTATTCCATAATTTGTTATGAGCACATATCAACCTACCTGATGTGGTTTAGTTTTCGTGTTTCTTTATTTGTTCAAAATTTTAATATGGATGTATGCACAGTGGTAACATTAAAATTATTAATCAAAAGAAAAATAATAGCAAAATCATACACACATATCACACTATGATGCTAATAATAATTTTGATGAAGATGATGATGATGACCACAGTGTAGCCTGATAATGACAATGTTTTGATTGAAAAGGTAAAAAAGAACTTTAGACATCATTGAAGTTAGATTTCCCACATTGAATACATAGTTATAAACAGTGTTGGATTACATACAATAAGAATAACGAGAGGAGAGTTTCAATATCAATAAATAAAATCACATAAACAGGTACAGACACTAAAAAACCCTAACCTTATTCCTGCTGTTTCTCTAATGTGTACTCATTTTCTTGGTGGTATTTTTTTCTAATAAATAAAATCGTTTATTTCAAACATTTTGATGGACTAAGCTATAGTTTTCAACTAAGTGTTATTAGTTCAAATAACATTCTCATATAGATAGTATTCAAATTAATGTTTCCAATGATATATTAAGAGTATGTTCTTCAGTAAAGCTGTAAACACATGACCCAATTTACATAATACCACTTACATATCTGTAGTTACCATAAAAGGACACAGACTGTAGAGCCAGTAGTTAAAATTTATTTTTATTTCTGCATGAAACTATTTGTGAATTCATACCAACAAATTGAATTTGACTCTTTATTTATAAGCTAAGGTGGAAAATATAAGGACGCTTCAGTTGTCTTTTTTCTTGCTCCAGAAGTCAACAAATATATTCTTCAATATTTCTGGTAGATTACCTCCATTTACAGATGAGAAATGTAAGACCAACAGTCAATGTAGTGAGTAAATAATGATACTGGAATTTGTATCTGAGCTCTTCACTCTGTGTGCTTACAAGGAGAGTAACTTGGTGATGGAGAGGACCAATATGAAAAGACTATGTGGAAAAATCATACTTTGTAAATGGTTGTTTTAGGAATAGGGGATCAGTGATGAATAATTGAAACAGGCTGGTGTCAGGCGCATAAAAGGGAGTACATAGAAATTGTATTACTGAAAGAAACTGAGAAAATCTTCATCATTCATCTTATCTAATGGCAGGGAGTAGAAGGGAAAGAAGAAATCTAAAGTGCCTTCACATCTCTTGCTAGCATTTGTGTTAGTTATATTCTTCGTGATAAAGACTACAGGTGGAAATGATGGATTTAGAGGAAAAAACTCTCAGAAAATTCTAAAGTTTATGTTAAACAGATGCAAAGATAGGTCTGTTTAGATATCATCAAAATATCCACGACCATGAATATGAAAAAATGATAAAAATCAGTGGTATTATTAAAGGGAAGAAGAAAAGGAAAATTCTGACACATGTGTGAGCAATGCAAGCAACAGTGTGGACAAGATTAGAAGAAAGAGATAAATAAGGAAACAAAAACGTAATAAACACAGATTTACAGAAGTAAAGGAAGGAACGAATTTGCAGGAATATATTGAAGGAAATATGCTATTTGGATTTGGAAAGTAAAGGACATAGACAAGTTCAAAAAGAACAGTGTTTTGGTGAAAGTCATATTGATAAAATTTTGAGATATGAATGTGAAGTCATGAAATTCTGAATCCATGCATTCAACAGATCCTGTTGATTTTAAATGCAAGGAACAAATGCTTTTATCCTGACCTTAGAAGAATTATACAGATATAACTCTCATTAACTACTTAGAGGTATTCTGTGAATATTTTTGAAGACTTTGTTTAGCCAGGTGAATAAAGATTGAACTACAGCACAGGCAAACCTAATTTGTGCTACAGTTCCAAGGAGTGACCCATGTATCCACACCATTTTGGGATTTTATTGAAATGTCTTTAGATATGTTCGTATATCTTATCAGCCTAATCATTATAAATGTAGGACAAGTAGCACCAAGTATTAGGTTGAACATACAGCTTTACTGATGTGACTGAAGACTCCTCAAATTGATTCTTCTGTAGAATAAAAAATGCCTGAGTAGCCATTGACAAGTCATAACTACCATATACTCCATTTAAATCTAATTTTTGTTAGGAATATCTCCATGCTGTAATAACCCTGTCAATCAACCTGCTACAAATTCTTATATGTAGAAAGTGCTCTTATAACCTTCAAGTTTTTACTGAATGGAAGAGTTCAGACATTACCCTCACCACTAAGATTAAATGCCCAGAAAGATTAGACATTTTGTGTTAATGCCTTTCTTTTATTTTTTCATACACATTGGCAAGTGGGAAAAGATTCTGATGTAACAATAACACAATTTTGACTTGTACTAACAAAACATCTAGGATCTAGTGTTAATTCATATACTTACTAATTAGTTCCAAATTTTGTGGATATTTATATTTCTCCTGGGAAAACAAATGAGTTCCAAGAAAATGCACCTAAGGAGCCTTTCAATTCCAATATCACTGTTAATGAGATAATGTCTCATAATGCTTTAAATTCTATATCCTCGAATGTAGGTATAGGGTTATACTGTGGAACTTTTCTCCTCAGAGAGTGAGTACTACCCTATTGTTTAACATGGTCAAAGTACCGTGATAAATAGACGGGGCGTATGCAAACAAAAACTGGTAGTGGAACAATGTTCTTAGCAGTTTGTAAAGATGAAATGGAAATAGAGCAACCATGATCTCAAAAGGAATGTGCAAAGAAGACAAAAGCACAAAGTAGAATGTGCCAAGGAAATGTGGAGTAAAATTTCAAATTATGTGCTCAGGAGTGAGGATGTGTTCAAAGTACTGCTTCAGAGAATATAGTTGAATATCTTGGGGGAAAAAAACTGCTTTAAATTATTCTGTGATAATTGTACAAGTAGAAGCCCCTAACTCTGACTGTAATCAGCCACAACATCATCAAATTAGGGACTATTTTCCAAGTGCAAAGTGAGAAAAAGAGGGCTCATCACAGTTAGTGTTCAGGTTAAAGTAATGGAAATCACTTAATTTTTCTGATAAATCTTCATTTATTGTTGGAGCATTAAAGTAGGGAAAAGCCAAGTAAATATATTGCATGTTCCTAAATTAAGCTGGATGTATTATATTGTTCTCTATTTTAACTTGGAAGTTATAGATTATATCTTTTTATACTCTGATTTGGGACACTGATCTGCTCTCAGTTATTTCTACTCTTCCCCTTCTTTTGACCATCCGCTTACATAATCTTTATTTAAAGAGACATACTTGAGCTTGCATTTCTAAATTCTTCAAAATTATCTGAATTTCTTCATACTTCTGGCAGCCTCCTAAATCTTTCTCAAGGGAATATTTTGTCACTACCATTTTTATCCTATATGATATCTTCCTGCCTAATACAGTGCAAAATATACATCATCCAGATATCTCAACACTTGTACCAACATAAAATATTATCTTACTTAGAAACCATGATTTCAGTATATCTGGGGAGGTGGCATCTGTCATTTTTGAATGACCTTAAGTGATACTTACATGAAATCATGTTTTAAACCAATATGCCACTGAGAAGATGAACGAATCGATAAAATCGAAGAAATCATTAATACACACACACACACACACACACACACACACACACACACACACACACACACACGGTGGAATTTTATGCTTCCAATTCATAAGGAAATGGAAAGACTTGGAAAAATCCTACTAAGTAAAATAAGCAAGACACAAAGAAACAGATTCCATGGTTTCCCTCATGTGTAATAAGTAGGAAATGTCTAGGATGGTCGTAGCAGATGAGCAGAATGGCTCAAGAACTATGTATATATGACCATATAAGTGGATGCTGAGCAAAATGAACTCCTAGACATTGAAACAAAGGTTTTCCTTTGTGGTTGTTTTTTTTTTAATGTACTATGTGATTTCTTTTTTCTTTTGTGTTTTCTCCTGTGGTTTATCTCCTGCTGCATATGATTTCAGTATCCTGTGTATTGTATACATATTTATCTTAATTTGGCAAGGGAAGAGGAACAACAAAATGGCGACAGAGAGGACAAAGAGCAAACCAATGGGATAGCAATACTCACAAGACAACATGTTGGAAATTTTCCCTATATCTTGTGAGGGGTATTGGGGAAAAGGAAAAGTGTGAGAAAAATGAGGGAGCGGGTAAAAAGTTCGACATATTATGTATTCACTACATTACAATTACTGAAACCCCTTCTATATATTAAATTGACAATAAAATTAAATTTAAAAATAAGCTACATAAAATAGAATTTCACTGTATTATTATAGTAAATATTATTCTATGTGTATTACCTTTATAAAATGAACAATATTTGGCTTCTAATTTGAATTAATTGCCCCTTTCTTTATCAGAGGGTCAGCAACTGGAATGTTATCAAACTATACAAAATTTTCAGAATATACTTGCCATTATTTTGAAAAAAAAAAAAAACCATTATTTTAGTATTGTCTCATACTAAATAGAAAATAGTTCAATTCTCTGGAAACTCCTAACATTTAAAACTGAATTTTTGTTAAGGGGAGAGAATATATGTGTTCTTCAAAATTCCTATGACTACTAACTACTCATTTTCAAATTCTGAACATGCCATACCAGAGACATTCAAAACAGTGCCTGTTTGCATTTTATTTAATTCTGCAATAGATGCAGCCACATTCTGGTTGAAGATAAAACTATGAAGTATCTATAATAATTAATTCCTCTGGAGTAAACATTTGTTCATCAGAGTAAGCTATTATTTCTATGAAAATCAATCCCAACATTTTATCCAGTGAAGTCATTCTAGCCGAACAATTTCCAACTTGTAAGGTGCACCTTAAAATTCCCTAAATTTCACAGCATGACTAGCTTAACACTATTGTGAAAAAAATATACACTTCTACTAATGTAATGCCCTTTCTATTGTTCTAAGAACACTGCACTAAACTTTGCTGCATCATTTTTCCCCAAGTGATATTCTTGAGATCAGAAAATTTGCAAATATTCTTTTTACTTATCTTTTTCCTATAATAGATATTCAGGAGGCTAAGATCTGAATATTATGGTTCAAAGCACACCCAGGCAGGAAGGTTTCTTAGATTCTTATCTCCAATGAACTGCTCAGGAAAAGCCAGACAAAAGTGGCACTGAGGTTCAAGTGGTAGATAGTAGTCTTGACCAAAAACAGGCACAAGGACCGTGCCCTCAGCCTAAATTTAGCCACAGTTAAAAAAATGTGTACATCTTTATCTGACACCCATCAGAGATTAAACCTGAGTATGAAACCTAAGGAAAATGATAAGGTAAGAATTTAACTTTTCTGGATTTAAGTAAACAAAATGCAGCATAGAGTAACTCATTGGTTTAAAGTCAACCTATTTCTCCAAAACATTCTAAGCATTTCCTTACAATGTGTATTATTCTCAAGAAGGGAATGGAGAATATGAGAATTGGACTAACCAAGTATTGTCTTCAAATATACATAATTTGGATTTACCTCTTTTTTCGTTATAGGCATTTTTGAGAAAAATGTTTGAATAATTGATTTCCTGGTCGGGTATAATATATCCTAGTTTCATATACCAAACTTCATTCAGAAAATGGTATATAGTGATTAAGTAAAATATTCAATAAATGTCATAAAGTATATACCTATAGGAATAATTTTTTTAAGAGTGCATTTTAAATATTCTAATATAATTATTTATTTGATGGGAAAATTTCACATTAACAGTAATTAACTGGAATACTTTAACGTTAATTGGACAAGATTGTCTTTCTAAATGAGCAAAACCAATTTCTCCCTTTCTTTATCAAGGAAACAACAGAGGAAAAAATGGAAATTAACATATGAATATATAACAACTGGAATTAATTTTTGTCTTTTTATTAGCAAATATTAATTTCAAAAAGTGTTTTATTGTGTTATACACATATGTCCATATAATGTAGCCATCTACATTTTATTCCTTTTATTAGTTTTATTATACCATCATACTTACTTATAAAATATTTGAATATATTTATCCACAATATTTCTCTTCATGTCCTCTCTTAATTTTTTCCAAATTTAATCAGTTCCATATTTTAAACCTGGGTCATTCATTGTATTTTCTGGTTCTAGAGTCTGCATATAAGAAATCTAGTATGTGTTTTTCACAGTATGGCAGATTGCATTAATAAGAAGGTTTCCAGTTCTATCCATTTTTTGAAGATGATATGATTTCATTATTATGTGTGGCTAAATAATATATCATTGTGTATATTTATTATAACTTCTTTAGTCAATGAGTGATTAAGGAACATATAGGTTAATTCTGTAGTTATTTATGCTTTTTATGTGGGAGAAGTAAGGATGGAAATAATGATGTTTAGACTGAGAAACATGCTCTTTAGTATGGCACTCTAGTATTTGAAACATCAGCTGCTCTTTCATCAGTATTTCAATACTGCATTATATTTTAAAAATAAAATTTAATTACATTTGCAAAGGTGTTCTCTTTCAGTATCTATATAACATTTTATTACAGTGTTATATTTAGTATGTCATGTGAGTGAAAATGCATGCATGTTTGTATATATAGCTGACTCTAAGGAAACTGAATGTATGTGAGATACAGGATTCAAATAAAAGTTTCAGACCTGCTAAGATGCTAAACTGAATATGTCCAGTTTGTGGAGTGTGATTTCAAGATCATATTTTGTAGGTTTCATACCAATTAAGTAGATGTTTCTCATCCAAAATCATAAGGAATAAAACAACTACTCTATTTCATAATCATTTAGTCTTAGTACTCCAGACATTGTAATTAGTGGAAAAAATGATTGAAAGTAAGATGGGTCAGTAGTGAGCCTTTAGAAACACTGAATTTTCCCCAAAATCTTCAGATTCACTCTGTGAATAGAAGTTACAATTTTATATATTTATAAATATATTTATAAACATACACATATAATATGATTCTATTTGTGTAAATATGTGCATATAATATAAATATATCATATATTTGTTATATTTTAAATGTATCATAAATATTTATTTATATTTAAATGTAATTCATATAATCATATGTACATATATATATATATATATATATATATATATACACATATATTTTTTTGGTCAGTCGTGGGGCTTGAACTCTTGGCGTTGGTGCTGTCCCTATGCTCTTCAGCTCAAGGCGAGAGCTCTACTGCTTGAGACATAGCGCCACTTCCTGTTTTCTGGAGGTTTATTAGAGATAAGAATCTCATGGAATTTCCTGCCTGGGCTGGCACTGAACCATGATCCTCAGATCTCAGCCTCCTGAGTAGCTAGGATTACAGTTATGAGCCACCAGTGCCCGGCTATATTTATATCTGAAATTTGTCAGTGGAACAAAAGGTACAGAAACTATTATTCTTAACATGAAAGGACTTCACATTGACAGGTGTAGTTACAAGAAGAAAAACGATAAATATTCACAGTGGCACAAAAATCCCTTAGGTGCCTAGTTCGACAACTCTTTTTTTGAGACACTTCATGTTGTGTACTTCGTTTTCAACCGAAGCGACTATAGAAGTTATTGGACCCTAAACAACACTGACAATTGCCCACTGACAAATACCCACTCCTCTATGACAGATTTAGCAAGGACTATCATGGAGATTCTTGTTAGGGACATGATGAAAAATTTATATGTTAGTTGTGATTACAGAACTGTTTTACACCTGTCACTCAGCCAGTAACTGTATTTAACATAGTTCCTTTGCTCTAACTTATATTTTCTTGGCTCAGGAAATTGTTTTTATTTGTGAAAACTTGGCTGTTCACAACATAGACATGCGTTTTAAATCCTTTTGAAATTACTGTCTGCACAGAGTTCTATGAGATGAACTTCTCTTTACCACTGAAATGAACTTACTCTGATTCAAACTTGGACATCAGCTAGCTTGTTCTCCTTCCCTGAAAACCATCTATATAGACGTCTTTACATGTAAAACAGATCCTCACTTACTTGCAAAAGTCTGTCAGTGAGTCAAACCTAACTCACCCAAGTGAGGTTAATTCATCTCCCATGCTTCCTTTCATTAAAAAGGGTAAAAACTGTTTAGCAATGCACATACTTTTTATTGTGAAGTGTGACTCCTATGTTCCATAATGTGAATCAAGCAGAGGAATCAGTTTATGATAGGAAAGATCATTTCAAAGAGTCTTAGACCTTGAAAATTATCCTGAGTATAATTTTTGGAGAAATATCTCTTTTCAAAATAGAGGACTCATTTATTATTATTCTTATTTTTGTTCGTTTTTTTGGGGGGGGGTTCCGGTCGTGCGGCCTGAACTCTGGGCCTGGGTGCTGTCCCTCAGCTTTTCAGCTCAAGGCTAGCGCTCTACCACTTGAGCAACAGCGCCACTTCCGGATTTTTTCTTTTTGCTTATGTGGTGCTGAGGAATCGAACCCAGGACCTCAGGCATGCAAGGCAAGCACTCTACCACTGAGCCATCTTCCCAGCCCCTCAATTATTTTTTATATTGTGCTGGTACTGGGGTTTGAACTGCTGGCCTTGAGCTCTATCTAGGCTTTAATTCTCAATGTTTGCTCTATACCACTTAAGCCACACTTGTACTTCTTCCTTTCACCACAACTGGAGAAACGAATCTCTTAGGTTTATCTACTTGGAATAACTTCGAATTGCAATTGTCAAATTTGAACCTACCAAGTAGCTAGATGTAAGCCACTGGTGTTCTGCTACAACTCACTTCTAAAGAATAAATAATCACAAAAATCAGAGAAAAATATTTGTTCAATTATTTATGTGTTGTCTAACAAACCAAATCATTTGCTACTGAAAGAGAAAAATAGAGATGATAGAGATGAATATGGAGGAGCAAGACCCCAAGAAAGAAGGGAAGGGATGATAAATGAGGGGAGGAGAAGGGAAGGGAAGATACGCGAGGAGGGGGAGCTGAGTAGAATTTTCTACTCATCACTAAGGTATTGTTGGACAATCAGTGCTTTTGCATTTATGTAGCCAAAGCTTTCTATTTTTGGTAGTTGTAAACTGAGACATAAAATACCAATTTACAGGTAATAACCTGTTAGTGTGCTTCCTCCTGCACCAAGGAAGCCATAGTAAGGTTACTGTTAGAGAGAAGGCAAGAGTAATCAGTTTAAGTGATTCTGAGAAACAATAATTGACATGCAAGGAATGCTCCCTTGTATGGTGAAATCAAGCATCACTCTTGTTCCCTGCTCCAGACTTCCTCTCAAAAAGAACAGCAAAAACAGAAGAGGAAGGAAATATCTGAGTAATGATCATCTCTCTATTTTCCCTCATCTCTTGACCACTCAAACAGTAAAGCCAAAGGAGACTTAACCTGAGCTTGTGGGAGAAATAGGGGGGAAAGTTCATTCTAACAATGAGAAAGTTGTCAAGTAATAGGGGTGGCATTTCAAATATTGAAATAAACCTTTTATAATTATTAATAAAAAGTAACTTGAAATTTATTGAACATTTAGAAGACTACAGGGCTCACTACATAGTGGAATCTGCATTATTAATACTGACTCCTGCTTCTATCATCAGAAATTGAAGATCTTCCCTAATATTCCAATACTAGGCAAATTACCCTTGATATTCACTTAAACTTTGTGAATATAATGCAGAAAACATGACTTTAAATTTAAACTGGTGAAGTGATAGGTTATGGAAATTCATTATGAATAGCATAATGCTGAGAGCATGGAAATTATTTTTCTTTCGTTTTCTGTGTGTAGAGAAGAAAAAAGGTCTCTTGGATGGCCCTGAAGTTCCAATTCTAAATTTAGGACAGAAGGTGAATAGTAAAGGAGACCTATTTCAGCCATTCAGAGATTAGAAATGTGGAGGAATTTCCTCATTTTTGTAGGTCAAACATGGAAGAGAAGATGTGGCAAGTCCAAAGCCAAATGCCAAAGGCATGAAGTTAAAACCAGTCTCAATAGAGAATCTGGGTTTAAAGAGAGTAGGGTAGAAGAGTGGAGAGGGAAATGGTGGACTAATACATTCATAGTATTCGATGTACATGTGTGAGGATATAAGTAGTAAACTTGAAGGGATAGGGGGGGTTGGGGTAAGGGAAGGAAGAAAAATGGAAAGTTTGACAAAGATCCAGATGTATTGCACATTGAAATGCATATACACTCTATTCAACACTGACATGATGAAGCGAAATCCATTTGCACAACTAGCTAAATATTAAAAAGTTTTTGAAGTTTTAATATTGAGCGACCAGAAGCCTAAACCCTTAGAGATAAACAAGATGATAGGATTGACATATTGTTGAGGCTTGTGCTCCTTTCAATATGCAAAATTTAATAAGTGTTGTCTGGGCAAATGTACATTTTATTTTACCAATTCCTTTTTCAAATTGCTTAAAATATAGAGAACCAAATTCCCATATTACTTCACTTCCAATAAAAAAAAATCTTATAGACCTTTAGTTTTCTCAGTTGTTTCTAAATATCTTAATGCAATGCATTGGAAATAATTTCATTCTCATTTAATTTTGAATTTGAAATCACTAAATTCTTTTAAAATCCTCTTACTCGGGCACAGGTATGGATAGATAACTGATGTGGGCAGAATCAGAATTATTCAGAAGGCTGTAAATGGATCCTCACCTAGTTTTCTCTCTGCTAGATCATAGAATACAGACTGCCCTAATTGGAAAAAGTTAGCCTTCCCAGGTTTTCTTCATATAAACACTCTATCAACATTTTGTTGTTTGAGGATTATTCAAGATTAGCTATATGTTATTGATAATGAATGAACATTACAGAAAGGTTAGGGAAAACCCTCTACACTTCAGTGAGGTTGTGAATTGTGCTTCATAAAGTGTTATGAAATCGCTCCATGAGAAATCTAGCAACCTCATTTCTAAAAAGTCCTTGCATGGTTACTCTTTCTAATAATGTCTCAATTCAAGTACTTCTCCTTGGAGTTCCATACTACTCAATGATGCTGTATTATCTCCTTGTTATATTTTGCAGACCGGTGTTGGTGATGAAATTTGTGCTTTCCAAAATTGCTCTCCCAATTCCACCCACAAAATGCAGACAAATATTCTGAAAGAACAGTCAGAGGAAGATGGCGGAGGAGAAGCTGCAGGCTAAACAAGCTCTGGCATAGAAAGCAGCTTTAGTGTTCTAGTGAATAATCCTAGACTAGAGAATCACAAGTGTGCCATCACAGTACAGAGAGTTTGGCAAGAGAGGGAAAATCCAGGAAGGAGACAGATCTGAGCACCTGACCTTAGTTGCAGCTCTGGCCAGGGGCGGTGGCAGCAGCAGCTGCCTTAGCCACGATACCAGAGAGAATCTGGGACAAAGGCACCAGATGCAGTGGGTGGGTGGATTCTACTCAACACCAGCAAGAACTGACAAGGATTAGATATGTTCATCCTACAGATCTACAGATCGCACACCTGAGACTATGCAGAAACCAAGATTCTGGCAAGCAGGAACCAAGACTCTGGCGTGAGTAGAACCGTGACATCTTCACTCCTTCTCCGGGAACATAGGAGGAAAGGTCGCCCCCTTCCCCCCCCCCCACCGCCCCACCATCACCAGAGATCTCCATCTTTGATTCTGACAAAGTCCCGGCTGAGCAACTAGCTCCAACTCAGGCCTTGGAAGAAAAAAAAAAAGAGTCATTTAGCAGGTTAGAAGAACCTGATCTGACCTGCCAAGTTCAGCTCCACCCAGGGGAAAGTCATCCAGCTCAGGCAGGGGTTCCTCTGCCCCTGGAGGAGTGACTTCCTTCACTGGGTAAACAGAGCCAGAAGCTGCCCCTCCCTATAGCAGCCTAGACAAACAATTGAAATTCAGTAA
This sequence comes from Dipodomys spectabilis, assembly GCF_019054845.1. Taxonomy (NCBI): domain Eukaryota; kingdom Metazoa; phylum Chordata; class Mammalia; order Rodentia; family Heteromyidae; genus Dipodomys; species Dipodomys spectabilis. The sequence goes on along the minus strand of NW_024871013.1, from coordinate 541,343 downwards.
ACATAAACCCTGAAAATGGCTCTAGGCTGGACTCTGTGAGTCTCTCACCAGCTAGCCCCTCAGGGAAAAGCTACTGTTTGCTGAAAGGCCTCAACCATACCCAAAACCTAGCCTCATCACAGCATCTCCAAGCTAGAGAAAACAGCCATCTCCCTATTTTGTGATACTCAAAGCAGATGTCCCTCCCACTGAACTAGACTGGGAGAAGGATCACAAAATCCTGAGTAATGCAGAGCATTTTTCTGCCTGCTCAAACAAACTGACTTAAGAAACCAATCAACCCACAGGAAAACCGAACACCACAAACCACGAAACTGGTTACAGACACAGGAGAGATACAGGATCTTCCCATTTTTGCACCCCCCCCAAAAAAATTCAAAGACCTCTTTTTTTGTACCTTTTTTAATTTTAATTTTTTTCTATTAATCTTTTTTCTCTTATAATTTTTTAATTTTAATTTTTTGTGAACATACTGTACAGAGGGGTTACAATTACATGGTCAAGATAATGAGTACATTTCTTATCAAGCATTGCAGCCTCCTCCTTTGTTTACCCTTCACATCCCTTCCCAGCCTCCCCCGCTCCCCCCCAACCTCCCCCCCACCAAAGTTGTAAAGTTTGTTTTTGACATGACAACTTCTATTTCTCATAGTTGCATCGGGTCCACCTGTATCCTTAAACGACTTGTTATTCCTCATCTCCTCCACAAATTATACCAACATCAAATATAGTGAAAGCAGGGATTATACTGTGGGGGAGGGACATACAAAGCTACAAAGAAATAATCTTATAAATGAGTTAGAAACAAACGCATGAAAGAAAAAAATATTTAAATACATATCTTAAGGTTCATTTTCCTAACATCACATTATCTGAACTTTCCTGCTTGACTCATACATATACTAGATATTGCAAATAAGGGAAACCAGGGGACCTATGTTTCTTTGGGCTTGGCTAATTTCACTTAATGTAATTTTTTCCAAGCTTTTCCATTTCCTAACAAATGGGGCAATGTCATTCTTTCTGATGGAGGCATAGAATTCCATTGTGTATATATACCACATTTTCTTGATCCATTCATCTACTGAGGGGCATCTGGGTTGGTAAGTAATGCTGCAATAAACATAGTTGTGCTGGTAGCTTTAGTGTGGTCTTGTTTGTAAATATTTGGAAAACCAAACACCACAAACAGACTAAATACTCCACCAAGAAACTGGTTACAGACACAGGGGAGATACAGGATCTTCCCATTTTTGCACCCCCCCCCAAAAAAAATTCAAAGACCTCTTTTTGTGTACCTTTTTAATTTTAATTTTAATTTTTTCTATTAATCTTTTTTTCTCTCATAATTTTTATTGTGTGTGTGTGTGTGTGTGTGTGTGTTTGTGTGTGTGATTTTTTAAAATCTTTTTTGACCTTTTGGTCCTTTTTAAAAATTCTTTTCAAGCTTTTGTGTTTTTTTTTCTTTTTTGCATGACTTAATTGCTTTTCTACTCACCTCCAGAGAAATACCTGTCATTGATTATTAGATCTTATCCCCCATTATGTACATACTTAATCCAGAAATTTATTAATCAAATCACAACCACTTAGGCTTAACTTCTTTAAGAGCAGTATTAAATCTTTATCCCTATGTAATTTTCAAGTAACTAATTTTAAGTATTTTTATTTTTTAGTTTTTCATGTCTCCTTTCTATCCCTTCCCTCATCTCATCCTATCCTTTTCTCCTATAAATATCACTTATTTAAGCTTACATGGTTTTTAAGTGTTTCACTTTTTAAATTTAAATTTTAGTTTTTCCATTTTTTTTCTTTTTTTGTTGTTGGTTTGTTTTAATCTCTCTCCTATCATTCTGTCCAATCATTTTCACTCTCGGAGATTAGGACTTGGTTAAATTCACTTTCCTTTTACTTCTTCACATCCCTCTAAGCCTATTTTCCCCATATTTCTACCTAAAACGAATAATTTCTGGTTTTCCAAATTCTTCTTTGCTGTTTTTAGCCCATTAATCCATAGTTGTTTGATGCAGAATAGATTATATCTATTGAACTACATTGTATCTATAGCCTTTTGACTGTGTAACTACAGAAATTTGGTTGCTGCTTGCCTTAAAATTGTGTTCTAGCACAAAATTGGTGTTTCTTTCATACCAAATGCACAGAAAAAGCTGGAAAAACACAAGAAAAATAGCAAGTCCAGGTCTCTAAACTCCCAGACACAACAATCCGGTAATAGAACAATTAATGAATGATACAGAGAAGAGTTCCCAAAAAGCTCTACAAATACTACTGGTAAACATGATAAAAAAAAAAAAAGAAATGATTGAACACTTGCAAAGGACTCGTGTTTGCGAGATAGGTAGAGAATGGTGGCAAACCAAAGGTTAGTACAGATATCCTCTGAGCATGAGGAAGCTACTCAAAAATTGATACAAGACTTGCGTGAGCAGGCTGAGAACAGTCAGAGGGAAAGACAGGTACTAAGTGAGCAAGCTGAGAACAGTCAAAGAGAAAGACAGGAATTGTGTGAATCGCTGAGAACAGTCAAAGAGAACTACTGGAATTGCATGAACATGAAGAAGCTATTAAAAGTAATAAAGAAACTGCAAGAGCAGGATGAGGAATACATGGAATCCATAAACAGACAGCAGAAAGAATTCAGGGAGACTACCAATGGAATGCTGAATAGAACCGGACAGAAGGAATGGGAGTCCAAGGAAACCATAACCATTCAACTAAGTGATTTGAGAATAAACACTGAACACCAAATTAAGGAACTAAATAACTTCATACAAGATCTAAAACAAAGGTCCATCAAAGAATTTGAAGCCATCAAAGCTGACGAATTAGAAGGAAAAGAAATAAAAACAAATTAGAAAGTCTTGACAGTAGGTTAGACCAGCAGAAGCTCAATTCTCTGGGATTGAAGACAGCCTAAATTTTACAGAAAAAGAACTTAAAACTATCCTAGACAAATCCAAGAATATGATAGATCTATCCAACATTTGGAAGACATTATCAGAAGGCTTAATCTGAGGATAATGGGTGTAGAGGAGCACATAGAGACAGAAGTTAATGGTCTAGGAAATTTATTTAACAGGATCCTAACATGCAATAAGATAGGCCTATTCAGATACAAGAAGCTTTTAGAATCCCAAATAGACCAAAGGAGAATAGGACATCCCTGCGTCACTTTATAATCTTAACAGGATCAATTCAGACAAAGGAAAAGATCCTTAAAGTTTTCAAGGAGAAAAGATCAATCAATTATAAAGGGAAACCAATTAGAGTCACCTCAGATTTCTTAGTAGAGACACTTAAAACAAGAAGAGCTTGGAATGATGTAGGCCATGACCTAAAGACAAACAACTATTAATCAAGAATACTGTACTCAGCTAAACTCTCCTTCATAAACGATGGTCAAATAAAAGCCTTTCATAGCAAAGAAAAACTGAAACAATTTATCTCCACCAAACCAGCCCTAAAAGAAAGTTAAGGATGTCCTACACATAGAAAACCAAAAAGACACCAATAAAGGCGAAGAAAACGAACCTAAACTGCTAATCCAAGAACCATAGGAAGAACCCAGTTGCCGCAGCCCCCAAGAAGGTGGATAGCATGGCAGGAACTCCCAAACACCTCCTAGTCCTAACTCTCAACATTAACAGACTTTATTCTCTAATTAAGCAACATAGACTCTCTAGTTGGATTAAAAAGGAAGATCCTTCTATCTGCTGCCTTCAGGAGTCACACCTTCACCATAAAATAAAAATTTTGAAAGTGAAAGACTGAAACAAAATCTACCAAGCAAACAGCCCCAATAAACAGGCAGGAGTTTCAATCTAAATATCAGATAAATTGGACTTCAAATTAAAAATAGTGAGAAGAACTAAAGAAAGTTGCTACATACTAATTAAGGGATCTATCCTTCAGGAGGATATCATAATTCCAAAGATCTATTCACCAAACAACGGAGCACACAAATTCATCCAAGAAACACTACATTAATTCAAATCTCACATAGATCCAATGACACTAATTGTTGTGGACTTTAACATACCACTATCCCCACTAGATATATCAAGTGAACAAAGACTCAAAAGACAAACTGCAGATCTAAACAACTGCAGATATCAACTAGACATAAAATATATCTACTGAATATTTCACCTAGCAGCATCAGAATACAAGTTTTTCTCAGCAGCACATAAAACATTTTCCAAAATAGACTACATTTTAGGTCACAAAGCAAACTTGTCCAAATTTAGAAGCATTGAAGTTATACCTTGCATTCTCTCAGACCACAGGGAATAAAATTAGAACTCAATACCAAAAGCCACCAAAGAAAGTCCTGTAACACATGGAGGCTGAACAACACAGAATTGAATGACCAGTGGGTCATGGAAGAGATTAGAAAGGAAATTCAAATGTTCATGATATACAGCAAAAATGAACATAAAAACCATCAGCTCCTTTGGGACACAGCAAAGGCAATACTCAAAGGCAAGTTTATAGCTCTGAGTTCTTACATCAACAAATTTGGAGAGATTTGCAACCAACAATTTAATGAGACACCTGAACCACCTTGAAAAAGAGCAGCAAGATAAGCCCCAATCCAATATACGGAAAGAAATCATAAAAATGACATCAGAATTAACTGAAATCGAACCGATAAAAAAAAAAAATAGAAAGAATCAACAAAAAAAAGAGCTCGTTCTTCAAAAAAAATTAATAAAATTGGGCTAGGTAGGTGGTTCAGTGGTAGAGTGCTTGCTTGCATGCCTGAGGCCCTGGGTTTGATTCCTCAGCACCAAATAAGCAAAAAGAAAAAAGCCAGAAGTGGCGCTGTGGCTCAAGTGGTAGAGCACTAGCCTTGAGCGGAAGAGCTGAGGGACAGCGCCCAGGCCCAGAGTTCAGGCCCGATGACAGGACCCAAAAAAAAATTAACAAAATTGACAGACCCTTAGCAAATTTATCAAGAAAGAAGATAACAGACCAAAATAAATAAACTCAGAGATGAGAATGGAAACCACCACAGAGAGGGGGGAAAAAAACAAAAAAAACCAAGATTCAGAATATTATAAGGGAACACTTCTTAAACCTTTATGCTAATAAGTTTGAGGACTTGGCAGAAATGGACCTTTTCCTAGCAAATATCGACACGCCGAAACTAAACCAAGATGAGTTAAACAATCTTAACAGGCCCATATCAAGCATTGAAATAGAAACAGCAATAAGAAAAGTTCCATCTAAGAAAAGCCCAGGACCAGATGGATTTACAGACAAATTCTACAAGGCTTTCAAAGCAGAGCACCCACCAATACTCTTTCAACTCTTCAATGAAATTGAAAGAGAAAGTTCACTACCGAACTCAATCTATGAAGTCATGATAACCCTCTTCCCAAACCAGGCAGGGACTCATCAAAGAAAGAGAACTATAGATAAACCCATTGCTGTGAAGAATATTGATGCAAAACTTCTAAACAAAATTTTGGCCAATCGGCTTCAACAATTCATCCAAAAAATCATATACCACGGTCAAACAGGATTCATTTCAGGGATTCAAAAAAGGTTCAATATAAGCAAATCAATTCATATAATTCATCATATCAACAAGAGTAAGGACGCGAATCACATGGTTATCTCAACAGATACAGATAAATCATTTGACAAGATCCAACACCCATATATGATGAAGGCTCTGGAAAAATTAGGAATCCGGACATTCATCAATACAATAAAGGCTGTATATGACAAAATTACAGCCAGTATTATACTTAATGGTGAAAAAGTAAAGCCATTTCCTCTTAACTCAGGAACGAGACAAGGATGTCCACTCTCTCCACTTCTCTTCAATCTAGTATTAGAAAGCCTAGCTACAGCAATAAGACAAATTGCAAACGTAAAGGCAATCCAAATAGGGAAAGATGAAGTAAAACTCTCCCTCTTTGCAGATGACATGATCTTGTATAAAAAGAATCCCTCGGACTCCACTCCCAAATTACTCAACATGAATAAAAGCTTTGGCAAAGTAGCTGGATATAAAATTCACCCTCAAAATTCAATGGCTTTTCTGTATGCCAACAATGAGAAATGCATGGCTGAAATTAGGAAAGCAACTCCATTCGTAATAGTTGCACAAAAAATAAAATACCTGTCTGGGAAGGGATGTGAAGGGTAAACAAAGAGGAAGCTGCAATGCTTGATAAGAAATGTACTCATTATTTTGACCATGTAATTGTAACCCCTCTGTACAGTATGTTCACAAAAAATAAAAATTAACATTAAAAAATACCTAGGAATTAAATAAACCAAATAAGTGAAGGACCTCTATGACGAAAACTTTAAAATCTGAAAAAGGAAATCAAAACAGAACTTAGAAAGTGGAAAAGCCTCCCATGCTCCTGGATTGGAAGGATCAACATCCTGAAAATAGCAATTCTTCCCAAGGCTATCTACAAAGTCTATGCGATACCTATCAATATTCCAACCTCATTCATCAAGGAAATAGAAGAGACAATCCAAAATTTCATATGGAACAAGAGAAGTCCCCGAATAGCAAATGTGAAGCTTAATAGAATGAACAGTGCTGTAGGAATATCAATACTAAATTTCAAACTCTACTACAAAGCCTTAGTAATCAAAACAGCTTGGTACTGGCATAAGAACAGACCTCAGGACCAATCAAATAGAATTGAAAACCCAGAAATGAACCTACAGACCTATAGCCATCTAATAATCAATAAAAGAGATAAAAAATAGAATGGAAGAAAGACAGCCTCTTCGGTAAATCGTGTTGGCAAAATTGGTTAACTACTTGTAGAAAACTAAGTTTAGATCCTTGTATATCACCTTGCACCAGAATCAACTCCAAATAAATCAAAACCTGGGAGACAAAGCACACACTCTGAAAACATCACAGGATGGAATAGAATAAACCCTAAGTCTCCCTGGCACAGGCTGAAATTTACTTACTAGAGAACCAGAAATATAACACATCAAAGAAAGGCTGGACAAATGGGATGGCATGAAGTTGCAGAGCTTCTGCATGACAAAAGACATTGCTAACAAGCTCAATAGAAAGCCCACGGATTGGGAGAAGTCTTCACAAGACACGGGTCTCATATCTAAAATATACCTGGAACTCAAAAAATTAAATCCCCCAACATCAAATACTTAAAGGAACAACTGCCGTATAAATAAGTTTGCTAGACTTACAGAGAAACTCCTCTGAAGAGCAAAGAAGGATGGCCAATAGACTCATTAAGAAATGTTTAACCTCTAAAGCCATAAAAGAAATGGAAATCAAACAACTTTGAGATACAACCTCACCCCAGTAAGAATGGCTATAATCAAGAACTCTAATAACAACAGATGCTGGAGGGGATGTGGACAGAAGGGAAACTTACTGCATTTTTGAAGGGGGTGTGAACTTGTTCAACCACTTTGGAAAGCACTATGAAGGTTCCTCAAAAGACTCCACATAGAGCTCCACTATGACCCAGCCATCCCTTTTTTGGGCAATTACCCAAATGATCACAAACATGACCATCCTAAAGCTACCAACACAGCTATGTTTATTGTAGCACCATTTACCATACCTAAGATGTGGAACCAACCCAGATGCCCCTCAGTGGATGAATGGATCAAGAATATATATATATATATATATATATATATATATATATATATATATATATATATATATATATATATGTATATATATACACAATGGAATTCTATGTCTCCATCAGAAAGAATGGCATTGCCCCATTTGTTAGGAAATGGAAAGAATTGGAAAAAATTAAGTTAAATGTTGAAAGCCAGGCCCAAATAAATAGAGGTCCCATGTTTTCCCTTATTTGCCACTTGTATATGTCTGAGACAAGCAGAAAAGTTCAGATAAGTTGATGTTATGTGAAATGAACCCCAAGATAAGTATTCAAATGTTTTTGCTTTCATGCAATTGTTTCTAACGTATTTATATTATTTCTGTGTTGCTTTGTTTGTCTCTCCCCTACTGTATAACCCCTGCTTTCACTGTATTTGATGTTGGTAGAATTTTTGGAGGGAAGGAAAAATGAATTTGTTTAAGAAGGGATAAAGGTTGACCCATTGTAACAATGAGATATAAAAGTCATTATTTCGAAAAACGAACTTTGTAACTTTTGCCGAAGGAGGGGGGTCAGAGTGACGGGGGGTAGATGGGAAGGGATGGGAAGGGGAAACAAATGAGGAGCCAACAATGCTTGATAAGAAATATACTTATTATCTTGCTCATGTAATTGTAACCCCTCTGTATGGTATTTTCACAATAAAATAAATATATAAATAAATAGAAAGCTAAGTGCATCTTAAAACTTTGGTTTAAGTGTAAGTTTGTGAACATGCTCAATATAATCTCATCATAATACATAAAAACCGTTATATTTCTTATCAAATGTGCTGTTTGTTAAAAGAAAACAATTTTATCAAGGGTAGTAGTAAAAGGAATGAGTCCCAGCTCAGCTCCTAGCCAGCTGTGATTAAAAACACCAGTAATGAGGTAAGAATTGTTTTGAAATATTTTTTCCACATATCTGTTCCCGTCCTCAGAAAGTTCGAGTATGTAGGAGAAGGTATGAGTATGCCTTAAAATACAGCTTATGAGTAAAGTTGGTATGTAATTGTTGGCTGTGATTTAACATTAAAACTAGCATGTCATTCTGTATGTCCATCTAAAGTCAAGTGTCTTTAACCAGTCTATGTATAATTTTGTAAGCAACTAACCAGGAGATTTGACACTTCATCTGAGGGACGCAGTCTAGCCCAGATCCTGCCTGAACCATCCTACCTCCACCATAGTATACTGCACTCCTGCTTGACTACATCACACACAGCTGAATCTTGGTAAAAGACTGCTTTAGATTTACAAGATCTAAAGCTCTTGTGGGACACTCTCTTTAAACCTTACCCAGCCTGACCTGAAAAAGCTAGCTATGTTGTTATGCTATTGAAACAGGCCAGGAGAGCCTCTTATACAATTTGGTTATCTGGTTTTCCAGGCAGCCAAACTATGCTCAAACTCTCATCCCATCTATTGAGTTTTGTCATTGCAGAGTTCTGGCAAGTATTTGTTGATCAATTCTTGACAGGGTGCACATAAGTTCTACTTGTTCCCACTGATCTCTGTTTTGCTTTAATTGGAAGTAATAAAGGATTTTTGTGTGGCAAAGACTGCAGTTCAAAGCCATCCCAGGCAGAAATATCCCTTCAGACTCTCCCAACTAACCAGCAAAATGCCAAGCTGGATGCTGCCTCAAAAATTAACCAGCTAAATGTGGCCTTTTGACTCAAAATGGGAGTATGCTCGCCTTGAGCAGAAGTGCTCAGTGAAAGTCTCAGGCTTTGAGTTCAAAGACCATGTCCCAGCCACAAGCACCTAGATCCCAGGACAATGTGGAAAAGAATAAGAGGAGATGATGTCACATCAGCCACTTTGTGCCTGCCCTTTCAAAATTAACCAGAGCCAAGAAGTCATTAGAAACAAGATGAGAAGCTTGTCCATCTAATGTCCATATCTAAAGAACTTCTAACTGGACAGGAATTTACATTCTTGCCTTTGTTACTGCTATTTATAGGAAATTATCAAGATATTTTATCAGGCCCTTAAATACTCCAATAGTAGTTTCTGACTGGTTATGGGCTGATGATCCAAATGGAACTTTTCTGACATTTTCTCAGGGTGTGTTTTCCTATGTCACTCATATCAACTAGTCCTGCCACCTTGTCAGCCTTTTCCTTGGTCTCAGCATTTTCAAGTTTCTCTCTAACAGGATAACAGCCCTCACTCAAGACTTGGGACTAAATCAAGGCCATCCTATTACTGCTGGCAACCAGAGTCTTTCCTTACACTGCTCTGGACCGAGCACAGACCTGGACCTGAAGATCCCAGCCCCAGTGACTCCTCCACACCCCCATGCCAGCTGGAAGTAGCCAGAAAAGACTACGATGCCCCTCCACCTTTTATACTCCAGGGTTCAAAATGATGGGAATCTTCTTTGTTCTCATAACTCCATGATATTCCTCTCTCAGCCCAATTCTTTTTCTGTATCCAAAGATCCTATATGAAGATCTTGCCTCTCCCCTCTTGGCCCTATCATTTTTTGTATCTAACGAGAGAATATGAAGGATTCACCCCCACCCTACTTCCCAGGCCCATACAGACTCCAAGCAAAATCCCAGGTATGTGTGAACTCCTTTGAAGTGCAGGCAGGACAATCCACCTAATCCCAGCTGTGACCTAGGGGCTATTCATTAACCTCTACCACCTTGCTCAGACCTCCTATAAAAACCCAGATTCTGTCCCAGATCCCTCACACAACCTCCAAACCTGCTGGCAGGACTGTGCCCCTCAATGTTCGGCAATAAACAGTCCTCGCCTGTTGATGATAGAGTCCAGCCTATTCCTTTTCCATTCTCCTCCATTTTCCTAACAAGGACAGTCTGTATTGTATGATCCAGAAGAGAGAAACTTAGGTAAGCATCTATTTACAGCCTTCTGAATAATTCTGATTTTGCCCACAACAGCTATCTCTCCATACCTGTGCCTAAGAGGATTTTAAAAGAATTAAGGGATTTAAAATTTAAATTTAAATATAGAATGAAATTGATTCCAATGCATTATATTAAAATATTTAGAAACAACTGAGAAAGCTAAAGGTTTATAAAAAAAATTTTACAGCAAGTGAAGTGATAGTGGAATTTGGTTCTCTATATTTTAAGCAATTTGCAAAAAGAATTGGCAAAATAAAATTTACATTTGCAGCAGACTTGACACATTAAATTTTGTATATTGATAGGAGCACAAGCCTCAACAATATGTCAATGCCATCCTCTTTTTTATCTCTAAAGGTTTATGCTTCTGGTCTCTTAATATTAAAACTTCAAAAAATTTTAAATCTTTAGGAAGTTGTGCTAAGTGGTTTCACTTCATCATGTCAGTGATGAATAGAGTGTATGTACATTTCAATGTACATTACATCTGGATCATTGTCAATCTTCCACTTTTCTTCTTTCCCTTACCCCAACTTTTCTTACTTATATTCTCACATATGTACATTGAGTGTTTTGACTGTATTCATCCATTTCCCTCTCCATTCTTCTGCCCTACTCCCCTTAAGCCCAGCTTTCCCTGTGAAGACTCGTTTCAACTTCATGGTATTTTGTTAAATTTCCCTGCCTTTGACATTTGGCTTAGGGCTTTCCACATTCTCTCAACCATGTTTGACCTACATAAATGAGGATATTTCTCCACATTTCTAATCTCTGAATGGCTGAGATAGGTCTCCTTTACTATTCACCTTCTGTCCTAAATTCAGAATTGGACCTTCAGAGACATCCAATGAAGCATTTTTCGTCTCTACACACTGAAGATGGAAGGAAAATAATTTTCGTGCCCTTATCATGACACTATTCATCATGAATTTCCATCACTTATCACTTCAGCAATCTAATTTTTTAATTTTTATCCATTTTTATTGTAAAAATCGCATACAGTGGGGTTACAGTTACATGAGTAATGTTTTCTGCATCATATTCACACACTTTAAGTGAATATTGAGAGTAATTTACCTAGTATTGGAAGTTTAGGAACGGTCTTCAATTTCTGATGATAGAAGCAGGAGCCAGTTTAATTATTCAGATTCCACTATGGAGTGAGCCCTTTAGTCTTCTAAATTTTCAATAAATTTAGAGTTACTTTTTTATTAATAATCACCAACGTTTTATTTCAGTATTTGAAACGCTACCCCAAATATTGTAAAACTTTCACATTAAGCTAGACTGAACTTTTGCCTCCCATTTTCCCCACTAGTTCAGGTTAAGTCTACTTTGGCTTTATTGTTTGAGAGGCCAAGGTATAAGAGTAAACAGAGAGATGATCATTACTCAGGTATCTCCTTCCTCTTCTGTTTGTGCTATTCCTGCTGAGAGGAAGAGTAGATCAGGGAACAAGAGTGATGCTTGACTTCACCATACAAGGGAGCATTGCTTGCATGTCAATTATTGTTTCTCAGAATCACTTAAACTGCTTACTCTAGACTTCTCTGAAACAGTAACCTCACTGTGGCACCCTTGGTGCAGAAGGAAACACACTAACAGGTTATTACCTGTAAATTAGTATTGTTTATCTCAACTTACTACTACCAAAAATATAAACCTTTGGCTACATAAATGCAAAGGCACTGATTGGCCAATAATACTTTATAGACAATTCTCCTCAGCTTGCCCCTCCTCTTCTATGCTCCCTTCCCCTCCCCTCATTTACCCTCCCTTTCCTTCTTCTTTCTTTGGGTCTCTATCCTTCATATTTATCTCTAACTTCTCTCTTTCTGTCTTCCAGTAGCAAGTGATTTGGTTTATCAGACAACATAAATAATTGAACAAATATTTTTTTCTCTTCTTTGTGATTTTTTTTAAGAAGTTAGTTCGAGCAGAGCACCAGTGGCTTACACCTATCTACTAGGTAGGTTCAAATTTGACCATTGCAATTCGAAGGTATTCTAACTGAATAGACTTAAGTCATTCTTTTCTCAAGTTGTGGTAAAAGGAAGAAGTGCAGGTGTGGCTCAGGCGGTATAGAGCAAATATTGAGAATTAAAGCCCAGATAGTGCTCAAGACGAGGAGTTAAAACCCCAGTACCAGCACAATATAAAAAAAATGTATTCTTCCTAGTTGAATGGTAATATTTCTCCAAAAATTCATACCCAGGACATTTTTCAAGGTCAAAGATTCTTTCAAAGTCTCTTTCATATCTCAACTTTTATTTGAATCCTGTATCTCATTCAGCTTCCTTACAAACATGCATGCATATTCATGTTCACATACATCCCCATACTCACATGACATACTAAATGTAACACTGTAATAAAAATAACATAGATACTGAAAAAGAACACCTTCGCAAATGTAATTAAATTTCTTTTTTTTAATATAATTCATTGTTGAAATACTGATGAAAGAGCAGGTGGGAGGATGTTTCAAATATTAGAGTGCCAACTTAAAGATCACGTTTCTCAATCCAAACATCATTATTTCCATCCTTCCTTCTCCCATTAAAAAAATGAATACAGAATTCATGTACCTGTTCCTTAATTGCCGATTGAATAAAGAAATTGTAATATATACGTATATGCATATATACACAATGATATATTATGTAACCACACATAATAATGAAATCACTTCATCTTCAGGAAAATAGATAGGACTGGAAACCTTCATATTAAACCAATAAGCCATACTGTGAAAAATCAATACTAGATTTCTCATATGCAGACTCTGAATGACCCAAGTGTAAAAGACGGAACTGATTAAGTTTGGAAAAAATTGAATGAGTAGATGCAGAGAAATAGTGTAGAGTAATATGTTCAAATACTTTATAAGTTAGTATGATCACATAATAAAATTTAAGTATAAAAATAGAATAATGAAATTAATAAAGGAATAAAATATAACAAGCTGCATTATGTAGACATATGTGTTTTACCCAATAAAATTACTTTTTGAAATTAATATTTGCTACTAAAAAGACAAAAACTCATTCCAGTTGTTATAGATTCATATATTAATTTCCTTTATTTTCAGTTATTTCCCGGACAAATTAAAAGGAGAAATAGATTTGGTTCATTCAGAAGGACAATCTTGTCCAATTAGCATTAAAATATTCTAGTTAATTACGGTCAATTGAAATTGCTCAATTAACTTAATTATTATATTAGAATATTTCCAATGCTTTCATCAAAATATTATCTCTACAGGTATATACTTTTTGCTATTTATTGAATATGTTTTCTTTACTTAATTGCTATATACCATTTTCTGAATATAGTTTGGTATATGAAACTAGGATATATTATAACTGATCTGAAAATCAATTATTCAAACAGTTTTTTGTTTTATCAAAAATACTTATAGTGAAATGAAGAGATAAATGCAAATTATGTATATTTGAAGACAATGCTTAGTTAGTCCTCTTCTCACAATCCCCATTCCCTTCTCGAGAATAATACACAGTGTAAGGAAATGCTTAGAATATATTGGAGAAATAGCTTGACTTTAAACCAATGAGTTACTCTATGCTGCATTTTGTTTACTTTATATCCAGAAAAGCTAAATTCTTACTTTATCATTTTCCTTAAGCTTTATACTCAGTTTAATCTCTGATGGGTGACAGATAAAGATATAAACATTTTTTAACAGTGGCTTAATTTAGGCTGAGGAATCTAGTTACAACTATAGATAGGCCTTATCAGTCATGAGACTATGATATCGAAATGTTAACCTATGTGTACTGAAATCATGCTTATGAGATTTTGAGTATTATAAACAGTGGTTATTAGCTTTGTTTTATAATCAACATCATTTCATGAGTTAGGAACTGAAGTGAGACATTATACTCAGAAAAAATTTAAGGAGGCATCCAAAATTAGTTACCAAGATATACATCATTTAACAGAATGTTTTTAAAATGCAAGCTAAAGGAAATAATTTATGAAAAAAATGAGTTAAATAAATGCAGAATCAGTGTGATTGGCTTTCTTTTATGCCAGTTTGCAATAGGGATTGTATGATGATTTTTCTGTTTATATGTTTATTTATGTCTTGATATTTAGTTGAAGTTATGTTCTTCCATATATTCATTTTTTCAGATCAAAGAGGAAATGAATTCCATGCCAGAGTCAACATCCATAATAATTAGTTAGAGATGTATCCTACTACTTTGCCAAAGTTTCAAATCAGCTCGAGTAACATGGGTCTTTTTTGGAACTAGCTAAATTGCTATGCAATTTTGTCAGTACTAGAAAGATTTTGACCACCAATTATTAAAATAGTATTTTCCAGAAACTACTATTCTCTCTTTTCATGAGATTTTTAATTTCATTTATATAATGTGCTGATGTTTTCCTTTCGATAACCCATATTCAGTCTTCTACAAACAGTGTGATTTAGAGTAGTTTTAAGTTATGTACAGTCATGTACACTGCTCAGATTCTATTATTTGCATATTTGGTTCTTGTTAAATAAGTGGTATTTAGTTCTCAATATGG
This sequence comes from Dipodomys spectabilis, assembly GCF_019054845.1. Taxonomy (NCBI): domain Eukaryota; kingdom Metazoa; phylum Chordata; class Mammalia; order Rodentia; family Heteromyidae; genus Dipodomys; species Dipodomys spectabilis. The sequence continues at coordinate 526,253 of NW_024871013.1, read as the reverse complement.
ATACTATTGTACTTATTCATTGGATTTCAGAATTTCTTAGGTATGTCATGATTTTTGTGATTTAATTCATAGCATTTTTTTCTTTTAAATATGTGCAGATATTAATTCATATACAGTAAAAATGTTTTAAACAATTTGATCCATTCAAGAGATTTGCTCTATTAGGCTAATCCGGATAAATTCAATTACAAATTAACACAATCTTGTTTCTGAGACAGTTATCCTTATAGCTGTACTCTAATTAACCTGTATTTGAGGTTTTTGTACAGAAAAAAAACTGGGCACAACATGTTTTTGTTCCTGGGGAAGTTACACTTTGATGGATGTTTTTCCAGCTGTGGTGACATCAACATATGTGTGCATTTTATTTCGATTGTTTTGTGTCTGTATTTTGTTTCATATAACAAAAAGTACAAAGAATCAATGATTTAGAACTTTTACAACTAGAATTCTAAGAGAGACACTTGAATTTTTATGACAACTGGGAAGGGGCAGGTCTTGGTGGAGGGGGTAGCAAAATTACAGAGATATTGTTTGGTGTGAGTTGATTTCTGCCTCCTTTTGCCTCACTATGGCCAATAGTATTACTTCAAAGTCTTTAGTGAAAAGAAAATAATTTTGTCTGTATGAACTCAGAATTTTTGGTTTAATTGGGACATACTACATATTTATATTTGATTTTAACTCTAAAATATTTTTTGCTTAGTTTTAAATCACAGATGTGAATTTTAATGCTAAAATAGCATCTAGTAAAAAATTTATATGAAATGGCTCAAACTATTTTCATTTCACACTATATGAAATATAGAATGGAATAATAATAGTGTGTAAGATAGTATGTAATAATTGACTTTGTGCAAAATCAATGATAGTGGATTTTAGTGAGATAATGAATAATAGTAAAATTATATTTGAATCTATTAAAACATCCCAGTTACATCTAAAAATAACTCAGAGTTATAAACTAGTGCTGAAAAAATAAGATTGTATATTGGAAAAAGCCAGAAATTTCAATAAGATTGCATTTTTAAAATTGACTTGGATCTGGGTTTGGTGGCTCATGCCTGTAATCTTCGCTAATCAGGAGTCTGAGATCTGAGGATATTGGTTGAAAACCAGCCTGGGCAGAAAAGTCTGTAAGACTCTTATCTTATCTTATCCACCTATAAACCAGAAACAGCAATGTGGCTCAAGTGGTTCATTGGTATCCTTGAGCTGAAGAGCTGAGGGACAGTGCCTGGACCCAGAGTTTAAGAACCACGACCAACAAAAATAAATTGACATGGAGATTTACTTTATTATTTCATGATTTTTATGAGTGGTTGTTCCGTGAAAATGAGCCTACTATTGTCTTAAATTAATCACAAAACCTATTTGATTCTATGACAGCATAAATTTTGTGGGTAATAGTTAAGACCAAGTTGCCCTTTTGAAAAAATATCACCCTCCAAAAAAGAGGAAGAAAAAAATGTATGTCAGAAACTTACTCTGTAAATCTAGATGGACTAATAGTCTGTCAGTTTGTTTTAACTTTTAATGAAAAATTGAAGTAATACTGGATAATATGAACCTATTTAAATTTCTTCATTCTTGTCATTTAAGAATCACTTTAAAAAGAAATTCAACAGGTGACAGTGTTTTTTCCTTACTTTTCCAAAGAAATGATCATTTCATCATTATAATGTATAGCACAATATACCCAGAAAACATTTGTTAAGGAAATTTTTTTTCCCATTCTTTGGTTTGATTCAGTCTGTGTTTAAAGCTTCATACCACATCGTACCCACCCTATTGTCTGTCTTCTCATTTGAAACATTTCAATAAGTTTTCCTTCCCTGGAGTGTCAGCCAGCAAAGTTTTACAAAACAGCATGCTTTCTTTCATTGTGCTTTCCAAAATATATCTCACAACTGCCAACAATGAAGCACAACCTGAAACATTTGTGGATTTTCCCACTTATGGGGAAAAGTAATCACTTTCCATACTCCATAGAAACACCTGCTCATAAGCATTAATTGCTCTGTCACTTCCATGCTTTAGAAGAGAAACATTTGTAAATGGCATACATGTTAAATTTTTTTTTTTTTACCACATCTGGTTTGTTTTCAGCAAGGCCTGTCTTCACGGAATATGGTAATAGATTAGTTTTGCAATTATGTAGTTTAATATGGCTCTGAATTGTGGATATAGAATATCCATTTAAATGACTAAATTTTTAAATCCCATAAAATGTATTCCTTCAATTTTCTGGCAAAAGTGTTCTACAATCTAGGTACTTTTAAAAGAAATATTGTATGTTGTTTCCTTGGTGACAACGTAGTTGGAAGACGTAAAAATTTCCTATACCATGGTCATCTTAAACCAGATAGATGTACTTGGGTTGGCATGCAAAACTTTTGGGACAGCATTAATGTTTGAATGTTGGATAGGATTTGATTGGGAATTGTGACAAAATTTCATGGTATGAAAAAAAAGAAAGGCCATACTAATACTTTTATCTGCTACTAATACTTTTATCTGCTACATTGTTATATTAGTTTATTCAAACACACACATACACACATACAAACACACAGATATTCACATTTGTAGTATAAAGACCCACTCTGTCTGCAAGAAAATATTTTGATAGGAGTTCCATAAAATATTTAGTCTTCTGAGATCTAATTAGAATTTACAGAAATATCTAGTTTCTTCTGCCCCTGAAGTCATTATGATTGGTGAAGTTATTGCCATTTGAATTTTGTATGCCCCAGAAAGATCTATGTGTTAAAGAAAAATGACTTTCTATTTCCTCCCATACTGTGGAGAATACCTGAATAGTTATTCTGGAGATTAAGTACCTCAGTGTGAAATTTATGAGAATATACACTCTCATCTAATTTCTTCTTTTCTCTTTTAATCATTCTAGGTCAAAACCATTTATCTTTGACATACTTCCCACCTTGACATTGTCTTTTAACAGGCCCCCAAAGCAACAAAACCAACTGAACATATGCTGAAACCTTCAAACTTGTAAATCTGAGGAAGCCTTTCTGTTTAATAAATGGACAGTTTCACTTATTATGGTAGGTTATAAAGCTAACACAGAAGTCTAGTCTTTCTAAAAATGTAAAGTATATTAAATTGGGCTACATTCTAAAATATCTAACTACATGTTTTTTTTTCTGTTTTACTTTCTGTTGATGCCAGGGTATAAAGTCAGGGCCTGGATGGTGTTTTTGGGTTCTAGGCCAGTCTACACAGACATTCTGAACTGAAACTCCATTTGCCCTATTGGTTAATTGGAGATAAGAATCTAATGAACTTTCCTACTCAGGCTGACTTTGAACTGTGATAAGCAGATCTCAGCCTTTTAACTAGAGAAGATTATGTCCTTGAACCACCAGTGCCTAGCAATGTTGCATATTTTGTGTAATTCCCTTTTTCAGCATTGTGCAGATACTCCTACTACAATATCAAAAAACTTAATCTTGTTTTCACTGTATTTGATGTTGGTATAATTTGTGGAGGGGAAGGGAAAAACCAAGTTGTTTAAATAGGGATACAAGTGGACCCAGTGCAACAGTGAGATGTACAAGATGTTATGTAGAAAAATGAAATTTACAACTTTGGCTCAAGATGAGAGAGAGGATCGGGAAGGGGGGATGGAAAGGGATGATAAAGGGATAGAACAGAGGAGGTAACAATGCTTGATAAGAAATGTACTCATTACATTGTCCCTGTAATTGTAACCCCTCTGTATGGTATTTTCACAAAAAAACTTAAAACATAATAAGGATATTTTTATAGTATATAATGAAGGAAGAATTTTCATCCTTTACAAAATATATGCAAAATCTATGCTAAATTCTTGATATTTTACTGTACCTTTCCTGCAAGCAGTTTGATAGACTTTAATACTTGTCATTCCAAGTTTCTCTATATTCTCCTGGAGATTTAATTTTTCATGTATGTATATTCATGTATATGTATATTAATATACATATGTATATGTACCTATCGATATATGTTCCAATGTGGATCACCAGACTTGAAAATTTGCTTTGTTTTGTTTTTAACCTGGTTGGTTCATTATGTGACAATATCTGTGCTCATTCTCATCATTCCTTTATTTACCACACCATCAGCCTTCTAAAATCAGCTTCATTTCCTGGAGAAGAATACCAATCAATCAAACCAATATTCACCCAGGGGAGTTTAATAAAGGAAGCTTTAAGAAAGGAAGATAACATGTGACAACTACAGAATTTCTACAGAGACCTGACACCTTTCACATTTCTGCCTTCCTAATTATGCTTAAGAAATCATTGATTAACTGTATAAATATACTGCATTTATATCTTAAGGATCAGTGTTTGTTTTCCAATCTGAACCCTTCTTTTCTATGATTTTTTAATTGTGAAAATACTGTACAGAGGAGTTACAATTACATGGATAAAATAATGAGCACATTTCTTATCAAGCATTGTAGCCTCCTCCTTTGTTTCCCCTTCCCATCCCTTCGTATCCTCCCACCCCCGCCCCCCGTTCCCCACACCAAAATTGTAAAGTTCATTTTTGGTCATAATGACTTGTACATCTTATTGTTGCAATGGGTCCTCCTGTATCCCTGTTTTAACAATTTGTTTTTTCCCTTTCCCTCCACATATACCAACATCATATATAGTGAAAGCAGGGGTTATACCCTGGGTGAGGGACATCCAAGACAACAACAATATAATCTTATAAATATGTTGGAAACAATCGTATTAAAGATCTCTCTCTCTCTTTTTTTTGTCAGTCGTAGGGCTTGAGCTCTAGGCCTGGGAGCTGTCCCTGAACAATTCAGCTCAAGGCTCATGCTCTACCACTTGAGCCATAGCGCCACTTCTAGTTTTCTGGTGTTTTTTTTAATTGTGATTAAATGATTACATAATTTCCCAAATTTCACAATATTGTGGGATAATGATGCTGATTTAAGGTCACAAACTCATTGTAACTTTCCTGGAGCAAATTGTCTATCATGGTCTATAACATATAACGGTGTACACATACACAACATACATATGATCAGCACCATGAGGTTATTTAGTAGTGCTTCGACCAGATGAGTGGAAGTTCTTTGTTTCTTAAGTCCTGTTAATTTTGTGGTCTCACCTAACATTTTGGATTTATCATCCACTTATCAGGTAGACCATGTACCGTTTGTCTCTATGCTCTTGGCTTACCTCGCTCAACAGGATTCCTTCTAGCTCCATCCATTTCCCTGCAAATGCCAATATTTTGTCATTTCTAATGGCTGCATAATATTCCATTGTGTATAGATACCACAATTTTTGGATCCATTCCTCTGTGGTGGGGCATCTGGGTTGTTTCCATATCCTAGCTATTGTGAACAGTGATGCAATAAACATGGAGGTGCATGTGTCTTTGTATGTTGGTTCCTGTTGTTCAGGGTAGATGCCAAGAAGTGGTATGACTGGGTCATAAGGGAGGTCAATCTTCAGCTTTCTGAGGACCCTCCAGACTGCTTTCCAAAGTGGTTGTATAAGTGTACATTCCCACCAGCAGTGTAGTAGGCTTCCTCTTTCTCCGCATCCCCTCCAGCATTTGTCGTTGGCTGACTTGTGGATGTGGGGCATTCTGACTGGGGTAAGGTGGTATCTCAGGGTTGTCTTTATTTGCATTTCCTTCACAACCAGGGATGGTGAACATTTCCTCATGTGTTTCTTTGCCATTTGTATTTCTTCAACTGAGAAGTCCCTCTTTCGTTCCCTTGCCGATTTAGTAATTGGTTTGTTAGATTTGGGAGGGATTAGTTTCTTGAGTTCCCTGTATATAGTGGATGTTATCCCCTTGTCTGATATATTGCTGGTAAATATTTTTTCCCAATTAGTTGGTTGTCTTTCCAGCTTGGTTGTGATAGATTTAGCTGTGCAGATGCTTTTTTATTTTAAAGTAGTCCCATTTGTCGAGTCTCTCTCCAATTTGTTGTAACCCTGGGACTCTGTTCAGGAAGTTCCTTCCTGTGCCTATAAGTTCACGTGTCTCTCCTACTCTGTCCTGCAGTAGTTTCAGAGATTCAGGTTTAATGTTAAGGTCTTTAATCCGTTTTGAGATGATGTTGGTGCATGGTGATAAGCTAGGGCCCACTTTTAGTTTTCTGCATGTGGCCTCCCAGTTTTCCCAGCACCAGTGGTCTTCAGGTCTGTTTTTGTGCCAGTACCATGCTGTCTTTGTTATAGCACTATAGTTGAGTTTGAAGTTCGGCATGGATATCCCTCCCATGTTGTCTTTATTCCCTAGAATTGTTTTGGCTATTCTAGGTCTTTTGTTGTTCCATATGAAATTTTTGGACTGTTTTCTGTATTTCAGTGATGTTTGTCACTGGGATTTTAATAGGAATTGCATTGAATTTGTATATTAATTTTGGCATTATTACCATTTTCACTATATTAAGTCTGCCTATCCAAGAGCATGGAAGGTCTTTCCACTTCCTACTGTCTTCTGCAATTTCTTTCTATAACTTTTTATAGTTTTCATTAAATAGTTCTTTTACATCTTTGTTTAGGTTAATTCCTAATATTTTATTTTTTGGGAGGTTATTGTGAATGGGGTTGTTCCTTTTATTTCCCTCTCTTTTATATTGTCAGTGTACAAGAAGTCAACTGATTTTTGTTGGTTGATTTTGTATCCTGCTACTTTGCCCAAGTGATTTATGATTTCTAACAGTTTGGGGATGGAGTTTTGGGGATCGTGAAGGTATAGTATCATGTCATCTGCAAAAAGGGATAGTTTAACTTCTTTCCCTATGCGGATCCCTCTAATGTATTTTTCTTGCCTTATTGCCCTGGCTAAGGGTTCCAGGACTATACTGAAGAGGAGTGGAGACAGTGGGCATCCTTGCCTTGTTCTTGATTTTAGGAGAATTGGTTGTAGTTTTCCCCATTAAGTATAATATTGGCTATTGGTCTGTCATAAATGGATTATTGTTTTAAGAAATGTTCCTTCTATTCCTATTTTCTCCAGAGCTTTTAGCATGAATGAATGTTGAATTTTATCAAAGGCCTTTTCTGCATCTGTGGTGATAATCATGTGATTCTTGACCTTGGCTCTGTTGATGTGTTGGATTACATTTATTTACTTATGTATGTTAAACCATCCCTGCATCACTGGGATGAAGCCTACCTGGTCATATTGTATGATTTTTTTCATGTGTTTCTGGATTCTATTAGCTAGAATCTTGTTAAGGAACTTTGCATCCGTGTTCATCAAGGAAATTGGCCTGCAATTCTCTTTTATTGGTTCGATCTTTGCCTGTTTGGCGATACGTGTGATATTGGCTTCGTAGTTTGGGATAGCTCCCTCCTTCTCTGTTTCTCTGAAGATCTTGAGGAGTATGGGTATTAGTTCTTCTTTAAAGGTCTCATAAAATTCTGCTGTGAATCCATCTGGTCCTGGTCTTTTTTATTGTTAGAAGACTTTTGATAGCTTCCTGTATCTGATTGTAGGATATTGGCTTATTTAATTGGTTTACTTCTTCGTTGCTCAGATTGGGCAACTTGTATTTCTCTAAGAATGCATCCATTTCTGCCAAGTTTTCTTCTTTTAGAGAGTATAACTTTTGAAAGTAGTCCATTAAGAATGTATGAATATCTTGGGTACATGTTATGATGTTTCCCGTGGCATCCCTAATCCTGTTCATATGGGTTTCCTCTCTTCTTTTTTTAATTAATCTTGCCAATGGACCATCAATTTTGTTTATGTTTTTCAAAGAACCGGCTTTTGGTTTGGTTAATTTTGGCAATAGTTTTCTGATTTGCTAATTGATTAAACTCTGCTCTTAATTTGGTTATCTGGCTCCATCTAGTAACTTTAGGTTCCATTTTGTCATGTTTTTCCAACTGTTTTAATTCTTTACTTGGTCTGTCTCTATTTTCTTGATATGGGCACTGAGGGCAATACAATTGCCACTCAGGACTGCTTTTGCTGTGTCTCACAAATTACTTTACGAGGTGTTTTCATTTTCATTGAGTTGTTGGAAAATTTTTTATTTCATCTTTGATCTCTTCCATTACCCAGGCATTGCTAACAAGTGTGCTGTTCAATTTCCATGTATTAGAGAAATTTCTGTGATATGCTTTGTTATTGAGAACTAGCTTGATTCCACTGTTGTCAGATAGGATACAGGGGATAATGTTGACCCCTTTGTATTTGCTTAAGTTCCTTGCATGAACTATGATATAGTCTATTTTGGAGAAAGTTCCATGAGCTGCTGAGAAGAATGTGTACTGTGTTGTTTTAGGGTGACATACTCAGTAGATGTCAGATAATTCCGCTTGAAGTATGGCCTCACTTAATTCGGTAGCTTCTTTGCCAATCCTCTGGTTGGTAGACCTGTCCTTTGGTGAGAGTGAGGTGTTAAAGTCTCCTAGTATTATTGTATTGGGATATTCTGTAAGTTTGAAAGTATTTGCTTAACATATCTGGGTGCACCAATGTTGGGGGAATATAAGTTGCTCATGGTATATCCTCCTCTTGGATTGTTCCCTGTATTAATATGTAGTGTCCGTCCTTGTCTTTCTGTGTTGACTTTAATGAAAAGTTTATTTTGTCAGATATCAGGATAGCTACACCTGCTTTCTTACTGGGGGCATTTGATTGGTAGATCCTTTTCCATCCTTTACTCTGAATTTGTTTGTATGCTTGGCTGAGAGGTGGGTCTCCTGAAGGCAACAGATGGACGGGTCATGTTTTCGATCCAATCTGCAGTTCTTTTTCTTTTGATTGGCAAATTAAGCCCATTAATATTAAGTCCCTGTCATTTCCTGTTTTCCTCACTTTTTCTTCTTTCCTTTCCTTCTGTGCTTGCTCAGTTAGACTTCAATTAATGCCTGTCTGGGTGCAGGTCCCAGTTCCTGGATGCTTTCTTCAGGTTGTGTCCCCCCTCTTAGTATTCTTTGTAATGCTGGCTTAATGTTTATGTATTCATTTAGTTTTTCTTGCTATTAAAAATTTTCAGCTCTCCATCGAATGTGAATGCTAGCTTTGCTGGGTATATCAGTCTGGGTTGGCAGTTATTGGCTCTCAGTGCTCGTATGGTACTTTCCCAGGCCATTCTAGCATTCAGTGTTTGTGTGGAGAGATCTGCAGTGATTCTAATTTTTTCCCATTGTAGTATAGCTCCTTCTTCATGTTTGCTGCATGCAAGATTGTTTCCTTATTATTCAGAGCTATCATTTTTACTATGATGTGTCTAGAAGTGTTTCTCCTGGGATCTTGCTTGTTAGGTGTTCTATATGCTTCTGTTATGTAGGTAAGACGTTCTTTTTTGCGATGGGGAAAAATTTCACCGATTATCTTGTTGAATAGATGTCGCATTCTCTTGCTCTGATATTCCTCACCTTTGTCCACAACTATATGAAGGTTAAATTTCTTGGCACTATGTGCTTTCTCTTGAACTTCCCTTTGGCATAATTTGAGTGATTTTTCCATATCTGTCATTTTTTGGTTCAGTTGTTGTATTCTGTCTTTTGTATCTGACACTCTATATTCCAGTTCGTTCACACTGTTAACTGTGACTTCCATTGACGTTTGCATGGAGGAAATGGACTCCTTTATGGATTCGATGTTGGTTCTCAAAGTACTGATCTCACCTCTTAATGAGGTACGTACTGCCTCTATTTTGGCATTTATCTCACTTCTTAGTGAGGTGTATGCTGCCTCTATTTTTGCATGCATTTCTTATTTGATATCCTGCATCTCTTTTGATAGTTCATCCCTGTGCTCTTTCAATTTCTGGTCTATTTCTCGCTTTATTTCTTGAGTCATTGACTCCAGCATCCCGTGGATGTAGCTTTTGTCTTCCATTCCTGCTTTGCTCCGACTGGGGCTCTCCCCTGCATGGCTGCTGGCTATTGGTTATAGCTTGCTATCCTGGGTATTGATAAACCTTGTAATTTTTCTCTGTGATTTTCGAATGGGGGTTCAGGTATTATTGGAGACTAATCTGAAATGTTCTTTTGGTGTGTCTGTCTTTGCTTGGTTGCTGTTTATGTATTTGTAGAGAGAGTCTGTGACTGATTGGGTTCTGTTCCCTACCTGCAGCTGCTAGTCTGTCCTATATAGGATTCTTGGCTCTCTGCTGTGTAGATCACTGGCAATTCCCATATTTGGAAGGTTTGAGCAGCCTAGACTGCTCCTGTTTGCTCCTACGGGTGCTCTTGGCAAGATAGGATGTTCTGGATGCACCCTCCCAGATGCTGGAGTCTGCTATGGGCCCCGAATGTTTGTTTTTGGCCGGTTGTGGGCTGGAACTCTGGGTTTAGATGCTGTTCCTCAGATCTTCAGCTCAAGGCAGGCACCCTACCATTTGAGTCAAAGCCCTTTCTGCTTATATGGTGCTGAGGAATCAGATCCAGGTCCTCATGCAACCAAGACTAGCACTCTACAGCTGAGCCACCTAACCAGCCTGAGCTCCTGCCTATTATCAGGTGCTGGTGGCCTCTGTTGTCCAATTCTCATCCTAGAATATATGGGTCGGGTTCCGGTGGGGTTTGGGCTTCTCTTGTCTTGAGCTTCCAGGTCTTTTGTTGTCACAGGCATGCTTCCCAGGGGGTGCAGTTCCCTGTTTTTCTCCCCCTGCTGAAGTTTATGCTCAGTTTTTGATTTCAGTTGGGAGGAGTTGGTTGTGTTGCTCAGGCACCAGATCCCCAGGTTTGGTCCCAGCCCCCCACCTGGGGGGCACAACCCTAGTTGGGCCTGTGCTGCTGTGTATACCACCTAGGTTATGCAGCCTGGGGTACACAGTTCAAATTTCTTCTACTGTTGGGTGTCTTGACCCAGGGGCACTGTTCCTAGCTTGGGTATTTAATCTCCCCTCTAGGGGCTCTCTTGCTCTAGCCTGTGGAGTATGCTCCACAGGCTGGTGGAGCTCTCACACAGTTCCCAGTTTTAGTGGGTCCTGTGCTCCAGGTGTTGGGGTAGGGAGTCTGGGTCGGAGTCTGGGGATTCCCACCAGCTCTGGTCTCCCTTGAGGGATACACTGTCCCCTGTGGGGTACTCACCCTGGAGCTAGTTGTATTTGTGTGATATAGGACATCAGTTGCTGTTGCAATCAGAATTCAGATGGGGTGGTTGTGGGCTGGGCTGGGCTGGGCAGTGGTGGCTCTTTGTGATTCTCTTCTGTCTCTGCCTTTGTCTATGCTGTTGGGTCCATGCCATGGGATGGGCCTCTTGCCTCTGCCTGAGGGGTGGGGGTGGGCCTACATACAGGTTCTGAGCTCTGGGGTTTGTCTCTGTTTGCACTCTCCGGATCAGCACCAGTTCCTTGAAGGTCTTCTGCTCTGGTGTTCTGTGGGCGTTCCGTGTAACACTGGTGTTCCCATCATGGGGCCTAGTTCCAGGCTCGGTCGTTTCTCCATTCGTCGTAATCAGAGAGTCTGACGCCGGTACCTCAGGTGGCTTCTGTGCAGGTTATCTGCAGACAGGTCCCTGTGTCTCTGGGATTCTCGCAGCCCCCGCTGGGCCGGCTGGTGAGGGCTTGGTGTGCTACCACATGGCCAGTAAAGATTGGGTGTGTAGCACTGGGGTTCCCGTACTGGGGTCAAGCAGCTTTGGCGGGATGGGCCTCTCTGTGCAGACGAAGAGTGAGGGGTGGGGAAGGGATCTTTGTGCAGACTCCCGGCTGGTAGGTTTCTCTGTTCATGGTGATCAGCTGGTCAGCAGAACGGTACCTCAGGCAGCTTCTGTGCAGGTGATCTTCAGGCAGCCCCATGACTCTGGGACTCCAGTAGCCCCCATGGGGCTGGCTGTCCACTTCTTGGCGCTCTGCCGTGTGGCCAGTAAAGGTTGGAGGAGGGGTCTTTGCTCTTCTCTGTTCTTTTTTGTTATTTTCCACCTCCTGTTTTTCTCTGGGTGTTCATCTTTTTGTCATTGTCAGTATCTTGGAACTTGAACTCTATTTTTGGTTGAGGAGAGCTGTGACGTTTCTCTACTGCCTTGTTGCCATCTTGGTCCCCCCTCCTTCCATGATTTTTGACATAAACTTTTGGTAGATTTTTTTGATTGTGATGGGATTCCATCCAAAACAAAACCATGTATCTCAAAAAAGCCAATGTTTTCAACTCAGTACTAAACAAAAGAGGGAGAAAATTAAGGTTAGCTGTATATGTTAAACACAAATATAGACAATATCAAGATATTTTAGAATTGTTTCCTTTTACTGAATAAAGTGACTCAAACCTATAATATTATCTAATTAGAAAACAGAGATTAGAGAATTCCAGTTCCAGGCAAGCCCAGACACAAAAAGAAGTTTCAGAAACTAACCATTTGCTGGATGCAATGTTTTTGTGCTTTTGTTAGGAGGACCGCAGTCCAAGCAGGCTGAGGCATAGTTATACTACGTAAAAATAAACAATCTTATTATAATCTGCAGGTATGGTAGTAGTAGAGATGCTGTTTCACAAGTATAGGGTTTTGGGTTCAATACTCCAGTATAGCTAGGAATTTAATTATGTGCTACGGTAAGAAAATTGGCATGTCTAAGGTCAAGACTTCATATTCATTTTACAAGCTCTAATAGAATCTTTACCTATTTTGCTGTTTTTAAAGTATAACCATAACTTCCATGCCCAAAACAAATAATTTCCTATTAGAGATTTTCTTCTATCCATTAAGTATTATGTTATGTGTTGGATACTGTCCCACTGAAATCATACTAAAGATAAAAATCCCATTGTCTTAGACAGTGACTGCATATGGAAACAGAATCTCAAAGGTAGCATTTAAGTTGGTCTCCTCCAAGAGAAACAGAAGTGTTGGGTCTTCGACTGTCCTGTGGAAGACGGACAAGGTGCAAGGAAAGGTAAGTGCACTGCTCACTCATTCCCCAGCCTCCTTTAGCCTTGGAGACAGTCAAATGCAGTGGGGAGTCAAGTCAAACAGGAACTCATTTATTAGCCCAAAGCAAGTACTTTTTATAGCAAAATAAAACCCCATGCACCATTAAAGAAGAGGAAAAGGAACCAACTACTCCCTGTAGAAGTCACCCTATCATGCGCCTAAGTTTCTATACTTTCCCTGCTGTCCACGAGCTGTTTACTCGCTGATGTCACTTTGCGTGATTGTGGTATCCAGTCATATTTTAACATAAACAACTCGGGCTCTGCCCACTCAACTTCGTCTCAGCGCCATTTTTGCTGCCCAACTCCTAGTTAGTTATCCTTTTTCCCTCCTCTATAAAGGTTATTTTAACAGGATTACATTGGTAAGAAGAGCATCGGCCATGCAGGGGGTTCGAAGCCAGTCTGGACAGCGAAATTCACCGTACAAGGTTAGGGCCTTTGTGCATGATTCAAGAAACTGTCCCAGTTACCTCACATCCCCAACTAGCAAAGTAATAAACGTCAGCCGCCCCCCCCCCCAGTTAGAAATGTCCGAAGCAGTTTGATTACTTCTGGGGCATATATAAAGGTCAGTATCTCGTAAGGTTAACCTCTTTAAAACATGGGAGCAGCCTGGGTATTGGGGTCCCATATATGGGGCACAGTGCATCCTCTTGGGCCACCACACTCAGGCCATCCTTGGTGAAGGGGAGTCCAATCTCCAACATCCCAGTATCCTCTGGCCAGGTCACAGAGGACAAAATGAAGGTCATGCCATCAGGTCGAAGGGACAGCTTCTCTCCTGATGCTATTGATGATTTCTCCTTTGCCAGCACTGATCACTCCCCAGGATACCCATTGAGGTTCATGTAGATTCCGTAGGGCCATTGCCAGGACTGGGAGGGTCAGGACAGTCAACAGTTGGAGTATCAACATCTGCAATTGTTAGGGAACATGAGAGGTTCTCAAGCGCTTTTTGTCCTTGGGGATGATTAGTAGTTATCTTTTTAGCTTTTCCTCTTTAAAACACAAGCTGTGACCACCATAGCCATTTTCATCCTTGTTGGTAAGTTTATCCTTGGGCATCCTCTTGTATAGAGGAAATGTGTAAAAACTTAAATTCCTGACCATGATCAAAATCAGGGCTGTCTCTCCAATGGGAAAAACACATCCAAATCCCCTTCACATGGTAATTAGGGGGTCAGGTCTTCTCCAATGTTGTGTCAGAGGGTCCTTCCACCTGACTTTCACTTGGGGCTTAGGGTTTAATTGTCCCCAGTGCTTCTGAAATCTGGATTCAGATGCCCCTTTTGAAAAATTTGAAATGTTAATGGTGAATAAAGCTATCTGTAAATGTATGTGGGGGTTAACTCTCCCTTTTTGTTTTAATTAATGTTCCTTAAGACATTGGTGATTTCTTTCTATACTTGCATGGCCTTGGTGATTATAGGGAATTCCTGTAGTATGATTAATATGACATCTGTCAAAAAAGTCTGACATAGCTTTACTAGCAAAACAGGGTCCAGTATCGATTTTAACTTGTGCTGGTAGACCCAAGGTGACAAAGCATTAAAGAAAGTGTGCTTGTGAATGTTTACTTTTGTTTGTTTTTTTTTTTTTTGGTCGGTCGTGGGGCTTGAACTCTGGGCCTGGGCGCTGTCCCTCAGCTCTTCAGGTCAAGGCGAGCGCTCTACCACTTGAGCTACAGCGCCACTTCCGGTTTTCCGGTGGTTTATTGGAGATAGGAGTCTCATGGTCTCTCCTGCCCGGGCTGGCTTTGAACCATGATCCTCAGATATCAGCCTCCTGAGTAGCTAGGATTACAGGCGTGAGCCACCAGCGCCCGGCGTGAATGTTTAGATTTATCTTCTGTATGTGCTGTGCCCCAAGATGCTCTTGAATATAGAATATATAGAATCTATAGAACCAAAAATATATTTAAGCTTACCAAAGGCTGGGAAATGAGTAACATCAGTTTGCCAGAGGATGTTGGGTTTGAGGCCTCTGGGATTTAACCCTAGTGGTTGTAATGGGGGTACTTTTAGGAAGGGCTGGCATGTTTTGGAGATATGTACTATCTTTTTGAGGTCCTTTACAGGAACCTGAGGAATTTATGTTGAAGTTCCCTCCATGACCACACTAAATGCTATCAAGAAACAGAGAAACTGGATGCTGGCAGGAATGTCAAATGGGAAAGCCACTTCTGAAAACATTTTGACAGTTTCCTAGAATATGAAATATACAGCCACCCACAGTATAGCACAAGAATTGTGCTCTTCAGGTTTTGTGTTATAGAAATAAAATGTAACATTCACCCAAAGGCCAAAACACAGAGGATTATACCAGCATTATTTCCTCTACTCAAAGAAATGGAAATCAATTCAGGCTTTCTTCAGTTGAATGGCAAAGGAATTGTGCTACATTCTCTAATGACAGAACCAAAAGGCAATTAGAGTGAGCACAATACAATATTAAGTCATACAAAAACTGGGAATAATCTACCATAGATTTGAAGGCAATCCAAAAAGCTTATTTATTGCATGATGTAGAAGTTGGAGAAAAAAAAATGTGTTGGTTTCCAAGACAAAACAGGCTTGGGATGGCACAAAGAGAAGTAGTGGGTTTAATATAAAAGGGAAGTATGAGACAGACTTATTTTTTGTTGAAGGAACATATCTTTAAATATGTTATATTCACATAGAGTTGATAAAATTATACTGGACTTAATATGTGCACAAAATAAAGTAACTGAAGTCTGCATAAAGTACTTGTGAAATATTAATGTCCTATTTGTGATGTATACTAGAAATATTTAAATAAATTGGAAAAAGTATTCAAGGCATTTATCTGTGATCTTCCAGCATCATAAAGATCCATAATAACCTCAGTAGAATTCAATGATATCTAGAAAACAGAAGTGAATATTTAATGTTTACATTGAAAACTAGTCTGGGTCCAAGGTTGAGATGAAATATACCTTGCTAATTAAAAGGCAGAGATTTAGAAGACTGATATCAGGGCCAATTCTGACAAAAAAAAAAAGCGCGAGAAACTACAAAAACAAAGAAAGCTAGATATAATATAATTTTCCTGTTATTTCCACATTTGTGGAAGACATAGGTCAGAGATGATTGCTCAAGGGAGGCTTGGCTTGAAAAATAATCTAAAGTATTTAGAACCTTAGTAACTTCAAGCACCAGTAGTGACAAAGGAAAAAAGAAAAGAAGAAAATAGAAAAGGAAACAAAAGGATAGAAAAAGAACTATTTCCTCTCGTTCTTGTAGTTTTAAGTAATTGGGTACAAAAAATGCAAGTATTTGGTTTACTGTTTGAGGATTCAGGCCTCTCAAATATGAAAGCATTAATTTCAAATTATTATTGTATTACTACTATTTATTAACTTATTATTAGACCTTCTTGGAGATTGAACCCATGGCTTTGTATATATTAGTCTAGTTCTACAACTGAGCTGTACCCCAGCTCTCTTGTATAGTTTTGGAAATTGATTATGAATTCTTAAATAGTTAGCTATTCTAATTTTCAGCTTATGTTTTCTCTCCCATCTTTTCCCCTATGTATTTTAGTTTATGTGTTGAAAACTTTCCTCAATTTTATCTTCTAAACTTAGAATTTCACTTTTGAGTTTCCAGAGAGGTTGGTTATTTTATGACATCTTTTAAAATTGTAAACATATATATGTATTTCATATGTATGATTGATTCTTAGAGTTGCTTGCAATAAGCAACATTTATATGGTCATATGCACATACGTATTGAGCCATTGTGATCCTCTCCTAAGAATAGCTTCCCTTGTTCTTGCCATGTGAATGTTTAGAGTGCTGTTAGTTAATCATATCCAAGTGCAATTATTTGTCTTTTATTATCTATTGGATTAACTTGTAGATTTATGGACATATCTAGTTATTAGAAATGAGGAAAACCATGTAGCATATATTTAATGGGATCAAGCTTATTTCACTTAATATCATTTTTTCGTAGTCTTTCCATTTCTTCAGGAATGGGTAATACCATTCTTTCCAATGGAAGCACAGAATTCCATCAATAAACAGAATTGAAGATCCAGAAATGAATACACTCCTATAGGCACATAATCTTTGATAAGAAAGCCAGAAACACAGGATGGAAGAAAAACAGCCTCTTCAAAAAATTGTGCTGGTAGAATTGGCTGTAAACAGAAAACTTAAGTTAGATCCTTATATATCCCCCTGCACCAGAATTGATTCCAAATGGATAGAAAACCTCAATGTAAGTCCAGATACCTTGAGAATGTTATAGGAAGACTTAGGGGACACATGAGGTCTGCTTGGGACAGGTCAAAACTTACAAAGTAAGTCTGGATAAATGAGATTACATCAAAACAAATTAATCATTTGTCAGACTCAAAAGCCATGAAAAAAATGACAGTGTAGTACACAATTATTAGGGAGCAAACCTAAAGATGAGAGTCTCAGCCAATGCTTAACCCTTTCTTCCTTTTCTTTTTTCATTTTTTTTAATTGTGGAAATAAATACAGAGGAGTTACAATTACATGGGAAAGATAACGAGTACATTTCTTATCAAGCATTGTTGCATCCTCTTTGTTTCCCCTTCCCCTACATTCCTATACACCCTCACATCCTCTCACCTCTTCTCCCCCACCAAAGTTGTAAAGTTTGTTTTTTGACATAACTACTTGTACATTCTCCCTTTTCTATCTAGGTTATTTATACTGGGTTTACATGAATGTAAGAGTTTTCTGGTGGGGATTAGTCAGAAAACAACTAATGCTAAGACAGAGATAGTATTTGAAATAAGTTGTAGCTGGAGAAAGGGAAGGATTAAGGAAGGAGGGTTTAGTTCAAACCCTTGGCTTGATACAAACTAAGTAAGGAATATCTGCACCAGGGAAGGGGGATAAAACAGGAATGGTTAAAAAACAAAAGGACTGCTCTGAAGCCTCAAAATAAGGACCCCAGTCTGTGTCAACCCAACTGTCTCTACTATGAGGTTTTATTTAAAGTAACAAGCACCATTTAATATTTTTGCAGAGTGGGATGGTGCATAGTCAAAGGCAATATCTCCTATGTCAGGTAATCCAATCTACTCTTTCATGTTACCCAATAGCCAGGTTTCAATACAAATGAATACAATGAGATTGTACAAATGAGACTGATTTTTTCCTCCATTGAATAAAAATTCTGTCAAATGATTTCTGTCTTCAAGTTGTTTACAGATTTCTCGTGATTTTTTCCATTATCTTGTCTTCATTATTGAGGTTCATAATACTTTTTTGTTGTTGTATTGTGTTTATAAGTCATCTTTAGGGTTTAAACTCGATGTTTCTCCCTTGTATTTTTTGCTCATGGCAGATAACACTCTATCCTTGAGCCACATTCTCACCTTCTGCTTCTTCACATTTATGTCTGTTTAGACTGACATTGAACTAAATTATTCAGGTTTATCCTCCTGAGTTCTAGGATTGTACACATGAATAACTAGCACCAATCTTTGCTTTACAGTTAATTATGTGGTAGAAGAAAGTGGAAGTATATTTGTGTTTAGTGTGCAATTTTCAAATACAAGTTTGAATCAACTTGATATAATGTAACTATTAGCAATTTTAAGAGTTAAATCAATGAATATTACACATTCCCACAGAAATATAATTGAAAACAAAAGGCATAATGGTTTTCTTAAAACAAGCAATGGAACCATGAATTTCTTTCACTTAACAAATCATGTTTTATATAACTTTAATTATCAGACTTCTTTGACTAAAAGTAAATCTATTAATTTTATACCACAAGATACAAAGTGATTATAGTTAAGAATAGATATTTCATCACAGTCAGAAGAAAAGTTTTCGAGCATCCTCACTATAAAGAAATTTAACATGCAGTAATTAATGGATACAATGTAGCTTGATCATTACACAACATATAAATGAATGGGATTACCACTCCATACTTCATAAATGTGTAAAAAATAATTATGTAGCTAGGTGCCAGTGGCTCATGCTTATAACCCTAGCTACTAAGGAGTCTGAGAGCTGAGAATCATGGTTCAAAGCCAGCCTAGGCAGGAAAGTCTGTGAGACTATTATCTCCAATGCACCACCAGAAAAATGGCAGTGGCTCAAGTGCACTAGTCTTGAACTGAAAAGCTGAGGAACATTGTCCTGGCCCAGATTTCAAGCCCACGACTGACAAAAATTAAAAATAAACATTTATAAATTAACAAATACTTTGACATAAATGTTAAAATATATATTGTAAAAAATTTTAAATACTTACTAGATATACTAGTTTATATAAATATAGAGAAGTGTTTTCTGGATTTAGTTGTCATTGAATCAACTTTGTAAATCACACGTTTCTTACTCAATTCATATTTGTATGTTTATATACTTTAAAACCTTAAATATAATTAACTGATAAGTGATAAACAGTGCTGTTTTAGGAATCTCCCTTGGCTTTCTAACATTAACCTTTCTACCTTAAAATCGATATGCCCTCCAAACTTATCAGAAGTTTCATCTCATTGGAGCAGAAAAGTTTAAGCCATAATCTTTGTTTGGAACAACTATAACATTTTACATATATTTCACTTTTAGTTTAAGAATAAAAACAGGGGGCTGGGAAGGTGGCTCAGTGGTAGAATGCTTGCCTTGCATGTCTGAGGCCCTGGGTTTGATTCCTCAGCACCACATAAGCAAAAAGAAAAAAGCCAGAAGAGGCTCTGTGGCTCAATTGGTAGAGCACTAGCTTTGGACTGAAGAGCAGAGGGACAGCGCCCAGGCCCAGAGTTCAGGCCCCATAACCGGAACCCTCCCCCATAAAAAGAACCAAAACGTTCAAGTTATCGTAACAAAGCTAGTAATTCCAGTAATAGCAAAAAGTCTTATGAGCTTTTCAGTCTCTTAAGAGATGAAAATCTTTAATTATACATCTATTTTTTTCTGCCTAATATCTTAGGAAGATCTTTTTGTGTAACCTTGTGTTCCTGATTAGAAAACCAAAAAAGGGCAATAGTGAAAATAGAAAAGGAAAATACTTGAAAACATTTAAAAAAGCAATCACAGACACTCCTATTTTCACCGGGTTCAATGAGAATATACATTAAAGTATCACGTTTTTGTTGCATTAAAAGAACAATAATTAAACTTTAATTAGTAGTGACGAAGGGAACAGAAAACTTTGTTTGAAGACAGCTTGACTTTGAACAATTCAACATAAGCATAATGTATTTATCTTGTTTTTCTAGGTAATTGCCAAAATAATAGAGAACAACACCCAAAGACAGGAAAACACCTAAGCCAAACCAGTAAACTTTTGTGTATAAAATAATTGTGTGGGTCTGACTCTTTCAAAGTCAGGCTTGCAAAGAGGGAAGTGTATTTGCTTTGGTGTGAACAATAAAAAATATGAAAATACTTTATTAATCTTTATCATATCTTGGCTAGGACTTCTCTTGTTGGAGAAGAGGAAAGGTATAAAAACTTCAAGATTGTTTGACTATTCCACAAAATCATTCTTATTTATCAGCTATCTGGGTTATAAGCTGCAAACCCTTGAGTATTAATAAAGGGTCATTTCCTAAGAGAGGAAAGTTGCTGTGTAAACAAACCTAAAATATCCAAGACTTAGCATAGTGGAAACTATTTTCTACCTATATCACAAACTGTAGGTGTAGATTTTGTTTCCCATTGTTCCAGGGGACCCATTTTTGTTATCTTCTTTTTCACCATCTAGTGATCCTATAATATCCTATACCATCCTGGTATGGCTGTATCTTTACTGGATTCTCTAATTTCTGTTGGAAATTTAGGAGGGATAGAAAATAGACTTTCTGTTTCTGTTTTACCTTATTTTTTTTATTACTTTAGAAACTGTAACACAAAATGACAGGAATTATCTTTATAATATTAGGAGACAGTCTACATTTCCATATTCTTACCCTAGGCTCCTACATAACTTTGGTCCTTAGTGATCCCCAAATGTGAAAATAAAGGAAGGGAGCTTCTTATTTAAATATTATTTAGAATTTCAAGACTTGCTTTATGTAAGGCCCTTAGTAGTATGTACATCATACATGTGTACAAAGCCGGTGGCCAAATTTTCTTATTCTCAGAATCTAGGGTATGTGATGTCTCTGTAGTTGCATCAGGAAAAGGCTGTAGTTTTGAATTAGTTTACTAATCCAAATCTGCTGTAAAAAATTCTACAAGTTAATTGGCTTGAATAATGCCTGTTTATCATTTTATAGTTCTAAAGGACAGAAATCTAAAGGAAATCTCACTAGATTAAAATCGAGCCACCTACAGCGCTAACATATTTTTCAAATGATTCTAGTGGAAAAGGCATTTATTCCTGTTCTGTTTTCCAGAAATTCAGAATCTGAGTTGTTGTTTTTTCCTTTATCTTTGAATGTAGCATCTTTACCTCTTTCTGATGTTTGTTACCTAATCATGTGCATACCAATTACACCTGGGACTTTTAAGTATCCATTTGAGTATACTTCCCCAATCTGACAATTATTCAAATATGTTTTCCTTGGGTAATGAAAGGTGATTTAATTTGTCAATTAAACCCTCTACTTACAGTCAGCATTGTATTATTGTTACATCAGAATCCTTCCCTACAAGCAAATGAATATGAGAAAATGAAAGAAAGGCATTAAAGCAAATTGTCTTTTTAGGCATTTAATCGTAGTGGTGAATGTCCTGTCTGAACTCTTCAATTCAATAAAAGCTTGACGTTTATAAGAGCACTTGCTACATATAAAAATTTGTGGCAGGTTGATTAACAGGGTTATTTTAGCATGGAGATAGCCCTAACAAAAATTAGATTTCAATATAGTATATGGCAGTTATGATGTTTCAATGACTATTGAGGCATTTTCTATTCTAAAGAATCACTTCGAGGAGTCTTTAGTCACATCAGTAAAGCTATATGTTTAAACTAATACTTGGTGTTACTCGTCCTACATTTATTATTAATAGGCTGATAAGATAAGATATCCAAACATATCCAAAGATATTTCTATAAAATCCTAAACTGATGTGGATACATGGGCCACTCATTGGAAATGTAGGACAAATTAGGGTTGTCTGTGCTGTAGTTCAATCCATAATCTCCTGGCTAAACAAAGGCTTCAAAAATATTCACAGAATTCCTCTAAGTAAAGTTCAGAACAGTTATATTTGTATAACTCTTCTAAGGTCAGGATAAAAGCATTTGTTCCCAACATTTAAAATCAACAGGATCTGTTGAATTCATGGATACAGAATTTTATGGCTTCACATTCATATCTAAAAATTTTATCAATATAATTTTCACCAAAACACTGAATTGAATTTGTCTATGTCCTTTTAATTTTCAAATCCAAGTAGCATATTTCCTTGAATATCTTCCTGCAAATTCTTTCCTTCCTTTATTTCCATAAATTTGTGTTTATTACTTTTTTGTTTCCTTATTTATCTCTTCCATCATGTCCACACTGCTGCTCACATTGCTCACACTTGTGTCTGAAATTTACTTTTCCTCTTCCCTTCAATAATGCCCCTAATTTTATTATTCTTTTTCAGATTTCTGGCCATGGATATTTTGATGATGTCTAAACACACCTATCTTTCCATTTGTTTAATATAAACTTTAGAACTATCAGAATTTTTTCCCCTAAATCCATCATTTCCACCTGTGTTCCTTATCACTAAGAATAACACTAACACAGTTCCCAGCCAAACATATGGAAGCATTTTAGATTTCTTCTTATCCTTCTACTCCTTCACATTAGATAAGATGAATGATCAAGTTTTTCTCAGTTTCTGTCACTAATATTATTTGTATGTACTCCTTTTTATGCCCCTGGCACCAGCTTGTTTCATTCACTCATCACTGTCACCTAGTCCTAAAACAACCATTTCCAAAATGGCATTTTCCCCATAGTCTTTTCATATTGGTCCTCTCCATCACCAAATTACTCTCCTTGTAAGCACACAGAGTGAAGAGCTCAGACAAAAATTCTAGTATCATTATTTCCTCTCTACATTGACTGTTAGCCTTACATTTCTCATCTGTAAATGAATGTAATATACAAGAAATAATGAAGAATATATTTTTTGACGTGTAGAGAAAGAAAAAATGAAAATTGAAGTGTCCTTACATTTTCGACCTTAGCTTTCAAATAAGGAAAGAGTCAAATTCAGTTTGTTGGTATAAAATCACAAATTGTTTCATGCAGAAATAAAAATAAATTTTACCTCCTGGCTTTAAAGCCTATGTCCTTCTAAGGTAACTACAGATATGTAAGTGGTTTTACGTAAATTGTGTCATGCGTTTACAGCTGTAGTGAAGAACATACTTTTAATATATCATTGGAAAACATTGGTGATTGAATAGTATCTATAGGAGAATGTTATTTGAATTAACCACACTAACTTGAAAACTACATCTTAGTCCATCAAATCTGGAAATAAACAATTTTATTTATAAGAAAATAATAAAACCAAGAAAAGTGAGTATACATTAGGGAGACTGCAGAAATAACATTAGCGTTTTTACAGTCTCTACTTATTTATGTGATTGTATTTCTTCATATTGAAACTCTGCTCTTGTTATTCTTATTGTATGTAATCCAATGCTGTATATTACTATGTATTCAATGTGGGAAATCTAGCTTCAAAAACGTAAAACTTTTTCCTTTTCAATCACAATATTGTCATTAGCAGGGTACACTGTGGTCATCATCTTCACCAAAATTATTGTTAGCATCATAAGTGGTAACTATGGAAAGTCTGATATGTATGTATGATTTTGCAATTATTTGTATATTGATTAATAATTTTAATGTTACAAATGTGCATGCATCCATATTAGAATTTTGAACAAATAAAGAATCAAAAAAAACTAAACCATAACAGGAAAATTGACTGTGCTTATAACAAATGTGCTTATAACAAATTATGGAATAGATTTTTGAAGGATTGCAAATTCCTAACCAGTATGAACTAACTTCCTCTCTACCCACCACTACACAAAAATATTTAAGAGTTTGAACAGAATTATTTCAAGTAATATATTGTAAATGTTACTAAAATATCATGTGTATATCTAAAATTCCCTTGACAGTAATAAACTACATTCTATTGAAATATTTGTTATTTTATTCTAGGAAACTTTTGGGAAAATAGACGGTATGTCTTTGAAATGAAAAAGTCAAAAAGAATAGCATAAAAGTTTTAAAGGGAGTCTGTCTTCAGAAATATATATATATATATATATATATATATATATACATATTATGTGTGTATATATATATATATATATACATATTATGTGTAAAAAGACAGACATTTTTAGAGATAATTTGTCATCAGAAATATAAACATATCTCTAAATTTATGTACAGAACGATGTACATTATAGTTTAACAAAAATCTTAAAATATAATTAAAATTTAAAATATACATCAAACCAAGTGCCAGGGACTCACGCCTATAATTCAAGCTATTATGGGTAATGAGATCTTAGAACTGTGTTCAAAACTAGCCCAGACAGAAAAGTACTTGTTAGATTCTTATCACCAATTAACCACTAAAAACAAGAGTTAGCTCTGTGACTCAAGTTGTAGAGTGCTGGCTTTGAGCATAAAAAGGCTTAGGGACAATGCCCAGGCCTTGCAAACAACAATAACAACAACACAATATATCACATTAATTTCATAAAAGCATCTTTTAACTGCTATGAACATTATTTAGAAACATGAATACATGCCCCTGGAAAACGTTAAGTAAAAATTATAAAATATTTACATCCATGTTAAAGACGTGACTATTTAGATTGTTTAAGATATTTAGGTAATGATTAGAAATAAAGAATAATGATTATATATTGGGACTGATCTTTTATTCTATTTTATGATAGTAATAAAATGATATTTGTAATGATTATATAAAATTACTCTTCTTTGGTATTGGAAATATAGTAAGTGTTAAACATTTTTAAATGATTTCCATAGGAAAGGATCATTTTCATAATGGTATCAATTCTTTTGTAATTTCAAAAAAATTAAGAAAATTATTCCAAGACTGGTTTGCTCCAAGACTATATTTGTTTGCTTGTTCAAATTTTCATATGTTGGTAGAAATTAAAATTTCAAAAATTCAGTGGATGTTGGCATTCAGGAACTTCTTCATAGATACTAATATTGGAGTCCCTTAAGTGGAATTATTTTGTTTCATTTGTTATTTTCACAAATAAATCAAGACAATTGTGTATTTTGTTTCTTTTCACTGATATTGGCTCTTATCTTGAGAATACTTTTTCCTAGCAAAGTAGAGAAAAGCACTTTGATTGAGCAAGTGACATATGATTTTCATAAAATGCAGATGCATAGATTTGGGTCTTTTGTCATTTGCTAACAGTTTCTTCCAGAAAAGGTTATCAATTACTTATAAGTGATGCATAATTCCTAGATATTCCATTTATCACATACACTTTTTGATTGAGTTATCTCTGCCTAAACTCAAAATAACAACCAAAAACCCCAAAATAAACAGAAATCACATCTTTGTTTCAAAAGCTGTAGTTTACAAAGAATTTTTAGCCAACACCGAAAACATCTTTTTAGGTATTCTGCAATCTGTGTGAAGTATTTTTAACAATAGTTATTTTTTGCTTACATGAAATTCTCATGCATAAATTATCTCCTTTTATTGTATATATTTTAGTGCTTTGGAAATGAATGGTACGATCATAGGTTTTCCAAGCCTAATTTTTACAAACTTACATTTCTTCAACTAGAAATGCTGTAATTTTAGAACAGACATTAAAATACATATAAAATTCAATTACAGGAATTTGTCCAGCATACATCCTCTATAGTGTGTCTTTTCAAAATTTGTTTTGAGAGATTATTTCCAGGGTCTCACACATAATATTCAAGGCCACTGTCAATGAACTACATTCCTTGCCCAAAAAAGATTTCACTTCTCTTTAATATATACATGTAAATGTAATGGCTGGGTCCTATACAATTCTCTTTAACCTTTTGAAGACTTGAAAACTTGCTTCCTAAAATAATTGCAGTATTATACAAATCATTCTGCTATGTGGACTATATCAATTTCTCCACAAATGCATTACTATATTTTGTGTCATCTTTTTATATGATGGTCATATTAGTGAGTTTTCTTTTTAATTTTTCTTAGATACTAAACAGGAGCTTAATTCATAGGCTCCTCCAATTGACTATTAATTTGCATACGTTCTTTAAAGAAATATCATGTTCAGGAAAATACTTATATAGAATTAGAAGATATAAAAGTACCTAATTCTCAGGATCATTGTAGCGGTAATATTATAGCATTAACAAATGTGTGCCGTCTATCTGTTGGATATGTTTTCACTTCTTTCATAGAATTATGAAAGGTTATCAGTTGATATTAACCAGTTTATTCTTGCTTTTCTTTAGCCAGTAATGTTTTCCATGTCAAATTTTTAGAAACCTTCACGGATGCAATGTTGTAAATTTTTACATTTATGTTTTATAGGTTTTTATATTTCACACTTAGTTTGATAATCATTTTTTATTTTTAATTTTTGTATATGGTTTGAGGTAATAGTCTAAGATCGTTCTTTAAATCTATAGAGGTCACAGTGCCAATACACCCATTTAAGATTCTATTTTTATTTCATAAAGTCATGGCATCCTTTTAAAAATCAATTCACCATAAAACTATGAATTTATTTTGATAAATGTCTTACATTCTTCTATGTGTCTGTTCTTATAGTAGAGCTATGTTGTCTTCACTACTAAACATAGTAATAAGATTCAAATCTAGTATGAGGGCTCAAGCTACACCATTTTACAAGATTGTTCTGACTGACCTGCACTTCTTCAATTTACATACAAGTTTATTGAGCAGGTGGACCAATATTCTACAGAAATATCTAGATGTTTGCTAGTCACTCATATTTTGTACCTTGTGAAACACAAGAACCCAAATATTATATATAGAAAAATGTCTTTAGAGAATGCTTGAAGCATCTAAAATTAATTTAGGAATGAGTTAAGATTTAGATAACACTATAGCATAATAAAGCTGAATGATAATGACTTGAATTGTAATACAGAGGAGAGTGAGAGGGGGTAGAATGATGAACCACATAGGAGCTGTATGTCATTGTTATTGTGTTTCAAAAGACAGAAAGACTTTAAAGAAGAGAAGGAGGATAATAATCAAAGTGTTCTGAATCAAGTTTCTTTTTAATCCACCTAGTAGTGTGGACTGAGAGTCAGAGAAGGTGCAAAAAATAAAGCATTGTATGGACATGTTACAATATAAAGAAACTGTAATAGAATATGATAATTAAATTCCAAAGAAATAGAGAAAGAATGGGTAAACTCTAAAGGCAAAAAGAATGAAGAAAGAAATAAAGGAAAGTAAAACCTTTATCAATAAGAAAGGCAAGAGTTTGGAAATGGAAAGGCAGTGGAAATATTCTATATAACAATACAATAACAATGCAAATCGCTAACGTGGATAGACTATGGATCACATTTTAGCATATATAATTTTGATAAAACATACTAGGAATGAAAATTTAGAAGTCATAATTTAAAACACTATTTACATTTTAACTAAACTGTAGAGTTCAGTGGTAAAACCTTAGCCTAGCATATGTGTAACAATGGTGTGATCTGCCAAGGATTACAAAGTACACAGAAAGCACACACACACATACAAACACATAAACCCACACAGGCACACACACACACCACATACACACATTTGGAATATTGATATTATCATATTAAACAGAGGAATTTATCACTAATAGTAAAAGTAGGTTAATATATGAAATAATATTGCTCATACTATTTAAAAGTTTAGTAGAAATAAAATAGTCACAATATACTTGAATTCTTATAGATTAAGTAAATTGAAAATTAAGAAATAGAAGACTGGAGAACCTTTGCAAACCAGTTTTAAATAATAACCATTTTGAAACAGGTATCCTTTTATTTTGACAAAAGATTGATGTTATTGGTGTTTTAACTTAAAATTTAGAATATGAAAACCAGGTGTTCTATATCTCACTAGGGATTGCTATATCTCTAATCATTTCACTCTGGATATTTTTTATAATAAGATCTCATAGTTTCTCAAGTTCTCGCGAATTACAAACCTATATGCAGTTCCTACCATAGGTAGAAAATGAAAGCTACAAATCACCATGCCCAGCTCAAACTTTTTAAATTCAAGTACAAATATTTACAAAAAAATGACCAGGTAATGAAGCCTTTCTTAATAAAGTATGTGCTTCTTGAAAATACAGAAAGTATTTGTTACATGGAAAAATATCTTTAGAAATATAAGAAAATAAATTTATTTAAATTCAACAACCATACAAAAATTGAGAAAATAATTTTAAATATTCACATGTTAAATATTTTAAAAGCAAAATATACGTGTCTGAATTATTTACATGTGTAAAAATCATTCACAAGTAAATTAACTAATCCTACAACTCTGAGAAAAGCACCCTAAAGAAACAAAAGAAAATAAGTTATTAAGTTCAAATCTTGAAATTTAGAAAATAAAATGAAGTGTACTCTTTAGTTGGCTTAAGTAACTGTAAACCATTTGTCTATCAATGTTATAATAAAATTCATGAATAATGAAAGCAAAAGTACCCATTGATCAATAGCAACAGCAAAAGCATCAGCAGTTGTTTGAGTGTAGAAAAAAAATCGATGGCGGGGATAACAACATTCCTTCCATAAGTAATGATCTCATTACCTTACTTATGTGACTAACCCTTGTGTACATCACCTTTACAATAAAATTAAATTGAATTTAATAATAAACAAAATAATATACCAATCAAGAATTCTTAGAAGCAATTGGTTAAAAACTTTGTAAAAAACTGCTCCAAGTACCCAAGGAATATACTTTGATGATACTAGTTAAATACTTAAACTTCAGCAGTGCTCAAAAAGTTTAAAAACTGTTACACAGTAAAGTAATAAATCAGAATAATAAATTACTATAATAATCATTAGGTGAATTTTTAATGGTAGTCAATTATGTAAGAAATGAGGCAAATTGCCATTCGTTTGCACTTAATAATTGAAAAAGAATTTTCTAGGTCTTTTAAAATATATCACAAGTTTAATGAAGAAACTATTCTGCGACATCGTAGCATAATCAGTTAAAGATGATATTAGAGCAAAGAACAGATTGTACTATGTTTTTGGATGCTAATGTATATACTTATTTTGGTTGTGGGAAATTGTGGCCATTTCAACTTGGGGTATTATTCTTGCTAGGCTGGCATCATATCAGTGTTTAACTTTAGGATAGGGATTCCCTTTCGACAAGAACATTCACCTGATCTGTTGTTAGCCTTCCATTCATCAATGGTATCAGAGTTGTATACCAATTTATCGAGCTTCTTACCTTGGCTGGCCTGGATCTGCAGTCTTTCCAATCTTAGTTTCTATGTAGTGCAGGATGGTGGAAATGATCCAATGCACCCAGCTATAGATAGAGATGGAAGTCCACTAAAATTTGGCCTGGGTTCTGGTGCCAAGCAGTAACAGTATTTTTAAAGCAATTAGACATATATATCACTTAGACTTGTGATTACCTCAGGCAAAGAATTAAAGAGCAGTGAAGCACAGAGGACAGGCAGAATTTTAATTACCTACTCAGAGGGTGAATCAGCATAGCTTGCTACTCTGGAGGCTGAGATCTGAAGACCACTGTTCAAAGCCAGTCCATTCATGAAAATACATGCGATTATCTCCAAAAAACCAGAAGTGGAGCAGAGACTCAAGTGGTAGACCACTATCCTTGGGCACAGAAGCTTAGAGCTAGTGCCCAGGCACTATCAAGCCTCAGGAATGATGAATACATGCATGAGCACATGAACATGCGTGTGTGTGTGCACACCCACAAATACACAACCAAATGAGTATTTCAATGCAGAGTCCTTAATTTTTTCACCTTGCTGTACTTTATTTCCCTGTATTTGTTCACCAATTAACAAAATCAGCTAAGCACCTATTTACATACAACTCATTATGTTTCTCTAAAATCTACTCTCTTTTTGGAAGCCTGCTTTTATTTCATCCAAAAGGAAATTATTCAGGAGGTCAGTTCAGCTCCTTCAACTCTGTAGTGTTAGATGATTGTTTAGGTTCTTCCTAGCAATATGATTTTTTGAAATCGTACATAAAGCAGCATATTTCTTTCACGAGAAAGGAAGCCTCTGTCAAACAATTAATAATAGGTTTTTCTCCTCCTGGCAAGCATCTGTAGTTTTATCATCTTCATAAAATTCATGATCAGTCTGTGTATGCCAAAGACTGCTCTGAAAATAAAAAGACCCTTATCAGCTCTTAGCATTCATATGTCATTCATAGATATGAAGGTGTTTAAATATTTTTGAAATTTCTTTGGACTAAATAATGTTCACCTTGAATATCTTGAGAAAGAAAAATTGGTTTCTCAGCCCTTTTGGTAAGAACTGGAGTGAAAGAAACAAAAGGAAAAATAAGGAAGAACTAAACACATACATTCAAATGAAACAAGACAACCCAAGAAAACACAAATTAATTCAGTACAATCAGCTATGATAAGCTTATGAAAATTCTGACTCTATGGGAGTGCACTGTTGTGAGGATAGTGGTTAAATCCCAGACTGAACAGAAAGATCTGTACACAATGTCAGGCACCTGTTATTCTAAATTCAAGGAAGAATAACATAAAGTGGACTGAGCCCACGATCATACCCAAGTAGGAAGCCAGATTCTATCTGAAAATTAATCTGGATAATTTAGGGCTGGGGCATGACAAAGTGGTAAGAACACCCATGTAGGAGACACAAGACACCCAATTCAAACTCTAACATTATGTGTATTAAAGAAAAAACCTATTACTTTACATAATTGGAACAATAATAAGATTTGAGTATTTGAGTGGAGAAAAATCCATGAGACAGATAGAGTGAACCCATGTTGCAATGCTTTCTACTTAAATGAAAATCTTATGTGATACTCCAGGCATAACAGAGTTACCTTGC
This sequence comes from Dipodomys spectabilis, assembly GCF_019054845.1. Taxonomy (NCBI): domain Eukaryota; kingdom Metazoa; phylum Chordata; class Mammalia; order Rodentia; family Heteromyidae; genus Dipodomys; species Dipodomys spectabilis. The sequence goes on along the minus strand of NW_024871013.1, from coordinate 495,291 downwards.
AAATGAGCATAGATGTGCATTTGGGTGATGGAAATACTCTACTTACATAGAGGTAAATTAAATATTTTTTTGGTAGATTTTAGTTCTTGAACTAAGAGCCTGGGTGAAGTCCCTGAGCTTTTTCTCTCAATGCTACCACTCTACTACTTTGAGCCACAGTCCAAATTCTGATTTTCTGTTGGTTGTTTGGAGATAAGAGGCTCATGGACTTTCCTGCCCAGCATGGCTTCAAATCCTGATCGTCAGATCTTAGCCTCCTGAGTTACCAGGATTCCAGGCATGAGACATCGATGTTTTTAATAAGTTAGTAAATTGTACAGTTACAGAAATTATAAATTATCATTATAACCTGTATAATATATGTGTGTATGTACATATCAATGCAAACGGAAAGAAATATTTTAATATATTCAAATCATCCTTCATTATAAAATAAAATGGCAACAAACATTAATGAGGAGCAAAACAAAGGGAATTGTCACATGTTTCTTGTTGTTGAATGGAATATGAATTGTGAGAATTAGTTTGTGAAAACCATCTTTCCTTTAACAAAATGGATAATGGCTATTAATTCCAATACATTTATTTACCCATATTGTGCATCCTCACAGATAGTGTCAAAATCAAACCACATATTTTGTCTTTGTATTTAAATCAACTGTTATAATTTAGGGGATAGATGAAGTAATCAAATAAAGATTAATATAATAGTAAGTGAGGTTATGAGTCAGAAATGATAATTATTTTAAATATGATAATAGCTAATTAAATTTCTTACATAAAATCTATTGTCATGTCTCTCATTCCCACATTACGAAAGTACATAGAAGGTTCTCACTAAATTATGTGTCCAATCATGAAAAAAATGTATTGAAAGAATATGGGCACCGTGTGGTTTTAACTTATTGAGACTGATAGGAAGTAGTGTGTTTTTGAGGACTTGCACAATGTTGTGATGGAGATGAAGGGTGGGATGTACTTATTCTGTAAAATTGGCTAGAGGATTGCTCCTGGAAAAATAGTGATGAATTCTTCCAAAATGTTATAGTAAAATCACTTTCACAACCATGTTCACTGTTGCACTGTTCACCATAGCCAAGTTATGGAAGCAGCCCAGATGCCCTTTGGCAGAGGACTAGTTTGAGAAAGTGTGGCACATATACAAAATTGGATTGCTCCTATCCATAGAGAAGATTGTTACATCATTTGCAAAGAAATGGATAGATCCAAAAATATGTTAAATAAACGAAGTCAGAGCCAGACAAATAAAGGACCCATGATCTGTCGTGTATTTGGAAGCTAGAACTTTATGCAAGTTTACACATCAGAATTAACCAAAGCATACTATTTACAGAGGAGGAGTTAAAAGGTGTAATTTCTTGTAAAATTGAACTTTTAATCCCACAAAATGAATACCAGGAAACTATCACTCAGAAGACGTGAGGGAAAGTCAAATGGAAGAAATAAAGAGTGTTATGGAGGAAGAGTGTGAGGGCATAACATTCAATGCAGATAGTATGAAACTTGAAAAAATGAAAGTGGAATGTGGAAAGGTATGTAAAGATCCCTTATACTCATAAACTGATTGTTGAATGGAAATTCCTCATACAACTGTTTGATTAAAATTTAATTAAAAACAATGTAGACATCTAATCTTAAACTGTGTTCCCTTAAACCATGAGTCAATATAATAGTTTCCTCCTCAAAAATTTTCTTTGCAGGTATTTTCCTTATAATGACAGAAAAGTGAACAACGCAATGAATATCAGTACATCACATTGCATATCCTAAATAGATGCAATATAAAAATCACATTGAAAATGTAAGAATTCATCACATGATAAAATAACAGGTAGAAAGTATCAAATGCTGATTGTTTTTCCAAGTACTTTACCTATGGTATCTAATTTAATCCTCACAATAATTCCATAAAGTTGAACTATTTCTATTTTTAATTCTCAGATGATGATACTGAAGTCTTCACAGTTGGAATTACTAGTATAATATTGCACACATGGTAAGTGTTAGCCTACAGTCAATTTCCACCATATCAAATAACCTCATTGTATTTTATGACTAAAATTCCAGCACGTTGTCTACTAATTATAGGCAAAAATCCCAGAATTATTTGTGTATATTCTGATAATATTTCACTTTATCTTTGTTAGAAAATAGGTAACTAAGCCAGATGCTGGAAGCTCACACCTGTATTCCTAAGTATTCAGGTGGCTGAGATCTGAGGATCCCAGTTCAAAGCCAGCCCGGGCAGGAAAGTCCATGAGACTCTTATCTTTAATAAACCTCTAGTAAACCGGAAGTGGCACTGTGGCTCAAGCGGTAGAGCACTGACCTTGATTCCAAGAGCGCAGGGACAGCGCCCAAGCCCAGAGTTCAAGCCCCACGACTGATCAAAAAAAAAAAAAAACTAAACAGGTAATTGTAATATGAAAACTAAAAGTTCATAAGCAATTTATACCTCGCTGGTGAAAGGTACTGCTAAACTATAACATTCTTGATTTCTAGCTCAAAATACTAGAAATCACATTCTATCGCATGAGTCATCACTGCACTGCCTGGGGACCCCATGTCTGTTTAACACTGTCATACTGAAAGAATGACTTGCCCAGGCAGTCATTCCTGATGGAAACACATTGCAGGTCATATGGACCAATCATTTCCACATTGTAGCCCACCTAAATTGTCTACCATTAGAGGTATTTTGATTGCTTTTTATACACAACATTTTGACAGAAATATACTACTTTAAAATATTATTAAAGTAAGACTGACATAAAAATCGCCTTTGGCTCCAGGTAAATATTTTACCTTTCATATACCCCAAAATGCAGTCTGACCTATTATTAATGTTAGGAATGAGAGGTTAAAAATCATAGACACCAAGACCTAAGCATGAATTAAAGAGTCTCCAATTTGTGAATACAATTGTTTTAAAAAGACATCAATACTACTGCATTTTTAAAATTCTCTATGATAATGATAACGTTAATGATAATGATAAAGTATTAGCACTTGCAAATAAGTCATTTTCTTGGGAATAGGACACAAAACACAAGATTAATCCTAATCATTTTAAAAGACCTTTATTTATACTGCAAATTCCCTCTTAAAATTATAAAAGTTCTAAAACTAACTGAAGTAGAGAGACACAAAGAAAATAATGCATCATCTACATTCAAAGGTCTGTGTTAATAGAAAAGAAAGTTATAACAAAAATTAGCTTACCAAATTCACTTACATTCTTTTATTCTATTTCATTTACTTTCATAACATCTGAGTTTTCATAAAATGATGCATAAAAAGCCTATATACCTACTTACATTTTCTGATCTTAACAATATTTATTTCAAAAATGTCTTTAGCTATATAGTCAATGAACTGAAATAGTACTAAAATATTCAAAGGCTTTTCAGTAATTTACGACTCACTCTGGGATGTTATTTATATTGGAAAAAATATCCAAAATGCGATAGTTAAAGTTGCGATAGTTACTTCCATAAAAGAGCCATTAGTGAAGATCCCTTTGCATTTACAAAACAACTTCAAACGCATCCACATTCTTGATGTGACACATGCTTTTTGTTTGTTTGTTTGTGAAATGTATATCTAACAAGCATTTCCACAATACTGATTTTCAGTCAATATGATGGGATATTCAAACCTAATAAATATGGGGTTGATTATCTTAGAATAGATATGAACTTACAAAGGAAGTTATTTTCAAAAGAAATCTGGAAAGAGTTTATCCACCTTGTGCTACACAGAAATAACCAGAAAGTAATACTTGTGTGATCTGGTCGGTCAAACTCACTCCGTGAGTATATCTTAAATGTATAAACAATTTAAGAGGTCAAATACATATTTGTACTGACAATCATCTTACGGCAATAACTTGCTACCTAATTATGTCTGTATCTTCTCACCTAACATATAGTAAGAACTGAATGTGGTCTCTTTTTATCTAAATTAATGTTGTAAATGCTTTGATTATGATGATGTTATAATTTGACAACTAAACTGTACAGAAGGGTGGTTCCACTGACATGACATGACAGAACACTGATAAATAAAATATTGCAACACAGTTAGCTCTTTTTAGCCTCAACTTGTCCACATTGGCAAGCAATATTGCCACATCACACGCACACATATACACATACATGTGCGCACATGTACACAAACATATACATGCATGGTAAATTCAGGGTTTATTGTACAAAGAAGTTCAAATAAAATATTAGTGATTAGGACAAATGATAATTTTCCTTATTACAAAATAATACACAATCCAGTCACTATGGGTGTTACATTTTGCTTGCTTTGCCACATGTGACCACTTAATTTATTTTAATTAATTCATTCATTCATTTGTTTGGTGTTAATATTAAGGCTTGAACTCAGGGCTTGGCTCTGTCCCAAAATTTGTTGTTTTTTCGTTTTAGTCTTCTCAAGGCTAGCATTTAACATCTTGTACCACAGTTCCATTTCTAGCTTTTGCTGATTACTTTCAAATCAGAATCTAATGATTATTTTTTGCTTGAATTGGCTTCAAATCACAATCCTCAGATTTCATCTTTCTGAATAGCTAGGATTAAAGACATGAGCCAACAGTGTGGCTTCTACTTTTTCCTCTATAGTTATCTAAAGCACATACTTTGATAGTAATTTAAAACTTCTTAAGACCATAAACAAAAAATACCATGATATAATATGAGAAATCACTATTGAACATATGAACTTTAAGAGCTTTCTAATAGATCCATTAATTATTGTTATCCAACATTAGAAAAAATGTATAATGCAGTAGTAAAATAGAAGTCCTTTGTAGGACTACTTAAATTCCTTGATTTTTTAAAGACACTTGTTTTCATCTAAAATGCAGGCCTGTTTATTGTCTTCATGTGATTTTCATGATTAAAGTTGCTTAGTTACAAGTCGAAGAGGATTTGTAGTATTTGCTATCAATTAAATCTCACCTTTTCTTCTTGGAGAATATAATGATTAAAGCAATAATTCAGAATCACCAAGCAATAGTTCAGAATCACACTTCCAGCGCAAATGGCAATATCATTTTCCACAAAGTTTTGCCACAGATACAATCTGCCTGCTTTTTCTAGCTGCTTTCCTAGCCTGGACATATTCTTTAATTGTACAGGAAAAGTGTGATTCAACTGATTTCAGTCAGATCTGTTACTAGAATTATTAATTATTTAGATTCTTGTCTGTAATTTGGTAAAAGCCATTTCTCTTTATGTAAGCTACTAACAATGTATGTACTAATTTCAAGTAAATACATACATTCTATTTCCAACTTTTCAAAAAATAAAATTTTGTTTGTTGTATAAATTAATCAGAGGTATGGATTTTGTGGCTAGCTAAATCATTGCACATCTGTCTCTCTCTTCCTTTCTCTCTTTCATGGTTCTCATAGATAATATAATTGCTTCATAATTATCTTAATTTAATTTGCTTTTTTATTTTTGGTTGCAACATTTCACTTTCTGCTCTGCCATTTCTTAAATCATTTAAATAGAAGACATTGTTTCATATTTTCTCATTCCTAGAATAAGCTGAACCTGAAGAGACCACTGGTCCTCATTTTCAGCCTGTACCTTTGAATACCGAGGAACATCTTTCCTCTTCTCTCCATCAATTCCCTATTCCCCAGTTAGAATAATTTAGAATAGTAAAAAGACAAAAAGAGAATATAAATGATGGTGAAAAAACATATGCAAATGTTCATTGGATATTTCTGACCAGTTTAAACTACGTGAACTACTAGGGAAATACATGGACACCTCATTCCTACTGGCTCTCAAAGTCATTGGTTAGGCAACTCATGATGATGAGGAACAAGATGAACAAGTGAGGAATGGTATCAATTGCAAGAAAAAAATGGAGAAGGATTCAAGCAAATTTCTTCTTTGGGCTGCCAAAAATAATCGGCTTACTACAGTGCAGAGACTATTTCTCAAAAATGCCACTCATGTGAATACGAGGTATGACAATGAGTATATCCCTCTTCATCGAGAAGCCAACAGTGGACACTTAGACATTGTCCGTGAGTTGGTGGCTCAAGCGGCACATGCAATAACTGTAGATGGCTGGACAGCCCTTCACAGTGCATATATGTGGAATAATGCCAGAGTGGCTTCTTACTTACTTCATCATAATGTAGATACCAATGCCAAAACTGAAGGCCTCTTGACCCCCTTGCACCTTGCTGTTGAGAATTGAGATAGCAAAGATATGCTGGATCTCTTTCTGTTGAAGCATTATGTCAAACCAGGCCTGAAAAACAACTTGGAAGAAACTGCATTTGGTATTCCCAAAAGGATAAGTATGTATCACTACATCTTTGAAGTTGTGGAAGGCTGTACAAAATGTTCTCCTAAGTCCTAATGGTTCGGTTAAGTTTCTTAAATTTCAAAAATGTCAGTACATACTTTGTGCACATACAAAATATTTTCACAATCCAAATAACAGCAATATCCTTTTTTGGACGGTTGTGGGGTTTGAACTTTGGGTCTTTGCGCTATCCCCGTACTCTTCATTTCAAGGCGAGTGTTCTACAGCTTGAGCTACAGCTTCACTTCCAGTTTTCTATTGGTTTATTGAAGATAAGAGCCTTATGGACTTTCCTGCCCGGCCTGGCTTTTAACTTCAATCCTCAGGTTTCATCCTCCTGAATAGCTAGCATTACAGGCGTGAGCCACCGGCACTTACTGTAAAAATTCACGGATTCCATGGAATTCTTCCAAGTAAATTGCTTGCCTTTGATTTCAAAATGTATTCAAGAAGTTTTGTATACATCTATAATGATATCTACAGACTTTGTGATTTTTTCAATCAGAAGTAATTTAAACTTATCTGTAGTAAAGAAACTAAAGTATTTCTGGTCATTGTCTGAAAAAAGCATATTTTAAAATATTCTATATTCTATGTTTGTATAATGTCCATAATCTATTTTATTCTTCCTAGATATACTTTGAGTTTTACATTGTTTTATAATATGTAGGTTCATTAATGTGTCCTTTCAGATTGCATTCCATATAGAAACAGTTTAAGATTCCTTTTTTTCCTAGGTCCTTATAGTATGATTTTTTTGGGATAAAATATCAATGGTGTCAAATTTCAAAAGTTTTGTAAAGGTTATGTAAAAGGTTTTGTAAAGGCCTTTCTAAGGTGAAGATTTAATACACTGATGTCAAACTTACTTTTAATTATATGAATTACGTGTATTGTTACACTTCTAATTTTGTAATCAACTTTTTAATAACTGCTTTTCTTTTCTTGTATCTGAAGAATGAAAAATATGGAATACTTCATAAATCTACATATCATCCTTGTGCAAGTGCCATGTTAAACATTTATTGAAATTAGGGTATACACTGCTGAAACATGTAGTATCCTCTAAATTTAAGTAGTTAATGATGCAATCTTATACAGGCTTATATCCTTGTGTTCCTATTTGTAACAAGAAAACCTTATTGTTCCTAACAATGCTATCGATCTTATTTCCCTATAATTCTCGGAATAGTGGAAAAAATTATATTTTTCTGTCGATTGCTTACATTTGCAATTTTTTGTCAATGACTATTTATTTTTATTTTTTTATTTTTATTTTTTTATTATTTTTTGTGAACATACTGTACAGAGGGGTTACAATTACATGGGCAAAATAATGAGTACATTTCTTTTTTTTTTTTTTTGTTGGTCGTGGGGCTTGAACTCTGGGCCTGGGCGCTGTCCCTCAGCTCTTCAGCTCAAAGCGAGCGCTCTACCATTTGAGCTACAGCGCCACTTCCGGTTTTCTGGTGGTTTATTGGAGATAGGAGTCTCACGGTCTCTCCTGCCCGGGCTGGCTTTGAACCTCGATCCTCAGATCTCAGCCTCCTGAGTAGCTAGGATTACAGGCATGAGCCACCAGCGCCTGGCCCATGAGTACATTTCTTACCAAGCATTGCAGCCTCCTCCTTTGTTTACCCTTCACATCCCTTCCCAGCCTCCCCCCCACCCATTCCCACCCCCACCCTACCCCACCCCCCACCCCCCACCTCGCACCAAAGTTGTAAAGTTTGTTTTCGACATGACAACTTGTACTTTTCATAGTTGCAACGGGTCCACCTGTATCCTTAAGCGACTTGTTTTCCCCATCTCCTCCACAAATTATACCGACATCAAATATAGTGAAAGCAGGGGTTATACTGTGAGGGAGGGACATACAAAGCAACAAAGAAATAATCTTATAAATGCATTAGAATCAAATGCATGAAAGAAAAACACATTTAAATACATATCTAAGGGAACATTTTCCTAACATCTCATTATCTGACCTTTTCTGTTTGACTCATACATATACTAGATATTGCAAATATGGGAAAACATGGGACCTATGTTTCTTTGGGCTTGGCTTACTTCACTTAATATAATTTTTTCCAAACCTTTCCATTTCCTAATAAATGGGGAAATGTCATTCTTTCTGATGGAAGCATAGAATTCCATTGTGTATATATACCACATTTTCTTGATCCATTCATCTACTGAGGGACATCTGGGTTGGTTCCTGATCTTAGCTATGGTAAATAATGCTGCAATAAACATAGTTGTGCTGGTAGCTTTAGTGTGGTTTTGTTTGTAAACATTTGGGTAAATGTCCAAAAATGGGATTGCTGGGTCATAGGGGAGCTCTATGTGAAGTCGTTCAGGAACCTCCATACTGCTTTCCAAATTGGTTGAACAAGTTTACACTCCCACCAACAACGAAGTAAGGTTCCCTTCTGTCCACATCCCCTCCAGCATCTGTTGTTGTTAGAGTTCTTGATTATAGCCATTCTAACTGGGGTGAGGTGATATCTCAATGTTGTTTTGATTTGCATTTCTTTTATGGCTAGGGAGGTTGAGCATTTCTTCATGTGTCTATTGGCCATCCTTCTTTCTTCTTCAGAGAAGTTTCTCTTCATGACTTTAGCCCACTTATTTATTGGGCAGTTGTTTCTTTGAGGATTTGTTGTTGGGGATTTAATTTTTTGAGTTCCAAGTATATTTTAGATATGAGACCCTTGTCCGTTGTATGGCTAGTGAATATCTTCTCCCAATCCGTGGGCTTAATTATTATTAATCTTGCTAGCTATGTCTTTTGCCATGCAGAAGCTCTTTTTCATTTGGGATTTGATCGTACTTTCAAATATTTATAGTTAGGTCCAAAGTTGATGGCTTTTTCAAGTACTTGTGGAGATAATGGATTCAAAGTAAGCCTTGCTTAAGAGCTACTTCTAAATTTCTGCAGCTGAAAATTTTCCAAATGAGGTCTTACTGACACAAATGTCTATCTGACCCTTTACCCTTCTTCCATGTAGGAACAGGCCAACAAGAATATCTTACCTTGACACCCTAGATTGTCTTACTGGAATAAAAAAATGTTGGTTACAAGGGATCACAGAGAGACGAACAGTTCAGACAATACTGTACAGACTAGAAGGTATTTTATCAGAATATAATTATTTTCTATACCTACCATTTCAAAAGTAGCTAAAGCCAAGAAGGTGAAAAAAATTTTCATATGCATGATTACCTAATGTACTGGCCTGTCTATCACCCAAGTAGGCAGGAACTTACACTACTCTTTTTCTATCATCAAATATTTTCATAGTTGCAGAAGTCCATATGTTTCTCCTCATTATTAGTCTTTAAATTGGTAATGTTTTAATCACAATGTTTCCTCTTGCCTCCAGGCTGTAAATCTACAAAAATATTAAACCTTTAGTTCTAACTCTATCCAACACTGAGGTAGAGATAATGGAATAATACTTTAAAACAGAGTTGCCTTTGATAACCTAACCACAAAAGAACAAGGCATAACAAGTGCCTTTTTTATTATCTTATATATAGTCATATATTTTATCTTTATAAGTGCTGATTTTTTTATTTTACATGGTGAAACTTACTAGAATTAGTTGATAATTTGACAAATGAATTGGTATTTCTTTATTACAGTAAGTAGAATTGGAATATAAACAATTATGTTTAGAATATACATTAGAATATAAATAGTATCAATGCAATATCTTCGGTATAAACTTGTGATTCCGTCTAAGTGTTCTTGTCCTTCTGAATTCACATGGAAAAAAAACAATGTTTTCCTCTAACCTATAATGGATTTTATTCTGCTGCTCTGTTTATTGTTTTAACTCGCTTGTCCCAAAATGATTTTCTTCATATTTTTGAAGCATTCCTACTGATTATGCACAAATTTTGCTGATATGATATCTAAAAAATATTATTCTTCTGCAGGACCCTTGAGTCCTAGGATCCCAGGTTCCAGTTACCTACATGATCACCTAGGCCCATGCAACAGGCAAACAGAAAGTAATTGAAAACACATCTCAATTCCTCATTTCTCATATTTTAGGGCCCCAATTCCTTGAGATGCAAGAATTAGCAGTAAGCAATTGTAAAATGCAAGGCAACTTAAAACGAAAGATGAAATCACAAAATCTGAGAGAAAGTACTCTAATTCAAACTTTCAATTTACAGATGACCAGCCCATATGAGTGAACAAGATCACAAAGTGTCATAAGATTATTTTTAATACTCCCCCTAGTGACTAATGAAATATTTAGGTCCAGAATAAGTGGGCCAAAAAATAGGTCCTGGAAGGAATCCTTAATTGGTCTACCAAGAAGCAGAAAACTTGACTTAGAGGTCAAATGTAATTCAGAAAAACAATTATTGAGAAGATCATTAGGGCTTCAAAACACTGGTATTTCAGTACAACTTGGGTTTGTGGTATAAAAATGTTGTTATTCTCAAACCAATGATAATCTCCATTTAATCTCCTGAAAGTGTATTCCTTTTCAAATAAAATTTTTAAAATCACATTCAGCAAAATAACATTTGACAAGTAGATGATACTTACATTACAAGCTTTTCAAGTGTAGGGAGCAAGTTACAATAGAGTTGATTTATTTAACCAGCACTAATGCCAAAAAGGTTCAATGATTCATTAAAGTGTAGAAATAGTACCACCTACCATTTGTGTTGTTCAGTAGGTGCCTTCCAGAAATGTGTTAAATAGATAAGCCTCCCATATTTCAAACCCAAAAGTTAGCTAATAAAGTAAATTTAATCACTTAAGAAGGTACATTTTAAAAAGTCACAAATAATTGCCTTATCATATGTTGTTTTATGTTTTCCCTATCTGTCTAACATAGTAAGAAATATGAATTTAAGTCTTGAATTTGGGTACTCTTCAGAGATGTGACAAACATAAAATCTGTCTTCTATTTCTATCATATTCCTCTTTAGTCGTAAATTTAGTTTTCTTCTTTTTCCAAAACTTATAAGTAGTAGAAAGTATTATCCCATGTAAAATAAAATAATCACAAACCATTGTACAAAACCATTTATAAAAGCTGGTAGTTAGGAATATTTTCTAAGACATTTTTAAACTTTCTTGTTGACTGAAGATTAATCTTCCAAATGGATAATAATAAAATCATGTCTAGGTGCTTCACGTCTCCAGTCTTGCAAATAGTTACTGCAGATGAATGAATTATGGAAATGTAAGCTGACATCAGTTCAAGTATATGCAACATTGACATTCCATGGAATGTATATAAAGCTTGTAAACTGTTAACAGACAGTTTAACAGAATGACTATTAGGAAGTTGAAAGCAGAGAGAAATAATAGTAAAGACATAAAATGAATGAAAAATGGAACAAGGGGCTAATACACCTAAAATACTCAATGTACACGTATGATAAAGGAATTGATAAATCAGATATAAATCTTGGAGAGGGGGTTGGTTGAGAATGATAGGAGTGACTGATCTAGGAGCATTCGACAATTAGATGGATATATTTAATTGCAACATACTTGCACAACCTTTTAAATTCAGTTAAAAATAAAACAAAAAACAAAAACACACAAAAATCACAAACAAACAGCAATCTCTAGAGAGTATGAATATGACCTCTCAAAATTTTAAGCAGTTAATGAAGAGCAGTCTTGGGAAAATCAAACTAAGCTGTTCAAAGTGGGCAGTTAGGGGTAGGGGAGAATTTTGAACAGATTTAAGTAGATTGTCTCAGATTATAAATCATCTACATCTGCTGCAAATATTATCTTTCTTCTGCGAGTTCTCTTTGTCTGAACTGGATACTCCAGTCCTGAGACACCCTTGATAGATTGTGAAGATAGAATGGAAGAAACAAGCTCAAGGATCCATTACGCCACTGGACAGAAAACAATCCTCGATGGTTACTCTCATCTCTCTACACTACTCTTTCTTCATACTTTTAAGTAAATTCATTTTGAATTATATTGTTCCTTCTTTGTTTTGGCAAAGTAATTGGTCAAAGTAATTCCCTAAACATTATTGGCCATTTTTCCATCATGCTGTTTACATGTCCAAACGAGTCCAGTAAACTTCCCTCTTGCATTTGGTTGCCATGAAACAACATCTATGTTAATGAGGAGAAATCTAATGTAAACCTTTTCTCCAGAAAACCAGTCCAAGAAGCTGTGATCACAAACATTTGGCTTCATTTTTTTCCTTTTTCTTTTACCTTGAAAGTCTTCTTGTGTCTAAAGCCCAGAAAAATAAGAACTCCATCACTCTTTGGTTCAATCAATTCAAAGATATATTTTGCTAACATGATGCTTAGAGGAAACCGAAAAATTCTGCACTTTTATGTTCTCTCTTATGACTCTCGTTAGATACCATATCAGGAACAGTGAAGTGATTCTTTGCAAAATTATTTCAATAGATTATTTTTCTCTTGATCTTGCATTTGCTCTATAATATGTATGGAGGAGAATAGTATTAAATCACTCATACCTGGGAAGACAGTGTCTGGTAGAAAGGACAATGCTTACATGTTCTACTTCTATGTCCTCCTCTTAGCTCTTGCCTGATTTCCAATTATTCACAGCTTCTTGGCTTCAAGTCTAGTGAAGCTGAAGGACTATAAATCCTCCCCCACTGCTACATGTTCATGATTTCTCTTTTAAAAGTCTTTTAAGTTGCCTCTTTTGGATGTGGAATTTATTTTCATGTCTTCATTCAATCTGTTCTGCGTTGTAGTGAGCCAAATCGGCTCTGTAAAATCACTTTAGGTCGCAAAAATATTGACAAAATGTATATCAAAAAGTTTTGGCCTCCCTCCACTGCTGAAGCCAATACACTTAGCTAGGGCTTCTAAGAACACTGTTTTCTGACATTTTCAATTTGTTCAATTCTTTTCCGAACCCAAAACTTTTTTGTCTTATGTAAGAAGAGAAGTCTTCACTACGTCACTATTATATTTTGTGTGCCACTTACAAATGTGAAATTATTGGTTTGAAATATCCAATAGATTTTTTGTGTGTTTCAAAGCTTCACGTGTAAAGATATTGTAGAAAGTGTTACAAAAAGAAAAGTGTAAACCCAATACTTTCTTTCATTGTTAGGGCACTTTCTCCCTAAATATTTTGACCCAAATTATCTTTTTCAGAGTATTACTGTTTGGTAATTAAAGGTTAATTCACAAATTTTGACGTCTTATTTTTTATAAACTTTGAATTTATATTCCCTACAACCTTGTTTCACACAGTGAGAGGATATTTCCCGGGTAAGGACAATTCTCAAGGGAACCTACAGAATTTACAGCAAGGTTTCTGAGGTTTGTTTAATGTGAAAAAAGCCATCTTCATCCTCATTGCTCCCTCTCTACTAAGTCTCTATGGATTTCTTTGCATGAAAACCTATTCTCCCAGGCAATTTTTTAATAGGCTAAGTTGTTAAAAATGTTTGAACAATTAAAATTTAACTGTCATAACTTTAAAATTCTTTTGAAATTCCTTTATCAGAATCACGAATTCACCAATCCTAATTACACCTTTACCATAAAAAAGTTAACACGTTTTTTTTCATGTTATAGTGTCCATGTAACTATTATTTTCCAATGGCTTTGTTATGTGTACATCTGACCATTTAAGCTGATGCTGAGCAAAATGAACTCCACAATTTGGAAACAGATTTTTTTCATTTGTGGTTGTTGTTTTTGATGTAATATGTGATTTCTGTTTTCTTTGGGTTTTTCCCCTATGGTTTATCCCTGCTGTATTTGATTTTGTATTGTATATAAATTTACCTTAATTAGGAACGGAAGAGGAAAAACAAAATGGTGAGCAAAGGACAAAGGGAAAACCAATGCAATAGCAATATGCACAAGACAAAATGTTTGAAATGTACATTACAACTTGTGAGGGGTGAAGGGGTAAAAGAAAACTGTGAGAAAAATGAGGTAGGAGTAACAAGTTTGAAAAGTTAGGAGTTCACTACCTTACAACTACTGTAACCACACTGTACATCACTTTGGTAATAAAATTTTAAAAATAAGCTGCATAAAATATAAATTCACTGTACTGATATGGCAAATATTATTCTTCATGTAGTAACTTTTAAAAGTCAATACTATTTGGCATCTAATTTGAATTAATTACCCCTTCTTTATCAGTGGACCATCAACTTGACTGTTATCCAACTAGACAATATTTTCACAATGAACTTGCCAATATTTTGAAAAAAGAATAAATTTAGTATATTCTCATACTAAAACCGAAAACAGTTTATTTCTAAGGAAACCCATAACTTTTAAAAGTAAATAAATTGTTAAGAGGACAGAATATATGTGTTCTTCAAAATTTGTATCAGTAATAACTACTCATTTTTAAATTCTCAACATTCCAAACCTGAGAGGTTCAAACAGTACCTGTTTGCATGTTATGAAATTCTGGAATAGATGCAGTTTCCAATGGGGTCTTACAGATTGAGAAGTCAACAGAAACATAGAAACATTCTGTTAGAGGATAAAACTATGAAGCATTTGTAATAATTAATTTTTCATGAGTAAGCAATTGATTATCAGTGTAAACCATTATTTCTATGACCGTCAATTCCAAGATTTATGCCATAAAGTCATACTAGCCCAACAGTTTCCAACTTGTAGGGTGTATCTTAAAATTCCTTAATTCACATCATGAATAGCTTATCTCTATAGTGAAAATACTACACCTCTGCTAATGTGATGCCCTCCTTATTCTGGAAAGAACACCATAATAAACTGAGCTGCATCATTTTTCCCACAGTGTTACTCTTGAGATCAGAACACTTGCAAATATTATTTATATTTATACTTTATAACTATATTATATATATTCAGGATGCTAAGAATGTAAAATTATGGTTCAAAGCCCACCCAGGCAGGAAGATTTTTAGACTCTTATCTCCAATAAACTTCTCAGAAAAAGCCAGACACAAGTGGCAGTGAGATTGAAGTGGTAGGGCATGAGCCTTGAGCTCAGCGACAATATCCAGGATGAGAGTTCAAACCCTAGGACAAACCAATAAAACAGAAACAAAAATAAAATTGAACCCTAAACCTAGCATTTTTATCATTGTGTACAGGCGCACATAATTAAGGAAATTGTTTCTTGTTACATATATGTAGAAGAAAGAAGATGTCACGCAATTATTCTATTCATACCATGTTATACCAAAGACTCAAAAAACGCTTCATGTTCCACTTAGGAGTACTGCTTTTCCTATATCAATCCCATAAATCTACATACTGGACTTGGCTTCAATGTTTTAATGTTGTCTTATTTGTAGAGATTTTTATATTGTATTGAACACTTATACTTAAACACAAAACTTCTATTTTTCCTATTATTGCTATTGGTTCTCTTATTTTTACCTCATGTGCCCTTGGGAAATTAATGCACAGCACACACACTCACAAGAAAATCATCTGAGATCTTTCTTACCGTTTAAAATTCACCTTACTTTATAGAGCACTTAAGAAGTTTGAACTCAATCTACTCATGGATAATGTACTTATAAGCAATTTAAATTTCATATTTTCTCTTTACTAAGTTGTCTCTGAAACATGTGTGACCTCATGTCCAAAGCTGTCCTTGTGCTATTTCAATGAAGCCAAAAAGCATTCATTTTATCTGGAGCAGCGCCATATATTCTTACTGGAAGTAAATGGAAGTAACTTTTACTGGATGTGAAAATTGATTCCAGGAGAGGTATTGAACATAGCGGAATGAGAAAATTCAAGTTAACTTTTGCTTTCCTCTTTATTGTAAGAGAAAAGAATCCAAGGCTTGAAGGAACCTCTGTCATTGACTTTTTTGAGTGTCTTCTTTACTCATATAAAACTTCTAGTTGAGAGTATTACAAAAGGAAACAATGGCTGTTTCAAGGCCAGCATATAACAAAAGGAAATAACTTTTTTTTTAAAAGTGTTCTACTACAAAGAAAAAAACCACGGAGGTTAAAAAGTCTTACGGATGAATGTTTCACTCCTGAGGTGATTCTTTTTTGGCAGGAGTCACTTATCAATTCCTTTAGTCTGGTCCTGAATTTTCTATAGCAATAAGGATTCCAAAAAAGCAGGATCCAATGAGTATGATCGGCAAAAGCAACCTTTTCTCAGACCAGTACTCCTTTAAAGAGGGACCCAAAGAAATACCTAGGATTTCCTTTGTTTGGTTGTTTGTATAGTTTGTGCTGGTTCTGGGGCTTGAACTCAGAAGCTGGAACTCGTCCCTGTACAGTTGTCTTTCCTGCCCACCTGCCCCCAAAACTAGTACTCTACTGCTTGAGCCAAAAATCAACTTCTGATTTTTTGGTGTTTAATTACAGATAAGAGTTGGACAGACTCTCCTAAATGGGTTGGCATTGAGATGAGATAGTAAGAAAGCTAAGTGACATCAATTGTATAGACTTCTCTTTTGAACCAAGAAATATTAGGTGAAGTTTATTATAAAACCAATGTTTGACAATTTTTAAAAGAGAATATGTCCAGCAAAGAAGCCATGACTTAAATAACTCAGCAAAAGTAGGTGCACTGAATCATTTAGGAATTACTTTCTCTGCTTGGGAAGATTAATCTTGAATTCATCATTCCTTTTGGGGAAACAAAGTTTTATTTGCACTTTTTTGTTGGTTGTGAGGCCGGAACTCTGATCCTGGTCATTGTCCCTCAGCTCTTCAGGTCAAGTTAAGTGCTCTACGACTTTAGATACAGCACCACTTCTGATTTCCAGTGGTTAATTGAAGATAAGCGTCTCATGGACTTTCCTGACCAGGCTGGCTTTGAACCACAATCCTCTGGTCTCAACCTATTGAGTAGCTAGGATTACAGGCATGGGCCACCAACACCTCGCTCATATTTGCATTTATTGCAGTTAATGACACTAAGTAGACAAAGAATGGAAATCTGAATCAAATGATGTGACATTGTAGCTTTTCAGAAAAATTGAGATAGCAATAAATATGTCCTCCTTTTCCATTTTGTTATATTAATGGCTCATGAGCTATGGAAACCTTACATTAGCATTCTCTTACATATGTGAAGGTGTATTTAGTATCAGGAAATGTTCATAGAGATATAGAGAAAGACAGATTTTTAGAAAACAAAGGAGATCAGGTATGAAAGAACAGCAAAAGAGATACATTTATCACCCAGAGATTAAGAACTAGCTTAAGAGATTTAGAATGCTAAAGGCAATGAGCAATAACCTTGGTTGATAACTAATTCTTCAATAACCAAAAATGGTTCCCTAGAACGCTTTCTGCTATATCTTAGTTACTATTATTTATTCCTTCCACCTGGAGTTATTCCTTCTCTTCTGTCAAAACTGTTAGTTAGCCGCTGCTTTTTGGTGCTATGACTGGCCTACAAAGTTTCCAAATCTCAGTTTACCCTTCTCATTGTGATTAGCAGTGACAACTGAAAAGCCTGGAATCTTTGAATTTACAGAATTAATCTTCACCTGATATCTAAGCCCATTCCTGGCATTAACTGTCATGACCTAATGAAAAAACATTTTTTTCAAAACAGTATCGTAATATAAGTAAAGTACATGAATTAGGGACTATTGTCAGGTATCAGTATGGAAGGAGGAATTATATATTTCAAGTATGGGTTCTTTATTTTGCATTTAATAACTAAATGTTTATTGTTGCTTCTGTTGTTGTTGTTGTTGTTTTGCCAGTCCTGGGGCTTAAACTCAGGACTAGGGAATTATTCCTCAGCTTTTTTGTTGTTGTTGTTCAAGGCTAACACTCTACCACTTGAGGCACAGCACCACTTCCAGTGTTTCTTTTTCTGTTTTTGTGGTACTGAGGAATTAAACCCAGGGTTTTGTGCATGCTAGGCAATCACCGTACCATAAAACCACATTCACAGAGCCCTAAATGACTTCCTTAAAATGGCATTACATTTTCATTCCATAACTATATATCATAATTTTGGCCAGAAATTTTTGCTAGACAAGGACTTTGAACATAATACTAAGTCCAACAAGGCTAGATGTACAATGAATGACTGTCATGGTCTAGCCATGGACAAAGGGCCTTACCTCATGGAGCTGGTACAACAGACTGAACGAGACAGCTCCTGGCCCACAGCCCACCTCCAGAATTAGAGGATCTCTAATTCTGGAGCCACAAGGGGATGCTGGCCTCCTCCTCCAGCACCCATTCTATCAGTTCCTTAGAGAGAGAGAGAGAGAGAGAGAGAGAGAGAGAGAGAGAGAGAAGGTCAGAATTACACTTAAGGCAGGTGCCAGTGGCTCAGGCCTCTAATCCTAACTACACAGGAAGCTGAGATGTGAGGATCATGATTCATAGCCTGCCCAGGCAGGAACATCTGTGAGACTCATCTCCAAAAGAACCACCAAAAAACCGGAAGTGGTGCTGTGACTCAATTGGTAGAGTGCTAGCCTTGAGCTGTGAAGCTTGGGAACAACAACCAGTCCCAGAGTTTGAGCCCCATGACTGACAAGAAGTGGACCTTCCCATCACATGAAGTGGACTGAATAGCACTCATTGTCCTAAAGAGCATGGCAGAGAAGTCAGACCAAGCTTCTTGTCAGCTGGGAGTCATGAGTAGGTCACCTGGTTTCTCTGTGCCTAAGTTTCTCCAGTTGCAAAACTGAACAAAGTGAAGGATTCCCTTCCTCATAGGGGTAGAGTAATAATGAAAGAGAGCCATGTTTTTTTTTCATAATCCCATACCAGTCGCCCCATTAATAACACACACCATCTAAGCCCTTTCCAGGTATCTTCCTGTCATATGCTCACAGAATTGCTGAGAACAGGATCTGACAGCCCCTCCCTCTGTACCTGGCCCTGCTCTAGAGATCCCTGTGTATTAATCCCTTGTTTCCTCAAAACTGTCCCATGATGATACTGAGGTCCAATAGTTGAGGCCCTACCCCGAGCTTCACCTGTGGTCAAGAATCAGCTGCCATGGACTGAGTTTGGGATATTCCATCTAAACCATTGACTGAGCATGGTGCTACATGTCTATCATCCCAACTACAGAGGACCGGGCCTGGTGGCACATGCCCATCACAGATAGGAGTACCACGATCCAGCCCAGCCTGAGCATATATGAAGTCTTAATCTCGGAAATGCCCGACAGAAAAGCTTGGCTCGCATGGTCAAATACGTGAGTGGCAAGCCTAAGGCCTTGAGGTCAAACCCTAATATACCAAAAAGAACCAGAGGCCCAGTGCCAGAGGCTCATGCCTATAATCCTAGATCTGAAAATCACAGCTCAAGATTTAAAATAGGGTTTGCCTGCCTATCAGACGTCATGATGAGAAGACCCAAAGTCTGACCTATGCTGTTGCACTCCATATTAGCAGGGCTCACATCCTTACTAAGTTCTCTGTCTCCTGGGAAACCAATCCCTAAGCGCCGCACTCCCAGGTCCTCCCAAGCTTCCACTGTTACCAACCAGGCCCAAGGGAGTACACAGCTCCAGGGCACACAGATCCCTTGTTCTTCTAATTTAATATTGCTGAGTCCCCTTCAAGCGTCTTACCCTTTCAGGCCCCCAGACCTCAGCTGTGAAGCCCATGCACCCCTCAAAGATAGCAGGTAGAAGTTACCAAAGCATCCAGCCTCCATGTTACAACCCGCTTCTACACACAAACACACTCATTCAGACTGGTGAGAGAAGGCTCGTCCATGCAGTACCTGCAATTTGCCAACTGATCAGTCACTTGAGCACAGTCAGTCTGTACAAGGAGAAAGATCATCTATCTCTCTGTCTCTCTGTCTCTCTCTCTGTCTCTCTGTCTCTCTGTCTCTCTGTCTCTCTCTGTCTCTGTCTGTCTGTCTGTATGTCTGTCTCTCTCTCACACTCTCTCTCTCTCTCTCTCTCTCTCTCTCACACACACACACACCGACTCAGAACAGTGCCTCTCTTGAGTTTGTTGGAGACCAGATGGACCGGGAGGACCAGCATAAGCTGGCAGAGCTGGGAAATGTGATCACCTGGAAGAACTGTTGACAGCTGGGAGGGGTTGAAAGTCCACGTGTATGTGTTTGTGTGTGTGAGTGTGGAGGGATGTTCCCCCCAGATATTATCCTTCTGTTTTGACCCCTGCACCCTCACCTCCCTACTGGGCTTTTCTGGAACCCTCTTCACATGAAAGTGTGACCAAGCACAAAAGACAAGGGCTCACACAACAAGGGGTTGTTTATCTTCTGTATCCAGCACCCCCCACCCCCAGAGAAAAGGATAAGACCCCAAAAGGCAGATGTGGACATGCTGCTCCCCGTCTCTGACTAAAGCCACCAAGTTCCCACCAGGGAAAGGAAGGGTGCAGACTCACTGCTATGAGTCTCCCACTGTTCCAGGCCAGAGGTTCTGTGGCTCCCACTCCTCACCCAACCCTGTATTTCCCCATTTCCTAGGACACTGGCTGCTAGGGATAGTTTGGGGTCCTCAGGTCTACACCCACACCCACCCCTGGGGCACATTTTTGGCAGGACCTGGGCCAGACTGTGGGACATGGGAGAGGCACAGTTTTGGGGAAAGGGTGGAGGATATGGGGTCACGGGGTGTGGGCATGTGCGGCAGCCACTCACATATGGCACTGGGAGAAGCTACTGGCAGCTGCTCTGGGTGGGGTGAGCAGTGATGGCAGAGGCATGACGGACACTCAGGCCCAGAGCAGAGGACACAGGGGCAAGGACCATGTCAGGGATGCCAGCCGGCAGCACACCAATGCACCATTGCCTGAGGACTTCAAGAACACTGCGGATCTGAGCCAGTAGTACCACCTTTGAAATGCTGTGCTGTGGGGAAATGAGGGAGGGGGCCAGGGTGCGGGCCGGCCTGTGTCGAGTTTGAGCAAAGCCTCTCCACCTAGGCCTCAAGTCTCTTACTCACTATTTAGCCAACTCTACATTCCTCAACTGCTGGTAGTGATTTCATTCA
The DNA here is from genome assembly GCF_019054845.1 of Dipodomys spectabilis. Taxonomy (NCBI): domain Eukaryota; kingdom Metazoa; phylum Chordata; class Mammalia; order Rodentia; family Heteromyidae; genus Dipodomys; species Dipodomys spectabilis. The sequence goes on along the minus strand of NW_024871013.1, from coordinate 473,979 downwards.
ACAGAGGGAAAACCAGTGCTACAGGGAATCATGGAATGTGGGCGTGGCTGCCATTCTTGTATCCCATTGGGCAGAAAGAACCATGAAATAAAGGGGGTGTGGCCAGAATCCTGTGATGCAGGCAGAATGGGCAGAGTCAAGGTTACAGCAGCCCCTTTTCCAGGGAACTCTGTCCAACCATTTGGGGACAAGAGGGTGACCTTATTTACCCAGATGGCTGCACAGATTGTTGTGTATGTCTGTTTGCTGCCAGTCCTGGACCTTGAACTTGGGATCTGGGCACAATCCATGAGCTGCTTTTGCTCAAGGCTAGCCCTCTACCACTGGAGACACACATCTCTACTTCTGGCTTTGCTGGCACTCAAGTTGGAAAGGGGTCTCAAGGACTTTCCTGACTAGGGCGACTTTGACCATGATCCTCCTATCACAGTCTTGTAAGTATCAAGGAGAGCTGGTGAGAGCCACTGGTGCCTGTCTACTCATTGGTCTTGCTGATTTTCTTGGATAGACCGGAGAGTTCCCCATCCCTGGGTTTCAGTGGTAGGAGTTGGAGCCCACAGTTTGAATCTTGGTCCTGCCACCTCCAAATGGCAGGAGATGCTAAGAAACTCATTCTTATTCATATGATTATCAATGAAATGTGATGTATGTCATGATTGAATGGGCAGTTCTTGAATGATTCTAGGATAAAATTATTCACAATTATATTATAGGACACTGGTTGATACTTTATGAAGCATTTAAACAACCCCATTCATTAAACGGAGGCATAATGAAATACTTAAGAATTGGGCCTCAGATATTATAAAGGTGTTATTTTTTCTGCCAGGACTGAAATTTTATCTCATGGTCTGGGTAACACTGTTGCACTGTGAGGGAAGGGGAAGCTTGCCTCCTTGAAGTCAAAAAATTCAAGTCTGTTCCTTAGGCATGAAATCGATCCTCACCACTAGAAAACATCCTATTTGTGTACATTTTAAATATATGATTTATATTTATATACATATGTTGACTCCATATTTTGTTCAGTGTCTTAATTTATTTTATTTTTTGTTTTATTCATGTATTGACTTCATTTGATTGACTATTATGACACATAGAACAGTGATTGCATTGATTACATAGGATAGAGTCTGCATATTTATTCCACTTCATACCTGACACTCAGGACTTTTACAAAAAAGGAAAACATGTGTTACCATCAGCTTCGTACTCCACAATTCATTTTTTGGGAATGCTGGCATCTGAACTCACAGCCTACAATGCCCAATTAATGAATGGGTGAGTGTCAGCATGCCATTCTGGGGCAAATTTAGCTGACAGGCAGTTCCCAGGACCTAAGATTGAGCCCTAGGGGTTGACAAAATAAGAACAGATTGACAAGCAGATGGTAGTACACTAATAAATATATTTCTTTATAGAGTGCCAGAGATGTCTATACATTATTCAATTATATAGATTACATTCCTACCAATTTTTGGGTATTTATTATGCCTCCATGTAATTAACGTTATTGTTTTCATCCTTAACAAACTAAGTAAATCAGTGTCCTGAAATTATTGCATTCCTGTAAGTAATAATATTCTTTTAATACTTTGTAAATATTAAATGAAATCAGTCTCCTGAAATCATGCTGTCTTATTTTATAGGAGCATCATCCACTATCAACTCATTCAACAGTGACATTGATAACATTCGAATGTTATTCCTATGGATGGGAAGGAGTCTCTTATTATCTCCTGCCATTGATTGGTGTCAGGATGGGGATTCGAAATCAGAGCGTACATTGCCACGTGGACCTATGGCTTCCCGAATAGCCCAACAACCTTCAGCAATTCAAGGTGAAGTACCCTTTGCAACAGTGTCATTCAGAACTAGGACGGTAACCGTGCAAAGGAAGAAATCATAAAAAGTCCATCTCGCCGCATTTTTTTCTGTGCAATTTTTTCCATACAAGGCCTGGGGGTCTAGGATCCCAGGATCAGTTGTGGGTCCAGTGGCTGCACCCCAGCATAGGGTGATCATAGGCTGAGGCAGAGTTTCCATGACTTTAATTCAAGCCATTTGTTGAGCAAAAAACAAAAAAAATAAATAAATAAAAGAAATTAGCTCCCAGTATTGCTATTCACCCCTTTTATTCGGCCAGGCTTTGGATTTGAACTCAGGGTCTGGGTAAATCTGCAGTACTATGGAAGAAGGGGAAGCTCACCAAACTTGAAGATAAGAAAGTCAGGCCTGTACTCTAGGCCTGAATTCAGGCCCAGGCATGGAAAACAGACTTTTTATATACATTGTAAAGCCAGGATTTGTACTTACCTATGGATGTTCAGTCCATACGCGTTTGGTGTGGTTGTTCCTTGTACTTTTTCATTTATTCATTTATTTACTGTTGATTTTACTATGATAATACCCATTCCGTTTATTACATTGAGAGCATCCTATAACATGGCATCCAGATTTGTAGACATATTCTCCATCATGCCTCACACCCAGGACTCTCAGAGAAAAAGAAAAAATGTTTCACACTCTGCTTACTGCATGATCCAATTGTTGGTAGTGCTGGGATCTGAACTCAGGGCATAGCAGGACCAATTGGTGAATACTTCAAGGTGAACACACCAGTCTGTGAGCAACTACGGAGTTAGGCCATACCCAGGATTTGCTATTGATCCCTAGGGTGGCCACGATACTCATAAATTCATTATTTAAACATAGGATCTATATTTACATAGGTGTGGACAGCATCTTGCATTTGGTGTACTTCTCCTTATTTTCTGCCTTATCCATGGAAGTATTGTGTATTTTACTGAATATTTTGACAAGTGCTTACATGTATGACAGCCTATTGCCATGGCTACAGGATTTTCTGTTCATTCTCCATCCTAGCTGAGACCCAGGACTTTCACAGGAAAAGAAAACAGGTGAATCGATGGGCTTCTCACATCAGGATTAATCTTTTGGCAGTGTTGGGATTTGAATTCAGGGGCTAGCAGGCCCAAATGGGGAAAGGGTCAAGGTCAGGCCACCAGCCTGTGAGAAACGGAGGAGATACACCATTCTCAGTACCTGACATTGAGTCCCAAGGAGGGCCAGATAGTCAAAAATTCATATTTTAAACGTAGGATCTATATTTACATACATATGTGGACAGCATCTTCCATTCAGCGCACTTTTCCTTATTTTTTGTCTAATTCATGGAGCTTTTGTGTATTTTACTGAGTATGGTGACAGGTATAAGTGTGCTGACATGGATGACAAACTGTTCTCATGGTTATAGGGTTGCCTATGCATTCTCCATCCTAGTTGAGACCTGGGATTTTCACAAGAGAGGAAATCATGTGCAAGACCTGGCTTCTGACAGGACAATGAATCTTTGCTCAGTGCTAGGATTTAAACTGAGGTCTGGGTAGCTCTGTTTCACTTTGGGGGTAGGAGAACCTCACCATCCTTGAAGACTAGAATGTTAGGCCTGGTTCAGGGCCTGATTTGAAGCCCCAGAACTGGACAAAATAACAGGCCCACCTTGTTTAAACATAAGATCCCTCTTTACCTACAGGTGTGGTATGGATCTTGCATTCAGTGTAGTTATTCTTTTTATTTTGTGTTTTATTCATGGATGTATTCTGTATTTTATTAAGAATTGTGATAGATTTAACTGTGCTAACATGGATGATAAACTATTCCCATGGCTATAGAGTTGCCTATATAGAATTCTCCATCCTCGCTGAGACCCAGGACTTTCACAGGACAGGAAAACAGGTGGATTGATTGGCTTCTCCCATCAAGGTGAATCTTTTGACAGTGATGAGATTTGAAGTCAAGGCCTATCAGGCCAAATTGCTGAATGGATCATGGTGAACCCACCAGCCTGTGAGCCACTAAGGAGCTAGGCCATCCCAAGGACCTGAGATGGAGCCCTGGTGGGGGCCAATATAGTCATAAATTCATCATTTAAACAGAGGATCTATATTTCAATACATGGGTGGGTAGCATCTTGCATTTGGTGTAGTCATTCTCTTTATTTTGTGTCTCATTCATTGATGTATTGTGTATTTTCCTGAGTACAGGATGACAGATATAACTGTGATGACCTAGGGGACAACCTGTTCCCATGAGTATAGAGTTGCTTATGCATTCTCCATCCTAGCTGATACCCAGGACTTGCACAGCACAGGAAATCAGGTCTAACGACTGGCTTCTCACATCAGGGTGAATTTTTGGCAGTGCTGTGATTCGAACTTTGGGCCTAGGAGGACCAACTGCCCAATGGGTTCATATGAGCACACCAGTCTGTGAGCCACTAAGGAGCTGGGTCTTTGCCAGGAACAGAGATTGAGCCCCAGGGAGGCCACAATAATCCTGAATGCATCATTTAAACATGGGATGTATATTCACATCCATGTGTGAACTGCATTGTGCATTTAGAGTAGTTATTCTGTTTTGTATGCTATTCATGGATGTATTGTGTATTTTCTTGAGTATATGATGACAAGTAGAACGGAACTGACATGGATAACAACCTATTTCCCTGGCCACAACATAGCCCATGCATTCTCCATCCTAGCTGAGACCCAGGACTTACACAGGAAAGGAAAACAGGTGCAACAATTGGCTTCTCACATCAGGATGAATTTTTGGCACTGCTGGGATCTGAACTTTGTGCCTAGCAGGCCCAATTGACGAATGGGTCCATGTGAGCACACCAGCCTATGAGCCACTAAGGAGCAAAGCCATTCCCAGGACCTGAGATTGAGCCCCCAGGTGTGTGTGTGGGGGGGGGGGCATCGGGAGGGCACACAACAGTCATCCATTCATAAGTTGAAGGTGGTATGAAAATAAGTACATATTTGTATGGAGTAGGAGAGACAGTGACCTGTGTTGGAATCCAATCTACAATGTGTCTACTGATTCATGGATATTTCCAGATGCCTCCATTTCATGACTGTCATTATTGTCATGCTTAATCACCACTTCTTCACAAATAAGTGATACCCCATGAATCTTGCCTAACATTTCCTACTGACATCATGCAGAAACTACTCATTCAAGGATGAGATTCATTGTATTCCATGATTTTCCTGGTCCAGAAACTAGTATATCAGGATTTCCTGCCATTGCCTTCTCATAGGACGTCTGAATTCAAGCCTCAGGTGTGGAAAACTTACTCCTTACATACATTTTAAAGATAGAATTTATACTTCTATTCAGATGCTCAATACATATCGTGTGTGGTGTGGTCAGATTTATACTTCCATACAGATGTTCAGTCCATATTGTGTTTGGTGTGGTTATTAATTTTATTTCTTGTTTTATTCATTTATTTACCATTCATTTTATTGACTCTGATGACACGTATGCCATTTATTACATTGTTTACATTCTATCACATAGCATCTAGATTTGTAGATGTGTTCTCCATCATGCCTGACACCCAGGACTCTCCCAAAAAAGGAAAATATGTGACACACTCAGATTTTCAATCAAAAATTAAATTTTTGACAATACTGGGATCTGAACTCAGGGCCTAGCAGGCCCAATTCATGAATGTGTGAGTATGAGCACGGAAGCCTCTAGCCAATGACGCAGTCAGGTGATTCCCAGGCACTGAGATCAAGCCTCAAGTTTGGCCAAAAGAGCAATACATAGATAGGCAGACAGTGGGATACAAATAAATATATAGCGTTGAGAACATGGCTCAGAGGTAGAACGCTTGCCTTGCATGCATGAGGCCCTGGGTTCGATTCCCCAGCACCACATAAGAAAAAGAAAAAAGAGCCGGAAGTGGCGCTGTGGTTCAAGTGGTAGATTGCTAGTCTTCAGCTGAAGAGAAGAGGGACAGAGCCCAAGCCCAGAGTTCAGGCCCCACGACTGGACCCCCACCCCCAAAAAATAAATAAATATTTATTAGTAAAGAGTGTCAGAACCGTCTATCTATGATTGAATGACATCTACTACATCCCTACCAACTCTTAGGTATTTATTATATTGCCATTGAAATAATATTATTCTTTTCATGTTTAATAAACTATTAAGATCAATTAGCATCGTAGGATTATTGCCTCTATTTTAGACTAGACAAATGCAGGAACTACTCTTTCAATCGGTATTCCTTTGCATAGGAACAAGTCTTTTGTGATCTCCTGCCATTGGTAGGTGTAAGAATCAGGATTAGAACCCAGGGCTGATGTTGTCATTTTGGATTATGGCTTTCCTGATTGCCTGCCAGCCATCAGCAATGTTAGGTCAGATCCACTTTGCAACTGTGTCATTCAGAACCAGGATGGTGACTGTGCAAAGAAAAAATTGTAAAAAAAACCCCAGCTCACCACTTTTTATGCTGTTCTGCTTTTTTTTTTTTTACTTCCTGCAAGCCCACTGGGCCTAGAGTCCCAGGATCAGCTATGGATCCGGAGGCTGCACCCCAGCCTAGGAAGATCAAAGTTGAGGCAGAGTTGCCAAGACCTGAGTTCAAGCCACGTGTTTGGCAAAATTAACTAGCTAACTAACTAACTAACTAACTAAATTAAAAAAAATAAAGCTCCATGGTTTGAAATTTCTGCCAGTTTTCTTTCCTAGCCTGACATTTCAATTTAGCGTCTGGTAAATCCGTAGCAATGTGAGGGAAGGTGCAGAGTTGCCAGTACTTGAGTTCAAACCCCATGCCAAGCCAAAAATAAATAAGTCACTGAGCTCGACATTGAAAGGTGGTTGTGGAGATGGGAGGGAAGGGATAGTGGGAAAACAAAGAGGCAACAATGCTCAATACGAAATGTTCTCATTACTTAGCTCATGTAACTGTAACCCCTCTGTACAACATTTTTACAATTAAAAAATGTACAAAAACTAATGAGGTGCTCAAGAAGCACTTTGGGGATAATGGAAGGGTATCTGAACACTGTACAAAATTCTACACTGCTTTTTTTAATGTTCAGTATGGAACTGAATAAACATAACTGCTTCCATTACAAACATTAAGTCACTGTCTTGGAACTGGGGCCAATATTTCTGCTACTGATGGGTTTTGAGATCACCGTCCAGGTAACTCTTTTACACCATTTGTGAAGGGGAAGCTCACTGTCCTTGAGGAAAAAAAAAATTCAAGCTAGAGTTGCCAGGGCCTGAATTAAGGCCCTGCAATGGAAAAGGTATTTATATACATGTGTAATATTTGATATATATGTACATATGTATGTTTGTTTCATATTATGATTATTATTATTGATTTTGTATTTATTTTTATTTTATACATTTTATTTTTATGGTATTTAGTATTATTATAAACATAATATTTATTATGTTTTGTACATCTATTATAAAATTATACACAATAATTTAGGACATTGACTCATTTTTCATTAATACTTTATTAAGTGTTGAATCATGATACATAATTAAATTGAACCATTAGTCACATTCAACATGTGTTTAGAGTCTGCCACCAGTATGAGATTTGTCTTATCTTTGGACAACTTCCTATAGGGATTTTTTCAGATGATTTATACTCTGAAGCCTTTTCTTGAGGATAGGCAAATTGAGGGATAAAATTGTAAGCTTGGGGCTGGGAATGTGGCTTAGTGGTAGAGAGCTTGCTCAGCATGCATGAATGCCAGGGTTTGAATCCTCAGTGCCACATAGTCAGAAAAAGCCAGAAGCTGTGGAATGGCTCAAGTGGTAGAGTGCTAGGCTTGAGATAAAGGAGCTCAAAGACAGTACCCAGGTCCAAGTTCAAGCCCCAGGTCTGGCAAAAACAATAGGCCAGACGCCGATGGCTCATACATGGAATCGTTCCATCTCAGGAGGCTGAGATATGAAGACCACAGTTTGAAGACAGCCTCGGGATGGAAAGCCTGTTAGACTCTTACCTACAATGAACCCCAAAAGACTCCATGGGGCCCTGTGAGTCTAGTGGCAGAGTGTTCACCTTGAGCTGAAGGGCTCAGGGACGGTGCCCAGGCTTAGATTTGAGAGACACAACTGGAAAAATAGTGAGGGATAATCAAAGTCCTTTTCCTATTTGCTAATTATGAGAATATTTTCTGGAAAATGAACTCTGATGTACAACAGAATTGGAGTCTGAGCTCAAGGTTCAAGTATAGTATATCCATATTCGCAGCATCTCAGACTCTAGCATTATAACCTTGTGTCCTACAGGGTTCTGAATGGTCTATTGTTGAAGGGCTTAATATACTCCCCAAGCTCTATTTGATAAGCAGTTGACTTGTATTGTCAATGTTACTACAGTTCTGAACCTAGCAGAGAACCAATAGCTCATGTCCATCACCCTAGCTCAGGAGACCGAGGTCTCAGGATCACAGGGTGAAGCCAGCCAGGGCAGGAAAGTCTATGACACTCTGACTTCTGCTTCTGAAAGGTGTGTTTCCTCTGTTTCCCTTGGTGATAAGAAGTTACTTGCACTCTCAATGTTCTTAGATTTCTCGAGCTATAGAAGTAGGAAAGAAATATCATTGACCCATCCTGGGTTCAAATGAAGTTCTCAGGATGCAAGACCTAGCTCTGTTAGCAGATGAAGTCCAATGTAACACTGTATTTGAAGGACAGAAACCAGTTGCAAAGGCCAGGCTAGGTGCAGAGCCCTCGGCCTGCAGGATTAGGAGGCAGAATGTACACACTCAACAACAGGGAACTGAGCTGCAAAAACACTTATTCACTCCAGGCACAGGCAGCAACGGGGGAAAACCTGTAACATTTATTACAGTTACACCAGGGTCAGGCTTTTCTCAGCTTCTTCAAACAAGGACTAATTAACCTTCCTCCCTCAGGTGAAGGGAGACTCAGTCTATCTTTAGTTAGCAATAGAGAGCCAGATTAGTGGGGGAGAGGGAAGGAACAGAGTAGAAAAACCCTGTTCTCTGGTCTTAGGGACTGGGTTTTTGTTGGTTTTTTTTTTTTTTTTTTTGCCCGTCACGGGGCTTGAACTCTGGGCCTGGGCGCTATCTCAAGGCAAGCGCTCTACAACTTGAGCCACAGTGCCACTTCTGCTTATGTGGTGCTGAGAAATCGAACCCAGGGCCTCATGCTTGCAAGGCAAGCACTCTACTACTGAGCCACTTTCCCAGCCCCGGGTTTTTGACTCTCCATCTATCAGATTTGAAGGCCCTTCTTCATCTCTGCAAATCCATTCTTCTTCCTTCATTCTCCACATCATTAATGCAAATCCCCAGTCCAAGGAGAAGCAGGGTCTTTCTTCTTCTGTCTCCAAGCACCTGATTCTGCCCTCGTGACTCTGGGGGCTCTTGGCTACCTGAGTAGTGGACCAGAGACCATCTCCCTGCTCTGTGGTTGTGTGAAGGTGATGCTGGTTTCCTGGCACACTACAGAAGACTTGATGATTGGGAAGTGTTCCCTTCTTTTCCTGCCACCCAAAACCAGATTCATCTATCAACTTTCTTTTTTCTATCATCTTTCTCTCTTTCTTTCTTTCTTTCTTTCTCTCTTTCTTTCTTTCTCTTTCTTTCTCTGTTTCTTTCTCTCTTTCTTTCTCTCTTTCTTTCTTTCTTTCTTTCTTTCTTTCTTTCTTTCTTTCTTTCTTTCTTCCTTCCTTTCTTTCTTTCTCTCTCTCTCTCTCTTTCTTTCTTTCTTTCTTTTTCTACCTACCTACCTACCTACCAACCTACCTACATACCTATCTAGCTATCCCTTTTCCAGTCCTTGGGTTGAACTCAAGGCCTAGGCACTGTGTACAGCTCTCTGCTACTTGAGCCACAGCACCAATTCTGGGTTTTTCTGTGTATGTGCTGCTGAGGAATCGAACCCAGGGCTTCTTGCATGCTAGGTAAAAACTCTCTCACTAATCCACATTCCCAGCCCCCTCATATTTTTCTTAATGGTAGTTTTACCTAAGTATGCTACCATTTTAAGTTCGCAAGTTTAATTTTCTGAATACCAGTTACTTCTATGAAACCTGATTTTCTCTTCCTCTGCCTGATTTTTGACTGTTCCTGTATTGGTCTCATAATAAAATGTAAATAAATGCTGCTGAAAGCTTAAGTGTGCATCATATAAGGACACAGGCCTGGAAACCTGGAAGAGAAAAGCGATGGGCCTGAAATGAAGAGAATGATGTAGTGTGCACAATTACAATATCTGAAAAGTAAACCAGTGAATAAAAGCAGAATCATTGCATAGGTATGTTTGCACTCGGGGAGGTAATATATATACACACATAAGTAGGTAGGGTACTGATACATAAACTTGGCCTTCTCTTTTTGAATGTTTTGTGGCCATCCTAAGACTTAAACTCAGGGCCTGATGTGTTCCTGAGCTGTTTTGCTCAAGGCTGAGGCTCTACCACCACCACAGCTCCACTTCCAGCCATCTGGCCATTAATTGGACATAAGCAACTCCCAGGCTTTCCTGCCTGGTCTGCCTTGTATCTCCGGCTCGGTTTTCATTCTCAAAGCTGGAGCTCTACCCTCTGGGCCTCTGATACACTTCTGTTTCTGTGGTGGTTTATTGGAGACAAGAGTCTCACAGACTTTCCTGCTCAGCTGGCTTTGAATGGCAATCTCTCACTAGGCTTCAAGTGGCTTTATTCAGGGATTCGCCAGAGAGCCACTCCACACAAACCTTTAGTCTAAATCTTGAGAGGTACTACAGAAAAATGGAAACATGAAAATGCTACTAGTGTGTTTTAGATACTTAATGTTGGAGACACAAAACACTCATAATTATTAGTTCATTTTATAGGCAAAAGGAGCAATGCAGACAGTATGAAGATCGCTCCAGCTTTCAGTCCTCACATCCTGAGACAGTAAATTCACTGCAGCTCAATGCTAACTGACAGAACTGGCATGTCCTGTGGATATTTGCTCCCAAATCCTCTGACACTCATTTCTCACTTTTGGCCTCAAATTTGTGACTAGATGGTAAGATGAGGAGAGAAAATCCTTCTCAGTGAAATCAGCTATAAAGAACATTGGAGTAGTTTACTTATAAATTCAAACCATTGGAATGACCATGTTAAGAAGTCAAATTGTCACGGTGAAAAAATGAAGAAGTAAATTTGTATTTTTTAATTTTTGCCTGCCATGGGGCTTGAACACTGGGACTGGTCATTGTCCTTTTGCTTTTCAGCTCAAGGTGAGTGTTCTACCAATTAAGCCACGGTGTCACATCCCCATTTGTTAGGAAATGAAAAGACTTGGAAAAATTTATATTAAGTGAAATAAGCCAGGCCCAAAGAAATATAGGTCCCATGGTTCCCCTTATTTGTCATAACTAATATATGTCTGAGACAAACAGAAACTGTCAGATAACTTGATGTTAGTTGAAATGAATCCCACAATAAGGATTCAAATGTTTTTCTTACTTGCAATTGTTACCAACATATTTATAAGATGATTTCTTTGTTGCTTTGTATGTATGTCCACCATCGTATAAGCCCTGCTTTCACTGTATTTGATGTTGATATAATTTGTGGAGGCAAAGGGAAAAAAACACACTGCTTAAATAGGGTTAGAGGTGAACCCATTACACAATTAGATGTAGAAGACATTATGTCGAAAAACGAATTTTACAACTTTGGTGGTGTGGAGGGTTTGGGGAGTGGGGATACGGGTAATAGAGGGGTGTGGGGTGGGGAGGTGGAGAGGTGAAGGGATGGTATGGGGAAACAAAGGAGCAGACAACAATGCTTGATAAGAAATGTACTCATTATCTTGCCCATGTAGTTGTAACTCCTCTGTATGGTATTTTCACAATAATAAAAAAATTAAAAATTAAAAAAATGAAGAAGAAAAGAAAGAATGTGCCAGTGGCTGCTGACGGTAATCCCCGCTCCTCAGGAGGCTGAGATGTAGAGAATCTGAATTTGAATCCAAACAGCTTAGGAAAGTCCATGACACTATTATTTCTAAGAGATCACAGAAAAACCCAGAAATGAGGCTGTGACTTAAGCTTAATGCAGTACCCTTGAGCAAAAGGAGCTCAGGGACAACACCTAGGCTCATAGTTCAACCCCGGGACCTGCCCCCTCAAAAAGAGCCTGTACTTCTATGTCTTTGTGTATGTATGGATGTATTCCTATTGGTGAAGCTCCTGAGTAGCTATGATGAATGGCACCAAGCTAGAAAATTTGTTTTCAATACAATGAGTTCATAACACAGAGACTTCTTTCCAGACAGTGCATGTTCCGGGGCTTCCTTCACTGTTTCTTGTGGGTTTCTCTGTATCCCAGGATTGCTGGAAGAAGTCGCTCTCATTGTCTGGACAGGCAGACAATAAGCCTCAGTCCTGTACCACTGGGTAACAAACAAATCCATCTGGGTCAGATAGTGAGGAAGAGTGTGGGCGGGCTCTGAAGGTCAGGAGAAAAAGGCCTCTTTGTACTCCAAGTTATGTCTATCCCCAGTGCTCTCTCTTAAAATGAAGCCTTCATTTGTGCTACCTCCCATGCCAGGCCAAGTTCTGTGCATTTATCCTGCCTTTGTGGGACTATATTCCGGTGTTCAGATACATGCTCAATAAAATTCAGGAGTTCTTCTGGCAGACAGTTAGGGCACTGAACCTAATGAAATGTTTCATTGCTGGCGATGATGCGCCTATGATGCCTCTCCTAGGTTTCCAGAAGCTTGGGAAATCCAAGCACATGTCTGATATCAGAAAGCTTCCTGTCAGATAAGGCTGGTGAAGCTCATCAGGTTTTGAAACTTTTGGCCTCTCCTAGTTGTGCCCTGAGTGGCTGGGTTTTGGGGTTAAACACAAGGCCTGGGTGCTGACCATGAGCTCTGAGCAGAAGTGTAGTCCTTTACCAGTTTGTGTCACAGCTTCACTTCTGCTTTCTCTCTCTCTCTCTCTCTCTCTCTCTCTCTCTCTCTCTCTCTCTCTCTCTCTCTCTCTCTCTCTCTCTCTCTCTCTCTCTTTCTCTGTGTGTGTGTATGTATGTGCATACACTAGTCCTGGAGCTTGAACTGAGGACCTGAGTACTGTACTTAGTTTCTCTCATGCAAGGATTGCCCTCTCCTACATGAATCAGGGCTACTTCAGGTCTTTTCCTAGTGATGTGGCCCTGAGAAATCAAGCCCAAGGTTTCATATATGCAAAGCACTCTACCCACAAGGCACATTCCTAGCCCTCTAGTTACGTTTTTGTTAGTTTATTTCTGTCTTTTTTTGTTTTTGTCAGTTGTAGGAGTTGAAGTCTGGGCCTGGGTGCTGTCCCTGAGCAATTCAGCTCAAATCTTGTGCTCTACCACTTGAGCCACAGAGTCACTTCAGGTTTTCTAGTGGTTCATTGGAGCTAAGTGTCTCAAGGACTTTCCTGCCCAAATTAGCTTTGAACCATGATCTTCAGATCTCATCCTCGCGTGTAGCTAGGATGACCGGCATGACCCAAAAACACCCACCTTCCACTTCAGGTTTCTTAGTGGTGAGTGGGAGATAATAGTCTCATGGTATATTTTATGTCCGTGATAATTTGGAACCCAGATCCTCAGATCTCAACTTCCTGAGACGGCAGGATGACAGACCTCGACTATAGGACCCTAAGCTGTGGCACTTTGCTCCAATGGGGTCATTGGTTCCATGTGGTGGATTGCTAGCCATGAGCCCAAGAAGTAACAGTCAGTGCGTAGGCCTTGATTTCAAGGTTCATGACTGAGAAAATAACAAAACAAACAATTGTCTACAGTAGACAACTCATTAGTTTTCAGTAATACATAATTTTGTCCCTGCCATGGGGACCTATCTGAGCCTCAATATTCTTGTCTGCATAATCATCTTAGTTGTGGAGCTCTTACAAGGACAGGAAGAAAGAATTCACCCTTTGAAGGAGGACAAAACACATAACATTATTTACAGGACTCAGCACACAGCATCCTGTGAAAGACTCAGCACCCAGCACCCAATGAAGGACTCAGCACACTACACACTGTGAAGGACTCAGCACGTAACATCTTGTGCAAGAGTCAACACACAGCACTCCATGAAGGACCCAGCACCCCAGGAAGGACTCATCACATAGCTGTATCCCACAAGCTGTCATTAGTACTAGGGTGCTTTCATCAGTATTGCCATTCTTTCAGAAACACATCACAAAGTGCACAAAGTTCACATCTAATGATTCAGAGGAGTGGGTTTTTTGTGTGTGGGGGGGTCAGCCATGGAGATTGTACTGCCCTAAGAGATTTTGTTTAAGGCTAGAGCTCTACCACTTTGAGCCACAGATCAGAGTTTCACAGACATCCTGCCAGGGCTGGGTTTTAAACCCACCAATGTCAGATCTCAGCCCCCGAGTATCTTGGATGACAGGGGTGAGCGAGCCAGCAGACATCTGATTCCGTGGCTGGGTTCCAGTGGTATACCTCTGGCTAAATCAGATTAGATGGCAGCTGTCAGCACCAGACTCCTGGTTTGCTCTGTGACGAGGTACTTGAAGTCCTATCCTTATAGAGTTGCAGTCACCACATTCAATCTTTTTGTGGTGCCAGTCCCGGGTTTGAGTAAGTGTTTAGACCCAGCCCTTAACCTTTTATGCTCAAAGCTAGTGCTAGACTGCTTGAGCAACAGCACAGCTTCTGGAATTTTATGTGCATGTGGTAGTGAGGAATCGAATCCAGGACTTTGTATGTACTAGCCTTCACTATACCACTGAGACCCAGGAGTGACAAGTGTATAAACAGATAAATGTGTAGATTGGCATATATATACATAAACATGTATATATATATATATATATATATATATATATATATATATGTATAAAACAAGAGAAAGATGTTTGTATATTATGAAATTACATATCCTATATTACTACCAATTATTTACAATTAAATTATTCCTTCCATTTTTAAGTATCATGATTGAATACATAATAATTATTAGTTGAAAATTAGTCAATGTAGTATAATTGTTGTGTATAATTTTATAATAAACTCATTAACTACTAATTTAATTGTTACTTTTTTAACATTCCATTTGTATGCATGTATATTGGAATGTGTTTCTTAGTATCTCCCACCAATCATTAGTGGCAGTACCGGAATTTGACTTCCAGGCCTAAGTTGAGGTTTGGGGTATGGCTTCCCTAATAGAAAGACAAATGTCAGCATGCAAGGTCGTATACACTTTCTGGGCCTTGTCATTTAGACCCAAGATGGTCACAATGCAAGGGGAAAAAAAATGTAAAACCACATTCTTGAACTTCTCCATTTTATCCTTCTCCCTTTTTTTTTTTTTGCCTTGCCCAAGATTTGAAATTGGGTCCTAGGATCCCAGGGTGAGCTGTGTCAGAGATGCGAAGATCTGAGTTCAAGCCCCATGGTTGGCCAAAAAAAAGGCCCTGGCTTGGAATTTGCTCCATTTTTCTGGCAGGCCTGGGATTTGAACTCAGGGTCTGGATAATACTGTGGCAATGTGGGTAAAGGGGAAAGGCTCACCATCCTTGAAGACAAGAAATTCAGACCAGTTCCCAGGGCCTGCATTGAAGCTCTAGCACTGGAAAAAATAATCTTCATATATGATATCTATTTACATACATGGTTTGAGTGAGTATGACGTTTAGTACCCTTATTTGTTTAGTATTATTACAATATAACATTTCATTTATTACATCCTAACACATAGGATATATTGGCAAACAGATATCTAGTTAGGTACGTAGGTAGGTAGGTAGGTAGATAGAAAGTTAGATAGATAGATAAATAGATAGACAGACAGACAGACAGAGATAGATGGATAGATGATAGATAGATAGATAGATAGATAGATAGATAGATAGATAGATAGATAGATAGATAGATAGATAGATAGATAGATAGATAGATAGATAGATAGATAGATAGATGATAGATAGATGATTGATGAATCTAGTCTTGGATGTCAGAAGTAAAGTTGGCAACAATTCCCAGTAATGAGAACTTCTGCAGTGTGCTAGGCCACCAGCATCACCTTCACACAACCACAGAGCAGGAAGACTGTCCCTTTTCCACTTCTCAGGTAGCCAAGGGCCACAGAGACAAGAGGGCAGAACTAGATTCTAACTCAGGTGCTTGGAGAGAGAAGAGATACAGCCCTGCCTTTAGTTGGTCTGAGGATTTACAATAATTATATGGAGAATGCAGGAAGAAGAATAGACTGGCAGAACTAAAAGAAGGGCCTGTATATCTGACAGATGAGTCAAAAAACCACGCCCTAAGACCAGAGAGTGGGGTTATTCTACTCTGTTCCTCCCCACTCCCCCACATAACTGGCTCTCTATTGGCAAGCTAAAGATAGACTGAGGCTCCCTTCACCTGAGGAAGGAAGGTTAGTCATTGTTTGAAGAGGCTGAGCAAAGCCTGACACTGGTGTAATTCTAAAAAATGTTTCAGGTTTCCCCATATTTCTGCCTGTGCCTGGAATGAATGAACTGGTTTTGCAGCTCACTTCCCTGTTGAGTGTGTACATTCTGCTCTTAATCTGACAGGCCTGTTCTCTGTACCTAGCCTGGCTTTTGAAACTGTTTTCTGTCCTTCAAATACAGTGTTACACTGGAGTCCTTCCTGCAAATAGTGCGAGGGCTTGGATCCTGAGAACTTCATCTGAACCCAGGATGGGTCAATAATGTTTCTTTCTTGCTTCTATAGCTCAAGAACTCTAAGAACATTTAGAGTGCAAGTACTTCTCAACACCAAGGGAAACACAGGAAGCTCTTGAACATCTTGAACAATTTTCAGAAGTGGAAGTCAGAGTGTCACAGACTTTCCTGTCCTGGCTGGCTTCACCCTGTGAATCCTGAGACCTCAGCTTCCTGAGCTAGGGGGATGGGCCTGAGCTACTGGTTCTCTGCTAGGTTTAGAACTGTAATGAAATTGACAATACAAGTCAACTGCTTATCACAAAGAGCTTGGGGAGCATATTAAGCTTTTCAACATTGGACCTTTCAGTACCCTGTAGGACACAAGGTTACAATGCTAGAGTCTGAGAGGCTGAGCATATGGATGTGCTGCAATCAAACCGGGGGCTCTGACTCCAATTCTGGTGTACATCAGTGTTCATTTTCCAAAGAATGTTCTCATAATTAACAAGTAGGAAAAGTACTTTGATTAACCCTCACTTTTTTTCAATTGTGTTTCAAACTCAAGATTGGGCACTGTCCATGAGCCCTTCAGCTCAAAGCGAATACTCCACCACTTGAGCCACAGCACCACATGGGGTCTTTTGGTGGTACACTGAAGAGAAGAGTCTAACAGGCTTTGCCTGCCTAGGCTGCATTGAACTGTGTTCTTCAGCTCTCAGCCTCCTGAGATACTAGGGTTCCAGGTGTGAGCCACTGGCATCTGGCCTATTGTTTTTGACAGTCCTGGGGCTTGATCTTAGGGCCTGTGTACTGTCTCTGAGCTTCTTTTTCTCAAGGTTAGCGCTCTACCACTTGAGCCACTCCACAGCTTCTGGCTTTTTCTGAGTATGTGGCACTGAGGATTCAAACCCTGGCATTCACGCATGCTGAGTGCACTCTTTTCTACTAAGCAACATTTTAAGCCCAACCCTGACAATTTTCCTCCTCACTTGCCTATCCTCAAGAAAAGGCTTCTGACTACAAACCAGCTAAAGAAATCCCAATAGGAAGAAGTCCAAAGATAAGATAAAGCTCATACTTGGGAGAGATTCTAAACATGTGAGGACTGTGACAAATGCTCCATTTAATTATGTATTATGTTTCAACACAATAAAATACTAATGAAAAATTAATTAATGTCCTAAATTATTGTGTATAATTTTATAATAGAAGTGCAAAATTTAATAAATATTATGTGTATAATAATAATAAATACAATAATAAATTAATGAATCAAAGTAAAATAAAATACCAAATCAATAATAAAAATTATAATATGAAATTAACATATGTATGTAAGTATATATCTTATATTCCACATGTATAGAAATATTTTTTTCCTTTTCAGGGCCTTCATTCAGGCCCTGGGAACTCTAGCCTGAATTTCTTTTCCTCAAAGACCGTGAGTTTCACCTTCACCCATGGTGCAAAAAAGTTACCTAGACGGTGGGCTCCAATCCTAGCAATGGCAGAAATACTAGCCCCAGTTCCAAGACAGTGACTTAATTTTTTTAAATGGAAGCAGTTATGTTTATTCAGTTCCATACTGAACATTAAAAAAAAAAAAAAACATTGTAGAATTTTGTAGAGCTATTCAGACATCCTTCCCTTACCTCAAAGTGCTTCTCTGAGAACTACAATCTTTTTTTGTACATTTTATTATTGTAAAAATATTGTACAGAGTGGTTACAGTTACAGGAGCAAGGTAATGAGTACATTTCCTATTGAGCATTTTTGACTCCTCCTTTTTTTTCCCCTTACCATCCCTTCCCTCCCATCTCCACAACTACCTCCCCCTACCAATGTCAGTGACTTAGTTTTTCATTTTTGGTTGACACTCAAGTAGTGGCAACACTTCCCTCACAGTTCTACAGATTTACCAAGACCCTGAGTTCAAATCCCAGGCTGGGAATGAAAACTGGCAGTAATTGAAAAACTGGGGGCATTATTTTTTTAATTTAGTTAAATAATTAATTTTTTATTTATTCTTTTTTTTTTTTTGGCCAACCATGGGGCTTGAACTCAGCTTGAGGAAACTCTATCTCAGCTTGGATCTCCCTAGGCTGGGGTGCAGTCTTTGGACCCATATCCGATCCTGAGATCCTAGGCCCAGAGGGCTTTCAGGAAGAAAAAAAAAGATGGGAAGCACAAAAAAATGGAGAGCTGCAGAGGACTGGGTTTTTACAATATTTTCTTTACACGGTGACCATCCTGGGTATGAATGATACGGCTGCAAAGTGGACCTGACCTGCGGATGGCAGGTGGACTATCAGTGAAGCCATAGGCCAACTTGTCAACATAAGCCCTGGGTTCAAATCCCAATCCTGACACCAATGCAGGAGATCACAAGAGACTCTTTCCTATGCTTAGGAATACAGATTTAAAGAGTAGTTCATGCATCGGTCTAGTCTAAGATTGGATGCAATAATCCTAGAATGCTGCTTGATCTTAAGTAATAGTTTATTAAGCATGAAAAGAATAATATTCCTTCAATGGCGGTATAATAAATACCTAAGAGTTGGTAGAAACATAGTAGGTGTTATTCAATCATAAATAGACCGCTCTAGCACTCTTTACCTATATCTATTTATTTGTATACCACTGTCTGCCTATTCATGTATCACTGTTTTGGCCAAACCTGGCGGTCGATCTGAGCACCTGTGGACCATCTGACAGCTTCATTGGCTAGAGGCTGCCATGCTCAAACTCATCCATTCATGAATTGGGCCTGCTAGGTTCTGAGTTCAGATCCTAGCACTGCCAAAATTTAATCTTGATGTAAGAAGCCGAGTGTGACACATGTTTTCCTTTTCTGGGAGAGTCCTGGGTGTCAGGCATGATGGAGAACATATCTACAAATCTAGATGTTATGTGATAGGATGTAAACAATGTACTAAGTGGTATAGGTGTCATCAGAGTCAATAAAATGGTAAATAAATGACTAAAACAAGAAATACAATGAATAACCACACAAAACACAATATGGACTGAACATCTGTACCAAAGTATAAATCCTATCTTTTTTTGGTTATTTTTTTTTGGGGGGGGGTCCAGTCATGGAGCCTGAAATCTGGGCCTGGGCACTGTCCCTCAGCTCTTCAGCTCAAGGCTAGCGATCTACAACTTGAGCCTCAGTGCCACTTCCGGCTTTTTTCCTTTTTGGTAATGTGGTGCTGAGGAATCGAACCCAGGGCCTCAGGCATACAAGGCAAGCACTCTACCACTGAGCCACCTTCCAATCCCCTATGAATCGTATCTTTAAAATGTATATAAGAAGTATCTTTTCCAGGAATGAGGCTTGAGTTCAGCCCCTCTATGAAGAGGGAATGGCGGGAGACCCTGAGATACTCGTTTCTGGACCTATGACGAGTCATGGAATGTCATCGATCTCATCCTTGAATGAGTAGTTCGTGCATGATGCAAGTAGGAAATGATGGGCAAGACTCATGGAGTATTGATTATTTCCAAAGAAGAGTTGATGAAGCATGACAATAATCATCAGCATTATGAAATGGAGACATAAGGAAAGATCCAAGAATCAGTAGTCACACAGATTGAATTCCATCACAGGTCACTATCTCTACTACTTTATACAAATATGTACTTATTTGCATACTACCTTCAGCTTATGAATAGATGAATATTATCCTCTCCACTTTCCCCCAGTGGGAGCTCAATTTCAGGTCCTGGGAACGTCCTAGCTCCTTCGTGGCTCCCAGGCTGGTGTGCTCATGTGGACCCATTCGCCAATTGGGGCTGCTAGGCCCCGAGTTCAGATCCCAGCCCTGCCAAAACATTCATCATCTTCATGTCAGAAGCCAATTGTTACACCTATTTTCCTTGCACCTGTGCAAGTCCTGGGTTTCAGTGATGATGGAGAATGTATAGACAACTCTCTACTCATGGGAATAGGTTGTCATCCAGTTCACCAGATTTATTTCTGTCATCCTATACTCAAGGAAATACCCAGTACATCAATGAATAAGCCAAAAAATAAAAAGAATGACTACACTGAACGCAAGATGCCGCCCACCTCTTTGGAAATATAGATCCTCTGTTTAATTATGAATTTATGACTATATTGGCCCCCACCAAGGCTCCATCAAAGGTCCCAGGAATGGCCTAGATCCTTAGGGGCTCACTGGCTCATGTGCTCACCATGACCATTCACCAATTGGACCCGCTAGGCCCTGAGTTCAAATTCCAGCACAACGAAAGGATTCATTCTGATGTGAGAAGCCTATAGTTGCATATGTTTTTCTGTCCTGTGAAAGTTCTGGGTCTCATCGAGGATGGACAATTCTATATAGGCAACTCTATAGCCATGGGAATAGGTTGTCATCCATGTTAGCACAGTGATATCTGTCACCATACTCAATAAAATACAAAATACATCCATGAATAAGACACAAAATAAAAAGAATAACTACACGGAATGCAAGATGCATACCACACCTGTAGGCAAAGAGAGAGCCTATATTTAAGAAAGGTGGGCTTGCTATTTTCTCCAGTGCTGAGGCTTCAAATCATGCTCTGGACAAGGCCTGACAGTCTAGTCTTCAAGGATGGTGAGCTTCTCCTACCCCCAAAGTGCAACAGAGCTACTCATATCTGAGTTCAAAACCCAGCACTGACAAAAAATTCATCCTGATGTCAGATGACAGTTATTACACACGTTTTCCTCTCCTGTGAAAGTTCTGGCTCTCAACTAGGATGGAGAATGCATAGGCAACCCTATAACCATGGGAACAGATTGTCATCCATGTCAACACAGTTATACTTGTCACCATACTTAATAAAACACACAGTACCTCCACGAATAAGACACAAAATAAGGAGAAGTGCACTGAACTCAAATTCCTGTCCACACATGTATGTCAATATAGATCCTACTTTTAAATTATGAATTTATGACTATGGTGTACCTGGGGATCAATGGCAGATCCTGGGAATGGCCTAGCTCCTTAGTTGCTCACAAATTGGTGTGTTCACCTTGCCCGGAGTTCAGATCCCAGTACTACCAACAAGTGGTTCATGGAGAAAGAAGCCGAGTGTGAAACTTGTTTTCTTTTTCTCTGAGAATCCTGGATGTCAGGCATGATGGAGAACATTTCTACAAATCTAGATGCTCTGTGATAGGATGTCATCAATGTAATGAACGGAATGGGTTTCATCATAGTAAAATCAACGGTAAATGAAACAAAAATTATATGGAACAACCACACCATATATGTATGGATTGAAAATCTATAGGTACGTATAAACCCTATCTTTACAATGTATACACATAGTACGTTTTCCAGGGCTGGAGCTTGAATTCATGACTAGTCAACAGGCCTGACTTTCTAATCCTCAAGTAAGGTGATCTTCCCCTTCATCCACATTGCTGCAGATTTACCCACATCCTGAGTTCTAATACAAAACCTAGAAGAATAAACAGCACGAATTGCAAGCCAGGGAGCTAATTTTTATTTTTTAATTTTTCTCAGCACGGGGCTTGAACTCAGGTCATGGCAACTCTGCCTGAGCATTGATCAACCTATGTGGGGGTGCAGGCATTGGACCTAAAGCTGCTTCTGGGATGCTAGACCCCAGGCCTTGTAGGGAAAACAATGCACAGAAAAAAATGTGGCCTTTTTATGTTTTCTTCCTTTGTACGGTGACCCTCCTCGGTCTGAATGACACTGTTGCAAAGGGTACTTCACCTTGCATTGCTGTATGATGGCAGACTATCAGGGGAGCCATAGGCCCACCTGGCAACATAGGCCCGGATTTTGAGTCTCCGTGCTGAAACCAATGGCAGGAAATATTAAGAAACTGGTTTCCATCCATAGGAATAACAGTGACATGTTATCAGTGTCACGGTTGAATGAGTTGATCATGAATGATGCTCCTATAAAATTAGACAGCATCATTTCAGGAGGCTGATTTATTTTATTTATTATTTATGAAGCATTAAAGAATATTATTACTTACAGGAACGCAATAATTTCAGGACACTGGTTGATTTCATTAATAGTTGAAGGATGAAAACAATAACATTAATTTCATGGAGGTATAATAAATATCCAAGAATTGGTATGAATGTAGTCTATATAACTGAATAATGTATAGACATCTCTGGCACTCTATAAGGATGTATATTTATTAGCATACTGCCATCTGCATGTAAATCTGTTCTTAATTTGTTAAACCCTGGGGCATGATCTTAGATCCTGGAAACTGCCTGTCCGCTCAATTTGCCCCAGGATTTTGTGTTGACACTCACCCACTCATTAATTTGGCCCTGTAGGCCACGAGTTCAGTTGCCAGCACTCCCAAACAATGAATCGTTGAGTAAGAACCTGATGGCGATTCAGGTTTTCCTTTTCTGTGAATGTCCTGTGTGTCAGGTATGAAATGAAATACATATGCAGACCTATAACCTATGTAATCAATGTAATAAATGTTCTGTGCACCATAATAGTCAATAAAATAAATGGTCAATAAATAAATAAAACAAAAAACTACACTGAAGGCAATATGGTGTCAACATATATATATATATATATGTAGTGCAACAGAGTTACCCAGACCATGATTTCAAATCCCAGGCATGGCAGAAAAAATGGCACCTCTATACTATGTGAGGTCCATAATGAATATTATGCCTCCATTTTATTAATGTGATTCTTTAAATGCCTCATAAAGTATTAACTAAAATCAATCAGTGTCCTATAATATATTTGTGCATAATTTTATCCTATAATCATTCAAGTACTGCTCATTCAATCATAACATACATCACATTCCGTTGGTAATCATATGGATAGGAAGAAGTTTCTTAGGATCTCCTGCTATTTGGAGGTGGCAGGACCAGGATTCCAACTGTAGGCTCCAGCTTCCACCACTTCAACCCAAGGATAGGGATCTCATCGGTCTGTCCAAGGACATCAGCAAGACCAATAGTTAGGCAGGCATCAGTGGCTCTCAGCAGTCCTCCATTATACTTACAAGCTCTGATAGGAGGATCATGGTCTAAGTCACCCTAGGCAGGAAAGTCCTTGAGACCCCTGTCCAACTATAGTGCCAACAAAGCCAGAAGCCCTGTGGCTCCAGTGTGGAGGGCCAGTCTTGAGCAAAAACAGCTCACAGACTGTGGCCAGATCCTGAGTTCAAAGTCCAGGACTGGCAACAAATGGACATACACCGCTATCTTTGCAGCCATCCAACTAAAGCAGGTCACCCTCTTGTCCCCAACTGAATTGGACAGAGTTCCATGGGAAAAGAGCTGGGGGACCTGCTGTCATCATTACTCTGCCCATGCTGCTTGCATAACAGGATTCTGGCCACATCCCCATTCTTTCATGTTTCTTTCTGACCAATGGGATAAAAGAATTGTGGCCATGCCCCATATTCCATGATGCCCAGTAGCACCAGGATTCCCTCTATTAGTTTACACCACTACCAGTAGTTGAGGAAAGTAGAGGTGGCTGAGTGGTGAGCAAGAGACTCGATGTGACTTTGGAGTATAGTAGGATATTGATGCACTAGCCCACCCTTATCTCCCACCCCCTTCCCACCTTCCCGAGGTGCAGGGTTTTAAACCTCAGGCAATGGCCCGCTGCCAGCCGGCCTAAGGCCCAACCTGGTCCCTGCCATTGGTCCTCTGTTCTAGACCCATGAGTCCATAATGCTGCCACCTTGGCTGCTTGCCCCACCTGGAGCAGCAGCCAACAGCTTCTCCCAGAAACTCAGGTGAGTTGCTGCCCTAACACCACCCCAGCCCGGGTCAGACACCCCTCTGGGGCCACCATGATCCCCTGCTTGTTTTCCCTCCCTGGCTCTGAAGAGCAACCTTTCTGTCTTGGGCATTTCTGAGATAGAGACTCTATGCTCAGGCTGGGGTGGATCGTGGTCTTCCTATCTGTGACAGGTATGATCCACCAGGCCTGGTCCTCTGTTGGGAGGGTAGACATGTAGCGCCATGCTCAGTCATCAGTTTAGATGGATTATCCTAAACTCTTAGTCCACCACAGGTGAAGCTCTGGGTAGGGCCTCAACCATCGGACATCAGTCTCCTCACAGGACATTTGTGAGGAACCAAGGGATTTATACAGAGGGACCTCTGGAGCATGGCTAGGCAAAGAGGGAGCGGCCTTCAGATAAGGTTCTCAGCAATTCTGTGAGCATATGATAGGAAGATACCCAGAAAGGGCTCAGGTGGGGCCTGTTATTAATCGTGCAATTTGTGGGATTATGAAACAAAACATGTCTCTCTTCCATCATTACCTTGTCCCCATAAGGAAGGGGATCCTTCATTCTGTGGAATTTTCCAGCTGGGGAAACCGAGGCACTGAGAAGCTAGATGACCTATTTATGATGTCAAATTCACAGGAAGCTCAGCCTGACTTCTCTACCATGCTCCCTAGGACAATGGGTGCTATTCAGTTTACTTCTTTTGGTGGGAAGTACACTTTTTGTCAGTTGTGGGGCTTGAACTCTAGGCCTGGACATGGTTCCCCAGCTCCTCAACTCAAGGCTAGTGCTCTACCACTTGAGCACACAGTGCCACTTCCAGTTTTCTGGTATTTCTTTGGAGATAAAAGTCTCACAGATGTTCCTGCCCAGCTTGCTATGAACCATGATCCTCATATCTCAGCCTCCTGTGTATTTAGGATTAGAGTTCTGAGCCACCGCCACCCGACTTAACTGTAATTCTGACTTTCTTTCTCTCTCTCACTCTCACAGGTGAGAGAGTGAATGGGTGAATGGGTGCTGGAGGAGGTGACCCAGAGTCCCCATGTTGTTGGTACCCAAAGTGTCCCTCTCATTCTGGAGGTTGGCTGTGGGTCAGGAGCTGTCTCACTCAGCCTGTTGAAATAGCTCCACGAGGTAAGCCCCTCTGTGCCCTGGCTAGACCGTGATGGTTATTCATTGTCCATCCAGCCTTACTCGACTTATTGTATTTTATTGTTTTCTACATCATTTTCTAGCACCTGGCCAAAATTATGATACATAAGTACGGGATGAAAATGTAATGCCATCTTACGAAAGTCATTTAGGGCTCTGTGAATGTGGCTTCATGATACAGTGATTGCCTAGCATGCATGAAACCCTGGGTTCAGTTCCTCAGAAAAAAACCTGGAAGTGGTTCTGTGCCTCAACTGGTAGAGTGCTAACCTTGAGCAAAAACAACAACAACAAAAAAGCTCAGGAATAATTCCCTACCCCTGAGTTTAAGCCCTTGGACTGGCAAAAAAAAAAGCATTTGGCTAGTAAATGCAAAATATAAAAACCTTACTTGGAATATATAATTGCCCCTTCCATACTGACACCTGACAATAATCCTTAATTCATTTACTTTACTTATATTAGGATACTGTGTTGAAAAAAAGGTATTGTTTATTAGGTTACAGCAATTATTGCCCTGAATATGCTTAGATGTCACGTGAAGATTAATTCGGGAAATTCAAAGATTCCAGGATTTTGTGTGGTCACTGCTAATCACAAAGAGAAGGGTAGTCTAAGTGAGATTTAGAAATCTTTTTGGTCAGTCATGACACCAAAAAGGCAGAGGGTAATTAACAGTTGTGACAGTAGAGAAGGAATTACTCCAGACCGAAGGAAAAACTGATAGTAACTAAGGTATACTAGAAACTGCTCTAGAGAACCATATTTAGTTATTGAAGAACTAGTTATCAATCCTCATTGCCCTTAGCATTCTAAATCTCTTAGGCTAGCTCTTAATCTCTGTGTGATAAATGTATCTCCTTCTATGCTGTTCTTTCATACTTGATCTCCTTTGCTTTCTAAAAATCTCAATCTTTTTATATTTCTCTATGAACATTTCCTGATAATGAAAACACCTATACAGATGGCAGAAGATATTAATATAAGGGTCCCATAGCTCATGAGTCATTAATGTAACAACATGGAAAAGGAGGACATATTTATTGCTACCTCAAATTTTCTGAAAAGCTGCAATGTTATCATTTGGTTCAAATTTCCATTCTTTGGCTACATAGTGTCATTCAGTGTACATAAATGCAAATATGAACCGGGTGCTGGTGGCTCACTCCTGTAGTCCTAGCTACTCAGGAGGTTGAGACCAGAGGATTGTGGTTCAAAGTCAGCCTCGCCAGGAAAGCCCATGAGACTCATATTTTCAATTAACCATCAGAAACCCAGAAGTGGTAATAGCTAAAGTGGTAGAGTGCTCAACTTGAGCTCAAGAGCTGAGGGACAGTGTCCAGGATCAGAGTTCAAGCCCCATGACCAAGTGCAAATATGAATTTAATTTTCCGTGAAAAGAACAACAAGATCAATAATCTTCCCTAGCAGAAAAAATAATTCCAAAATATTTCAGTACACCTGCTTTTGCTGAGTTATTTAAATTACAGCTTTCCTTTCTGGACATTGTCTCTTCTTTTTAAATTGCCAAATATTAGCTTTACAGTCAACTTCATCTAGTATTTCTTGTTTCAAAAGAGAAGACTATACAGTTGATGTCACTTAGCTTTCTTACTATCTTAGGTCAAAACCGACCCAGGCAGGAGAGTCTGTCAAACACTTATCTCTAATTAAACACCAAAAAAAAAAAACAAAACAGAAGTGGAGTTTTGGCTCAAGCAGTAGAGTACTAGCTTTGGGGGCAGGTGGGCAGGAAAGTCAACTGTTCAGGGACAGGGTCTAGCCTCATGGTCCAGCACAAACTAAAAAAACAATCAAATTAAAAATCCCAAATATTTCTTTGGGACCCTCCTTAAAGGAGTGCTAGTCTGAGAAGAGCCTCCTTTTGCTGATCATACTCACTGGATTCTGCTTTTTTGGAATCATTATTGCTCTGGAGAACTTAGAACCAGACTAAAGGACTTGATAACTGTCTCCTGCAACAAGAGAATCATCTCAGGGGTGAAATATCCATCCATATTAAAACCTTCATGTCTTTGTTTCTTTGCTGTAGAACACCTTTAAAACAACATTATATTTGTGTTCTATGCTGGCCTTCAAATGGCACATTATTTCTTTTTGTAATACTCTCAAATAGAAGTTTACAGAAAAGTTTTATATGAATATAGAACACACTTGAAAAATCGGGGACAGAATTTCTTTCAAGCCTTGGATTCTTTTCTTATAGGGTAAAAAGGAAAGCACAAGTTAACTTGAACTTTGTCATTCCTCTATATTCAATTCTTCTCCTGGGATCAGTTTCCACATCCAGTAACTGTTACTTTCAGTAACAATCGATGGTGTTGCCTGAGGCATAATGAGTGTTTTCTGGGTTTACTGAAATAACACAAGGACACCTTTGTACCTGAGGTAACACGTGTTTCCGAGACAACTTAGTAAAGGGAAAATATGAAATTTTATTGCTTATAAATACATTATCCATGAGTACATTGACTTCAAACTTTGTAAGTTCTCTGTAAATTAAGGTGGATTTTAAATGGGAAGAAGGTTCTCAGATCATTCTTTTTGTGAGTTTATATGCTGTGCATTATTTCCCGTGTACATGAGTTAACAGTAAGGGAAACAATAGCAATAATAGGAGAAAGAGAAGTCCTGTGTTTAAGTATAAGGATTCAATTCACTATAGAATGAATGCCAGAGCCTTCCAGCAACAAAAGGGAATACTGATTTATGGAGCAAGGATAAGAAAAAAAAAAGACATAAGGCAAAGGTTGGGGTCAGGAGGTCTGCAGCTCAAGACTGCAGCACCTTTTACTTCTAACTTTCCCTAATATATACTGTTAGAGTCCAAGAAGTAGTATAAGGTTACTATAGTCCAGAAAAACAAGGAAAATTTCAGTAAAAACAGAGTGCAGTAAAAACAAGACAAGTTCAACTGGTTGAAAGTAAAACAAACTCTGCAGACATAGCAAAGCAATCCCGGGCACCTGGTGTCTTTCAAATAAGCCAGTTCCTTGTACGTGCCTTCAAGCGAGCACAAGGGTCAAGATGACCTTTGAACTTTACTGTTGGCTCCCAACAATAAAAGACGCTACAAATAAGACAACATTGATACAATAAAGCCAAGTCCAGTATGTAGATTTGTGAGAGTGATATAGAGAAAGCATTACTCCTGCATGGACCACGAAGTATGAGGCCACTCCCTTTCTAAATCATGCTTCCAAATCAAGCAACTTTATAGAAAGTAGAATGGAAGAATAATTCTGGCTCTAATGCAAGTCAGATGTAAGAGCATGGACTTAACTGGAAAAATGTCCATCTTGAGAGAGCAGGGATTATACTAGCAATGAACTGGTGGCTAAACTTACATTTCTGTTTCTTTCCTACATTTATATATATATTTTTTTTGTTGGTGGTAGTCTTGGCACTTGAAATCTGGGCCTGGGCACTGTCCCTCTGCTATGCAGCTCAAGGCTTATGCTTTACCTCTTGAGCCACAGTGCCACTTCCAGTTTTGTTATAGTTAATTGGAGAAAAGAGTCTCTGGGACTTTCCTACCTAGGCTGGCTTTGAACCCCAATCCTGAAATCTTACTGCCACCCATCTTAAGATTACATTTCTAACACTGTACACTCAGCATATGTAACATGTATGTTCATCTATCTTTATATGAATTCGTGCATTAAAAACTGGGCTACACCTTAGACTTTACACTCACAAACATGTTTGTAGTTCAAAAGTTGATACTACTGGAGAAATAAAACCTAAGAATGTAAAGGAGTCTGGGAAGTTCAGTTTGCATCCAGCCTGGGCAGAGCAGTCTTTGAGACACTATCTATAATTAACCAGCCAAAAGCTGGACTGGAAAAATGCCTCAGGTGATTAAATACCAGTCATGAGCAAGATTGATGAATAAGAGCTAAGGCTTTTGCATACGTACATACAAACATACACATACATACAGAGGCACTATTATGTGCACACACAAATACACAAATGAAACACTCTCAGAATATGTAGAAAAGTTAGAAAACAATAGAAAATATGTCCTGAGAAAGACTAGAATCAAGGGATAAGTTTTAATATTAGAAAGTCCTCAAGTGAACTTTCTTCGAAAAAGTTTGAGACTATTACCTAGGTAAGGATCAGAGATAGTAAGAGAGTCATGTAATCAAAATTAAAGGGATTGGATCCACGGAGGAATGAATCAGAGACCTCTGCAGGTGCATCTGAAAATGTTCATAGCCTATGTCAAATGTTAGAACATCTTTGAAAATAGTTCATGAACACTCTGAGCAGTCTAGTGGATAATATCACGGGAGAAGTTCAGAATTGCCAGTCTGTATCTAGAGTAAATAAACCAAGAAACTATGGCTGGACAATGTGATACAAGCCTAAAATTCTAGCATTCAGACTAAGACAAGAGATTAGAGAGTGGAATTACATAGTGATACCTTCCCTGGACCAGGGAGTATAATTTAGTCTTATTAAAACAAACCAAACAAGAAAGAAATACACAGTTGGAAGTCTGGGCTTATTTTGTCACTATGATTTGAGAAGTCAACTTTCTTATTGAAATGCAACTCATATATAATCCTCAGTTGTGTTTTAAATGCTCTCTTCATTACAGAACATTCCTAGATGCAAAATGGCTCATGATTCCCATCCAAAATTTGAAAAAGTAAGTAATCATCATTCTGTTGGATTCCAAAGAAATGATGGATTACAAAAGCTAAATTATAATCTAGATTTAAAATATTTGGTTTTGTAAGTAATTTCATATACTATAGGATACGACAAAATTCTTTTTAAGTAGAGGGTTTAATTGACAAATTCACAAATGATCATGATTTCCCTTAATTGCAATATCTAGTATAGGTATGAGTCAAGCGGAAAAGGTCAGATAATGTGATGTTAGGAAAACGAACCCTTAAATATGTATTTTAATGTTTTCGTTTATTTCATGCATGTGTTTCTAACGCATTTATAAGATTATTTCTTTGTTGCTTTGTATGTCCCTCCCCCACAGTGTAACCCCCGCTTTCACTATATTTGATGTCAGTATAACACGTGGAGGAGATGGGGACAAACAAGTCGTTTAAGGATTCAGGTGGACCTGTTGCAACAATGAGAAGTACAAAATGTCATGTCAAAACCAGCTTTACAATGTCGGTGTGGGGGGGGGGAGGGGGGTATTATTGGGTGGGGGGGAGGGGGGAGGCTGGGAAGGGAGGTGAAGCGTAAACAAAGGAGGAGGCTGCAATGCTTGGTAAGAAATATATGCATTATCCTACCCATGTAATTGTAACCCCTCTGTACAGTATGTTCTCAAATAAAATAAAATTAAATTGAAAAAAAAAAGAACTCTAATAACAACAGAAGCTGGAGGGGATGTGGACAGAAGGAAACCTTACTGTATTGTTGGTGGGGGTGTAAACTTGTTCAACGACTGTGGAAAGTAGTATGGAAGTTCCTCAAAAAAATCCACATAGAGCTCCCCTATTTCCCAGCAATCCCACTTTTGGGCATTTACCAAAATGATCACAAACATAACCATACTAAAGCTACCAGCACAACTATGTTTTTTGCAGCATTATTTACCATAGCTAAGATATGGAACCAACCCAGATGCCCCTTAGTAGATGAATGGATCAAGAAAATGTGGTATATATACACAATGGAATTCTATGCCTCCATCAGAAAGAATGACATTGCCCCATGTGTTAGGAAATGGAAAGACTTGGAAAAAATTATATTAAGTGAAGTAAGCCAGGCCCAAAGAAATATAGGTCCCATGGTTTCCCTTATTTGCAATAACTAGTATATTTGTGAGATAAGCAAAAATGGTCAGATAAGTTGAAATTAGGTGAAATGAACCCAAAGATAAGAACTCAAATGGTGTTTTTTCTCTTGCTATTGTTTCTAGCATATTTCTAAGATGATTTCTTTGTTGCTTTGTATGTCCCTCCCCCATGGTATAACCCCTGTTTTCACTGTATTTGATGTTGGTATAATTTGTGGAGGAGAAGGGAAAAATAAATTCTTTAAATAGGGTTACAGGTGGACCCATTGCAACAATCAGATGTACAACACGTTATGTCGGAAAATGAACTTTACAACTTTGACACATGGGTTGGTTTGGGGGTGGGGAGTTGGGAAGGGATGGTAAGGGGAAACAAAGGAGGGGGCAACAATGCTTGATAAGAAATGTAATCATTACCTTGCTCATGTAATTGTAACCCCTCTGTACATATTTTCACAATAAAAATATCATGAAATTTAAAAAAAAATTCACAAATGATTCTTGTATTTTATAAGCCTAGAATATTCTTTCAAGTGAGTTATAATTAGAACTTAGTTAATAGATAATACCAACAATTCATGTATAAAATGATAATGTGAATAATGTAGACAGAGTTGCCAACAAAGAGAATAATTGTGTGACATCTAATTTCTTCTACCTGTATGTAACAAAGGAATCAGTTTCCTTAATTACGTGCCTCCTTATACAATGAGAAAAAAGCTAGGTTTGGGGGTCGTTTTTTTTTTTTTTATTGGTTTGTACTAGGGCTTGAACTCTGGGCCTGGACACTGTCTCTAAGCTTGTTTATGCTCAAGGCTCGTGCCCTAGCACTTCAACCTCAGTGCCACTTTTGTCTGGCTTTTGCTGTGAAGTTTATTGGAGATAAGAATTTGGGGAATCTTCCTGCCTGGGTAGGCTTCGAACTGTAATCTTCCGATCTTAGCATCCAGAATATCTATGATATTTAAAAAAGAATAAATATAAATAATATTTGCAAGTATTCTGATCTCAAGAATACGTGGGTGAAAAATGATGCAACCTAGATTATTGTGGTGTTCTTTTCAGAACAGAAAGGGCATCACATTAGCATAGGTGTAGTATTTTTTCACAATAGAGATAAGCTATTCTTGATGTGAATTAAGGGAATTTTAAGGGAATGAATTTCCCTTAAAAGTGTTGGGCTAGGATGACTTAATGGCATAAATCTTGATTGATGGTCTTAGATATAATAGCTTACTCTGATAAACAGTTGTTTACTCTTCAAGAATTAATTATTAGAGATGCTTCATAGTTTTATTTTCTACCAGAAACTACATCTATAGTAGAATTACATAACATGCAAACAGGTACTGTTTTGAATCTCTCAGGTATGGAATGTGCAAAATTTGAAAATGAGTAGTTATCAGTCATAGGAATTTTGAAGAACAAATATATATTCTGTCCTCTTAACAACTTATTTACGTTTAAAAGTTATGGGTTTCCATAGAATTAAACTGTTTTCAGTTTTAGTATGAGTATGTATTAAATATTTTTTTTCAAAATATTGGTAATTATATTGTGAAAATATTGTCTAGTTAGATAACATTCAAGTTGATGGTCCTCTGTTAAAAAGGGGTAATTAATTCTAATTAGATGTCAAATAGAATTTATTTTTAAAAAGTTACTACACTAAGAATAATATTTATTATACCAATACAGTGAAATTTTATTTCATGCAGCTTACTTTTTAAATTTAATTTAATTGTCAATGTGATGTACAGTGGGGTTACAGTAATTGTAAGGTAGTGAACACATAACTTTTCAAACTTGTTACCTCTGCTTTCATTTTTCTCACAGTTTTGCTTCACCGCTTCACCTGTGACATGTTGTAATGTACATTTCCAACATATTGTCTTCTGAGTATTACTGTTGCATTGGTTTGCCCTTTGTCCTTTGTCTCGCCATTTTGTTGTTCTCTTACCTTCCCTAATTAAGGTAAATATATACACAATACAAAGGGTACCAAAATCAAATACAGCAGGAGATAAACCATAAGGGAAAAACACACAGAAAATAGAAATCACACAGTACATTAAAAACAACAACCGCAAATAAAAATTTCTGTTTTCATATCTTGGAGTTCATTTTGCTCAACATCAGCTTATATGGTAATATATATGCATAACAGAGCCACTGGAAAATAATAGTTTCATGGACACTATATCATGAAAATAACATATGAAATGTTTTTGATGATAGAAGTGGAATTAGGGGTGGTGAATTCATGATTCTGATAAAGGAATTTCAAAAAGTTTTAAAATTATGAAAGGTAAATTTTAATTGTTCAAACATTTTTAACAACTTAGCCTATGAAGAAAATTTAAAATTGTCTGGGAACATAGGCTTTCATGCAAAGAAATCCATGGAGACTTAGTGGATAGAGAGCAATGTGGGTGAAGATGGCTCATTTTCACACTAAACAAACAAACCTCAGAAACCTTGCTATAAATCCTGTAGCTTCCCTTGAGAATTGTCCTTACCAAGGAAATATACTCCCATATGTGAAACAAGGTTGTAGTGGAATTTAAATTCAAAGTACTTTAAAAAAGACATCAAAATTTGTGAATTGACCTTTAATTACCAAACAGTAATTTCCTGAAAAAGATAAGTTGGGTCAAAATATTTAAGTAGAAAGTGCCCTCCACAATGAAAGAAGATATTGCGTTTACACTTTTCTAATTGTAAAATTTTGCTCAATGTCTTTGCACGTGAAGCACTGAAACACAGAAAAAAATCTGATTGAATACTTCAAACCAATAATTTCACATTTCTAAGTAGCTCAAATATATAATATCCTTATTAACATCAGATAGTGAAGACTTCCCTTATTACATAAGCCAAAAAGTTTTGGGATCAGAAAAAAATTTAGCAAATTGAAAAGGTAAGAAAACGGTGTTATTAGAAGACCTAGCTGAGCGTATTGGCTTCAGAAGTGGAGGAAAGCCAAAACTTTTTGACATGGATTGCCTTAATATTTTTGCTACCTAAAGTGATTTTACAGAGCCTATTTGGCTCACTACAATGAAGGACAGATTGAATGAAGACATGAAAATAAATTCCACATCCAAATAAAAGGGTTTTAAAAGAGAAACCATGAAGATGTAGCAGTGGGGGAGGCCTTACAGTCTTTCAGCTTCACAAGACTTGAAGCCAAGAAGGTGTGATTAGTTGGAAATCAGGCAAGAGCTAAGAGGAGGACATAGAAGTAGGACATAGAAGTATTGTCCGTTTTAACAGACCCTGTCATCCAAGGTATGGGTGATTTAACTCTATTCTTCTCCATACATCTTGTTGAGCAAATGCAAGAACAAGAGAAAAATAATCCATTGAAATAATTTTGCAAAGAATGACTTCACTGTTCCTGATATGGCATCTAAGCATCGTGTTAGCAAAATATATCTTTGAGTTTAGAAGTAATTGAAGCAAATAGTGGTAGAGTACTTATTTTTCTGGGCACTTTAGACACAAGAAGACTTTCAAGGTAAAAGAAAAAAAGTATAGCTAAATATTTGTGATCACAGCATCTTGGACTGGTTTTTTGGAGACAAAATTTTACATTAGATTTTGTCCTCATTAACATAGATGTTGGGTTTTTGTGGCAACCAAATGCAAGGGGGAAGTTTAATGGACTCACTTGGACAAGTAAACAAAATGATAGACTTAAAATGGCCATTAATATTTAGGGAATTAGTTTGACCATTTACTTTGCCAGAACAAAGAAGGAAAGATATAATTCCAAATCACTTGACTTAAAAGTATGAAAAAAGAGTAGTGAAGAGAGATGAGAGAAAACATAGAGGACTGTTTTCTCTCCAGTGGAGTAATGGGTTCTTGATCTTGTTTCTTCCATTCTATCCTCACAAGCTATAAAGTATGTTTCAGGAATGGAGTATCCAGTTCAGACAAAGACAACTCGCAGAAGAAAATATTTGTATCAGATATAGGTGATTTATAACCTTAGGCAATCTATTTAAATCTGTTCAAAATTCTCCCCTAACCCAAACTGCCCACTTTGAACAGCTTTGTTTGCTTTTCCCAAGACTGCCCTTCACTATTTAAAATTTAGAGGTCATATTTTACACTCTAGAGATTTCTGTTTCCTTGTGATTTTTATGTGTTTTTGTTTTTCGTTGTGTTTTTTCACTGAATTTCAAAAGGTTGTGCAAGTGTGTTACAATTAAATATGTCCATCTAATTGTCCAATGCTCCTAGATGAGTCACTCCTTCTATTATTCTCAATCAACCCCTTCTCCAAGATTTATTTCAGACTTACCACTTACCTTATCATATGTGTACATTGAGTATTCTAGTTGTACTTGCCTCTTGTTCCATTATTCATTATTCCATTATTGTACTATTATTCATTTTCTAGTTTCAGTTTCCTGATAGTCATTCTGTTAAACTGTCTGGTAATAATTTGAAAGGTTTATATGCATTCCATGGAGTTTCAATTCTGCATATACTTTAACCGATGTCTGCTTATATTTCCATAATTTATTCATCTGCTATAACAATTTGCAAGAGTGGAGACGTTAAGCACCTAGACATGATTTTATTCTTATCCATTTCGAAAACTAATCTTTAGTCAACAAGAAAGTTAAAAAATGGCTTAGAATGTATTCCTAACTACCAGCTTTTATAAATGGCTTTGTACAATGGGTTGTGATTATTTTATTTTATATGGGATAATATTAAAATTTACTACTATATAGGAATACGATAGAAATAGAAGACAGATTTCATGTTTGTCATATCTCTGATGAGAACCCATATTCTAAACTTAAAGTCATATTTCTTACTATGTTAGACAGATAGGGAAAAGATGAAACAACATATGATATGGCAACTATTCATGACTTTTTAAAATATACCTCATTATGTGATGAAATTTACTTCATTAGTCAATGTTTGTGTTTGAAATTTGGGAGGCTTATGTATTTAACACATTTCTGGAAGGCACATACTGAAAATTACAAATGGTGGTGGTACTATTTCTACACTTTAATGAATGGTTGAACCTGTTTCCCATTAGTGCTGGGTAAATAAATCAACTCTATTGTAACTTGCACCCTACTCTTGAAAAGCTTGTAAAGTCACTAAGCATCATTTACTTGTCAAATGTTATTTTGGTGAATGTGATTTTAAAAAGTTTATTTGAAAAGGAATATATTTTCACGAGATTAAATGTAGGTTATCATTAGTTTGAGAATGACAACATTTTAATACTACAGGACCAAGTTTTACTGAAGAACCAGTATTTTGAAGCAATAAGGATCTTCTCAATTAATGTTTTTCTGAATTATATTTGACCTCTAAGTCAAGTTTTCCTAGCCTTGGTAGACCAATTATGGATATATCATTCCAGGAACTTTTTTGGCCTACTTATGCTGGACTGAAATCTTTCATTAATCATTAGAAGAGGGGTATTAAAAATTATTTTATGACAATTGTGATCTTATTCACTCATATGGGCTGGTCATCTGTAAATTGAAAGTTTGAATTACTGTACTTTCTCTTAGATTTTGTGATTTCATCTTTCATTTTAAGTTGCCTTGCATTTCACAATTGCTTACTGCTAATTCCTCTCTCATAAAGAATCGGGGCCCAGAAATATTATAGGAAATGAAAAATTGAGATGGGT
The DNA here is from genome assembly GCF_019054845.1 of Dipodomys spectabilis. Lineage (NCBI taxonomy): Eukaryota > Metazoa > Chordata > Mammalia > Rodentia > Heteromyidae > Dipodomys > Dipodomys spectabilis. Next base: position 437,050 of record NW_024871013.1, on the reverse strand, counting down.
CTTCAATTACTTTCTGTTGGCATGTTGCATGGGCCTAGGTGAGAAGTCTTGATCTTGTTATCTGATGCTGTAGATACTTGGGACCTGGATCTTAGCACCCGTGGGTTCTGCAGAAGTATAATAGCTTTTAGATATCATATCAGCAAAATTTGGGTATGATCTGTAGGAATGCTTCAGAAATATGGAGAAAAACATTTTGGGACTAGCGAGTTAAAGCAATAAACAGAGAAGCAGAGTAAAATTCCTTACAGATTAAAGGAAAACAACAATTTATTTTACCATGTGAATTCAGAAAAACAAGTACACTTAGAAGGTATCACAAGTTTATACTGAAGACATTGCATCGAGACTTTTTATATTCTCATATATATTCTAAGCCTAATTATTTATTATGATGTCATTTTAGTTTTAATGTGCATTTATTTGATGACTGATGATGTTTTTCTTGTGCTTATTTTGCACGAGATGTATTTTACTGGTCTCTGATTGATTTTTTTATTTATTTTACTTTTTGTAGTTTTTTTAAAATGTGAAAATACTATATAGAGGGGTTAAAATTACATGGGCAAGATAATGAGTACATCAAAAATCCATCCAAAAGATCATACACCACAATCAAACAGGATTCATTCAGGGATGCAAAGCTGGTTCAATATACGCAAAACAATTAAAATAATTCATCAAATCAACAGGAGCAAGGATAAGAACCACATGCTTATCTCAATAAATGGAGAAAAAGCATTCGACAAGATCCAACACCCCTTTAAGATGAAGGTCTTGGAAAAATCAGGAATCCATGGAACATTCCTCAATACAATAAAGGCTGTATATGACAAATCTACAGCCAGCATTACACTTAATGGTGAAAAACTAAAGCCATTTCCTCTTAACTCAGGAGCAAGACAAGGATGTCCACTCTATCCACTTCTCTTCAATCTAGCATTAGAATGTCTAGCTACAGCAATAAGACCAGATGTAAACATAAAGGGGATCCAAATAGGGAAAGAAGTAAAACTCTCCCTCTTTGCAGATGACATGATCTTGTATTTAAAGATCCCATAGACTTCACTCCCAAATTACTGAAGATGATTCAAAACTTTGGCAAAGTAGTAGGGTATAAAATTAACCCTCAAAAATCAATGGCTGTTCTGTACGCCAACAATGAAAAAAGTGTGGCAGAAATTAGGAAAGCAACTCCATTCATAATAGCCCCACAAAAAAAGAAAATAACTAGGAATTAACCAAAGAAGTGAAGGACCTCTATGATGAAAACTTTTAAAACTTGAAAAAGGAAATCAAAACAAAATTTAGAAAGTAGAAAAACACTCCCATGCTCCTGGATTGGAAAGATCAACATCGTGAAAATGGCAATACTTCCCAAGGCTATCTACAAATTTAATGCGATACCTATCAAAATTCCAACCTCATTCTTCAAGGAAATAGAAGAGGCAATCCAAAATTTCATATGGAACAATAAAAGACCCCGAATAGCAAAAACAATCCTCAATAGAAAGAACAGTGCTGGAGGAATATCATTAACCAAATTTCAAACTCTACTATAAAGCCATATTAATCAAAAGAGCTTGGTACTGGCACAAGAACAGACCTCAGGACCAATGGAATAGAATTGAAAACCCAGAAATGAACCTACAGACATATAGCCAGGTAATATTCGATGAGGGAGCTAAAGAAATAGAATGGAAGAAAGACAGCCTCTTCAGTAAATGGTGATGGCAAAATTGGTTAACTACTTGCAGAAAACTAAAGCTAGATCCCTGTATATCACCCTGCACTAGAATCAACTCCAAATGGATCAAAGACCTCAAAGTCAAAGCAGACACCCTGAAAACAATACAGGATGGAATAAGAGAAACCCTAGGACTCCTTGGCCCAGGCAGATATTTTCTTAATAGAGACTCAGAAATGCAACAAATCAAAGAAGGTTGGACAAATGGGATTGCATGAACTTGCAGAGCTTCTGCATGGCAAAGGACATAGCTAGCAAGGTCAATAGAAAGCCTACGGATTGGGACAAGATCTTCACTAGCCATACAATGGACAAGGTATCATATCTAAAATATACCTGGAATTCAAAAAAATTAAATCCCCCAACAACAAATCCTCAAAGAAACAACTGGCCAATAAATAAGTGGACTAAAGACTTAAAGAGAAACTTCTCTGAAGAGGAAAGGATGGTCAATAGACACATGAAGAAATGCTCAAACTCCCTAGCCATAAAAGAAATGCAAATCATAACAACATTGAGATACCACCTCACTCCAGGTAGAATGGGTAAAATCAAGAACTCTAAAAACAACAGATGCTGGAGGGGATGCGGACAGAAGGGAATCTTACTGCATTGTTGGTGGGAGTGTAAACTTTGCTCTATGCCTCCATCTAATTGATTTTTTTAACATTAGGTTTTCAGAATTCTACGTAGAGTCTCGATTTGCGGCATTCATCAGGTACAAGATTTGCAAATATTTTATCCTTGACTATGGTTACCCTTCATCATCATTGTCATAGTCGTCGTCATCATCATCATCATCATCACTATTGTTATTACTATTATTACTTTTGTACATGTATGTATGCTCCTGAAAATTGAACTCAGGGTCCCTGAGATTTGTTGCATTTTCTTAAAAATTTACCCTTTAAATGAAGCCTCACTTCTGCATTTTTGCTGATTAGTCACAGATAATATTTTCAGGGACTGTATTTTGTGTGATGGATTCAAAAAACAATACTCATATCACAGCCTCCCAAGTAGCTGGGATGAGATACATGAGCCCTGTGCTCCCAAATTCTATTCACTACGTTTATATGAGCTTCCACACACCAAATTATTTTACAATTTTATTGAGTTCTACTATATCAAGTTTTTCTTTTTTTCTTTTTCTTTTTATTGTTCAAATACTATAGAAATGGGTTACAATTACAGGGACAAGGTAATGAGTACATTTCTTATCAAGCATTGTAGCCCCCTTCCCATCCCTTCCCATACTCTCCCCCATACTCCGTCCCCCCACCCAATGCTCCCCCCCCAACAAAGTTGTAAAGTTCGTTTTCCACATAACGTCTTGTACATCTCATTGTTGCATTGGATCCACCTGTATCCCTTTTTTTAAACAATTTGTTTTTTCCCTTCCCCTCCACAAATTTACCAACCTCAAATACAGTGAAAGCAGGGGTTATACCATGGAGTTGGGACATGCAAAGCAACAAAGTGATAATCTTATAAATGTGTTTGAAACAATCACCTGAAAGGGAAAAAAAACAATTAAATACATATCTTAGGGTTCATTTCTCTAACATCAACTTATATGACCTTTTCTGCTTGACCCAAACATGTACTAGTTATTGCAAATAAGGGAAAACATAGGACTTAAGTTTCTTTGGGCCTGGCTTACTTCACTTACTATATTATTTTCCATGTCTTTCCATTTCCTAACAAATGGGGCAATGTCATTCTTTCTGATGTAGGCATAGAATTCCATTGTGTATATATACCATGTTTTCTTGATCCATTCATCTACTGTGGGGCATCTGGGTTGGTTCCCTATCTAAGCTATGGTAAATAATGTTGTAATAAACATAGTCGTGCTGGTAGCTTTCTTATGGTCCTGTTTGTGATCATTTGGGTAAATGCCCAAAAGTGGGATTGCTGGATCATAGGGGAGCTCTATGTGGAGTCTTTTGAGGAACCTCTATACCGCTTCCAAAGTGGTTGAACAAGTTTACACTCCCACCGACAATGCAGTAAGGTTACCTTCTGTCCATATCCCCTCCCGCATCTGTTGTTATTAGAGTTCTTTAGTATGGCCATTCTAACTGGGGTAAGGTGGTATCTCAATGTTGTTTTGATTTGCATTTCTTTTATGGGTAGGGAGGTTGAGCATTTCTTCATGTGTCTATTGGTCATCCTTCTTTCCTCTTCAGAGAAGTTTCTCTTTAAGTCTTCAGCCCACTTATTTATTGGGCAGTTGTTTCTTTGAAGATTTACTGTTGGGGGATTTAATTTTTTGAGTTCCAGGTATATTTTAGATATGAGACCCTTGTTTGTTATAAGGCAAGTGAAGATCTTCTCCCAATCCGTGGGCTTTCTATTGATCTTGCTAACTATGTCCTTTGCCATGCAGAAGCTCTGCAATTTCATGCAATCCCATTTGTCCAACCTTCTTTGATTTGTTGTGTTTCTGGGTCTCTATTAAGAAAATATCTGCCTGGGCCAAGGAGTCCTAGGGTTTCTCTTATCCCATCCTGTATTGTTTTCAGGGTGTCTGCTTTGACTTTGAGGTCCTTGATCCATTTGGAGTTGATTCTAGTGCAGGGTGATATATAGGGATCTAGTTTTAGCTTTCTGCAAGTAGTTAACCAATTTTGCCATCACCATTTACTGAGGAGGCTGTCTTTCTTCCATTCTAGTTTTTTAGCTCCCTTATCGCATCAAGTTTTTCTTTCCTATAAGTTTATTGCCTGAGTTAAAAATGCTTCATCTCCAAAATTGTCAAGAAATCTTTCTTTGCTTTACATTTATATCACTCTATTTCGTTTATATGCCATGTTTTAATCTTGCTTGTAGCTAATATTTGAATAAATTGTTATGTTTAAGTCAATGTTCATTTTTTAACTCTCCCCAATACTGTCTAATTTATCACTACTTATTGAAGAGAATGTAATTCGACAAACTTTTGGTTTTACTCCTTATTAATATTCCTTGATAATAATTTTGTGGATTTAATCTGGTGCTTTACAGACCCATTGAACTGTGTAATCTTTCCTCTACAAATGTAACAATTTTACACTAACAGCTTAATATTGGTCAGAGAAATATATTCCAGTTTATATTCAATTGTCAGTGAGTCAAAGAATGCTGGTCAGGTGATTTAGAAATTATCATAAACATAAATATTAATGCCAATCAAAAACTTTAACTTTCCTGAATAAGTTATCAAAAAATACAAATATATATCTCTGTAATAATATACCAACAACCAAAGAACATATGGAAAGGTTATATCATACTTAGACATTGCATACATATAGAGATTAGTAGAAATAGAAACAACAATAAGATATACCTGCACAACAACTATGTAGAAATTGGAATCCTTGTACATTGTGGCTTGGCACTTAAAGCAATATAGCCAGATTGTTAAACATACTGGCAATCATTAAAATATTACACATAGAGTTGCATCTATGATCCAGCATTTGCAATCATAATTTTATATACAATATATATTTCAACATATGTCCAATGAGACACATGTACAAGAATATACATAGCAAAAGTTTTTAGAATACCATATAATAAAATATTGAAATTGCCCTTGAGTACGTTACACAAGTATATACATGAATACAAAACAATATGCTCTATCCATGAAAAAAATTTACATGGACTTACTTACTTGGGAAACACTAATATTGCATGGGAGAAATGGATAAAACAGACTACATTTTCTAATTATATGAGCTTTTTAAAATTGACACATCTGTAGTGGTAGACTATGAAGTAATGGTTGGTCAAGTGGAGAGTAGGTTGAAATGATGACAGGAAGTGTGAGCTAATAAATATTGGAGTATTTTGAGAGGGCAGTGATGATAAAATATTCTAGAACTGAAGGTGATGTTCATAGTACATCTCTTTGACATTCTAAAAATCATTGTACTTTATCAAAGAATTACAGATTGCATTTGCATTAACCTTAGTAAAAATTTTTGAATAGTAGTGAGTGAATCTGAGTGATAATTTAGAATTTTAAATCACAGAATTCTGTAAGGTATAAGTTTAGCATGTTGATGAATAAGAGTATAAATAAAATATAATCTGTGACATATCCTCTGAGTGACTATATATGACATTGTGAGTCAGTGCATATTCTACAAAATTAAGTAAATTGAGGGATAGGATAGAATTGAGATGGATGAGCGAAAATGAACCTCAAGGTGCATTGTATTAGCCATGAAATGTGGATTAATTGTAGACTGTTTGCCTTGCATGTGTGAAGCCCTGTGTTTGATTCCTCATTACTACATAAACAATAAAGCTTGAATTGGCACTATGACACAAGTCATAGAGTGTTAGCATGAGGTAAAGAAGCTCAAAGACATTGCCAAGGCCCAGGACTAGTCAAAAATAAAAAGGATGCATTGTATTAAGCCGGGCACTAGCGGCTCATGCCTGTTTTACTAGATACTCAGGAGGCTGAGGATTGAGGTTTGAAACCATCCCTGTCGGGAAAGTCTGTGAGATTCTTATCTCCAATTAAAACTTAGAAAAATCTAAAAGTGCTGCTGTGCCTCAAGTGGTAGAGCTCTATCGTTCATTGAAAGGAGTTCAGGGACAGCGCTCAGAACTAGAGTTCAAACCTCAGGAGAGGAAAAATAACTCACTAAACACTATTCATGAACTGCTTTTTCAAACAGCAATTCCCATACGACAACATAAAGTTAAGTTAAAAATATGATTAGAATAAAATATGAATCATTTTAGGAATAAGACATAGATAGGATTGAAAGGTTGTTTACAGGGGACAAAGTAAATTTTATATCATGCATTATGAGTTGAAATTTGTCCTTCAGTATTCTTACATCATTTATGAAATTGGCAATATATTGTCCATTACGAGTCAATTTCTTTGAGGAACAGATTGTATTCTGCTGTCTTTTCATAGGAAACCATAGAGGTGATATTTTGGCCTCATTTTTTTTTCTTAATTGTGAAAATAACTTACAGGGGGTTTACAATTACATGACCAATGTAATGAGTACATTTCTTTTTCTTTCATTTTTTTTTGGGGGGGGGTCCAGTCGTGGGGCCTTAACTCTGGGCCTGAGCGCTGTTCCTCAGCTCTTCAGCTCAAGGCTAGTGCTCTACCACTTGAGCCACAGCGCCAGTTCTGGCTTTTTTCTTTTTGCTTATGTTGTGCTGAGGAATCGAACCCAGGGCCTCATGCATGCAAGGCAAGAGCTCTACCACTGAGCCACCTTCCCAGCCCCCGTTCTGAAGTTTTTAGTACAATTGTCTTAAGATATAACATAAGTTATTAAAATTAATATTAATCTAGATAACATTTATAATTACTCATAACACTTTTGAGTACAACTGTTGGTATTTTTTTTCTATAGCCAAAAGAAATATTCTGAGTAAAAGAAAGAGAGGAAGTTGGAAGAAACAAGAAAGATAGAAAGTTCAAAAGAAAGAAAGGAAGAAGGAAAGAAAGGAAGGAAGAAAGGAAGGAAAGAAGGAGAGAAAGAGAGAGAAGTAGGGATGGAGGGAAGGAAAGAAGGAAGGAAGAAAGGAAGGAACAAAACAATTTAATTTTAAAAATCTATTTAGCCCAGAAGAGGCAATCCAAAAATTCATATGGAACAATAAAAGACCCTGAATAGCAAAAACGCTCCTCAACAGCAAAACACTGCTGGATGAATATCAATACCAAATTTCAAACTCTACTATAAAGCCATAGTAATCAAAACAGCTTGGTATTGGCATAAGAACAGACCTCAGGACCAATGGAATAGAATTGAAAACCCAGAAATGAACCTACAGACCTTTAGCCATCTAATCTTCGATAAGGGAGCTAAAACAATAGAATGGAAGACAGACAGGCTCTTCAGTAAATGGTGCTGGCAAAACTGGTTAACTACATGTAGAAAACTAAAGCTAGATCCTTATATATCACCCTGCACAAGAATCAACTCCAAATGGATCAAAGACCTTGAACTCAAAGCAGACACTCTGAAAACATTACAGGATGGAATAGGAGAAACCCTAGGTCTCCTTGGCTCAGCCTGAAATTTTCTGAATAGAGACCCGGAAACACAACAAATCAAAGAAAGGTTGGACAAATGGGATTGTATAAGGTTGCAGAGCTTCTGCAGGGCAAATGGCATAGCTAGCAAGATCAATAGAAAGCCCACGGATTGGGAGAAGATCTTTACTAGCCATACAATGGACAAGGGTCTCATATCTAAAATATACTTGGAACTCAAAAAATTAAACCACCAAACAACAAATCTTCAAAGAAACAACTGCCCAATAAGTAAGTGGGCGAAAGACTTAAAGAGAAGCTTCTCTGAAGAAGAAAGAAGGATGGCCAATAGACACATGAAGAAATGTTCAACATCCCTAGCCATAAAAGAAATGCAAATCAAAACAACATTGAGATATCACCTCACTCCAGTTAGAACGGCAAAAATCAAGAACTCTAACAACAACAGATGCTGGAGGGGATGTGGACAGAAAGGAACCTTACTTCTTTGTTGGTGGGAATGTAAACTTGTTCAACCACTTTGGAAAGCAGTATGGAGGTTCCTCAAAAGACTTCACATAGAACTCTCCTATGACCCAGCAATCCCACTTTTGGGCATTTACCCTAATGTTCACAAAAAAGACCACACTAAATCTACCAGCACAACTATGTTTATTGCAGCATTATTTACCATAGCTAAGATATGGAACCAACCCAGATGGCCCTCAGTAGATTAATGGATCAAGAAAATGTGGTATATATACACAATGGAATTCTATGCCTCCATCAGAAAGAATGACATTTCTCCATTTGTTAGGAAATGGAAAGGCTTGGAAAAAATTATATTAAGTGAAGTAAGCCAGGCCCAAAGAAACATAGGTCCCATGGTTTCCCTTATTTGCAATATCTAGTATAGGTATGAGTCAAGCGGAAAAAGTCAGATAATGTGATGTTAGGAAAACGAACCTCAAATATGTATTTTAATGTTTTTGTTTCTTTCATGCATGTGTTTCTAACGCATTTATAAGATTATTTCTTTGTTGCTTTGTATGTCCCTCCCCCACAGTGTAACCCCCGCTTTCACTATATTTGATGTCAGTATAACATGTGGAGGAGATGGGGACAAACAAGTCGTTTAAGGATTCAGGTGGACCTGTTGCAACAATGAGAAGTACAAAATGTCATGTCAAAACCAGCTTTACAATGTCGGTGTGGGGAGGGGAGGGGGGGTATTATTGGGTGGGGGTGAGGGGGGAGGGTGGGAAGGGAGGTGAAGGGTAAACAAAGGAGGAGGCTGCAATGCTTGGTAAGAAATATATGCATTATCCTGCCCATGTAATTGTAACCCCTCTGTACAGTATGTTCTCAAATAAAATAAAATTAAATTAAAAAAAATCTATTTAGCCCAACACAAACTTCATCTAATTGATCCTTTAGTAAATTCAACTTTGCAATTTTCACTTCTTTGCATTTTCTCCATGCATGAATGAAACCAAGAAATGAAGGATCATAAATAACCACTTGAATCTGTTTGCATCTGTAGTAATATGTATGCAAATCTTTTTCTCATTTTCTATACATCATCAAATAACTATTTGCATACAATATACACTTAGGTATAAATATTCTAAAAACTGATGAAATCCAAGTATGTCAATATATTATAGAATGTGAATACAAGTATTTATAGTGCTATTAATATTACAGTCTACATGTTACATTAATTATAAAAATGTTATTACATATTTTATCAGAGAAATTAGTATCCTCTGATTTTGGTGTCTGAGTCCTACTAGCAGGCCTTAATTAAAATCAAAGGAGATCTGTATTTGTTGGCTCAAACGAATATTTCTGAAAGCAATTGACTCATAGGGGATTGTTCAAATATATCAGAAGGGCCTTAGAAAGTTGTACCACGTTTACATGATTACCTATGATTGATTCAAGAGCCACTAAGCAATCATATTTCACTTTACCATCACTGTAATTATTCCCATTGTAAGAAGAATCATTCACATAAGCCATATGATATAAGCTTGTCCTTAAGTTATTATTTTCTACGAAATTATATCCAAATGATACACTACACTGAGTTAAAGCAAAAGTTGCAAAGTGTATTGGACGATGTAACTCCTTCCATATATACATGTTGAAATTCTATTCCTCTGTCTGGTGACATTAGAATCAATATTTCAGAGATAACACTACAATAATGATCCTGATAAAAGAAGCCTTATATAACTACTCTGACATGTGAATGTCCAGCAAATGATGAACCAGAAATTGGACCCCCATAAGACAAGGAATTGCTTTGAACAACCATTTTTATAATCAATGTCTAAATTTCGAGCATATGGGTAATATACTCCTGATGGTTTTAAAACACTTACTTTGAAGTATTCTCTTATAACAGCTCAAAGGCTGACAAAAGACAAAGTAGTTTTGAGTTAATATCCTAAATTCTGATAAAAAGAGATTCATAATGTTTTATTATTTGAATTTTAATCTCCAAGTCTCCAACATAAAATATTTTAAAATGGGAGTTGATTTGAGGTTTAACTCTATTCAACTATCATAATTAATATTTTCAATATTTTTATTATCTTTAAGTAGTTGTACAATGGAATTGCCATTCACTGAAACAGTTTATGGATACAGTGCATCTTGATCAATGTCACCTCTTTCAACATTCTCATCCACCCCTTCCAATCAACCCAGTCCTTATGTAACTCAAGATTATGTTATGGAATTACTTGCCATTTAACCAAGCAGTTTATGTGTACAATGCACCTGAAATTGAGTTACCACTTCAACATCTTCACCCCCATTTCACACTACCCTTTGCTTTGTATATTTCAATTCTGGGAATTATACAATGGATTCTTGCCCGTATTCTATCCTTTTCACCTTCAATTTCCTACCCCTCCTATATTGCCCTCCCCAGTTGTCCTGTCTTGTAGTACATATTTACTGGTATTTATTTTGTTGGGCTTTGACTTAGTCTTTTTTGTCTTTTCTTTTTTTGTTTGTTTGATTGTTTCTCCAAAATTTTATTTTAATTTAAATTACAGGACCAGCCAGATATTCTGATGAGAAAGTCACTTTTCCTCAGGAGATGGGAAATACTTCCATGGCATAGTTAACAACTGTATACATCTCTACTTTTTTGTGTTTATCAAGGAAGCGCTAAAAAAATCACATTAGGTCACTGACTTAAGTAAAATTAAACCTTTATAACACAAAATTTCCATAGTGTTTTCTAAAGTAGTTGAACAAGATTACATTCCCACCAACAGTGTAATAGAGTTTTCTTTGGGCCACAACCCTATCAGTATCTTTGATTGTTCATTTTTTTTCATAATTACATTGTAACAAGGGTGAGATGAATCTGTGTTGTTTGCATTTGCATTTCTTTTATGGAGAGAGATGTGTCTATTTGTCATTTTTTTTAATTGGTTGTGGGGCCTAAACTCGGGGCCTGGGCACTGTCCCTCAGCTCTTTAGCACAGGGCTAGCACTTTACCACTTGAGCCACAGCACCACTTCCAACTTTTTCTGCTTATACGGTGCTAAAGAATTGAACCCAGGGCTTCATGGATGCAAGGCAAACACTCTACACTGAGCCACCTTCCTAGCCCCTTATTTGTCATTCTTACTTCTTCTAAGAAGTTCTCTTTAAGTCTTTACCCCATATATTAATTGGATTCTTGTTTATTTGAGGGTTTATTTTTGTTGGGCTTAACTTTTTGATCTCTAAATATGGGTTAGTTATGTGAACCCTTGTCTGATGCTTACCTAGTAAAAATCTTCTTCCATTCTGTTCTCCTGCTAACTATTTCCTTTGCCATGAAGAAAATCTTCAGTATGATGCAATTCTATTGATCCAGAAAGAATGAAAATACACCATTAATAAGAAATGGAAAGACTTGGAACAAACTTATACGAAGAGAAGAAAGACAGACTCAGAGAAATATAGATTTCCTAATTTACCTCATTTCTTGTAGTAGAATGTGCCTCTAATTCTGCAAGTAAACACAGTTGGATGGTAAAAGAAAAAACATTACACTTAAACATGATAAATTTTATGGGATTCTAAACATTTATACGGTGAGATCAGGGGAGGATGCCGTTTGAATAGGATCACGAAGGCTCAATAGCTATATGAATATTATGATATAAAATAATGTTCATTAAAATGATCTCCAAGAAATGATGAGAGTTTTTTTTTAATATTTTGCTTTTTCCTTCTGTGTTGTGATAGTGTTATTTTTTTTTAATTTCTGCACCTTTGGTCTTATATGTAAGTTTGGAAAGTGCAAGGGGGAACACAGAAATGGAGGGACAAAGGGTGAACAAATGCATCAGTGCTACTCAATGGACACTACATTATAGAAGAACTATACAACTTTTTGGGGAGGGAGGTTGAAAGGGAAAAACTGGGAGACCAAGAAGAAAGAGGGGACACTGTTCAAAAAGAAATGTGCTCACTATGTGACTTAAGTAATTGCAACCCTTCAGTACATCATCTTTATTGTAGCCAGAGTACCTCAATAATATTAGATAAAATATGCTTTAAATTAAAAGTGGTATGAATGTAAAAAGAAACAAAGAAGGACATTAAATATTGATAAACTTTCCATCACAGGGATATAACAATTCTAAATATTCTAGAGCTCCCAAAATCATCAGACAAATTCTACTTACCCTAAAAACATGCATACGTCCAAATACATTGCTGGTTGCTTGAATACATTATTCTTACCTCTGGACAGGCCATCCAGATAAAAATTTAGCAAAAAAAGTCAGAGCTAAATAAATACATTGACAAGCTATACCTAACAGATATCTACAGAATATTTCACCTAGCAGTGTCACAATATATATTCCTCTCAGCATCCCATGGAACGTTCTCCAAAATAGATCATATCTAGATCACAAGAAAAATATGTCATAATTCAAAAATAAAAAATAAAATTACTCTTTGTATCTTGTCAGTCCACGATGGGACCAAGTTTAATCTCGACATCAAAAGAAATCACAGAAAATTCTGAAACTCACAGACTGAATAACACATTGCTAAATCATCAGTGACTCACTGAAATGATATGGAAGGAATTTCCAACATTTATGGAATTCAGTGGAATTGAACACACAAAATACTACTACCCCTGGGACACAATAGCACAGGCAATACTCAGAGAAAAATTTCTTTGAGTATATCATCAACAAATTAGAACAATATTGAACCAGCACTAATGATGCACCACTAGGTCCTTGAAGAGCAGGAACAAGCCAAACCAAAACCTGTATACAGAAATAATACAAATTAGATTAAAGAAATAAATGAAGCAGAGTCTAAAGAAAAACACAGTCATGATTGAATTTTATCTACTAGTAGCTCAAAAATTTGACAGATTAATGTCAACATAGCTTTTTTCAGAGATAGACTCACCCAGCCCAAAGGAGTGAACAAAACAAACTTCTAAGATTCTAAGAAAAAACATTTTGTTTACCTTTTTAAAATAAATTTACTCTGTTGTTCTTATTAAGGTGATTTATAGATGGATTACAATTCCATGAGTCAGGTAATGAGTACATTTCCTTTTGTGAAATGTCTTCATTCCCCTCCCTTGTTCCCAGTCTCACCCTGCTGTCCCCCACCCATGTGTTAAATAGATAACTTTCATCAATGTTCAATGAATTCCATTGCTGCAATTTTTCACTCTTTTCCCTAATGCTCTGTGCCCACCTCCCCACTTTTCTGAAGACGTACAATGAATAGACCAGGCATAAGTTAAAGAAGACCAAATCATCACAAACTATAAACAACAACAAGCACAAATCCAAAAAGGAATTTTCTGTTTTCACGACTCACGGCCTGTTTAATTATGTCTATCTTGTTATTTAAATATAATTGCTTTTTATCATAAAGTCAATTCAAGGATTAAGGTGTGATAACATAATTTTCCTTTCTATTTAATAATGTTTTTTATTTTAATATTAAGGTTGAAAATAACCCAATTCAAGTTTTAGTGAAATTTGAAGGTTCAGATTTAAAGTTTCAAAATGGCTAATAGTTCCATTTTGGCAACGAAAATGAAAAACGCATGTTTTATCCTCAAGAATGTCATTATTTCATGTGCAAAGAAGAAACTAAATGCAATATTAATTCAGTGGAAATAAGGAATAAAAAACTTATTCAATGCATCAATTCCATAGATCATATCTATTGATAAAATTAATAAAACTTGTTTTAAGTAGATTACTTAAGACATGATTTAAGTGATAATTTTCTTTTCTAGGTGTAGTTGATATAGAAATCAAAGCCCAAAGATTCCAGAGTTCTGTGTGCTTGATACATGTGAATTTACACATATGCTTGTCTCATCTCAATATTATTTGAACTGAGAACCGGATTAGAATAAATAAATCATGCAAATGTTTAGCTGTATTTTGTGAGTAATATGTTCGTTTTATATCTATTTTATTTGAAAAATCTGGAAAATTTATTTAAGTCACATCAACATTAATGAGAAATAAATATCTCCTAGCTCCTTAAAAGAGAATCAATAAAAAAAAGGAAACAACAAAGAAAAAATTGAACCCCATTTTGTACGTGGTTTTTGTATATTGTGGTGCTTTGCAAGTGTGGATTATGTGACTATCCCATGAATCTTGGCTCAAATCACAAGGGCTAGTAGAAGAAATTTTCAAAATCTAGAGCAGCTAACACAGCTGTGCAGTTTTTTGTAGGTTTCACTACAGTCACAGCTGGACATCAACTGTACAAAGGTACTAATACTACTGATTTGGAGGCAAGAATGTGATGAAAAACAAACTTTTATCTTCTTAGATGAAGTTAGAAGACCACACTTTAACAGCTTACTAAACGATCAGCCCTTTGAATAACAGTGCCATTTTTAAGGCACTCTAGATAATTGAAATCCTTCATCCCTGCACAACCATTAATGCCTTTCACAAATCATTGCCGAGGGCAATTTCTAGTTCTATTTGATATTTCAAATGGCTTAGGAGTGACATAAACAGTAATTCAATTTTTGAGAAAACTTAATTTAGATTAAGCAAACAAATCAGATTCAACTCCATAGCATACCCTTTAGGGAAAATGAATTAAGGAATAGGGCATGTCCTTTGTTATTTAATATTAGACATAGGGCAAAATGCCAGAAACAGAATCTGCAAGACGGAAACAGAAGTCTTTGTTAAGATATATTAAACATTACCTAGGGACAAGTAATTTTACCTACATTTTCTATTATATGATGATATATTTTTGTCTGCTAATCAGAAAGACTCAAAAAGATTTTTAATTATGATATGAAAAATGCATCATCATGAATGAATGAAATCAGGAAGTAGATGGCTCAGGAGCTGGTTGGTTCTGTTAAATATTCTCATTAGTTTGAATGATCTGATGTTTTTGTATGTGCAAAATTATGAATGTATTTTATGTCTGGACAAGAAAGTTTGATTATTAGATCATTGTCTGATACCCAATGTTAAGAAACTAACCTAAGTCAGAGTGTTAAATATATATGGGTGTGTGCGTGTGTCTGCAAGTTTATATTTAGACGGCAGTACCTTAATTCCCTCAGGGTATATACTTAATTCTATTAGTTATAATACATTAATGACAGTACATTAACATTTTGAGACATATTTATATGTTCCTATGATTGCATGAACAAACTAAAATTTATGTTTTGGCTATGAGTTTTTGAAATGTCAGCTGAAAGTATAAGCATTTGGAATCTTGAGAAAGATATCAATGGCAAACATTTCAGTATAGATCAATTTTAGACAACCCTTGCAAGGATCTGTAATTTATATGAAATGCAACTTTCATTGAATTTCCAAGGCTACAATATTCTAGAAATTTGTAGGAAAACCAGTTAAATTATGGAAACATAAAAGTAATGTGATTATTGTATACAGTTTTACATTTTATTTTCGTCAAGTAAAAGTACTATTTATTGCTTCTGTATAGGAAGGAAAACCATAATTATTAGAATTTGTGCCGTATTTCACATTGGGAAACTTTGTCTGTATCAAAAAGTTTATTTCTTTTGTTTCTGCTTTCCTATTCATGATTCTGTTTCTCATAGTATTATTCTAAGGACTTTTTCTTTTTCCCAGTTTGGAGTTGAACATACCTCATGCTCTCAGTTTGTTTGCTAACAGTAGTCAGTCTACCATTTGAATCATGTATCCAGCCCAGAAATTTTTGTAGTTAATTGGAGAGATAACCTCATGAACTTTCCTCCCAGCCTGAAAACCATTATCCCTGGAGTCTCATCCTTCTTAATCACTAGGATTATAAATTTGAGTCATGGACCCCAAGAGTCAATGATTTTTCATATCTTATAGATTGCACATGTTTGCTAGTAGTTGTAATAATAAACTACCACAGATTGGGTTTAGGATTAACACTGTAAATACATTGCCTCTGAGTTGGTGGAACTAGAACTGCAAGATCAGAGTTGGCTTCTGATTCCTCTTTCCTTGGCATATTCAAAGCATTCTGCTACTCTTGGAGGAGACTTCAACTTAAATGCTACCTTTGAGATTCTGTTTCCATCTGCAGTCACTTGCTAAGACAATGGGTTTTTGATCTTTAGTATGATTTCAGTGGGACAGAACCCAACACATTACATATTACTTAATTGATAGAAGAAAAACTCTAATAGAAAATTATTTGTTTTGGGCATGGAAGTTATGGTTATACTGTACAAAATAGTAAAAGAGGTAAACGTTTTATTAAAGCTTGTAAAAAGAGTATGAAGTCTTGACGTTAGACATGCCAAATTCTTACACTGGCACACCCTTAAATTCCTAGAGGTACCAGAGGATTTAACCTGAAACCCTATACTTGTGAAACAGCATCTCTACTACTATCATACCTGCAGATTATAATTGGATTGCTTACTTTGAGTTAGTATCACTATGCCTGGGCCTGCTTGGACTGCGGTCTTCTTAACACAAGCATAAAACATTGCACCCAGCAAATGGTTAGAATTTCTGAAACATCTGGAACATCTGAAACATTTGTGTCTGGGATCGCCTGAAACTGGAATTCTCTAATCTCTGTTTTCCAAGTAGATAATATTTTAGGTTTGAGCCACTTTAACCAATAAAAGCATACAATTTCAAAATATCTTGATATTGCATATATTTGTGCTTAAAATGTATGGCTAACCTTAATTTTCACCCGCTTTTTTTAGTACTCTGAGTTGAAAACATTGGCATTCTTGATATTAGTGGCTTTGTTTTGGATGGAATCCCATCTCAATCAAAAAATTCTTCCAAAAGTTTATGTCAATAATCATGGAAAAGAAGGCTTCAGGTTGGAAAAAACACACTGTTAATAAATTTATAAATGCAGTATACTCATAGTGTTAGTCAATGGTTTCTTTAGTGTGAGGAGGAAGGTAGAAATGTGAAAGATGTAAGGTCTCTGTAGAAATACTGTAGCTGTCACTTCAGGTTATCTTCCTTCCCTAAAGCTTGCTTTATTAAAACCCTCTGGGTGCATATTGGTTGGACTGATTAGTAATCTTCTCCAGGAAATGAAGCTGATTTTACAAGGCTGATGGTGTGGTAAATAAAAGAATGATCAGAATAAGCACTGATATTGTCACAGATTGAGCAGATCAGATTAACTGCTGAACAGCAAAACTAAGCAAAGATTCAAGTCTCATTATTCACATTGGAACATATGTAGATAGTACATAAACACATACATATAAATATACATATACATACATACATGAAAATTTAAATAACCAGTAGAATATATAGAAACTTGGTATGACAAGTGTTAATCTATATGAAATTGGTTGCAGGAAAGGTACAGTAAAATATAAATAGTTTAGCATAGATCTTGCATAGATTTTGTAAAGGATGAAAATTTTTCCTTCATTATACACTTTACAAATATCTTTAGAGTTCGGGGAAGATGGCAGAGGAGAAGCTGGAGGCTAAACAAGCTCTCGCATAGAAAGCAGTTTTAGTGTTCCAGTGAACAGTCCTAAGCCAAAGAGTCACAACAAGTGTGCCATCACAGGACAGGGAATTAGGCCAGAGAGGGAAAATCCAGGCAAGGAGACAGATCTGAGCAATTGCCAGCAGCCACCGCTGCGAGGCGTTGGCCCTAGCCATCATACCTGCAACACAGAGAGTCTGGGATGAAGAAGCCCGATGCGGTGGTAGAGCAGATTCTACTCAACACCAGCAAGAACCGACAAGGAAAAGACATCTTCATCCTGCAGTTCGCCGCAGACCAGAGAAGACCCAGGAACCAAGACTCAGCATGAGTAGAAGCCTAACGTCCTCACTCCTTCTCAGGGAGCAGAAGAGGGGAGGCCACCCCTTCCCCCCCCACTACCAGAGATCTCCATCTTTGATACTGATGAACTAGCTCCAACTCAGGCCTTGGAAAAAAACTTGAGTCATTTAGCAGGTCACAAGAACCTAACTGACCTGCCAGACTCAGCTGCACCAGGGAAAAGTCACCCAGCTCAGGGGCAAGCCCCACGAGTGTCTTTCTTCACTGGGTAATCAGAGTCAGAGGCTGCTCCTCCCTTTATCAGTGTCAACAATCAATTGAAATTCAGTAAACAGAAACCCTGAGTGTGGCTCCAGGCTAGGCTCTGTGAGTTTCTCACAAACTAACTGCTGTTTGCTGAAAGGCCTCAACTCTACCTAGTCTCATCACAGCATCTCCAAGACTTGAGGAAATAGCCATCTCCCTCTTTTGTGATACTCAAAGCAGATCTCCCTCCCATTGAACTAACCTGGGAGGAGGATCACAAAATCTTGGGTAAAGCAGAGCGTTTTTCTGCCTGCTCAAACAAACTGACTTAAACCAACCAAGCCACAGGAAAATCAAACACCACAAGCAGACCAGAGACTCCAACAAGAGGCTGGTAACAGACACAAGGGAGATGCAGCATCTTCCCACCTCTCCCAAAAAAAAAACAAAGAATTTTTTTCTTTTGTTATTTTTTGTACATTTTATAAAAAATTTTTTTCTATAACTTTTTAAAATTTTTAATTTTTACCTTTTTTGGAAAAAAATATTTTCTAGTAACTTTTTTTTCTTCCTTTTATAACTTTTATTTTTATTTTAGGGGTATATGTGTGTGCATTCTCTTTCTTTCTTTTTCTTTTAAAAGTTTATTTTATTTTATTTTTGTTTTTTTGTTTAGCTCTACTGAACTTCTGATCTTTTCTCTTTCTTTCTCATTCTTTTCACCTTTTCTCCTCTTTCGTTCTTCTTTATGTGACTTAATTGCTGTTCTTCACATCCTCTGATACACCCATAGTCGATTAATAGACCTTATCCCACATTGTGTACACACTTAATCCAGAAATTTATTACTCAATTCAAAACTTCTTAGACTTAAATTCCTTAATAGCAGTAATACCTCTTTCTACCTACATAATATTTTAAGTATTTTTATTTTTAAGTTTTTCACATCTCCTTTATATTCCTCCCCTTTTCTCAATATATCCACGTTCTTCTCTGAATATTTCATATTCAAATCTGTATAATTTTTCAGCATTGCTATGTTAATTTTTAATTTTTACTTTTCTAAATTTTGGGGTCTTCTTTTTCCCCTTTCTCTTTCTTCTTATTTCTCTCTCTCTCTACTTTCATCCTATCCAACCTATTTCCTGCTTTATTGTGCCTTAATCCATGATACATAATTAAATGGAAGCATAATTTAATACCTAATAACTATTAGTAATATATGTAATTTAATAATATATAGACATCACATTCAATAATTATATTTATATATTTAAATATACAGTGCAAGATACACCTACATCTTTCTGTATATATATATATATATATATATATATATATATATAGGTATTTGCAATAATTTACACACCTATACATTTATATATTGGCCACTCCTGGGGCTAGAACTCATGTCCCGGGAACTGCCTGGAGGTGAATTTTTTTGAGGCTGTGGTGCTTACACTGACCCCATGATGATTTGGGCATTCCAGGCCCTGAGTTCAAATTCCAGCAGTGGCAAAGGCAATAGGTGGAGTAAGAATCCAATGTTGACCTGTTTTCCTTTCTTTGGAAATATTGTGTCCTAGGTACAATATGTAACATTTATGCAAATACATATATGATATGTATTATACAAATGTATATAAATATTATTTTTGCCAGCTCTGGGCTTGGAATTCACACCCTGGAAATGCTCTTGGATTTTTTTTCTTCCAGGGGGTTAGCTTCCACTTCACCCAGAGCACAATAGAGTTACCCAGTTCCTGAGTTCAAATCCAGGTATGGCAGATAAAATGGCCTAAATTCCTAGCCAGGACCATATCTTATTGGGGGGCAGGCACGGGGCTTGAACTCAGGTCATCACAACTCTGCCTCAGCATTGATTACCCTAGGCTGGGGTGCAGCTTTTACACACACAGATGATCCAGGGATCCTAGGACCCGAGTTCAACTCCCAGCCCTGCAAAAAAAAAAAAAAACCAAGATGGAGGAAGAAATACCAGGAACTTTTACTCAACAGTTTTACCTTTGTTTCCTTTGCACTGTGACCATCCTGGATCTCAATGACTCGGTTGAAATTGTACCTGACCTTGCATGGCCGAAGGCTGGTGGGCTCTCAGTGAAGCCTGAGCCCAACCCAGACAGCTCGGCCCTGGGTTCGATCATGGGAATGCCAACTACACAAGCTGAAGATCCTAAAGAACTCGTTCTTATCTATAGGAACACTAGTAGAATGTTTGACATGAACTAATTAAATTACTAATTAGCTAGTCTTTCTAGTATAAGATTGTACACAATAAATATAGGCCATTGATTAATTTAATTAATATTTTATTAAGTCTCCTACCGTGATAAATTAATGGAGGTATAATTTGATACCAAATAATTGGTAATAATAGAATATATAAAAATAAGATATAGACATCATTCTTTATATAAAGTAATACACTAGAATCTACATAAATATATGTCTCTCTACATAAATTTATTTATAGATGCATATACATATACACACTCTGCAGTATACACATCTGCTTATATATTGGCCACTCCTAGGGCTTGATTTCAGGTGCTCAAATTTGCCCGACAACTTCACTCGCATCAGACTGCTGTGTTAACATTGACCCATTCATGAAGTGGGCCATCTAGACCCAGAGTTCAATTCACAGAACTCTCAAAAACTTAATCCTGGTGAAAGAAGCCAATTGTCCCACTTGCTTTCCTTATCAGTGAAAGTTCTGTGTCTCAGGAATGATGGATAATACATAGGCAAATCTATTCCCTATGTAATAGGATGTAAAAAAATTTATACATGTAATCATACTCTCTAAAATATATAATAAATACATAAAAAAAGAAAACGAATAACTACACTAACTGTAATATGCAGTAAACATGTATATTAAGTATAAATCAGGTATTTAAAATATATACGAATATTATTTTTTCGAGTGCTAGGGCTTGAATTCAGCCCCTGGGCACAGGCCTGACTTTCTTGTCTTCTAGCACGGTGGGCTTCCCCTTCTCACACAGTGCTGCAGATTTACCCAGACCCTGAGTTCAAATAACAGTCCTGGCAGAAAAAATGGTGTGAATTCCAAGCCAAGGAGCTCTCATAATTTTTAAAATATTTTTAATGTATATATGTATTTTCATTTTGTCAAGTACAAGGTTGAACTCAGGGCGTGGCAACTCTGCCTCAGCATTGATCACCCTAGATTGGGTTGCAGCCACTGGATCCACAGCCGAACCTGGGTTCCTGGGCCTCAATGGCTGAAAGGAAAAAAAAAAAATTAAAACGACACAGAATAAAAATACAGAAACTTGCAGATGGCTGCCAGTTTTACATTTGTTTTCTTTTCAAGGTGACCATCCTGGGTCTGAATGACACAGATGAAAAATGTTCATAACCTGGCATTGCTGAAGGCTGGCAGGCTTCTAAGGAAGCCGTAGGCCAACACGGCAACATAGGCCTTGTGTTCAAAGCCGGGTCCTGAACCCTACCAATGGAGGGAGATCCTAAGAGTCTCCTTCCTATTCATAGGAATACTGATGGAAGGTTATGAATGTGAAGTTTGAATTAGTTGTTCCTGAATGATACTACTATAAAATTAGAAAGAGATTTTAGAAGGCCGATGGATTTTAATGAATATTTGTGACACATTAAAAGAATACTATTAATTACATGGACACAATCATTTTGGAACAGTGATTGATTTAATTAACAATTCATTAAGGATGAAAACAGTAATATTAATTACATGGAAGCATAATAAATACCCAAGAATTGGTAGGAATCTAGCCTATATAACTGAATAATGTATACACATCTCTAGCACTCTATTAACATCTATATTTATTTGTGTACTGCCATCTGCATGTCAATATGTTCTTATTTTGTCAACCCCTGGGACTCTATCTCAGGTGCTGGAAACAGCTTATCAGCTCCATATGCCACAGGCAGACGTGCTGATACTCACCCATTCATGAATTGGGCCTTCTAGGCTTTGAGTTCAGATGCCAGCATTCACAAAAATTGAATCGTGGAGTAAGAAGCCCATGGTGACACATGTTCTCCTTTTCTGTGAAAGTCCTGGGTGTCAGGTGTGAAGTTTCATACATAGGCAAATAATCTATATCCTATGTAACAAATGCAGTAAATATTCTATATGTAATAGCACTCAATAAAATAAATAGTAAATAAATGAATGAGATGAAAAATAAAATGAATAACTGCACTAAGCGTAATTTGGAGTCAACATACGGGGCTTGATCTCAGGGCCTGGACACCACCTGTCAGCTGAATTGGCTAGAGGCTGCTATGCTGGGAGTCACCCATTCATGAACTGACCCTTGTAGGCCCTGAGTTTACATCACACCACTGCCAAAAATTTAACCTTGGAGTGAGAAGTGGAGCATGACACATATTTTTCTTTCCTGTGAATGTGCTCGGTGTCAGGTAGGATGTATAATTCCGATGCAAATCTATATGCTATGTAATAGGTTGTAATAAATGTAAAAAGTGTCATAGATGGAAGAATTGTCACTATAATAAGTGATAAGAGTATTGAAATAGTAGTGAATCCTTCTAGGATAAAATTAGGTGCAATAAGTATAGAGGTGCATTAAGTTTAATCAATATTTTATTAAGCATTAACAGAATAAAAATTGCATGGAGACATAATTAAATACCTAATTGGTAGTAACACATGATTCATACATAATTTAATTATATATAGATATCTGTCTCATGTATAAAATATGTAATTATATATATGGATGTATGTGCATATATATACATATATATATATATATATATCCCAGCAGGTCTGAGATTCAGAAAAATCCTGAGGTTAAACTGGGAACGGTGAGGGGAGCCCCAGAACATGCAGTGTCTTGAAAGAAGTCTCTGTGTTTGAGCTCATTGTATTGAATACAAATTTCCTAGCTTGGTGCCATTCATCAGTGCTACTCAGGAGTTTCACCTATAGAAATACATACATACATAGACAAAGACATAGAAGTACAGGCTTTTTTTGAGGGAGCAGGTCCTGAGGTTGAACTATGAACCTAGGCGTTGTCCTCAAGCTCCTTTTGCTCAAGGGTAATGCATTAAGCTTGAGTCACAGCCTCATTTTTACGTTTTTATGTGATCTCTTAGAAATAATAGTGTCATGGACTGGATTCAAACTGTGATTCTCTACTTCTCAGCCTCCAGAGGACCTGGGATTACAGTCAGCAGCCACTGTCACCTTCTTTCTTTTTTTCTTCACTTTTTTAATTTTATAATTTTTTATTATTGTGAAAACATTGTACAGAGAGGTTACAATTACAAGGGCAAGATAGTTTCCAATACTATCTCTTCCCCTCTCCACCCTCTACTCCCAGCCCCCTACCACCACCATCCGCACCCCAACCCCGCACCCCACCAAAGTTGTAAAGTTCATTTTTCGACATAATTTCTTGTATATCTCATTGTTGTAATGGGTCCACCTGTAAACCTATATAAACAGTTTGTTTTTTCCCTTCCCCTCCAAAAATTATATCAATATCAAATACAGTGAAAGCAGGTCTTATACCCTGGGAGAGGTACATACAAATCAACAAAGAAATATGTTGGAAAAAAATTGCAAGAAAAAACAAAATATTTGAATCCTTATCTTGGGGTTCATTTCGCCTAATATCAACTTGTCTGAGAGTTTCTGTTTGTCTCAGACATATACTAGTTATTGCAAATAAGGGAAACCATGGGACTTATATTTCTTTGGTCCTGGCTTACTTCACTTAATATAATTTTTTCCAAGTCTTTCCATTTCTTAACAAGTGGGGATGTGACATTGTGGCTTAATTGGTAGAACACTCACCTTGAGCTGAAGAACTGAGCGAAAATGACCAGGCCCAGTGTTCAAGCCCCACGACAGACAAATTTTTTTAATAGAAATTTACTTCTTTAATTTTATAATCTGGACAATCTGACTTCTTAACAAGGTTATTCCAATGGTTTGAATTTATAAGTAAACTATCCAATGTTTATTAGAGCTGTTTTCACTGAGAATGATTTTCTCTCTTCATCTCACCCTCTGGTCTGAGGCCAAAAGTGAGAAATGAGTGTCACAGTATTTGGGAGCAAATATCCACAGGACATGCCAGTTCTGCCACTTAGCATTGAGCTGAGGTAAATTTACTGTCTCAGGATGACAGGAACGAAAGTTGGAGTGATCCTCATACTGTCTGAATTTCTCATTTTACCTATAAAATGATCTAATAATTATGAGTGTTTTGTGTCTCCAACCTGAATTATCTAGAACCCACTAATAGCATCTTCATGCTTCCATTTTTCTCTAGTACATCTTGAGATTTAGACTAAGAGTTTCTGTGGAGCAGCTCCTCAGCAAATCCCTGAGAAAAGCTACTTGAAACCTCCTCAGGAGATAGCCATTCAAAGCTATCTGAACAGGAAAGTCTGTGAGACACTTGTCTCCAATAAAACACCAGAGAACCAGAAGTGGAGCAGTGGCCCAGGGGGTAGAGCTCCAGCTTTGAGAGAGAAAACCGAGCAGGAGATACAAGTCAGACCAGGCAGGAAAGCCTGAGAGTTGCTTATGTCCAATTAATGACCAGATGGCTCGAAGTGGAGCTGTGGTGGTGGTAGAGCCTCAGCAATGAGCAAAACATCTCAGGAACCCATCAGAGCCTGAGTTTAAGCCTTGGGGTGGCTACAAAAAATCAAAAAGAACAGGCCAAGTTAATGTATCAGTGCCTACTTATGTGTGTATACATATTACCTCCCCGAGTGCAAACAGACCTATGCAATTCTTCTGCTTTTATTTACTGGTTTAGTTTTCAGATATGGTAGTTGCTCACACTGCATCATTCTCTTCATTTCAGGCCATTTCTTTTCTCTTCCAGGTTTCCAGGCCTGTGTCCTTATATGATGCACAGTTAAGCTCTTAGCAGCCTTTATTTACATTTTATTATGAGGCGAAGGCAGCAACAGTCACAAATCAGGTAGAAGAATGGAAGATCAGGATTTGTAGAAGTAACCGGTATTCAGAAAATTAAACTTGGGAACATGAAATGATTGCATACTTATGTATAAACTACCATTAAGAAACAATGAGGAGGCTGGGAGTATGGATTAGTGAGAGAGTGCTTGCCTAGCATGCAAGAAGGCCTGGGTTTGATTCCTCAGATGCACATACACAGACAAGGCCAGAATTGTTACTGTGGCTCAAAGTAGCAGAGTGCTGTAGACAGTGCTCAGGCCTTGAGTTCAACCCAAGAACTGGCAAAGAGATAACTAGTTAGGTAGGTAGATAGAAAGAAGGAAAGAAAGAAAGGAAGAAAGAAAGGAAAAAAGAAAGAAAGAAAGAAAGAAAGAAAGAAAGAAAGAAAGAAAGAAAGAAAGAAAGAAAGAAAGAAAGAAAGAAAGAAAGAAAGAAAGAAAGAAAGAAAGAAAGAAGAAAGAAAGAACGAAAGAGAGAAGGAAAGATAGGTAGAAAGATAGATAGGTAGAAATATAGATAGAAAGTTGATAGATGAATCTGGTCTTAGATATCTTGAGGAAAGAAGGGAACACTTCCCAATCATGAGGCCTTCTGCAGTGTGCCAGGAAACCAGCATCGCCTTCACATAACCACAGAGCAGGAAGACTGTCTCTGTCCCATTTCTCAGGCAGCCAAAAGCCCCAAAGTCAAGAGAGCAGAGCCAGGTTCTAACTCAGGTGCCTGGAGACAGAGGAGAAACAGCCCTGCTTCCCCATGGACTGGGTATTTGCATTAATGATGTGGAGAATGAAGCAAGGAAAATAGACTGGCAGAGGTAGAAGAAGGGTCTTCAATCCTGACAGATGGAGAGTCAAAAACCCACTCCCTAAGACCAGAGAGCAGGGTTTTCTACTCTGTTCCTCCCTTCTCCCCTACTAAACTGGCTCTGTATTAGTAACGTAAAGATAGCCTGAGGCTCCCTTCACGTGAAGGAGGAAGATTAATTAGTCATTGTTTGAAGGGGCTGAGAAAAGCCTGACCCTGGTGTAACTCTAACAAATGTTTCAGGTTTCATTGCTTCCTGTGCCTGGAATGAATGAACTGGTTTTGCAGCTCACTTCATTGTTGAGTGTGTACATTCTGCCTCCTAATGTGTTCCTCGGAATGGCCCAGTTCCTTAGTGGCTCACAGGCTGGTGTGCTCATGTAGACCCATTGGGCAGTTGGGCCACCTAGGTCCAAAGTTCGAATCCCAGCACTGCCAAAAATTCACCCTGATGTGAGCAGCCAGTCATTGCACCTGTTTTCCTGTGCTGTGCAAGTCTTGGGTCTCAGCGAGGAGGGAGAATTCTCTATAGGCAACTCTATAGCCATGGGAATAGGTTGTCATCCAGGTCAACACAGTTATATCTCTTTATTGGTCCTTCGTCCACCCTGTGAAAGACAGATGGGGTCCAAGGAAAGAGAAGTGTGCTGCTCATCCATTCCCCAACCTCCCTTAATCCCAGAGACAATCAGATGCAGTGGAGAGTCAAGGTAAGCAAGAACTTGTTTATTATTACATAGCAAGCCTTTTTAAAGCAAAAGACTTCAGAGCACGGAGGGGGAGGAAAAGAAACCAATCAATCACTGTAAAGGTCACCATATCATATGCTTTTCAGCTGGGGCCCAGGGTTTAATTGGCCCTAGTGCTTCTGAACTTTCCCTGCCATTCACGAGCTGTTCAGGCACTGACATCACTTTGCTTAATAATGGTAGGCAATCAGATTTTAACATAAACAACTCGGGCTCTGCCCACTCACCTTCCTCTCAGCATCA
The DNA here is from genome assembly GCF_019054845.1 of Dipodomys spectabilis. Lineage (NCBI taxonomy): Eukaryota > Metazoa > Chordata > Mammalia > Rodentia > Heteromyidae > Dipodomys > Dipodomys spectabilis. The sequence continues at coordinate 409,936 of NW_024871013.1, read as the reverse complement.
TCTTTGCTGCTCATGTGCCCCACATCTATCATCCTATTCTCAAGAAAATACACAATACATCAATGAATAAGACACAAAATAAAGAGAATGACTATATCGAATGCAAGATGCTGCCCAACCATGTATGGAAATACAGATCCTATGTTAAAATGATGAATTTATGACTATATTGGCCCCCACCAGGGCTCCATCTCAGGTCCTGAGAACAGCCTAGCTCCTTAGTGCCTCACAGGCTGGTGTACTGACCATGACTGATTCACGAGTTGGGCCAGGTAGGCCTTAAGTTCAAATCTCAGCCCCAAAAGATTCACCTTGATGTAGAAGCCAATCAATCCACCTGTTTTCCTGTCCTGTGAAAGTCCTGGGTCTCAGTGGGGATGGAGAATTCTATATAGGCAACTCTATAGCCACGGGAATAGGTTGTCATCCATGTCAGCACAGTTATATCTATCACCATACTCAATAAAATACAAAATACATCCCTGAATAAGACACAAAATAAGAAGAATAATTACACTGAATACAAGATGCATATCACATCTATAGGTAAAGAGAGATCCTATGATTACAAAAGGTGGGCTTGCTATTTTGTCCAGTGTTGGGGCTTCAAATTAGGCTCTGGACCAGGCCTGACATTCTAGTCTTGAAGGATGGTGAGCTTCCCCTTCCCCCAAAGTGCAACAGAGCTACCCAGACCTCAGTTCAAATCCCAGCATTGACAAAAGATTCATTCTGTTGTCAGAAGTCAGGCATTGCACGTTTCCCTCTGCTGTGAATGTCCCGTGTCTTAACTAGGATGGAGAATGCATAGACAACCCTATAACCATGGGAACAGGTTGTCATACATGTCAGCACAGTTATACCTGTCACCATACTCAGTAAAATAAACCATAACTCCATGAATTAGACACAAAGTAAGGAGAAGAGCACCGAATGCAAGATGCTGTCCACACATGTATGTAAATATAGATTCTATATCAAAATTCTGAATTTGTGACTATCTGGCCCTCCCTGGCACTCAATGTCAGGTCCTGGGAACGGCCTATCTCCTTTGTTGCTTACAGGCTGGTGTCCTCACCTTGAACCTTTCCCCAACTGGGCCTGCTAGGCTCAGAGTTCAAATTTCAACACTGCCAAAAGATGAATCCTGATGTGAGAAGCCCATCGATTCACCTGTTTTCCTGTCCTATGAAAGATTTGAGTCTCAACTAAGATGAAGAATGCATGGGAAACCTTACAGCCAAGGAAATAGGTTGCCATCCACGTTAGCACTGTTATATCTGTCACCATTCTCAGTAAAATACACAATACTCCATGGATAAGACAGTAAATAAGGAGAAGAAGTACACCAAATGCAAGATGCTGTCCACACATGTATGTAAATATAGATCCTATGTTTAAATAATGAATTTATGACTATCATGGCCCACCCTGGGGATCAATGTCAGATCTTGGGAATGGCCTAATTCCTTAGTTGCTCATAGGCTGGTGTGTTCTCCTTGAACTATTCGTTAATTGGTCTCCTGCCATTTGGAAGTGGCAGGACCAGGATTCCAAATGTGGGCTCCAGCTCTCACCACTTAAACCTCAGGATAGGGAACTCACCAGTCTGTCCAAAAACATCAGCAAGACCAATGATTAACCAGGCACCAGTGGCTCTCACCAGTCCTCCTTGATACATACAAGGCTGTTATAGGAGGATCATGGTCAAAATCACCCTAAGCAGGAAAGTCCTTGAGACCCCTGTCCAACTTGTGCCAACAAAGCCAGAAGTGGAGCGTGTGGCTCCAGTTGTAGAGGGCTAGCCTTGAGCAAAAGCAGCTCATGCACTGTGCCCAGATCCTGAGTTCATGGTCCGGGACTGGCAACAAACAGACATACAGAACAATCTGTGCAGGCATCCAGCTAAAGCAGGTCACCCTCTTTTCCCCAATTGGATTGGACAGCTTTCCCTGGGAAAGGGGCTGCTGTCATCTTGATTCTGCCAATTCTGCCTGCATCACAGGATTCCAGCCTCACCTACATTATTTCTTGGTTCTTTCTGACCAATGGGATAAAAGAATGGTGGCCACGCCCACATTCCCTGCTGCCCTATAGTACTGGGATTCCCTCTGTTGGTTGAAACCACTACCAGCAGTTGAGGAAGCTAGAGGTGGCTGAGTGGTAAGAGACTCGAGGCCTAGGAGGAGAGGCCTTGGTCAGCCCCACCACGTGCCCACCCCTGCCCCGGCCCCCTCACCACCTTCCCCTCAGCACAGCGTTTCAAACTTGCTCCTGCTGGCTCAGAACTGCAGTGCCTCTTTGGAGTCCTCAGTCAAAGGTGCAATGGTGTGCTGCCAGCCATCTTGTGGCCCTGATCTAATCATGGCACCCCTGTCCTCTGCTCTGGGCCTGAGTGTCTACCATGTCTCTTCCATCGCTGCTTGCCCTACCCAGAGCAGTTTCCAATAGCTTCTCCCAGCAGCATATGTGAGTGGCCACCACATAAGCCCGTATTCCACGACCCCATATCTCCTCTCCTCCCAACCACCGTGAACCCTGCCTGTCCCATGCCCCACAGTCTGGCCAAGGCCCTGCCACAAATGCACCCAAGGGATGGGGGTAAGTGTTGGCCCGAGGATCCCACTCCCATCCCTAGCAGCCAGAGTCCCAGGAAACGGGGAGATGCAGGGTTGGGTGAGGAGTGGGCACAACAGAGCCCCTGACCTGGATTAGTGGGAGCCACACAGATGCGTATCTGCACCCTTCCTCTCCCTGGTGGGAACCTGGTGTCTTTAGTCAGAGTTTGAGTGCAGCATGTTCACACCTGCCTTCTGGGGTCTTTTCCTTTTTACTTGGGTGGAGGGTATTGGATTATGAAGATAGACCCCCCCTTGCTGTGTGAGCCCTTGTCTTCTGTGCTGGGTCACCCTTTCACTTGAAGAGGGTCCCGGAAAAACCCAGTAGGGAGGTGAGGGTTCCGGTGGTTAGAACTGATGTGAATATCTGGGAGGAACGCTCCCGACCCAACACACACACATACAACTAGCCTGTTCCCTCCTCCCCAGCTGTCAACAGTTCTTGTGGGTGATCACATTTTCCAGCTCTGCCAGCTTCTGCTGGTGCTCCCTGTCCATTTGGTCTCCAACAAACTCAGGAGAGGCACTGCTCTGAGTTTATGTGTGTGTGTGTGTGTGTGTGAGAGAGAGAGAGAGAGAGAGAGAGAGAGAAAGAGAGACAGACAGGCAGACAGACAGACAGACAGACAGAGGCAGAGACAGAGACAGAGACGGAGACAGAGACAGACATAGACAGAGAGAAAGAAAGAGAGAGACAGATCATCTATCTCCTTGTACAGCCTGATGGTGCTCAGGTGAGTGATCAGTTGGAAAATTGCAGGTGCTTCATGTTGCCCGGGCTGGTTATGAGCCATGATCTTCATGTCTCAGCCTCCTGTGTAGTTAGGATTATAGGCCTGACCCACCAGCACCTGGCTTAAGTGTAATTCTGATCTTCCTTCTTTCAATCTCTCTCCCTCATAGGAACTGATTTGACTGGGTGCTGGAGGAGGTGGCCCAGCGTCCCCAAGTGGCTGGAACCAAGGTTTACCTCTCATTCTGGAGGTGGGTTGTGGGTCAGGAGCTGTTTCACTCATTCTGTTGTACCAGGTCCATGAAGTAAGCCCCTCTGTGCCCTGGCTAGACCATGACGATCATTCATTGTCCATCTAGCCTTACTGGACTTAGTATTTTGTTCTATGTACTTTTCTAGCAAAAATTTCTATCCAAAATTATGATACATAGTCACCTAATGAAAATGTAATGCCATCTTAAGAAAGTCATTAAGGGCTCTGGGAATGTGGCTTCATGGTATGGTGATTGCCTAGCATGCATGAAACCCTGAGTTCAATTCCTCAGTACCACATAAACAGAAAAAGAAACACTGGAAGGGATGCTGTGCCTCAAGTGGGAGAGTGTTCCCCTTTAGAAAAAAAAAAGCTGAGGAATAATTCCCTAGCCCTGAGTTTAAGTCCCAGGACTGGCAAAACAACAACAGCAACAAAAACAAAAACAACAGCAACATTTAGTTAGTAAATGAAAAAAAATAAAGAACCCATACTTGGAATATATAATTGCTCTTTCCATACTGATACCTGACAATAGTCCCTAATTCATGTACGTTACCTATATTAGGATAGTGTGTTGAAAAAATGTTTTGTTCATTAGGTCACAACAATTAATGCCAGGAATGTGCTTAGATGTCAGGTGAAGATTAATTCTGTAAATTCAAAGATTCCAGGGTTTTGAGTGGTCACTTCTAATCAGAATGAGAAAGGGAGTCTAAGTGAGATTTGGAAACCTTCTTGGCCAGTCTTGGCACCAAAAAGGCAGAGGCTAGCTAACAGTTGTGACAGAACAGAAGGAATAACTCCAGATGGAAGGAATAAATGATAGTAACTAAGATATAGCAGAAAGTGTTCCAGGGAATCATTTTCAGTTATTGAAGAACTTGTTGTCACCTAGGAATATTCCTCGTTGCCTTTAGCATTCTAAACCTCTTAAGCTAGTTCTTAATCTCTGGGTGATAAATGTATCTCCTTCTATGCTGTTCTTTCATACATGATCTCCTTTGCTTTCTAATAATCTGTCTTTCTCTTTCTCTATGAACATTTCCTGACACAAAATACAGCTACACAGATGGAAGAGGATGCTAATGCAAGGGTCTCATAGCTCATAAGTCATTAATGTAATAAAATGGAAAAAGAGGACATATTTATTGCTACCTCTATTATTCTGAAAACCTGCAATGTCACATCATTTGATTCAGATTTCCATTCTTTGTCTACTTAGTGTCATTAACTGCACTAAATGCAAATATGAGAGGGGTGCTGGTGGCTCATGCCTGTAATCCTAGCTACTCAATAGGCTGAGACCAGAGGATTGTGGTTCAAAGCCAGCCTGTTCAGGAAAGTCCATGAGACACTGATATTAATTAACCACCAGAAATCTGGAAGTACTGCTGTATCTAAAGTGGTAGAGTTCTCAATTTGACCTGAAGAGCTGAGGGACAGCACCCAGGATCAGAGTTCAAGCCCCACAACTAACAAAAAAGTGCAAATATGACTTTAAGTTTCCCCAAAAGGAATGATGACATCAACAGTAATTTTGTAAGCAGAGAAAAAAATTCCAAAATGATTCAGTGCACCTACTTTTGCTGAGTTTTTAAAGTTACGGCTTCTTTGCTGGACATATTCTCTTCTTTTAAAAATTGTCAAATATTAGCTTTATAATAAATTTCATCTTATATTTCTTGGTTTAAGACAGAAGTCCATACAGTTGATGTCACTTGGGTTTCTTAATATCTTAGTTCAAAGCCAACCCAGGCACGAGAGTCTGTCAAACTCTTATTTGTAATTAAACACCAAAAAATCCAGAAGTAAAGTTTTGGCTCAATTAGTAGAGTACTAGCTTTGGAGGTAGGTGGACAGAAAATACAATTGATCAGTTACAGGGTCCAGCCTCTGAGTTCAAGCCCCAGAACCAGCACAAACTAAACAAACAAGCAAATAAAAGAAACCCCAGGTATTTCTTTGGGACCCTACTTAAAGGAGTACTGGTCTGAGAAGAGGCTGCTTTTGCTGATCATACTCACTGCAATCTGCTTTTTTGGAATCCTTATTGCTATGGAGAACTCAGGACCAGACTAAAGGAATTGATAACTGAATCCTACAACAAGAGAATCAGCTCAGGAGTGAAACATCCACTCATAAGACACGTTAAAGCCTCCATATCTTTGTTTCTTTGCAGTACAATACTCTTAAAACAACATTATTTCTTCTTCTATGCTGGCCTTCAAATGGCACATTGTTTACTTTTGTAATACTCTCAACTAGAAGATTACAGACAAGTTTATGTGAGTAAAGAAGACACTCAAAACAGCCAGATTCCTTCAAGCCTCAAATTCTTTTCTTGTACAGTAAAAAGGAAAGCAAAAGTTCACTTGAACTTTTAAATTCCTCTATGTTCAATTCCTCTCCTGGGATCAGTTTCCACATCCATTAACAATTACTTTCACTTACTTCCAGTAACAATCTATGGTAATATGTTCTTGATCTTGTTTCTTCCATAGTATCTTTAAGCTATCAAGTGTGGCTGAGGACAGGACTATCCAGTTCAGACAACGAGAACTCGAAGAAGAAAGATAAGGTTTGCAGCAGATGTAGGTGATTTATAATCTTAGACAATCTACTTAAATCTGTTGAAAATTCTCTCCTACCCCAAACTGCCCTCTTTTAAAAGCTTTGTTTGCTTTTCCCAAGACTGCCCTTCATTAACTATTTAAAATTTTGAGGGATCATATTCATACTCTCTAGAGATTGATGTTTGGTTGTGATTTTTATGTGTTTTTGCTTTTTGTGTTTTTTCACTGAATTTCAAAAGGTTGTGCAAGTGTGTTACAATTAAATATATCAAATTGTCCCATGCTCCTGGATCAGAGTCACTCCTTCTATCATTCCTACCCCTTCTCCAAGATTTAGTTCTGATTTAACACTTCCTTTATCGCATGTGTACATTGAGTATTATAGCTGTACTTGCCCCTTGTTCTATTTTTCTTTCTTTATTGTGAAAATACTGTACAGAGGGGTTACAATTACATGGGCAAGATAAGTAGTACATTTCTTATCAAGTATTGTAGCCTCCGCCTTTGTTTCCCCTTCCCATCCTCCCCTCGACCCCCACACAATCTTCCTCCCCCCCCATCAAAGTTGCAATTTTTGTTTTCAACGTAAGTACTTGTACATCTCCCTTGTTCCATTTTTCATTAATTCTATGTCTTTACTATTATTCCTCTCTGGTTTCAAATTCCTAATAGTCATTCTGTTAAACTGTCTGTTGATATTTTGACAGGTTTATATACATTCCATGGAATGTCAATGCTGCATATACTTGAACTGATGTCAGCTTTTATTTCCATAAGTCATTCATCTGCAATAACAATTTGCAAGTCTGGAGACGTGAAACACCTAGACATGCTGTTATTCTCATCCATTTGGAAGATTCATCTTTAGTCAACAAGAAAGTTTAAAAATGGCTTAGAATGTATTCCTAACTACAAATTTTTATAAATGGCTTTGTAAAATAGTGTGTGATTATTTAACATGGGATAATACTTTATTCTATGTATGAGTTTTGGAAAAAGAAGTAAACTAAAATTTACTACTATAGAGAAATATGATAGAAATGGAAGACAGATTTTACGTCATATCTCTGAAGAGTATCCAAATTCAAGACATAAAGTCATATTTCTTACTATGTTAGACAGATAGGGAAAACATAAAACAACATATGATAAGGCAATTATTTGTGACTTTTTAAAATGTACCTTATTAAGCGATGAAATTTAATTTATTAGCTAACTTTTGGGTTTGAAATATGGGAGGCTGATCTGTTTAACACATTTCTGGAAGGTACCTACTGAACAACAAAAGTGGTGGGTTGTACTATTTCTACAGTTTAATAAATGGTTGAACCTATTTGGCATTAGTGCTGGGTAAATAAATCAACTCTATTTAACTTCCTCTCTACACATGAAAAACTTGTAATGTCACTAAATATCATCTAATTGTCAAATGTTATTTTGGAGAATGTGATTTTAAAAAGTTTATTTGAAAAGGAATACATTTTCAGGAGATTAAATGCATGTTAACATTGGTTTGAATGTGACAACATTTTTATAGCACAGAACCAAGTTGTACTGAAGTACCTGTGTTTTGAAGCACTAAGGAGCTTTTCAGTTAATGTTTTTCTGAATTACATTTGACCTCTAAGTCAAGTTTTCCATGACTTGGTAGACCAATTATGGATCTATTTTTCCAGGAACTATTTTTTAACCAATTTATGCTGGACTGAAATCTTTCATTAATCATTAGAGGAGAGGTACTAAAAATAATCTTATGACACTTTGAGATCTTGTTCACTCATAATGGCTGGTCATCTGTAAATTGAAAATTTGAATTACAGTACATTCTCTCAGATTTTGTGATCTCATCCTTCCTTTTAAGTTGCCTTGAATTTCACAATTGCTTACTGCTAATTTCTGCATCTCAAGAAATTGGGGCCCTGAAATATAGGAAATGAGAAATTGAGATGGGTCTTGAATTACTTTCTGTTTCCATGATGCATGAGAAGCAGAGTAAAATCCCTTATAGATTAGAGGAAAACATTATTTTTTACCATGTGAATTCAGAAGATCAAGAACACTTACAAAGTATCACAAGTTTATACCGAAGACATGGTACTGATAACTTTTATATTCTAAAATATTTTCTAAACCTAATTATTCATATTCCAATTGTATTTATTGTAATAAATAAATATCAATTTGCCAAATTATCAACTAATTCTAGTAAGTTTCACTGTGTGAAATATGAAATCAGCACATATAAATATAAAATAGATAACTATGTATAATATAATAAAAAGGCACATGTTTTGCATTGTTCTCTTGTGGTTAGGGTTTCAAAGGCAACTATGTTTCAAAATATTATTCTATTTTCTCTAACTTAGTGTTTGATAGAGTTAGACCTAAAGCTTTACCATTTGTAAATTTATAGCCTAGAAGCAAGAGGAAACATGGTGATTAAAACATTAACAATTTAAGGCCTAATAATGAGGAGAAACATAGGGACTTCCACTGCAACTATGAAAATATTTGATGATAGAAAGGCAGTAGTGTAATTGCTGCATGGTTGGATGGTAGACAGGCCAGGACATTAGGTAATAAATGCATATGAACAATTTATTCTCCCCCTTGTGTTTAGCTACTTTTGAAATGGTAGGTAAAATAAACAATTATATTTTGATAAATACGTTCTAGTCTGAACAGTCCTGTCTGAAATGTTCATCTCTCTATGATCCCTTGTAACTAAGATTTGTTTTGTTCAAGTAAGACAATCTAGGGTGTCAGGGTAAGATATTCTGGTTGGTCTGCTCCTACATGGAAGAAGGGTAAAGCGTCAGGGAGATATTTGTGCCTGTAAGACCTCATTTGGGAAAATTTCAGCTGTAGAGGTTTAGAAGTAGCTCTTAAGCAAGGCTTACTTTCAATCCATTAGCTCCACAAAGGTAACTCAGTTAGATAAATAAGTACTTGAAAAAGCCATCACCTTTGGACCTAGCTATAAATTCTTGAAATTACAATCAAATCCCAAATGAAAAAGACTTAAAATAATTATTGACACAAAATATTTCAAATATGAGCAATCGACTGAACAATATAATTTTTTCCAGTATTCACAGAATTTTAGGGAAATAAGATCAATCGCATTGTTAGGAACAATAAGGTTTCCTTGTTACAAATAGGCACCCAAGGATATAAGCCTGTTTAAAGATTGCATCATTAACTACTTAAATTTAGAGGACACTACATGCTTCAGCAACACGTATACCCAAATTAAAATACAGAGATTAACATGGCACTTGCACAAGGATGATATGAAAATTTGTGAAGTATTGCATATTTTTCATTCTTCAGATTCAAGAAATGAAAAACAGTTATTAAAAAGCTGATTACAAAATTACCAATGTAATAATACATGTAATTCATATAATTAAAAGTTAGTTTGACCTCAGTGTATAAAATCTTCACCTTAGAAAGGCCTTTACATAGCATAACCTTTACAAAACTGTTGAAAATAGACAACTTTGTCACTTTCTCCAAAGAAATAAAATAGTATAAGGACCTAGGAAAAAAAGAATCTTAAACTGTTTCTATCTGGAATGCAATCTGAAAGGACATACAAATGAACCTATATATTATAAAACAATGTAGAATTTAGAGTATAACTAGGAGAGAATAAAAAAAGATTATGGACATTATACAAACATAGATTATAGAATATTTTAAAATATACTATTTTCAGACAATGACCAGAAATACTTTAGTTTCTCTACTACTCATTTCAAAAGATAAGTTAAAATTATTTCTGATTAAAAAATAACCAACTCTGCAGAAATCATTATAGATGTATATAAAAACTCTTGAATATATTTTGACATCAAATGCAGGCAATTCACTTGGAAGTATTCCACAGAATCCATGAATTTTTACAGTAAGAGATTGTTGTTGCCAGGCCCCAGTAGCCCACGCCTATAATCCTAGCTACACAAGAGGCTGAGATCTGAGGATCTCGGTTCAAAGCCAGCCCGAGCAGGAAAGTCCGTGAGATTCTTATCTCCAATAAACCACTAGAAAACTGGAAGTGGACCTGTGGTTCAAGCGGTAGAGCACTCTCTTTCAGCCGAAGAGCGCAGGGATAGCATCCAGGCCCAGGGTTCAAGCCCCACAACCAACCAAAAACAACAACAACAACAACAACGAGATTTCTTTTATTTAGATTGTGAAAATATTTTGTATGGACATAAAAGGATGGACTGTCATTTTTGAAATTTAAGAAACTTAACCAAACCATTAGGACTGAGGAGAACAATTTGTACAGCCTTCCACAACTTTAAAGATGTAGTGATACATACTTTTCCGTTTGGCCATATCAAATGCAGTTTTTTCCAAGTTGTTCTTCAGGCCTGGATTGACATAAGGGTTCAACAGAAGTAGATCCAAAGTATCTTTGCTATCTCAATACTCAGCATCAAGATGCAAGTTGGTCAAGAGGCCTTTAGTTTTGGCATTGGTATCTGCATCATGATGAAGTGAAAAAGAAGCCACAATGGTATTATTCCAGATATATGCATTGTGCTGGGGTGTCCAGCCATCTACAGTTACTGCATCTGCCGCTGAGCCATCAACTCATGGACAATGTCTAAGTGTCCACTGTAGGCTTCCCGATGAAGTTGGGTATATTCATCGTCATCCCTAGTATTCACATGAGTGGCCTTTTAGGAAAGTAGTCTCCACACTGTAGTAAGCTGATTATTTTCAGCAGCCCAAAGAAAAAATTTGTTTCGATCCTTCTCCATTTAATTCTTGCAATTGATATCATTCCTCACTTGTTCATCTTATTCCTCATTTTCATCATAATTGCCTAACCAGAGACTTTGAATGCCAATGGGAATAAGGTGTCCATGTATTTCCCTACATAGATTGAACTGGTCAGAAATATCCAGTGAATTTTCTGCATATGTTTTTTCACCATGATTTCTATTCTCTTTTTCCATTATTACTACTCAAAATTATTCTAACTTGAGAGTAGGGAATTTATGGAGAGCAGAGGAAAAATGTTCCTCAATATTCAAAGGTACAGACTCAAAATGAGGACCATGGGTGTCTTTAAGTGCAGCTTATTCTAGGAATTAGAAAATATGAAATAATGACTTCTATAAAAATGATCTGGGAAATGTCAGAGCAGAAAGTGAAATGAGGAAACCAAAAACATAAAAGCAAAATAAATTAGGATAATTATGTAGCAATAATATCATGCTGATTCTGAACTGCTCTTTGTTTGTTTGTTTTTGGGTCCGGGGGTGGGGCCTGAACTCTGGGCTTGGGCACTGTCCCTCAGCTCAAGGCTAGCGCTCTACCACTTGAGCCATAGTGCCACTTCCGGCTTTTTTCTTTTTGCTTATGTGATGCTGAGGAATAGAACCCAAGGCCTCAGGCATGTAAGGCAAGTGCTCTACCACTGAGCCACCTTCCCAGCCTGATCTATTGTTTTGATTATATTCTCTAAGAAGAAAAAGTGAGAATAGATAGCAAAGGACTACTAATATGTTTGACTTCTCATTAAGCACCTTCAATCACCAAAATCACATGAAAACAATAGACAGGGCTACTTTATTAGATGAAAACAAGTGTCTTTAAAAAAAAAAAAACAAAAGAATTTAAGTAGTCATGCAAAGGACTTCGATTTTACTACAGCACTATACATTTTTTTATAATGTTGGGTAACAATAAATATTGGATCCATTAGAAAGTTCTTAAAGCTTATATGTTCAATAGTAAGTTCTCTTACACTATATCATGATATTTTTGTGTATGATCTTAAGAAGAAATTTACATTACTAACTTGAATTTCTGACAGAACAATATCATCACTGCACATCTTGCTTTTATCATCTACGTTTTAAATTACTATTTAAATATGTGCATTAGATAAGCATAAAAGAATAATAGAAGCCATGCTGATGGCTCATGTCTTTAATCCTAGCTAATCAGACAGATGAAATCTTACGATTGAGGTTTGAAACCAGACCAAGAAACAAAAAGTCCAGGGGCTGGGAAGGTGGCTCAGTGGTAGAGCTCTTGCCTTGAATGCATGAAGCCCTGGGTTTAATTCCCCAGCACCACATAAGCAAAAAGAAAAAAAGGCAGAAGTGGCACAGTGGCTCAAGTGGTAGAGCGCTAGCCTTGAGCTGAAGAGCTGAGGGACAGCACACAGGCCCAGAGTTCAGGCCCCAAGACCGGACCCACACCCCCAAAAAAAGAAAAAAGTAAAAAAATCCATTAGATTCTGATTTGAAGGTAACCAGCAAAATCTAGAAATGGTACTGTGGTACAAGCGGTAAAATGCTAGCCTTGAGAAAACTAAAACAAAAAAAACAACAAATTCTGGGACAGAGCCAGGCCCTAAGTTCAAGCCTTAGTATTAGCACCAAACAAATGAATGAATTACTTAATTAAAATAAATTAAGTGGTCACATGTGTCAAGGCAAGTAAAATGTAACACCCGTGGTGACTGGATTGTGTATTATTTTGTAATGAGGTAAATTATCATTTGTCCTAATCACTAATATTTTATTTGAACTTTTTTGTACAATAAACCCTGAATTTAGCATGCCTGTATATGTGTGTGTGTACATGTGCACACATGTGTGTATGTGTATATGTATGTGTGTGCTGTTGCAATGTTGCTTGCCAATGTGAACAAGTTAAGCCTAAAAAGATCTAACTGTGTTGCAATATTTTATTTATCAGTATCTGTCATGTCATCTCTATGGAACCACCCTTCTGTACATTTTAGTTGTCAAATAATAACATCATCATAATCAAAGCATTTACAACATTAAGTTAGATAAAAGAGACTGTTTTCAGCTCTTATTATATGTTAGGTGAGAAGATACAGACATAATTAGGTAGTAAGTTATTGGTGTAAGCTGATTGTCAGTACAAAATATGTATTTGATCTCTTAAATTGTTTATACATTTAAGATATACTCATGAAGTGGGTTTGCCTGACTTGACCAAACAAGTATTACTCTCTGGTTATTCCTGTGAAACACAAGATCGATAAATTCTTTCCAGATTTCTGTTGAAAATAACTTTCTTAGTAAGATCATATCTATTCTAAGAGATAATCAACTCCATATTACATTTGAATATTCCATCTTATTGCCCGAAAATCAGTATTGTGGATATGCTTGTTAGATATTCCTTTCAAAAACAAACAAAATCATGTGTCATCTCCAAATGGTGGATGTATTTGAAGTTGTTTTGTACATGCAAAGGGATCTTCAAGAATGGCTCTTTTGTGGGATTAACTATTGCAACTTTAACAACTAAAGGCTTTTTAAATATCTTTTCCAATATAAATAACATTCCAGAGCGAGTCTTAAATTTCTGAAAAAACTTTTGACTAAGTATTATTTCAGTTCATTGACTGTAGAGCTAAAGACATTTCGAAATAAATATTGTTAAAATCTGAAAATGTAAGTAGGTATATAGGCTTTTTATGCATCATTTTATGAAAACCCAATTTTTATGAAAGTAAATGAAATAGAATAATAGAATGTAAGTGAATTTCATAAGCTAATTATTAGTATAACTTTGTTTTCTATTAACACAGTCCTTTGAATGTAGATGATGCAGTTAAATTATTTCCTTTGTGTCTCTTAACTTTAGTTAGTTTTAGAATCTGTATACGTAGAAGAGTGAATTTGTAGTATAAATAAAGGTCTTTAAAATGATTAGGATTAATCTTGTGTTTTGTGTCCTATGCCCAAGAAAATAAGTTATTTTCAAGTGTTAATAGTTTATCATCATCATTATCATTATCATAATACATTTTGAAAAAAATGCAGTAGTATTGATGTCTTTTTAAACCAATTGTATTCACAAGTTGGAGAGTCTTAAATTCATACGTAAGTCTTGGTGTCTATGAGTTTTAACCTCTTGTTCCTAACATTAATTAATTAATGATAGGTCAGACTGCATTTTGGGGTATATGAAACATAAAATATTTATCTGGTTCAAATGTGATTTTTATATCAGTCTCGCTTTAAGAACATTTTAAAGTAATACATTTCTCTCAAAATGTTGGGTGTAAAAGCAATCAAAATACTTCTAATGGTAAACAACTTAGGTGAGCAATGTGGAAATGATTGTTTCCATAAGATCTGCAGTCTGTTTCCAACAGGATTTGGCAGGTCGTTCTTTCACTATGACTGTGTTAAACAGAGATGTGGTCCCCAGGCAGTGCAGAGTTCAGTCATGGGATAGTATATGATTTCTACTATTTTCAGCGAGAAATCAAGAATGTTATAGTTTAGCAGTTCCTTTCACCAGGGAAGTATAAATTGATTATGAACTTAGAGTTTTCATATTACAGTTACTTATTTTCTTTTTTTTCTTTTTTTCTTTTTTTTTGGTCAGTCATGAGGCTTGAACTCTGGGCTTGGGCAGTGTCCCTGTGCTCTTCCACTCAAGGTGAACGCTCTGCCTCTTGAGCCACAGTGCCACTTCCAGTTTAGTAGTGGTTTATTAGAGATAAGAGTCTCACAGTCTTTCCTTGCCCGGGCTGGCTTTGAACTGTGATCCTCAGATCTCAGCCCCCTGACTAGCTTGGATTTCAGACGTGAGCCACCGGCATCTACCTGTTAAATATTTCCTAACAAAGTTAAAGGGAGATATTATTAGAGTGTGCCCAACAATTTTGGGCAATTTTCTTAGAATTAGTAGACTGAATGCTGGTATTTTAGTCATAAAATAGAATGAGTTTATTTGATATGGTGGGAATGAGCCACATGCTAACACTTACCATGTGTGCAATGTTGTAATAGTAATTCCAACTCAGAAGTCTTCAATATCATCATCTGAGAATTAAAAATAGAAGTAGTTCCATTTTATGGTATTATTATGAGTATTAAATTAGATATCATAGGTAAAGGGCTTGGAAAAACAAGCAGTATTTGATACTTTCTACTTGTTATTTTATAATGTGATGATTCTAATATTTTTACTGTGATTTTTATATTGTGTCTATTTAGGATATGCAATGTGCTGAATTAATATTCATTGCATTGTGAGAAAAATACCTGCAGATAAAATTTCTGAGGAGGAAATTGTTATATTGACTCATGGTGTAAGAGAACACAGTTTAAGATCAGATATCTCCATTGTTTTTAATTATATTTTTATTAAATAATTGTATGAAGAAATTTCCCTTTAACAAATCAGTTTATAAGTACAATGGATCGTTAAATAACTTTCCCACACACTTCCAAACCTCACCCCACTTTATTTTTTCTAGTTTCATACTATCTGCATTGAATATTATGCCTTTATTGTCTTCCTTCATAGCTCTCTTTATTCCTTCCCTTTGACTTCCCCTCACACCTTCCAAGTGATAGTTTTCTGATATTCATTTTGTAGAATTAAAAGTTCCGTTTTATAAGAAAATAAACCTTTTAACTAATCCTCAGCAAATAGCATGGGTTGGTTAATACTGTTGTCTAAACTTGCATAAATTTTGGCTTCAAAATACAGACAGAACATGGGTCCTTTGTGTGACTGGCTCTGAATTAACTTACTTAACACATTTTTAGATCTATCTATTTCATCACAAATGATTTAACAGTCTTTATAATGGATGGATGCAATTCAATTGTGTATATGTGCTACACCTTCTCCAACCCTCCATCCGCCAAAAGGCATCTGGACTGTTTCCATAACGTGCCTATGGTGAATCATGCAGCAGTGAACATGGTTGTGAAAGTGATTTTACTGTAATCTTTTGGAAGAATTCATCACTATCTTTTTGGGAGCAATCCTCTAGCCAATTTTACAGAATATGCACATCCCTCCCTTCATCTCCATCACAACGTGTTGCAAGTTTTCAAAAACAAACTAACCCCTAATGGTCTCAATAAGCTAAAACCACACGGTGCCCATATTTTTCAATACATTTTTTGCATAATTGTACACATAATTTAGTGAGAACCTTCGATGTACTTTCCTAATGTAGGAATGAGGGACATGACAATAGAGTAAAAGTAAGAAATATGCAATGTAATTGCCTATTATCATATTTAAAATCTTTTTCAGCCCTAATTCATAGACCCACTATTATTTTAATCTTTATTTGATTGCTTCATCTATCTCCTAAATTATAACAGGTGATTTAATTACAAAGGCAAAAAAGTGTAGTTTGATTTTCACACTCATGTGTGAGGATCCATGATATGGGCAATACATGGATTGACATTAATAGCCATTATTTATTTTGTTAAAGTAAAATTGGTTTTCCCAAACTGATTCTTGCAATACATATTCAATTCAACAAGAAACATTTGACAATTCCTTGTTTTATTCCTCATTAACTTTTGTTTCCATTTTATTTTATAACGAATGATGATTTCATAAACCTACTATAGATACAAAAATATATTAAATATTTCTATCTGAGGATAGGAAGGTGGCTCAGTGTTGAAGCGCTTGCCTTGCATGCATGAGGCCCTGGGTTCAATTCCTCAGTACCACATAAGCAAAAAAAGGAAAAAGCTGGAAGTGGCGCTGTGGCTCAAGTGGTAGAGCGCTAGCCTTGAGCTGAAGAGCTGACGAACAGCACCCAGGCCCAGAGTTCAGGCCCCACGAACAAACCTCCCAAAATTATTTATATCTGTATGCATTGATATATACGTACACACATATATTATACAGGTTATAATGATAAATTATAACTTCTGTCACAATTTACTAAATTATAAAAACATCAATGGCTCATGCCTGGAATCCTGGTTACTCAGAAGGCTGAGATATAATGATCATAGTTTTTTTTTTTTTTTTTAAATTTTATTTTATTTTATTTGAGAACATACTCTACAGAGGGGTTACAATTACATGGGCAAGATAATGCATACATTTCTTACCAAGCATTGCAGCCTCCTCCTTTGTTTACCCTTCAACTCCCTTCCCAGCCTCCCCCCTCCCTCCCACCCAATCATACCCCCCCACCCCCCCCCCACCGACATTGTAAAGCTGGTTTTGACATGACATTTTGTACTTCTCATTGTTGCAACAGGTCCACCTGAATCCTTAAACGACTTGTTTGTCCCCATCTCCTCCACATGTTATACTGACATCAAATATAGTGAAAGCGGGGGTTACACTGTGGAGGAGGGACATACAAAGCAACAAAGAAATAATCTTATAAATGCGTTAGAAACACATGCATGAAAGAAACAAAAACATTAAAATACATATTTGAGGTTTCGTTTTCCTAACATCACATTATCTGACTTTTTCCGCTTGATTCATACCTATACTAGATATTGCAAATAAGGGAAACCATGGGACCTATGTTTCTTTGGGCCTGGCTTACTTCACTTAATATAATTTTTTCCAAGCCTTTCCATTTCCTAACAAATGGGGAAATGTCATTCTTTCTGATGGAGGCATAGAATTCCATTGTGTATATATACCACATCTTCTTGATCCATTCATCTACTGAGGGGCATCTGGGTTGGTTCCATGTCTTAGCTATGGTAAATAATGCTGCAATAAACATAGTTGTGCTGGTAGCTTTAGTGTGGCCTTGTTTGTGATCATTTGGGTAAATGCCCAAAAGTGGGATTGCTGGGTCATTGGGGAGCTCTATGTGGAGTCTTTTGAGGAACCTCCATACTGCTTTCCAAAGTGGTTGAACAAGTTTACATTCCCACCAACAATGAAGTAAGGTTCCTTTCTGTCCACATCCCCTCCAGCATCTGTTGTTGTTAGAGTTCTTGATTTTTGCCGTTCTTACTGGAGTGAGGTGATATCTCAATGTTGTTTTGATTTGCATTTCTTTTATGGCTAGGGATGTTGAACATTTCTTCATGTGTCTATTGGCAATCCTTCTTTCTTCTTCAAAGAAGCTTCTCTTTAAGTCTTTCGCCCACTTACTTATTGGGCAGTTGTTTCTTTGAGGATTTGTTGTTGGGTGGTTTAATTTTTTGAGTTCCAAGTATATTTTAGATATGAGACCCTTGTCCGTTGTATGGCTAGTAAAGATCTTCTCCCAGTCCGTGGGCTTTCTATTGATCTTGCTAGCTATGTCATTTGCCCTGCAGAAGCTCTGCAACCTTATACAATCCCATTTGTCCAACCTTTCTTTGATTTGTTGTGTTTCCGGGTCTCTATTCAGAAAATTTCAGGCTGAGCCAAGGAGACCTAGGGTTTCTCCTATTCCATCCTGTAATGTTTTCAGAGTGTCTGCTTTGAGTTCAAGGTCTTTGATCCATTTGGAGTTGATTCTTGTGCAGGGTGATATATAAGGATCTAGCTTTAGTTTTCTACATGTAGTTAACCAGTTTTGCCAGCACCATTTACTGAAGAGGCTGTCTGTCTTCCATTCTATTGTTTTAGCTCCCTTATCGAAGATTAGATGGCTATAGGTCTGTAGGTTCATTTCTGGGTTTTCAATTCTATTCCATTGGTCCTGAGGTCTGTTCTTATGCCAATACCAAGCTGTTTTGATTACTATGGCTTTATAGTAGAGTTTGAAATTTGGAATTGATATTCCTCCAGCAGTGTTCTTTCCGTTGAGGAGCGTTTTTGCTATTCGGGGTCTTTTATTGTTCCATATGAATTTTTGGATTGCCTCTTCTATTTCCTTGAAGAATGAGGGTGGAATTTTGATAGGTATTGCGTTGAATTTGTAGATAGCCTTGGGAAGTATTGCCATTTTCACGATGTTAATCTTTCCAATCCACGAGCATGGGAGGTTTTGCCATTTTTTAAGTTCTGTGTTGATTTCCTTTTTCAAGATTTTTAAGTTTTCATCATAGAGGTCCTTCACTTCTTTAGTTAAGTTAATTCCTAGGTATTTTATTTTTTGTGGGGCTATTACAAATGGAGTTGCTTTCCTAATTTCAGCCACACTTTTCTCATTGTTGGCATACAGAAAAGCCATTGATTTTTGGGGGTTAATTTTATAACCTGCTACTTTGCCAAAGTTTTGAATCAGCTTGAGTAATTTGGGAGTGGAGTCTATGGGATTCTTTAAATACAAGATCATGTCATCTGCAAAGAGGGAGAGTTTTATTTCTTCTTTCCCTATTTGGATCCCCTTTATGTCTGCATCTTGTCTTATTGCTGTAGCTAGGCATTCTAATACTAGATTGAAGAGAAGTGGAGAGAGTGGGCATCCTTGTCTTGTTCCTGAGTTAAGAGGAAATGGCTTTAGTTTTTCACCATTGAGTATAATGCTGGCTGTAGGTTTGTCATATACAGCCTTTATTGTATTGAGGAATGTTCCATGGATTCCTAATTTTTCCAAAACCTTTATCATAAAGGGGTGTTGGATCTTGTCGAATGCTTTTTCTGCGTCTATTGAGATAACCATGTGGTTCTTATTCTTGATCCTGTTGATGTGATGAATAATGTTAATTGATTTGCGTATATTGAACCAGCTTTGCATCCCTGAAATGAATCCTGTTTGATCGTGGTGTATGATTTTTTGGATGAATTGTTGAAGTCGGTTGGCCAAAATTTTGTTGAGAAGTTTTGCATCAATGTTCATCAAAGAAATGGGTCTATAGTTCTCTTTCTTTGATGAGTCCCTGCCTGGTTTTGGGATGAGGGTTATGATGGCTTCATAGAATGTGTTCGGTAGTGAGCTTTCTCTTTCAATTTCATTGAAGATTTGGAGGAGAATTGGTGTGAGCTCTGCTTTGAAGGCCTTGTAAAATCCGCTGTGAAACCATCTGGTCCTGGACTTTTCTTAGCTGGGAGGTCCCTTATTGCTGTTTCTATTTCAATGCTTGATATGGGCCTGTTAAGATAGTTTGCCTCATCTTGGTTTAGTTTTGGCATGTCAATATTTGCTAGGAAAATGTCCATTTCTGTCAAGTTCTCAAACTTATTAGCATAAAGTTTTGAGAAGTATTCCCTTATAATGTTCTGAATCTTGCTTGTTTCCGTGGTGATGTTTCCATTCTCATCTCTGAGTTTATTAATTTGGGTGTGTTCTCTTCTTTTTCTGATAAGATTTGCTAAGGGTCTGTCAATTTTGTTAAGTTTTTCGAAGAACCAACTCTTTGTTTTGTTGATTCTTTCTATAGTTTTTTTGGATTCTAATTCATTTAATTCTGATTTAATTTCGATTATTTCTTTCAGTCTACTGGATTGGGGTTTATCTTGCTGCTCTTTTTCAAGGAGGTTTAGATGTGTCATTAAATTGCTAGTTTCAGATTTCTCCAATTTGTTGATGTAGGAGCTCAGAGCTATAAACTTGCCTCTGAGTACTGCCTTTGCTGTGTCCCAGAGGAGCTGGTAATTTGTGTGTTCATTTTTGTTGAATAGCATGAACATTTGAATTTCCTTTCTAATCTCTTCCATGACCCACTCTTGATTTAGCAGTGTGTTGTTCAGCCTCCATGTGATACTGGACTTTCTTTGGTGGCTTTTGGTGTTGAGTTCTAATTTTATTCCCTTGTGGTCTGAGAGAATGCAAGGTATAACTTCAATGTTTCTGAATTTAGACAAGTTTGCTTTGTGGCCTAAAATGTGGTCTATTTTAGAAAACGTTCCATGTGCTGCTGAGAAAAACGTGTATTCTGATGCTGCTGGGTGAAATGTTCGGTAGATGTCTGTTAAGTCTAGTTGATCTATGTAGCTGTTTAGATCTGCGGTTTCTCTGTTGAGTTTTTGCCGAGTTGATCTATCTAGTGGGGAGAGTGGTGTGTTAAAATCCCCAACAATTAATGTCTTTGGATCTATATGGGATTTGAGGGAAAGTAGTGTTTCTTTGATAAATTTGGGTGCTCCATTGTTTGGCGAATAGATATTTAGAATTGTAATATCCTCCTGAAGGAGAGATCCTTTAATTAGTATGTAGCGACCTTCTTTATCTCTTTTCACAAATTTTAATTTGAAGTCTATTTTATCTGATATTAGGATTGCAACTCCCGCTTGTTTATGCGGTCCGTTTGCTTGGTAGATTTTGTTCCAGCCTTTAACATTGAAAATGTGTTTGTTTTTACGGGCAAGATGTGACTCCTGCAGGCAGCAGATAGAAGGGTCTTGTTTTTTAATCCAACTAGACAGTCTATGTCGCTTAATTGGAGAGTTCAGTCCGTTAACATTAAGAGATAGGACTGAGAGGTATTTATGAGTTCCTGCCATGTTATCTACCTTCTTGGGGGCTGCGAAAACTGGGTTCTTCCTATGGTTCTTGGATTCTCAGTTTGGGTGCAGTTTCTTGGCCTTTATTGCGGTCTTGTTGGTTTTCTATGTATAGGACATCTTTAAGAATCCCTTGTAGGGCTGGTTTGGTGGAGATGTATTGTTTCAATTTTTCTTTGCTATGGAAGGTTTTTATTTGGCCTTCAGTTATGAAGGAGAGTTTAGCTGGGTACAGTATTCTTGGTTGATAGTTGTTTGTTTTTAGGGCATGGCATACATCATTCCAGGCTCTTCTTGCTTTGATTGTCTCTGCTGAGAAATCTGAGGTGATTCTAATTGGTTTCCCTTTATAAGTGATTACCCTTTTCTCTCTGACAGCTTTAAGGATCTTTTCCTTGTTCTGAGTTGATCCTGTGTGGATTATAATGTGACGGTGGGATGTCCTATTCTGGTCTGGTCTATTTGGGGTTCTAAAGGCTTCTTGTATCTGGACAGGCCTATCTTTTTGCATGTTTGGGAAGTTCTCTGTTAGGATCCTGTTAAACAGATTTCCTAGACCATTAACTTCTGTTTCTAGGTGCTCCTCTACACCCATTATCCTTAGATTAGGCCTTCTGATGGTGTCTTCCAGGTGTTGGATAGATCTATCATATTTCTTGGACTTGTCTTGGATGGTTGTATGTTCTTTCTCTATAATATCTAGGCTGTCTTCAATCCCTGAGATTCGATCTTCTGCATGGTCTAACCTGCTGTCAAGACTCTCTACTTTGTTTTTTATCTCTTTTCCTTCTAGTTGGTCAGCTTTGATGGCTTCAAGTTCTTTGTTGAAGCTCTGTTTTAGGTCTTGTATGAATTTCTTTACTTCCTTAATTTGGTGTTCAGTGTTTGTCCTCAAATCACTTAGTTGATTGGTTATGGTTTCTTTGGGCTCCCATTCCTTCTGTTGGGTTCCATTCAGCATTCCCTTTGTGGTCTCCCTGACTTCATTCAGCTCTTTGTTAATGGATTCCATGAATGCCTTTAGTGATCTTTGTGTGTTCTCTACCTGGTCTCTCAATTCCTGTATTACTCTTTGATTAGCTTCCTCCCGTTCGTGGGATTCCTGCAGATCTCTTTGAGTGTTCTCAGCCTGCTCACGCCATTCCTCTCTTTCTCTTTGAGTATTCTCAAGTTGTTCACGCAAATCCTGTATCAGTTTTTGAGTAGCTTCCTCACGCTTATGATATTCCTGTATAAACTTTTGGGATGCCTCCTCTCTCTCCCTATCACGCTCATACAGAGTCCTTTGTACGTTGTCAAACTTTTCATTTATCATGTTTGCCAGCAGTGTTTGTAGAGCTGTTTGGGAACTCTCCTCTGGATTATTCATTATCTGTTCTAACCCCTGATTATCAGGATTGGGAATTGAGATACCCGAATTTGCCATTTTTCTTGTGTTTTTCCGGCTTACTCTGCCCATTTGATATGAAGATAGCACCAGTTTTGTGCTAGAACACTATCTTAAGGCAACCATCAACCAAAGTTTGCATTTGTACAGTCAATAGTCTACAGATACAATCTAGTTCAACAGATACATCTATTCGACATCAAACAACTATATGTTAAAGGACTTCGAACCGCAGAGAAGAATTTGGAAAACCAGAAATTATTAGGGTTAGGGAGAGATGTGGGTAAAAAATAGGAATAGATTGGTGTGGGGAGGCACAGGGAGAGTTAACTATGTCCTAATCACAATGCAGGGAATAGGTTGGGTAGGATGTAAGTAGAGAGAGACAGAAAAAGAAGAAAGGGAAAGGGGAATGAAAAGAGACCAGAAAATAAAATAGAAACATAAAAATTAATGTTATTTTAGAGATTAAAAGACCATCTATTTATAGAGGAATATGAATATGTTGAGAGAAAGGGAGGGACATAGAGGAGATGAGAAAAACTTTAAAAAATGCTTAAAATATTATATAGGTATAAAGAGGTAGTACTGCTATTAATGAATTTAAGTCTCAGAGGTTTTGAATTGAGTAATAAGTTTGTGGATTAAGTGTGTACACAATGGGGGATAGGGTCTACTGGTTAACTACGGGTTTATCTGAGGATGTGCAGGACAAGAGTTAAGTCACATAAAGATGAACAAAGAGGAAAAGATGGAAAGGATAGGAAAGTGAGAAGAAAAGATCAGAAGTTCAGTAGAGCTAGAAAAAAAATACAAAAAGATAATTAAGAATGAAAGAAAAAGAGAAAGAAGACAAGAAAAGAAAAGAAAACACACATTCACGTATTCCTAAAATAAAAATTATAAGAGGAGAAAAAAAAAAGTTAATGGAAAACAATTATTTTTTCAGAAGAGGCAAAAATTAAAGATTAATAAAAGTTTTAGAAAAGCAAAAAAAAATTATATATATATAAGGTAACAAAAAATGAAAAAAAACAAAACAAGAAAAAGAAAAAAAAGAAAAGAAGAAGAAGAAAAAAAAAAGTTCTTTGATTTTTTTTTTTTTTGGGAGGGGTGGGAAGAGTCCTGTATCTCCCTTTTGTCTGTAATCAGAGTCTGGTTGGAGTCTCTGGTCAGCTTGAGGTCCTGTGGCTTGATTGGTTTCTTAAGTCAGTTTGTTGGAACAGGCAGAAAAATGCTCTGCTTTACCCAAGATTTTGAGATCCCCCTCCCAGGTTAGTTTACTGGGAGGGTGATCTGCTTTGAGAATCACAAAAGAGGGGGATGCAGTGATGAGGCTAGGTTCTGGGTAGAGTTGAGGCCTTTCAACGAACAGTAGCTTTTCCCTGGGGCTATTTTGTGAAAAAAAACTCACAGCACCCAGCCTGGAGCCATTCTCAGGGTTTCTGTTTTTCAATTGATTGTGGTGGCTGCTAGAGGGCGGGGCAGCCTCTGGCTCTGGTTACCTGGTGAGGAGCACCACTCCAATGGCTGGCGCCTGAGCTGGGTGACTTTTCCCTGGATGGAACTGAGTCTGTGAGGTCACTTCGCCGTTAAGTTCTTGTGACCTGCTAAATGACTCGTTTTATTCCAAGGCCTGAGCTGGAGCTAGCCGCTCCTCCAAGCTTTGTCGGTATCCAAGATGGAGATCACCCGTGCTGGGGGGGGAGGGGTGGCCTTCCCTCCTCTGCTCTCAGAGAAGGAGTGAGGAAGTGGGGCTTCTACTCACGCGGAGTCTTGGATCCCGGGTCGTCTCTGGTCTGCAAAGTGCAGGATGAAGTTGTCTGCTCCTTGTCGGTTCTTGCTGGTGTTGAGTAGAATCCGCTCGTCCGCTGCGTCTGGCTCCTTCGTCCCGGACTGCGTCTCAGGTATGCCTCCGCGGCGGTGGTCGCCACTGCGACCCTGCCGCCGCAGCGGCAGCTGCTCAGATGTGTTTGCTTGGCTTCCCCTCTCTTGACTAACTCTCTGTCCTGTGATGGCACACTTGGTGTGATTCTCTGGCTTGGGACTGTTCACTGGAACTCTGAAACTGTTTTCTATGCAAGAGCTTGTTCAGATTCCAGCTTCTCCTCCGCCATCTTCCCGGAACCCCTAATGATCATAGTTTGAAGCCATCCTGGGCAGGAAAGTCCAAGAGCCTCTTATCTCCAAACAACTAAAAGAAAATCAGAATTGCAACTGTGCTCAAAAGAGTAGAGTGGTAGCTTAGGGAGAAAAAGCTCAGGGACATCACTCAGGCTCTTAGTTCAAGAACTACAATCTACCCTAAAAAGTCTATTTAATTTACCCCTGTGTAAATAGAGTATTTCCATCACCCAAATTCACATCCATTTTCATTTGCAAGGTAACACTGTTATGTATGGAGTACCACATACATTATCACTTAAGTAGAAAGCATTGCAACATGGGTTCATTCTATCTCTTTCATGGATTTTAGTCCACCCAAATACTCAAATTTTACAATTATTCCATTAAAGTCATAGCTTTTTTCTTTAATACCCATAATATTAGAGCTTGAATTGTGTCTCATAAATGGGTGTTCTTACCACTTTGTCATGCCACAGTCCTAAATGATCCTGATTAATTTTCAGATAGAATCTGGCTTCCTACTTGTGTACAGATCTTTCTACCCAGTCTGGACTTTAACCACTATCCTCACAACAGTACACTCTCATATAGTCAGGATTTTCATAAGCTTATCATAGCTGATTTTTAAAAAAATCTTTGCATTTCCTGCAGGTTCTTAAGTACTGAATTAATTTTTTTTTTTGTGGGGGGTTGTTTTCTTTCATTTGAATGTATGCGTTGAGTTTTTCTTCACTTTTCCTTTTGTTTCTTTCACGCAAGTTCTTACCTAAAGTGCTGAGAAACCAATACTTCTTTCGCAAGATAGTGAAGGTGAACATTACTTAGTCCAAAGCAATTTCAGTAATATTTAAACACCTTCATATTTATTAATGTATACAAATGCTAAGTTGCTGAGAAAAGTATTTTTATTTTCACAGTTGTCTTTGGGATACACAGACAGATAATGAATTATATGGAGATAATAAAACTACAGATGCTTGCCTGGAGGAGAAAAACCTATCATTAATTGTTTGACAGTGGCTTCCCTTCTCATGAAAGAAATATGTTGCTTTATGCAGGATTTCACAAAATCAAATTGCTAGGAAGAACCTAAGCAATCATCTAACACTACCGAGTTGAAGGAGATGATTTGACCTCCTGAATAATTTACTTTTGGATCAAATAAAAGCAGGCTTCCAAAAAGAGAGTACACTTTAGAAAAACGTAACGAGTTGTATGTAAACTGGTGCTTAGTTGGTTTGTTAATTTGTGAACTAATACAGAGAAATAAAGTACAGCAAGGTTAAAAATTAAAGAACTCTGCATTGAAATACATATTTGTGTGTATGTGTGTGAGTATGTGCATGTGCCTGTACACACATGCGCATGTTCATGTTCTCATGCATGCATTCATCATTCTTGTGGCTTGATAGTGCCTGGGCACTATGCCTAAGCTTCTGTGCCCCAGGATATTGCTCTACCACTTGAGCCATTGCTTCACTTCTGGTTTTTTGGAGATAATCGCATGTATTTTCATGATGGGACTGGCTTTGAACAGTGGTCTTCAGATCTCAGTCTCTCAAGTAGCTAGCTAAGCTGATTCAGCCTCTAAGTAGCTAGTTAAAATTCTGCCTGTCCACTAGGCTTCACTGCTCTTTTATTCTTTTCTTGAGGTAATCACAAGCCTAAGTCATGTATATGTCTAATTGCTTTAAAAATATTGTTACTGCTTGGCATCAGAGGTTCCCATCTGTACTCTTAACTATTGAGGAGGCTTGAGAACAGAACCCAGGACAAATTTTAGTGGACTTCCTTCTCAATCTATAGCTGGGTTCATTGTATCATTTCCACCATCCTGCACTATCCTAGAGACTCAGATGGGAAGGACTGCAGGATCCAGGCCAGCCAAGGTAGGAAACTAGACAAGTTGGTGTGCAACGCCGATGCCATTGATGATATGAAGGCACAAAGGACAGATCAGGTTCATGTTCTTGTGGAAAGGGAACCACTATCTTAATATTAATCACTGATATTATGCCATCCTAGCAAGAACAATATCCCAAGTGGAAATCCCCACAATTTACTACAACCAAAATAAGTATATACATTTTCATCCAAAAACATAGTACAATCTGTTGTTTGCTCTAATATCATCTTTATCTCATTATAATATAATGTGACAGAATAGTTTCTTCATTAAACTTATTATATATTTAAAAGACCTAGAATATTCTTTTTCTCTTATTAAGTTCAAACGAATGTCAAATTGCCTCATTTCGTACATATTTGACTACCACTGAAAATTAATCTAATGTTTATTATAGTAATATATTCTGATTTATTACTTTACTTTGTAAGAGTTTTTAAACTTTTTTCTTCTCTGCTGAAATTTAAGTATTTAAATATTATCACCAACGTATATTCCTTGAGTACTTGGGGCAGTTTCTTTCAAAGTTTTTAACCAATATCTTCGAAGAATTTTAATAGGTATATTATTTGGTTTATTTTTAATTTCTATTTAATTTTATTGTAAAGGTGATGTATACAGGGGTTACAGTGACTTAAGTAAGGTTATGAGTACATTTCTTATGGAAAGAACATTGTTATCCCCTCATCGATTTTTTTGTATACTCAACTTCTGATGCTGTTGCTATTGCTGTTGCTATTGATCAATGTGTACTTTTGCTTTCTTTGTTCATGCGTTTTTATTATAAAATTTATATACAGAGGGTTTACAGTTACTTAAGTCAACTAAATGTACAGTTCATTTTATTTTCTAAATTTCAAATTTTGAACTTAATTACTTATTTTCTTTTGTTTCATTAATGTAATTTTTCAGAGTTGTAGGATTAGTTGATTTAATTTTGCATGATTTTTACACATGTAAATTATTCAGACACATATATTTTGCTTTAAAAATATTTAACATGTGAATATTTAAAATTATTTTCTTAATTTTTATATGGTCAGTGAATTTAAATAAATTTATTTTCTTATAGTTCTAAAAATATTTTTCCAGGTAACAAATACTTACTGTATTTTCAAAAAGCACATACTTTATTAAGAAAGGCTTCATTACCTGGTCACTTTTTTGTAAATATTTGAATTTGAATTAAAAATGTTTAAGATAGGCATGGTGACTTGTGGCTTCCATTTTCGAGCTCTGGTAGGAACTGCAAATAGGGTTTGTAATTCGGGAAAGCCTGAGAAACTATGAGACCTTATTATAAAAATATCCAGAGTGAAATGATTAGAGATATAGCCATTCATAGCGGGATATAGAGTGCATGGATATCATATTTTAAATCTTGAGTTAAAACAACAGTAACATCAATGTTTTGTCAAAATAAAAGCATATATGTTTCACAATGTTTATTATTTAAAACTTGTTTGCGAAGATTCTCATGTCTTCTATTTCTTAATTTTCAATTTACTTAATCCATAAGAATCCAAGTATATTGTGATTATTTTATTTCTACTACTTTTTTTTTTTTTGTCGGTCGTGGGGCTTGAACTCTGGGCCTGGGCGCTCTCCCTCAGCTCTTTAGCTCAAGGCGAGCGCTCTACCACTTGAGCTACAGCGCCACTTACGGTTTTCTGGTGGTTTATTGGAGATAAGAGTCTCATGGTCTTTCCTGCCTGGGCTGGCTTTGAACCGCGGTCCTCAGATCTCAGCCTCCTGAGTAGCTAGGATTACAGGCGTGAGCCACCAGCGCCCAGCTATTTCTACTACTTTTAAATATTATGAGCAATGTTTTGATTTCATATATTAACCTACTTTTACTATTTGTAAAAATTTTCTCTGTTTAATATGAAAATATCAATATTCCAAATAAATGGATGTGGTGTTTATGTGTGTGTGTGTTTATGTGGTTTCTATGTGTGTGTGCTTTCTGTGTACTTTGTAATGCTTGGGAGATCACACCATTGTTTCACATATGCCAGGCCAGGTTTTACCACTGAACCATATATTCTAGTTAGAATGCAAATAGTTTTTTAAATTATGACTTTTAAATTTTCTTTGCTAGTATGTTTTTTCAAAGTAATATATAATGAAATGTGTACCATATTCTATCCACGATAGCAATTTTTATTGTTATTTTAGTGTTACTTAGAATATTTCCACTGCCTTTCCACTTACAAACTCTTGTGTTCGTTATTGATAAAGGTTTTGCTTTGCTTATTTTGTCTCTTCATTGAATTTGCCTTCAGAGCTTACCTATTCTTTCTCTTATTTATTAGGAAATTAATTATCATATTCCTATTGCAATATCTTTACATTGTAAGAGGTATATACAATGCTTTATTTTCTATTTTATTTTTTCCCACTCTCTCTGACTCTCAGTACACACTATTTTGTGTATTAAAAGAAAACTTGATTCAGGACACATCGATTATTTTCCTCCTTCTCTTCTCTGAAGTCTTTCTGTTTTTTGAAACACAATACCAATGACATACAGCTCCTATGTGGTCCATCATCCTATTCCCTCTCACTCTCCTCTGTAGTACATCTCAAGTCGTTATCATTCAGATTTATTAGGCTATAGTATTATCTAAATCTTAACTCATTCCTAAATTAGTTTTAGTTGCTTCTAGCATTCCATAAAGACATTTTTCTATATATAATATCTGGGGTCTTGTGTTTTCACAAGATGAAAAATATGAGTGACTATCAAACATGTAGATATCTCTACAGAATATTGGTCCACTTGCTCAATAAACTCCTATATAAATTCAAGGAATGTAGGTCAGTTAGAACAATCTTGAAAAATGGTGTAGCTTGAGCCCTCATATTAGATTTGAATTTTATTACCCTGTTTAGTAGTGAAGAAAACATATCTCTACTATAAGAATAGACACATATGTCCAACCTTTCTTGGATTTGTGGTGTTTCTGGGTCTCTATTAAGAAAATGTTGGCCTGTGCCAACAAGACCTAGGGCTTCTCCTGCTCGATCCTGTAATGTTTTCAGAGTGTCCGCTTTGACTCTGAGGCCTTTGATCCATTTGGAGTTGATTCTGGTGCAGGGTGATATATAAGGGTCTAGCTTTATTTTTCTCCAAGTAGTTAACCAATTTAGTAAGCACCATTTACTGAAGAGGCTGTTTTTCTTCCATTCTTTTTTTAGCTCCACTATCAAAGATTAGATGGCTATAGGTCTGTAGGTTCATTTCTGGATTTTCATTTCTATTCCATTGGTCCTGAGGTCAGTACTTGTGCCAGTACAAAGCTGTTTTGATTACTATGTCTTTATAGTGGAGTTTGAAATTTGGTATTGATATTCCTCCAGCAGTGTTCTTTCCTGTTGAGGATCATTTTTGCTATTCAGGGTCTTTTATTGTTCCATATGAATTTTTGCATTGCCTCTTCTATTTCCTTGTAGAATGAGGATAGAATTTTGATAGGTATTGCATTGAATTTGTAGATAGCCTTGGGAAGTATTGCCATTTTCCCGATGTTGATCTTTCTAATCCAGAAACGTGGGAGTTTTTTCCCCTTTCTAAGTTCTGTCTGGATTTTCTTTTTCAAATTTTTTAAGTTTTCATCATAGAGGTCCAGAGCTTCTGCATGGCAAAGGACATAACTAGCACGATCAATAGAAAGCCCACGGATTGGGAGAAGGTCTTCACTAGCCATACAACGGACAAGGGTCACATATCTAAAATATACCTGGAATTCAAAAAAATTAAATCCCCCAACAACAAATCTTCAAAGAAACAACTCCCCAATAAATAAGTGGGCTAAAGTTTTAAAGAAAAACTTCTCTGAGGAGGAAAGCAGGATGGCCATTAGTCACATGAAGAAATGCTCAACCTCCCTACCCATAAAAGAAATGCAAATCAAAACAACATTGAGATATCACCTCACTCCAGTTAGAATAGCTAAAATCAAGAACTATAATGACAACAGATGCTGGATGGGATGTGGATAGAAGGGAACCTTATTGCATTGTTGGTGGGTGTGTAAACTTGTTCAACCATTTTGGAAAGCAGTATGGAGGTTCCTCAAAAGACTCCTCATAGAGCTCCCCTATAACCCAGCAATCCCACTTTTGGGCATTTACCCAAATGCTCACAAACAAGACCACACTAAAGCTACCAGCATGACTATGTTTATTACAGCATTATTTACTATAGCTAAGATATGGAACCAACCCAGATGCCCCTCAGTAGATGAATGGATCAAGAAAATGTGGTATACATACACAATGGAATTCCCTCAGAAAGAATGGCATTGCCCCATTTGTTCGGAAATGGAAAGACTTGGAAAAAATTATATTAAGTGAAATAAGCTAGGCCCAAAGAAACATAGGTCTCATGGTTTCCCTTATTTGCAATATCTAGTATATGTCTGAGTCAAGCAGAAAAGGTCAGATAAGGTGATGTTAGGGAAATGAACCCTAAGATATGTATTCAAATGTTTTTTTTCTTTAATTCGATTGTTTCTAACAGATTTATAAGATTATTTCTTTGTTGCCTTCCATGTCCCTCCCCCACAGTATAACCCCTGCTTTCACTGTATTTGCGGTTGGTATAATTTGTGCCTGGGAAGGGGAAAAACAAATCATTTAAATAGGGATACAGGTGGACCCATTGCAACAATGAGAAGTACAAGTTGTCATGTCGACAAAGAACTTTATAATTTGGTTCTTGGGTGGGAGGATTCGGTGAGATAGGGGGGAGGATGGGAAAGGTTGTGAAGGGGAAACAAAGGAGCAGGCTACAGTGCCTGATTAGAAATGTACTCAATCTTGCCCATGTAATTGTAACCCCTCTGTGCATTATTTTCACAATAAAAAAAGAAAAAAAAGAAAAAAAGAAGAGACACATGGAAGAATGTAACAGATTTATCAAAAATAAATTCTTAGTTTTATGGTCAAACATTTTGACAAGGATGCCATGACTTTATCAAATAAAAATATAATCTTAAATGGGTATATTGGCACTATTGCCTCCCTAGATTTAAAGAATGATCTTAGACTACTACATCTAACCTTATACAAAAATTTAAAGTAAAAAATAATTATCAAACTAAATGTGAGGTGTAAAAATCTATAAAACATAAATGTAAACATTCATGATATTGGATCAGTAAAGGTTTCTAAAAGATTGACATTAAAAGTATTAGTTGCTAAAGAAAAGCAAGAATAAACTGATTAATATCAACTGATTACTGTTCTTAATTCTAAGAAAGGAGTAAAAACATATCCAACAGATAGAGGACACATATTTGTTAATGCTACAATATTAATGCTATAATGATACTGAATCTTACGTACATTTATAACTTCTAACTCCATATAAAATTTTTCCCAAACATGATATTTTTTAAAGAACATATGTAAATTAATAGTCAATAAGAGGGGCATATGAATTAAGCTCCTCTTTATGATCTAAGAAAAAATATAAAAAACTCACTGGTATGACCATCATATAAAAAGATGACACAAAATATAGTAATGCATTTGTGGAGAAATATATACTCTCCACATAGCAGAATGATTTATAAAACTGCAATCATTTTAGCAAGCAAATTTTGAAGTATTCAAAAGGTCAAAGAGAATTGTATGATCCAGCGATCACACTTCTATATATGTATTAAAGAGAAGAAAAAAAAAAACTTGGACAGAGAATGTAGTTAATTGACAGTGCACTTGAATAGTATGTGTGACACCCTGGAAATAATGCCTCAAAACAAATTTTGAAAAGACACATTATAGAGGATGTATGCTGAACAAATTCCTGTAACTGAATTTTGTATCTATTTTAATGTCTGTTCTAAAGTTTACAGCATTTCTATTTGAAGAAATGCAAGTTTGTGAAAATTAGGCTTGGAAAACCTGTGATTGTACAATTCACTTCCAAAGCACTAAAATGTATACAATAAAAGGAGATAATATATTGCATGTGAAATACATGACAGCCAAAAAAAATTATTAAAAATACTTCACACAAATTTCAGAATATATGAAAAGGTATCTTCGGTGTTGGCTAAAAAATCTTTGTATAAACTACGGCTGTTAAAACAAAGATGTGATTTCTCTTTATTTTGAGTTTTTTTGATCTGTTGATTTGATTTTATGCAGATATAACTCAATCAAAAAGTTTATGTGATAAATGGAATATCTAGAAATTATGCATCACTTATGAGTTATTGATAACTATTTCTGGAAGAAACTTTTGGCAAATGATAGAAGACCCAAATCTATTAATCTGCATTTTATGAAAGCCATATGTTACTTCCTCAATCCAATTGCTTTTCTCTACTTTGCTAGGAAGAAAATGTATTCTCACGTTAAGAGCCAATAGCAGTGAAAAGAAACAAAATACACAATCATCTTGATTTATTTGTGAAAGTATCAAATGAAATAAAACAATTCTACTTAATCGACTCCAAATTTGGTATCTATGAAGATGTTCCTGAATGCCAACATCCATTGATTGGACTAATTTTCTTTATTGTTGTGAAATTACAAAAGAATTGATACCATTAAGAAAATGATCCATTCCTATGGAAATCAGTTAATAATGTTTATCACTTATAATTTAATACCAAGCAAGAGTAATTTTATATAATCATTACAAATATCATTTTATTGCAATCTAAAATAGAATAAAAGACATGTCCCAATATATTATTATTATTCTTAATTTCTAATCATTACCTAAATATCTTAAACAATCTATATAGTCATGTCTTTAACGTAGACGCAAATATTCTATACTTTGTTTTTTTGGGGGGGCGGGGGACGGGCGGTTCCAGTAGTGAGGCCTGAACTCTGGGCCTGGGCACTGTCCCTCAGCTCTTCATCTCAAGACTAGTACTCTACCACTTGAGCCACAGAGCCACTTCTGGCTTTTTTCTTTTTCTTATATGGTGCTGAGGAATCAAGTCCAGGGTCTCATGCATGCAAGGCAAGCGCTCTACCACTGAACCACTTTCTCAGCCCCAAATATTCTATAATTTTTACTTATCATTTTCCACGGACATATATTCATGTTTCTTAGAAATGTTCACAGCAGTTAAAAGATGCTTTTGTGAAATTAATGTGCTATATTTTGTTGTTGTTTTTGTTGTTGTTGTTTGCAAGGCCTCGGCATTTTCCCTAAGCCTTTTTGTGGTCACAGCCAGCAGTCTCCAACTTGAGGCACATAGCTAATTCCTGTTTTTAGTGGTTAATTGGAGAAAGAATCTAACAAGTACTTTTCTGTCTGGGCTAGTTTCGAACACAATTCTAAGATATCATTATGACAATGATCTCTAAAAATGCATGGAGTTTTTTTTTTTTTGATTGGAGTTATTTTTTTTTAATTGGCAGAGTACCGTACAGAGGAGTTACAATTACATGGGTAATATAACAAGTACTGTTTTTATCAAGCATTGTTACCTCCTGTTTATTTCCCTTTCCCATCCTTTCTCATACTCCTCCTACCTCCCCCCACCCAATCCTAACCCCCACCAAAGTTGTAAATTTCATTTTTCGACAAACTACTTGGACATCTCATTGTTGCAATGGGTCCACCTGTATACCTATTTAAAGGATTTGTTTTTGCCCTTTCCCTCCAAAATTTTACCAACATCAAATACAGTGAAATCAGGGGGTATACCATGGGGGAGGGACATTCAAAGCGACAAAAAATCATTTTATAAATATGTTAGAAACAATCACAAGAAAGAAAAAAAACATTTGAAGTCGAATCTTATCTCTTATAACCTACCAGTTTTAAAACCTGCCAGTTTTAAGAGATAAGAGGAGAGGTAAAAGTTCTCTTAGATACCAATCCATCTTCAAAATATTTGGTTCCAAGCACTCCATCTAAAGCATATTCAACAACTAGTAAAACTTCTGTTGGCTGTAACTTCCTCCATGTGCGCATGTATACATGGGCATAAGTATGTGTGCATTAGTGTGTATAGTAACATATATGTGTACATATATAAGGGCATATACACGTATAGGCATATATAAATAAATATACATTTATAAATATATGTGCACACACATATATATACATAGATATGTATATGTATATTTATGCATATCAGGTGTTCTGTGATTTAACCTATAGTTCCCAGCACATTGTCTTTCTCACAAAGTG
This sequence comes from Dipodomys spectabilis, assembly GCF_019054845.1. NCBI lineage: Eukaryota > Metazoa > Chordata > Mammalia > Rodentia > Heteromyidae > Dipodomys > Dipodomys spectabilis. Next base: position 375,028 of record NW_024871013.1, on the reverse strand, counting down.
TACATGATAAACTGCTCTGAGTATCTGTGGTATATGATGTGTATCACTTTGTACTCACTTCCCCCATTACCTTGTATCTCCTCCCTGTGAACAACTTCAGTCTATTTTCCATATGATAGCTTTGTTTTCATTACATGTAGTTACTTACTGATAATAAAATAAAAAGGTTGTAAAAGAAAAAGAACTTTTAGGTCACAGGTTAAAAGTATTATATTCATCCCAATGATTCCTATGAGATAAAATTTATAATAGTAGTAAAAGTGAAAAGGAATCTTAGATCTGTTTTGCCATTTAGAATGACAGAGAATAATATCACGTCACTGTTATAACTCTTAAAGAATGCAAGGGTAACTGACGGTCGTTATAATGTTCCCATAAAATCAGTGGTACCTGAAGGATAATAGTAAACTAGCAGAAATTCTAAGTAGCAGACATGGAACATGAAAGAGAAAAAGAGGAAATGAAAGAGAGTGAAAGAGAGAGAAATATCATAATACTGAAAGTGCATAACAGAGAAACAAGAGCTATATGAGAATATTCATACTGCCGTCTTTAGATTCTACATGTACGTTTGAATGTATTTGATGTATGATAACCCATCAACATAAAATATAAAGTAATTTTGATAAAAAATAAAGACTCAGAAGAAGTTATAAATGCTAAAACAATCTTCACAGAAGGAAAATCTCAGAGATATTTCATGACTTTGAAAAGGATAAAGTAGCTTCGGTTATTAAAAATTTAGAAATATGACAATTCACAAAAATATAAAAAGATATTCATATATTTCATTATATAACCCAAAGTAGAAAGCAAATGTTGTTTAGATGCTTTTTAAAACACAGTCTCTCAGGTGCTGGGAAGGTGGCGTAGTGGGATAGTGCTTGCCTTGCATGCATGAGGTCCTGGGTTTGATTCCTCAGCACCACATAAGCAGAAAAAGATATAAATGGTTCTATGCCTCAAGTGGTAGCACTAACCTTGAGCTGAAGAGCTGCGGTACAGACCCAGATCCAGAGTTCAAGCCCCACAACCTACAAAAACCAAAACAAAAAAGAAAACAAAACCCAATCTCTCACTTTTGTGGCCTCAACTATGTAATACTGCGGGTTCAGCCTAGGGCTAAGATTTTAGGTGTGGACATTTATCAACACTCCTGATTCAGACTCTACTTGATAAAAGTAACTAGTAGATGTCAGGGACAAGCAGAAAAGGTCAAAAGCTATGTACAATGACCAAATAAGATGATGTTAAGTGAGATGAGCCCCAAGATAGGGACACAAGGGATTTTTTTCTTTCTTGCTATTTTTTCTAATGTACTTATAATGTACCATGCGATTTTTTTTGTTTCTTTGTATGTTCCTTCCCCAAGGAATAACTCCGGTTTTCACTGTATTTGATGTTGATGCTCTGCATCTTGTATATACATTTATCTAATTTAGGGAGGAAAAGGGACAAAACAAAATACTTAAATATGAATACAGGTTGACCCATTGTAACAATGAGATGTACAGACAGTATTGTAAAAAACGAACTTTGCAATTTAGGCAGGGGTGGGGGGTGGGGATTATGGCGTGTATTTGTGGAGGTGGGAAGGAAGGGATCTTAGGGAAAAACAAAGGAGGCGGTGGCAATGCTTGATAAGAAATGTACGTATTACCTTATTCATGTAACTATAACCCCTCTATACAGTATTTTTACAATAAAAAACGTATTAAAAATTATACTAAATGAAGTAAGCCAAGCCCAAAGAAACATAGTTCCCATGGTATCCCTTATTTGCAATAACTAATATATGTCTGGGATAAGCAGAAAAGATCAAAAGCTATGTGCATATGACTAGATAAAATTATGTTAAGGTAAATGAACCCCAAGATAGGGACATAAGTGTTTTTTTCTTTCTTGCTGTTGTTTCTAATGTATTTATAATGTACAATGTGATTTTTTCTTTTTTATATGATCCACCCTCATAGTATAACCCTTGTTTTTACTGTATTCGATGTTGGTGCTCCTGCATCTTGTATATAAACTTCGCTAATTTGGGGAGGGAAAGGGAAAAACAAAATGCTTAAATAGAGATGTAGGTTGACCCATTGTAACAATGAGATGTATGAACTTCACAATTTAGCAGGGGAGAGAGGAGTGAGGGGTTAGGAGTTGGGATGTGTACTTGTGGAGGTGTGAGTGAAGGAACGGTGGGGGAAAAACAAAGGAGAAAACAATGCTTGATAGGAAATGCACTCATTATCTCACTCATGTAACTGTAACCCCTCTGTACAATATTTTTACAATAAAAAACGTGTAAAAATGTTACAAGATAATATTGTTAACAAAGAAATTAATGCAGAACAGTGACATGAAGATATAATGAATAAGAGTGTGTGTGTGTGTGTTTGTGTGTGTGTGTGTTTGTGTGTGTTTCTCCTTGTTGACATGGTCAGAATTTGAACTCAGGTCTTCAAAGTCTTGCTAGGCCATTCTTCTTTAGATTGGTGAGTTATTATATAAGCTACATCTCCATTCCTAACTCTTTGCTAATTCATTATCATTTTTGAAAAATAATCTCATGAATTTTTTTTTGTCCTGATTGGCTTTCAATTGTTATCCCCATATCTCAGCCTCCTGTGTAGATATCTCGAGTATAGAGGATTACAGGTGTGATCAACCACCACAAGGCTTTTAGAATAATCTTAAAAGTAGGAGAAAGTTTACTTCACGGGGACCTGTTTTTACATCTCCTAATTTTAAAACATTTTGGAATGATTATATGTGAATTTATTCTTTTTTGGCTTCTTAAAAGACAGTAAGTGATGGTAATTAAAAGTTTCTAGTACTTTTTTGTTTTGGGGTCAGTCGTGGGACTTGAACTCTGGGATTGGGCTCTGTTGCTGCGCTTTTCAGCTCAAGGCAAACACTCTACCCCTTGAGCCACAGCGCCACTTCTGGTTTTCTAGTGGTTTATTGGAAATAAGAGTCTCATGGACTTTCCTTCCTGGGCTGGCTTTAAGCCACGGTCCTCACATCTCAGCCTCTTGATTAGCTAGCATTACAGGCATGAGCCACCAGCACTCAGATAGCTTTACTACTTTTTACAAAGGACACTGGAACTGTGGGACAGAAGAAATTTGGCTCTCTATGGATCTCAATTTATAAGCTCAGCTCTGTGCATGATAACCCAATGTCACCAACACAGTTTGTGTTGAAGACAAAATGTGACAGAAAACAATTACATGGGCAATAGTTGCTATGCTATTGTGTCTTGGACAATATGAATATTGAATTGAAAGTGTAAGAGAATGGAGAGATTTTTACCTACTTTTTTGTATTGCTAAAAGACTTTGGAAACTGATTCATTTCCCACCTCACTGTTGGTCATTGAGCCAGGACCTTAGTGCCTTTAATTACAATTTTTCCCAACACTAAGATGGTAATAACATTAACATTAGAGCTAATGTTTTCTTAACACTTAAGAGACATAACACTTGTGAAATACTTAACATAAACTTCTATGAATTAGCTTTGAGTTTAGCGAGCAGTTTTTTAAATACTAAACAGAATGTGATATGTATTACAGAAACAATTACATGTAGTGAGAACCCAGAAATAATCTTATCTATTGGCTATGCTCTGTTTCCAAGGAAGCTAAGTGGATAACATCTCATGCTGTAAGTCAAAATGGTTATCTTATGTCTTGATAGTGCAAAAATATCAGGGAAATTATAATGAAGGAATGTTGTAGACTGAGGTGAAGTCCATATGAAAATGTGCAAAACTGATCAAATGTAAAAGTAAATGAGCAGCATATTGTGTTTTATATCATTTAAGTTACATTGAAAAGATAGGGAAAACCTAGAGGAATAAATTCTCTTTTTGAAATCTTATCATAGGTTCTTAGAAGGATGAACTCTTTCCTCATTCTTGTAGAAGCATCATCAGATGAGAGGAACTTTATTTTTTTGTTTGCTTCCTTCCATTTATTCTTCAGTTTGAAATGTGAACTACATGAGACTGAAAGAAACCAAGGGAAATTAGACTCACAGGCTTTGGAAAGAGCAATCAACATAAACTACATAAAATACATATAGCTTTGTAAAAGGTCTAACTAAATTGAGTTATAGAATCTCATGCATAAACAGAAAATGATTTAAGCAATATCATGTTATTGACAATTGAAAAATGTTAGGAGTTGCTTTATTTTTTCCTTTCTATTACATTGAATTAAGTATTGATTTTGTATAGAATGATTAAAGGTGAGATTAACAAGAAATGATTAAAAATGGACAAATTTTCTGAATAGACATATTTTCCAAAAAGCGCTGAAAATCGCCAGTGGGATTACTAAGTTTTGTTGTACCACTTCTATGCTGGCTTAATTCTTTGTGAACAGAAGTCATTAGAGAAATGCAATCAAAATTACTATGATACTACTTCATAACTATTATAACTCTTATCAAAAAAATCAAAGGAAACACTTGTGGTGGTAAAGGCTTTTAACTCCAAACACTTAGGAGGTTGGAGTAAGTGCATTTGCGTCTAAGGCCAGTCTGGGGTACTGCACATAGTAAAAACCTGCCATTAAAAAAAAACTTAAAAGGCTATAACTTTGGTTAGAGTGTGGAGAAAAGGAAATTTTCTACACTCTTCGTCAAAATACAGGTTAGTATTCTCGCTTTAGAAAGTAGTATGCAGTTTTGTAAAGAAATGCAAAGATGAAATCTCATCTGACCCACCAATCATATGATTATTTCTCTCTGGGTAACACGTAAATAAATCTGTAGTACATTCTTATTCATATTGTTCACAACAACAGCCAAGATAAAAATAGAAATTAAGTGTTCAACTACAGACTAATAATGCAACTGTGGTGCATGCACATATATAGTTTTCAGTTTCATCCTTAAAATAGTAAGAGATTTCTCTCATTAACCACAACTTACAATGACCTGAAAGATGTATTCTAAATGACGAAAAATGTTATTTTCTGATCTTTGTAAAACCACACAAACACAAACTCTCTCACACACACACCAACCTCAAACATTAAGAGAGAAATTTATTAAAAAATTAAAGCAAAGTGGAATTGCTGGGACATTCAGGTCACAATGTAGAAGGTTGTAGATATACAGGATGACCAAGTATGGAGTAGTAATGTACAACTTAAGTATACAGGGAAGAACACTGGCCTTACATAGGAATGAAGCGAAGTAAGTACGAGTTCTTCTTAGTAGGGGTTGCTCTTTTAGTTGTTCTTATTTCAGTAATGGATGAGATGAAAGTAATTCTTTTAAAAACCTGCCTGTTTGCAGAAATAATAAGAAACAATATAGCAATAATGTTGTATGCTCAACATAGAACGAAATGTCAAATTAAAATACATGAGATTATCCTTGAAATAAACTAGTTATTACAAATAAGGGAAACTATAGGATCTATGTTTAAGTCTGGCAAACTTCACTTAATATGATTTTTTCCAAAATCTTCCATTTCCTTACAAATGAGGTGATATCATTATTTCTGATGGGAGCATTGTATTCCATGTGTGTGTGTGTGTGTGTGTGTGTGTGTGTGTGTGTGTGTGTGTGTGAGTGAGTGTCTGTGTCACATTTTCGCGATCCATTCATCTACTGAGGGGCATCTGGATTGATTCCTTATCTTAGCTATGGTAAATATTACTGTGATAAACATCATTGTGCTGGTACCTTTAGTGTGGCCATGTTTGTGATTATTTGGGTAAATGATCAGAAGTGGGATATCTGGATAATAGGGGACCATTATTGTCTACAGTGAAGATAATTTTAGTAGATGAGCAGAATAGCTCAATAGCTATGTACATAAGATCATATGAGGTAATTCCAAGAGAAATGTACTCCAAGGCATGTTCTTTATTGTTGCTGATCCTAATGTACTATGTGATTTCTTTTTATCATTTTCTTTTCTCCAACTATGGTTATCCCCTGTAGTCACTGTATTTGATTTTGATACCCTGAGTATTGTAAATATGTTGATCTGAACTAGGGAAGGTAAAGGGAAAAACAAAATGGTGAGACAACAGACAAAGGGAGAATCTATGCAAAAGTGATACATAGTCAGAATAATTACAGATTTCTTAGCTGATATGGTCAAAAGGAGAGCCTGGGATGATAAATGGCAAACATTAAAGGTAAACAAATACCAAGCGTAAATAGGGTCCCAAGCCAACCACTCATTTACATTTAAAGGATATATAAAAATATTTTTGACAAAGAGAACTTGGAAAAATGAATCTCCAACATGAAAGTAGAAGAATATTGAACAGGAACTGAGGGAAGAGAATCAGAATATGTCTACAGTGTAGAATACTGGATGTGTGTTGCAGATACAAAATCATCTTCTATAGGTTCATTTAGTGAAACTTGTCATCCTCTATTGAAAGCAAAATTTCCATATACAGATTTCCAGTTACTTTGCTTACCTATCACTTCTGATCACAAATCTTCTTATGAAATTTTATAGTATCTTTGAAAAAATAAAATGATTTGCATATACTTATCATCTTAAGGAAATACAGTCTGTTTTTACATCTTTCATTCTGTGACAAACCCTTATGTTTTTTTTCCCGGATTGCTGAAAAATGTATTCTTGGAAATAGGATATTGACAGTAAATCTGAGTGTAATTTTCATTTTTTAGCTTTCAAATATAATATAAACTTTGTTTTGACTAATCATTTTCTAATTCATGAACACTAATATTTTGGTGCCTTTAAGACTTATTGTGGTATTGTAGTTGTTGTGTCTAATTGACTGAACCATTAGAGTATTCATGTATAAACCTGAGCATTGAACTTTTTAATTTTTATATCTAAAAGAGTCTCAAAGGGTTTACTTTAAAGAAATAATGCAGGGGGCTTGTCTCCATGTTCAAAACTTTAAATGTATTTCTATAAAAGTACTGGAAATACATCATGTTCACTGGAGCAATATAAAAGGTGAGAACAAACAGAAAAAAAAGAAAAAAGAAAAAAATCAACACTAAAAGGTGAGAACATATTTCTGAAGAGAAAAGATTTATTGATTAAATAACAGAAAAGAGTAAAATAGTCAGTTTCCTTGCTTGAGACTGCATACATTTCACATGAATGTAGGTAAAGATGAGACTCAGACATAAATTCATATTTATTTTACTGAGATTCAAAAAATAATATAAGCAATATAGGTATTTTAAAGAACTGGTCATTCAAAGACCTGGATTCCTAATGGATGAAGAATGGAATTGAAAATAGCAGACGAAAACAAATCAACATTCAGTTATTATGATATTATAATACTATTATGAAAGAAATGAAAATTTGCCTGCTGAAGGAGAAAGTTTAGCCTGTAATTTCAATGTAAGGCATCATTTGTAATGAGTCTAATTTCTTTTCCTAGAAGATATCCAAGAGTACTATACTCATCCTCTGAAGAATAAAGAAGTAATCATTTTTATTAGCTTTGCTTAATATTAATGCATTTATAGCAAATAGGTTACAATGTCTGCTCCCTTTCATTCGATGTAATAACTTCCAATTCATATTATTACTGTCTCTTCATACAAGGCTGAAATCACTATTTCAAAGTAACACAAACAGAAAAAAAGAAAATAACCTGGTACAACCATCGCATACCCAAAATTAGGTGAAAAACTCCACAATAAAAAATGAACATGAGGAAGTGGAAAAATAATGGCAGAGAAACAATAGAAAATTACCCTAGCTCTATCTAATGAAACAGAGATTTAGAGTCCTAGCAGGTACTCCACTTCTAGAAGGTCAAAGCAAGTCAGCTATAATTATATATAGATCCACAATACATAAAAAGATTTTATATTATCATCACAAAAAAACACAAATCTATGAAAAGTTACCTAGTTAGTCAGGTGACTGCTGTGACTGTGGTGGGGGAACATGTTCAAAAGCAGAGCTGCAGGTGGAAATAAAAGGGCCACATGAGAAAAAAATCAGGGACAGAGACAGCCACATCCAAACACAGACACACTTCACCTTACCACTGGACAACTCAAACTGTCATTGGAACCACAAGTATTAACATGACAACATCTCACCACAACTGATCTCTCCTCCTACACTTAATGGGTTAGACAAAAACCTAATTCCAGAAAATCATAAGAGAAGTCTATACCAACACCTGGCAAATCAACCAAGAACATAGAGAGTCAAATATTAAGATCATAGATGCTCTAAATGACAGCCAAGACATCCTTCAAATGTACAGAACCAATCAGAAAAATACAAAAAAAAAGTGATGTCAAGGTAGTGTAATTCACACAGTAAATAAGCAGGCATTACAACAGGCAATCAAGGACATAGAAGGTAGTTTTCAAAATACATTACAAATAGTGCTGAAAAATGTGATTACCAAAAAGATACAAAACCTCTACAAGGAAATTTGTGAACAAGATGAGACCAACCAAATATTAGCAAAATAATTCAGGGAGACTACAAAGAGAAAGATAAGTAAATTCTGAGAAGGCAAGGGAGTCCTAGGAAAAAATAGATGTCTAGTTAAAACTTATGAGAGAAGACACAGTTAAAAGACCAACTCCCAACCCCCCTATTCAAAGAAAAGATGTAAAGAAAGTCCACACAAGCACAAAAACAAAACCTTAATAAAGATAAAAGCCTTATAAAGTGACCGTTTTGAAGACAGATAAATAAAAAAACTATGAAGAATCTCTCCACAGAGAATAGATTACATAGAAGATAATCTCAAGCATCAAAGACTGAATAGGTCTAATAGGAAAGAAGAGATAATCATTTAGAACCAATCAAAGAAATAAGAAACGATCTTGCAGGAACTTCAAGATTCAGTTAGAAGATAAAACATGGGGGAGATAGGTATCAAGGAGAAGAGCAGGAAACAAAATGGATAGGAAACATATTACAGAATTCTAGCAGAGGATACCCTAAACAGGCTGAAGTAGAATTACTAACATAAGATAAAATAGAATTCAAATTAAAATTAGTTAGAAGAGACATTACATTCTGATAATGGCAGCTCTACATTAGTAGCATATGTAGAGTCTAAATATCAAAACCCGGAATCCTGGAGCATACCACTTCATCAACCAAATATTACTTAACCTAAAAACTCATCTCAACAAATCATTGTCATCCAAGGAAAAACTCAACCAAGAAACTGCAGACCTAAATAACTACATTGACCACCTAGCCCTAACAGACATGTATAGAATATACATTCAGCGTCAGAATATACGTTCTTCACAGCAGCTCATGGAAAATTTTCCAAAATAGAACATATCCTATGTCACACGGATATTCTGTCCAAAGAAAAATTAATTGAATTCCCATATCTTGTCAGATCATAAGAGAACAAACTTAGAATTAAATGGCTAAAGCAAACAAAAAATTGTCAAACCCATGAATACTGAACAACATGTTGCTGAATGAACAATTGGACACTGAAGGTATTAGAAAAGAAATCTGAGGGGCTGAGAAGGTGGCTCAGTGGTAGAGCGCTTGCCTTGCATGCATGAGGCCCTAAGTTTGATTCCTCAGCACCACATAAGCACAAGGAAAAAAAGCCGGGAGTGGCACTGTGGCTCAAGTGGTAGAGTGCTAGCCTTGAGCTGAAGAGCTGAGGGACAGCACCGAGGCTCAGAGTTCAGGCCCCACAACCGGACCCCCCCCCCCAAAAAAAAAAAAAGAAATCTGAAAGTTTCTGGAATTTAACAAAAATGAACACACAAATTACCAGCTCCTCTGGTATTTGCAGTATTTCAAGGAAAATACATAGCTCTGAGGATCTCCATCAAGCAACTGGGGAAATCTCAATTGAATATTTTAATTATGCACCTCAAGCTCCTTGAAAACAGGAACAAACCCAGACACAAAGCAGTACACAGAAACAAATAAAAAAATCAGAAATAACTAAATAAAGACAAAATAAAACATGGAAAGAATCAAAAAATCAGGGTTGGTTTTTTAAATAAATTAACAGACTTGAGAGACCCTTACCAAATCTGACTAAGAAGAGAACTTATATAGGTATATAGATAAAAAGCCAGCAGATTGTTAGATCTTTACTTTCTCTACAACACACAATGGCCTCATATCTCAAATATATTTAGAGCCCCAAAAGTTAACCCCCCAAAAAAAACAAATTCTCAAAGAACCAACAACCCTCTTAATAAGTGGGCTAAAGATTTAAAGAGAGACTTCTCTGAAGAAGAAATATGCATGGCCAATAGACACATGAAGAAATATGCAACATCTAGTCATAAAAGAAATGCAAATCAAAGCAACATTGAGAATTCACTTCACCCCAGTTAGAATGACCATTATGAAGAAAACTAATAATAACATACTGGGCTTGTGGGGATGTGACCAAAAAGGAACATTATTACACTACTGGTGGAAATGTAAATTTGTTCAAATATTCTGTAAAGAAATATAGAGGTTCCTCAATAGAGCTCCCCATGACCCAGCAATGATGGATCAAGAAAATGTCGTATATATTCACAACAAAACACTATTCATCAGAATGAATGACATTGCCCCATTTGTAAGGAAATGGAACTACTTGGAAAACATAATAAGTCAAACAAGCCAGACTCAAAGAATCATAGGCTACAGGTTTTCACTCATTTGGAAAAACTAGAATATGTCTAGGCTATTTACAACAGCTCAATAGCAATATGAATATCACCATATAAAATGATGCTTATCGAAAGGAGCTCCAAAAAATGGATAAAAGATGATTGTATAGTGAACTCTTTTTACTTATTTCTATTTAGTTTTCACCTTTTGGTTTACTCTCTGTAGTAACTGTTTTTGTTTTCTCAACCCTTTGTCTTATACATGTTAATCTGATTTGGGGAAGGGAAGGGAAATCACAGAAATGGTGGGACAAAGATCAACCAAAGCACCAGTGATATACAGTAGAACTATGTTAGAAATGAACTTCACTACTTTGGGGGAGGGGGATGTCAGGGTTGGAGGAAGCAGGAAAAACTGAGGGAGGGATAGCACTATTAAAAATATACTTATTACTTATGTAAATGTAACCCATCTCTCTATATATCACCTTCATAATATAAAATCCCACCAAAAACAATAAGAGAACTCACCCAAAGAGAGAAAATTAGAGATAAAAATAAGACAACACAACAGATATAAGCAAAATTGAGAATGTTATAAGAGAGTACTTTGAAAACCTTATGCCAATCACCTGGAGAATCCTGGAGAAATTGATGCTTTCCTATACACAATCTGAACCAAGTAGTTACACCTAAGAAGTAATGAAAATGAAATGCAATAAACCACTATCCATTCCAGAAAAATCTAGGACTGAATTAATTTACCATGAAATTAAGGCCTGAAAAGAACTTACAATACTCAGACCTATGTCTTCAATGGAATAGAACGGAAAATGGAATTATCAAACACATTCTTTGAAGCTAGAATTAGACTCTTCCCCAAATCACATAGGGACTCACCAAAGAAAGAGAACTATTAACCCAACTCTTTGGTAAGCATTGATGCAGACCTTTTTAATAAAATTCTCACCAAACAATTTCAGCAATTAACAAAAAAAAATCATATGGTACGATCAAATAGGATTCATCCTAGGATAAAATTGGATTCAATATTCTTGTCAATAAACATAATACAAACCATCAGCAGAAGCAAGGACAAGAAATACATAATCGTCTATATGGATGTAGAAATAGCTTTTAAGAACCTCCAATAGCCCTTTATGATTAAAAGGTCTGAGAAACTAGGAATATATGGAACATTCCTCAGTATGTATGTGACAGAGATAATTAGCATTTACCAAATGGTGGAAGCATGAAGACATTAAAATCAGGAATGAGACAAGGATGTCCACTCTCTCTACTACTCTTTAAAATGGTTGTGGACTTTCTAGCAAGAACAATAGGCAAGAGAAAAACATAAAGGAGATCCAAATAGGGGAAGTAAAACTATCCCTTTTCTCATATGTAATGATCCTGTATTTAAAGGACCCTATAGCTTCCTCCCTCAAGTTAGTAAAGGTGATGCTAACTTTCAGTAATGCAGCAGGGTATAAAAACCACAAGAATCAGTATTATTTCTGTGTTACCAACAATGGGAAGATTCAGGCTGAAATCCAAAAAACAACCTCATATGTATTAGTCTCAAAATAAAATCAAATCTAAACAAAACAACAACAATAACAACAAAACAAGGAATTAATTAATTTACCTAAAAATGTGAAGGGCCTCTACTGTGAAAACTTTAAAAATATAAAAAGGGAAATTGAAGGAGATTCAAGGAAATGGAAAGTCTTTCAATGCTCCAGGTTGGAAGAGTTAACATGGAGAAAAATGCAATATTGTCCCCAAATAATTGCCAATGCAACACACATGAAAATCCCAACAATACACTTCAATGCAGTAGAGAAAGTAACCAAAATTTAATATGGAATTACAAAATTACACATAAAACAGAAGGCTTACAAATAAACTCATGGGCCTATAGTCATCATACACACACACACACACACACACACACACACACACACACACACTGGAATTCCATTCCCCCATGAGAAAGGATGACTTTTCACCAGTATTAAGGAAACTGAAAGGCTTGAAAAAATTATACTAAAAGAAAAGAGAAAGGAATGCAGGCTCAGAACAATATAGGTTTCATGGATTCATTCATTTATGATAGCTAGAAGGTGCCCACAATTCTACAAGTAAACAAGACAGATTCTACCTCATCCCAGTTAGAATGGCCATTATCAAGAAAACAAACAATAGCAAATGCTGGCATGGATGTAGCCAATTGGGAACTCTATTACACTGTTGGTGGAAATTAAACTTGTTCAACCACTCTAGAATGCAGTACGGAATTTCCCGAAAAGACTAAATGTAGATCTCCCTTAAGATCCAGTAATTCCCTCAATGGCAGTAATCCAAAAAATAACAACAAGCTCGCATGAAAGCTACCAGCATACCCATGTTCAGGGCCCAGGCCCAGAGTTCAAGGACTGGCAAAAAAGTTACTACTAATGGTATTTGTTTCCTCAAATATGAATCTTTTGACAAAAGATACCAAATCATTTTATTTTCAGTATCTAGGTTAGGACTTAAAGGTAGTGGGTGATAAAATGGCTTATTTGTTGAATGTTAGGATAAAATGTAGGCAGTCCAAGAAAGGGGGGATTTTTGTAGTTGTGGTCGAGTGGCTTGAAATCTGGGCTTGGGCACTGTCCCTCAGCTATTCAACTCAAGTTGAGTGCTCTACCTCTCGAGCAACAGTGCCACTTCTGGTTTTCTGGTGGTTAAATGAGATAAGAGTCTCAGGGATGTTCCTGCCCAGGCTGGCTTTGAACCACCATCCTCAGATCTCAGCTTCCTCAGCAACTAGGATTACAGCTGTGAGCCACTGGCACCAGACTAAAAATGGGAGATTTTTAGAAAAGAAAATCCACCTCTTCATCTGTGTCTAAATCTCAGATATCCCTATTACAACACTTTCAACTCAATTCATCAGACTTTTGTAAATTTCTTCTTTTCCTTCATGTGGGAATACTGCAGTCAATATCAACTCAGCTGTGGGACTGGATCAATTGAATGGTAATTGCTAGCACCTAAATCAAGAACTGTTACATCAAAACAAACGAATCCCACAGTTGGAATAATTGTTTTCCCTTTTTCTTACAAATTTGTGCTTGATTAATTCATATTGTGATATTGGAACTCCTAACAGAGTGGTGACATTTTCTTTCTCTTCAACCATCTCCCACATGTGGTCAAATATTTAAGAATTCAAAGATTTCCATTGATAATTGATTAAGATGACCTCTAAGAAAATATGCATTTCTGGAATTTGGTCTTCTGTCTTGTTTTTGTTTTTTAAATTTTTATTTTTTATTGTGAAAATACTGTACAGAGGAGTTACAATTACATGGGAAAGATAAAGAGTATATTTCTTATCAAGCATTGTAGCCTCCTCCTTTGTTTCCCCTTCCAATCCCTTCCCAGGCTCACCCCACCCCCCCAATACCCCCCCCCAAAGTTGTAAAGTTCATTTTTGACATGACAATTTGTACATCTCATTGTTGCAACAGATCCACCTGTATCCTTATTGAAACGACTTGTTTTTCCCCTTCCCCTCCACAAATTATACCGACATCCAATACAGTGAAAGCAGGGGTTATACTGTGGGGGAGAGACATACAAAGCAACAAAGAAATAATCTTATAAATGTGTTAGAGCCAAATGCATGACAGAAAAAAACATTTGAATACATATCTTAGGGTTCATTTTCCTAACATAATCTTATCTGACCTTTTCTGCTTGACTCAGACATATACTAGATATTGCAAATAAGGGAAACCATGGGACCTATGTTTCTTTGGGCTTGGCTTAATTCCCTTAATATAATTTTTTCCAAGCCTTTCCATTTCCTAACAAATGCGGCAATGTCATTCTTTCTGATAGAGGCACAGAATTACATTGTGTATATATACCACATTTTCTTGATCCATTCATCTACTGAGGGGTATCTGGGTTGGTTCCAGATCTTAGCTATGGTGAATAATGCTGCAATAAACATAGTTGTGCTGGTAGCTTTAGTGTGGTCTTGTTTGTAAACATTTGGGTAAATGCCTCAAAGTGGGATTAATGGGCCATAGGGGAGCTCTATGTGGAGTCTTTTGAGGAACCTCCAGACTACTTTTCAAAGTGGTTGAACAAGTTTACACTCCCACCCACAATGAAGTAATGTTCCCTTCTGTACACATCCCCTGCAGGATCTGTTGTTATTAGAATTCTTGATTTTTGCCATTCTAACTGGGGTGAGGTGGTATCTTAATGTTGTTTTGATTTGCATTTCTTTTAGGGCTAGGGAGGCTGAGCATTTCTTCGTGTGTCTATTTGCCATCCTTCTTTCTTCTTCAGAGAAGTTTCTCTTTAAGTCTTTAGCCCACTTATTTATTGGGCAGTTGTTTCTTTGAAGACTTGTTGTTTGGGGAATTAATATTTTTAGTTCCAAGTATATTTTAGATATGAGACCCTTGTCCGTTGTATGGCTGGTGAAGATCTTCTCCCAATTCGTGGGCTTTCTATTGAACTTGCTAGCTATGTCCTTTGCCATGCAGAATCTCAGCAACTTCATGTAATCCCATTTGTCCAAATTTTTTTTGATTTGTTGTGTTTCCGGGTCTCTATTAAGAAAATTTCGGCCTGTGCCTAGGAGACCTAGGGTTTCTCCTATTCCATCCTGTAATGTTTTCAGAATGTCTTCTTTGACTCTGAGGTCTTTGATCCACTTGGAGTTGATTTCTGTCTTGTTTTTACATGCATACACTTTCTATGATTTATTTGTTCTACAAGGAATTCTACTTTCCAATCTTTGTGTGACCAATTTTAGTTCTCTCTGATCAGTCTTTCTGACTGTCTCTCTCTCTGGAGTCTCATTTCAGTCGGCCTCATCAAAAATACGTTAATTATCAGCTAAATGGCTCTCACCTTCTGTTTTTTGCCTGCCTTCATGTAGGCTGTTATAGCAGCCCTCACTGGCTGTGCTAACTGGAGGTTTTTTTGTTTGGTTGGTTTGTATGTGTGTGTGTGTGTGTGTGTGTGTGTGTGTGTGTGTGTGTGTGTGTGTTGTTTTAAAGGTCTAGGATTACTATTCAACGTAGTAGCTTCTCTGGGCCCCAGTCATCCCTTGGCCTACAGTCAACTGGTTTTTCTCCTAAAGATACAAATATCAGCTAACTAAATTCCTATTTTAATTCTCTCAAAATGAAGCAATCTGGTATCCTTGCAAAGATATCAATAATCTTCTGTAATAATCCACTTACAGAAATGGTCTATCAGATGGTTTTTCAAGGCTTACTGTAAAAAAATGTTCATTTCCAAGTCACTACCATAAAGCAGATCACATCCCTGAGAGCAGACTTTTGGAAGGAAGTTTGCCCTTCCTTCTTTCTCTTATGATAGATCAAACCATAATATTCTGCAGTTGTGGCCAGCCTGGA
Source organism: Dipodomys spectabilis (assembly GCF_019054845.1). Taxonomy (NCBI): domain Eukaryota; kingdom Metazoa; phylum Chordata; class Mammalia; order Rodentia; family Heteromyidae; genus Dipodomys; species Dipodomys spectabilis. Next base: position 359,001 of record NW_024871013.1, on the reverse strand, counting down.
GCACATTTTCACAAGCATATTCTGTAGTGTAAAAGAGGACCAACTATCAAAACAAAGGTGAAAATACTTGTCTACTTCAGACTGATTTATCTTGCTTATATTTGTTGTTATTCTCATTACTTCAAACACATGGATAAATTATATTGGAATTAGACAAGTGGCAAAGTATTAATGGAATAAATATACAGTTTACTTTCATATATCCAATATAATACATTTAACCCATTATGGAAAATTAAATACAATTATAGAAACAATGTCAGGAATATAAAATAAGCCTCAATACATATCATCTGGCACTCATACACCATCATCTACTCATAAATTCAGTCTGTCTATAAACATTTATTTTGTACAAAATAATAAAAATTTATTTAATGAATATGACTTTTAAGTATCATCTGAAATATTCCTCATGTATATAATTATATATATTTATATAGATACCATCTAGACAGGAATTTAATATGTATGTCAAAATAAAATTTCCACAATTTAAGCTAGTTGAGAGGAGTCATACCCTCTTGTATTGTGTGGTGTGAAATTTTCCACAATGCTGAACCCTTCTACCTAATACCAAGAGTTATTATGTGCAATAAATTATTATGAGAAATAATTTATTATTTGATGTTAAATGAGTGCTAGGTGTAGAATACACTTTGAATTATTACATTAATTCACAGAAATGAAACAATAATGATATATTATTTGTTTAAATTCTAAAGCTTCTCAAATTTACAATTCATGAAATATATTATTAAAGTTAGTTTCACATTATTCTTTTGTTAAAATTTTATATTAAACATTCAATATTAAGAAATCAGTAGTAAGTAACTTACTATTAATATGATATACTATTAAACTGTGATTTGAATTATAGTTCTAACTAATTGTGATGTAAACAACATTTAATAGAATTATGGGTAATATTTTTTAAACTTACCAGTTTGTTATTTGTTTCCTAATTGCGTCATTTGTTATTCTTGGTCCAAGTCATCTCTTCACCTTGCTTAGTATTCTATTTTCTCTATGGGTTTGCTGATTTTGCATTCTGTTTTCCTTTTTAGTGACTGACATGAGGCTGAAAATCTGTATGCTAGTTTATTACTTGCTATGTTAATATAAAATTACTGCTCTCCAAACTGTTCTACTCTACTCTACTACATACAGTATTTCCCCTCTCCCATCTCGTGTTGCTGCTTTCATATATTTTATTTTATTTATATTTATATTTTATTGTCAAGGTAATGTACAGTGGGGCTTTAGCTATATAAGTAAGTTAATGAACTCATTTCTTTTCAAACTTGTTATCCCTTCTCCAATTTTTCTCCCTCTTCACTCCCAACACCCCCAAGATTATTTCTAACATATTGTCTTGTGAATACCACTGTTGCATAGGTTCCCCCTCTGTCCTTTGTCTCACCATTTTGTTTTTTCCCTTACCATTCCATAGTTCATATCAACATATTTACAATACCCAGGGTATCAAAATCAAAATACAGTGACTACAGGGGATAATGCTTAGGTGGGAAAACACAAAGGATATAAAGAAATCACCTATGCTTTCACTATATTTGATGTCAGTATAACATGTGGAGGAGACGGGGACAAACAAGTCGTTTAAGGATTCATGTGGACCTGTTACAACAATGAGAAGTACAAAATGTCATGTCAAAACCAGCTTTACAATGTCGGTGGGGGGGGAGGGGAGGTATGATTAGGTGGGGGGGGAGGGGGGAGGCTGGGAAGGGAGGTGAAGGGTAAACAAAGGAGGAGGCTGCAATGCTTGGTAAGAAATGTATGCATTATCCTGCCCATGTAATTGTAACCCCTCTGTACAGTATGTTCTCAAATAAAATAAAATAAAATTAAAAAAAAAAAAAGAAATCACCTAGAACATTAAGAACACCAACAAAGAACATGTCTTGTAGTTCATTTCACATGGAATCACCTTATATGCTGATATGTACTTAGCTATTGAGCTATTCTGCTCATCTACAAAGATTATACTTGATGTACACAATAATGCTCCCCTATTATCCAGTAATCCCACTTCTGGGCATTTAACTAGGTGACCCAAAACAAGGCCACACTAAAGCTACCAGAACAATTATGTTTATCACAGTAGTATTTACCAGAGATAAGATAAGGAATCAACCCAGATGGCCCTCAGTAGATGAATGGACCAAGAAAATGGGACACACACACAGATACACACACATGGAATACTATGTTTACATTAGAAAGAAAGATATCACTTCATTTGTAAGGAAATGGAAGATCTTGGAAAAAATCATATTAAGTGAAGTAAGCCAGACTTAAAGAAACATAGGTCCCATGATTTCCTTTATTTGTAATAATTAGTTTACATCAAGGATAATCTCATGCATTTTAATTTGACATTTTGTTCTATGTTGAGCATGCAACATTATTGCTATATTGTTTGTTATAATTTCTGCAAACAAGCAGGTATTTAAAGAATTACATTCATCCAAACCATTACTGAAGGAAAAACAACTAATAAAGCAATCCCTACTAGGAAGAACAACTCCTACTTACTTAGCTTCATTCCTATGTAAAGCCAGTGTTGTCCCCTGTATCCTCATACGGTACATCACAACTCTATACCTGGTCATCCTGTATATCTACTATCTTCTACATTGTGACCTAAATGCCCAGCAATTCCACTTTGCTTTACTTTTTAAAAAGATTTCTCTCTTAATATTTGAGGTTTTTAAGAGAGAGAGAGAGAGAGAGAGAGAGAGAGAGAGAGAGAGTGTTAACAAAGAGCAGAGGATAACATTATTCTTCAGTTAGAATACATCTTTCAGGTTATTGTAAGTTGTGGCTAATGCGAGAAGTCTTTTGCTGTTTTAAGGATGAAACAGAAAAACATGATTGTGCATGTACCACAGTTGCTTTATTAGTGTATAGTTGAACACTGAACTTCGATTTATATCTTGGCTGTTGTGAATAATGTGAATGACAATGAACTACAGAATATTTACGAGTCACCCAGAGAGAAATAATCACATGATTGGTGGATCAGATGATATTTCAACTTTGCATTTATTTGTCTTTTTTTTCTTTTTCTTTCTTTCTTTTTTTTTTTTGTCAGTCGTGGAGCTTAAACTCTGGGACTGGGGGATGTCCCTCAGTTTTTCAGCTCAAGGCTAGTGCTCTACCACTTGAGCCACAGCATCACTTCTGGTTTTCTGAGTGTTTATTGGAGGTAAGATTTTCACAGACTTTCCTGCCGGGGCTGGCTTTGAACCACAATCATCAGATCACAGCCTCTTTGGAAAACTGCATACTATTTTCTACTAACCTCTATTTTGACCAAGAGTGTAGAAAATTTCCTTTTCTTCACACTCTCATCAACATTCTTAGCTTTTGTTCAAAAGGTAATAAAGGGCAGATTTTTACTCTCTGCAGTACCCCCCAGTGTTGCTTTAGACTTAAATCCAACCTCCTAAACGCTCGGAATTACAAGTCTTTACCACCACACCTGGTTCCTTTGATTTTTTTTCGATGAGTTATAATAGTTATGAAGTAGTAGCATAGTAATTTTTTAATTTTAATTTTTTATTGTGAAAGTACTGTACAGAGGGGTTACAATTATATGGGCAAGATAATGAGTACATTTATTTTCAAGCATTGTACCCTCCTCTTTTGTTTCCCCTTCCCATCCCATTACATCCTCCCCCTCACCCCCCACCCAATCCTCCACATACACACCCACCAAAGTTGTAAAGTTCTTTTTCGACATAACGACTTGTACTTCTCATTGTGGCTTTGGATCCACCTGTATCCCTATTTAAACGACTTGTTTTTCCCCTTCCCCTCCACAAATTATACTGACATCAAATACAGTGAAAGCAGGGGTTATACTGTGGGAGAGGAGCATACAAAGCAACAAAGAAATAATCTTATAAATGTGTTAGAAACAATATCATGAAAGAAAAAAAAACAGTTGAATACATATCTTAGGGTTCATTTCCCTAACATCACCTTATCTGACCTTTTCTGCTTGACTCAGACATATACTAGATATTGCAAATAAAGGAAACCAAGGGACCTATATTTCTTTGTGCCTGTCTTGCTTCACTAAATATAATTTTTTCCAAGCCTTTCCATTTCCTAACAAATGGAGCAATGTCATTCTTTCTGATGGAGGCATAGAATTACATTGTGTATATATACCACATTTTCTTGATCCATTCATCTACTGAGGGGAATCTGGATTGGTTCCCTATCTTATCTATAGTAAATAATGCTGCAATAAACATAGTTGTGCTGGTAGCTTTAGTGTGGTCTTGTTTGTAAACATTTGGGTAAATGCTCCAAAGTGGCATTAATGGGCCATAGGGGAGATCTATGTGGAGTCTTTTGAGGAACCTCCATACTACTTTCCAAATTGGTTGAACAAGTTTACATTTCCACCCAAAATGAAGTAAGTTCCCTTCTGTCCACATCCCCTCCAGCATCTGTTGTTAATAGAGTTCTTTATTTTAGCCATTATAACTGGTGTGAGGTGTTATATCAATGTTGTTTTGATTTGCATTTCTTTTATGGCTAGGGAGGTTGAGCATTTCTTCATGTGTCTATTTGCCATTCTTCTTTCCTCTTCAGAGAACTTTCTATTTAAATATTTATCCCACTTATATATCGGGCAATTGTTTCTTTGAGGATTTGTTGTTGGAGGATTTAATTTTTTTAATTCCAAGTATATTTTAGATATGAGACCCTTGTCTGTTGTATTGCTAGTGAAGATCTTCTCCTAATTCGTGGGCTTTCTATTGATCTTGCTAGCTATGTCATTTGCCATGCAGAAACTCTCCAAATTCATGCAATCCCATTTGTCCAACCTTTATTTGATTTGTTGTGTTTCTGGGTCTCTATTAAAAGAAAATTTCGGCCTGCGTCAAGGAGACCTACAGTTTCTCCTATTCCATCCTTTAAAGTTTTCAGAGTGTCGTCTTTGACTCTGAGGTCTTTGATCCATTTGGAGTTGATTCTGGTGTTGGGTGATGTATAAGGACCTTGGTTTAGTTTTCTCCAAATTGTTAACCAATTTTGCCAGCACCATTTACTGAAGAGGTTGTCTTTCTTCCATTCTATTTTTTTAGCTCCCTTATCAAAAATTAGATGGCTATAGGTCTGTAGGTTCATTTCTGGGTTTTGAATTCTATTCCATTGGTCCTGAAGTCTGTTCTTGTGCCAGTACCAAGCTGTTTTGATTGCTATGCCTTTATAATAGAGTTTGAAATTTGTTATTGATATTCTTCCAGCAATGTTCTCTCTTGAGGATCATTTTTGCTATTTTTGGTCTTTTATTGTTCCATATGAATTTTTGGATTGCCTCTTCTATTTCCTTGAGGAAAGAGTTTTGAATTTTGATGGGTATCGCATCGAATTTGTAGGTAGTCTTGGAAAGTGTTGCCATTTTCACGATGCCGATCTTTCCAGTCCAGGAGCATGGGAGTTTTTGCCACTTTTTAAGTTCTGTTTTGATATCCTTTTTCAAGTTTTTAAAGTTTTCATCATAGAGGTCCTTCACTTCTTTGCTTAAGTTAATTCCTATGTATTTTATGTTTTGTTCGGCTATTACGAATGGAGTTGCTTTCCTATATTCAGCCACACTTTCCTCATTTTTGGCATTCAGAAAAGCCATTGATTTTTTTTTCTTTTCACTAATGATTTTATTTTATTTTATTTTATTTTAAATTTAATTTAATTTTATTTGTGAACATACTGTACAGAGGAATTACAGTTACATGGGCAGGATAATGCGTACATTTCTTGCCAAGCATTGCAGCCTCCTCCTTTGTTTACCCTTCACATCCCTTCCCAGCCTCCCCCCTCCCCCCCTAATCCCAATCCTTCTCCTTCCCGCCCTTCCCCCCCCTTCCCCCCCCTGCACTAAGGTTGTAAAGCTTGTTTTGGACATGACAACTTGTACTTCTCATTGTTGCAACAGGTCCACCTGTATCCTTAAACAACTGGTTTTTCCCCATCTCCTCCACAAGTTATACTGACATCAAATATAGTGAAAGCAGGGGTTATACTGTGGGGGAGGCACATACAAAGCAACAAAGAGATAATCTTATAAATGTGTTAGAAACACATGCATGAAAGAAAAAAACATTAAAATACACATCTAAGGGTTCATTTTCCTGACATCACATTATCTGACCTTTTCCACTTGACTCATACATATACTAGATATTACAAATAAGGGAAACCATGGGACCTACGTTTCTTTGGGCCTGGCTTACTTCACTTAATAAAATTTTTTCCAAGTTTTTCCATTTCCTAACAAATGGGGCAATGTCATTCTTTCTGATGGAGGCATAGAATTCCATTGTGTATATATACCACATTTTCTTGATCCATTGATCTACTGAGGGGCATCTGGGTTGGTTCCATATCTTAGCTATGGTAAATAATGCTGCAATAAACATAGTTGTGCTGGTCGCTTTAGTGTGGTCTTGTTTGTAAACATTAGAGTAAATGCCCAAAAGTGGGATTGCTGGGTAATAGGGGAGCTCTATGTGAAGTCTTTTGAGGAACCTCCATACTGCTTTCCACAGTCGTTGAACAAGTTTACATTCCCACTAACAATGAAGTAAGGTTCCTTTCTGTCCACATCCCCTCCAGCATCTGTTGTTGTTAGCGTTCTTGATTTTTGCCGTTCTAACTGGAGTGAGGTGATATCTCAATGTTGTTTTGATATGCATTTCTTTTATGGCTAGGGATGTTGAACATTTCTTCATGTGTCTATTGGCCATCCTTCTTTCTTCTTCAGAGAGGTTTCTCTTTAAGTCTTTTGCCCACTTATTTATTGGGCAGTTGTTTCTTTGAGGATTTGTTGTTGGGGAGTTTAATTTTTTGAGTTCCAAGTATATTTTAGATATGAGACCCTTGTCCGTTGTATGGCTAGTAAAGATCTTCTCCCAGTCCGTGGGCTTTCTATTGATCTTGCTAGCTATGTCATTTGCCCTGCAGAAGCTCTGCAACTTTATGCAATTCCATTTGTCCAACCTTTCTTTGATTTGTTGTGTTTCCGGGTCTCTATTCAGAAAATTTCAGCCTGAGCCAAGGAGACCTAGGGTTTCTCCTATTCCATCCTGTAATGTTTTCAGAGTATCTGCTTTGAGTTCAAGGTCTTTGATCCATTTGGAGTTGATTCTTGTGCAGGGTGATATATAAGGATCTAGTTTAAGTTTTCTACATGTAGTTAACCAATTTTGCCAGCACCATTTACTGAAGAGGTTGTCTTTCTTCCATTCTATTGTTTTAGCTCTCTTATCGAAGATTATATGGCTATAGGTCTGTAGGTTCATTTCTGGGTTTTCAATTCTATTCCATTGGTCCTGAGGTCTGTTCTTATGCCAATACCAAGCTGTTTTGATTACTATGGCTTTATAATAGAGTTTGATGTTTGGTATTGATATTCCTCCAGCAGTGTTCTTTCCATTCAGGAGCGTTTTTGCTATTTGGGGTTCTTTTATTGTTCCATATGAATTTTTGGATTGCCTCTTCTATTTCCTTGAAGAATGAGGGTGGAATTTGAATAGGTATTGCGTTGAATTTGTAGATAGCCTTGGGAAGTATTGCCATTTTCACGATGTTAATCTTTCCAATCCAGGAGCATGGGAGGTTTTGCCATTTTTTTAGTTCTGTGTTGATTTCCTTTTTCAAGATTTTAAAGTTTTCATCATAGAGGTCCTTCACTTCTTTAGTTAAGTTAATTCCTAGGTATTTTATTTTTTGTGGGGCTATTACAAATGGAGTTGCTTTCCTAATTTCAGCCACACTTTTCTCATTGTTGGCATAGAGAAAAGCCATTGATTTTTGGGGGTTAATTTTATAACCTGCTACTTTGCCAAAGTTTTGAATCAGCTTGAGTAATTTGGGAGTGGAGTCTATGGGATTCTTTAAATACAAGATCATGTCATCTGCAAAGAGCCAGAGTTTTATTTCTTCTTTCCCTATTTGGATCCCCTTTATGTCTGCATCTTGTCTTATTGTTGTAGCTAGGCATTCTAATACTAGATGGAAGAGAAGTGGAGAGGGTGGGCATCCTTGTCTTGTTCCTGAGTTAACAGGAAATGGCTTTAGTTTTTCACCATTGAGTATAATGCTGGCTGTAGGTTTGTCATATACAGCCTTTATTGTATTGAGGAATGTTCCATGGATTCCTAATTTTTCCAAAACCTTCATCATAAAGGGGTGTTGGATCTTGTCGAATGCTTTTTCTGCATCTATTGAGATAACCATGTGGTTCTTATTCTTGATCCTGTTGATGTGATGAATAATGTTAATTGATTTGCGTATATTGAACCAGCTTTGCATCCCTGAAATGAATCCTGTTTGATCGTGGTGTATGATTTTTTCGATGAATTGTTGAAGTCGATTGGCCAAAATTTTGTTGAGAAGTTTTGCATCAATGTTCATCAAAGAAATGGGTCTATAGTTCTCTTTCTTTGATGAGTCCCTGCCTGGTTTTGGGATGAGGGTTATGATGGCTTCATAGAATGTGATCGGTAGTGAGCTTTCTCTTTCAATTTCATTGAAGAGTTGGAGGAGAATTGGTGTGAGCTCTGCTTTGAAGGCCTTGTAAAATTCCGCTGTAAATCCATCTGGTCCTGGACTTTTCTTAGCTGGGAGGTCTCTTATTGCTGTTTCTATTTCAATGCTTGATATGGGCCTGTTAAGATAGTTTGCCTCATCTTGGTTTAGTTTTGGCATGTCAATATTTGCTAGGAAAATGTCCATTTCTGTCAAGTTCTCAAACTTATTAGCATAAAGTTTTGAGAAGTATTCCCTTATAATGTTCTGAATCTTGGTTGTTTCCGTGGTGATGTTTCCATTCTCATCTCTGAGTTTATTAATTTGGGTGTGTTCTCTTCTTTTTCTGATAAGATTTGCTATGGGTCTGTCAATTTTGTTAAGTTTTTCGAAGAACCAAATCTTTGTTTTGTTGATTCTTTCTATAGTTTTTTTGGATTCTAATTCATTTAATTCTGATTTAAGTTTGATTATTTCTTTCAGCCTACTGGATTGGGGTTTATCTTGCTGCTCTTTTTCAAGGAGGTTTAGATGTGTCATTAAATTGCTAGTTTCAGATCTCTCCAATTTGTTGATGTAGGAGCTCAGAGCTATAAACTTGCCTCTGAGTACTGCCTTTGCTGTGTCCCAGAGGAGCTGGTAATTTGTGTGTTCATTTTTGTTGAATAGCATGAACATTTGAATTTCCTTTCTAATCTCTTCCATGACCCACTCATGATTCAGCAGTGTGTTGTTCAGCCTCCATGTGATACCGGGATTTCTTTGGTGGCTTTTGGTGTTGAGTTCTAATTTTATTCCCTTGTGGTGAGAGAGAATTGAAGGTATAACTTCAATGTTTCTGAATTTAGACAAGTTTGCTTTGTGGCCTAAAATGTGGTCTATTTTAGAATACGTTCCATGTGCTGCTGAGAAAAACATGTATTCTGATGCTGCTGGCTGAAATGTTCAGTAGATGTCTGTTAAGTCGAGTTGATCTATGCAGCTGTTTAGATCTGCTGTCTCTCTGTTGAGTTTTTGCCCAGTTGATCTATCTAGTGGGGTGAGTGGTGTGTTAAAATACCCAAAAATTAATGTCTTTGGATCTATATTGGATTTGAGAGAAAGTAGTGTTTCTTTGATAAATTTGGGTGCTCCATTGTTTGTCGAGTAGATATTCAGAATTGTAATATCCTCCTGAAAGAGAGATCCCTTAATTAGTATGTAGCGACCTTCTTTATCTCTTCTCACGAATTTTAATTTGAAGTCTATTTAATCTGATATTGGGATTCCAACTCCCGCCTGTTTATGGGGGCCGTTTGCTTGGTAGATTTTGTTCCAGCCTTTAACATTGAAAATGTTTTTGTTTTTACGGGCAAGATGTGACTCCTGAAGGCAGCAGATAAAAGAGTCTTGTTTTTTTTTTTTTATCCAACTAGACAGTCTATGTCGCTTAATTGGAGAGTTCAGTCCTTTAACGTTAAGAGAAAGGACTGAGAGGTATTTGGGAGTTCCTGCCATGTTATCCACCTTCTTGGGGGCTGCGAAAACTGGGTTATTCCTATGGTTCTTTGTTTCTCATTTTGGGTGCAGTTTCTTGGCCTTTATTGTGGTCTTGTTGGTTTTCTATGTGTAGGACATCTTTAAGAATCTTTTGTAGGGCTGGTTTGGTGGAGATGTATTATTTCAATTTTTCTTTGCTATGGAAGTTTTTTATTTGGCCTTCAGTTATGAACGAGAGTTTAGCTGGGTACAGTATTCTTGGTTGATAGTTGTTTGTTTTTAGGGCATGGCAGACATCATTCCAGGCTCTTCTTGCTTTGATAGTCTCTGCTGAGAAATCTGAGGTGATTCTAATTTGTTTCCCTTTATAGGTGATTAACCTTTTCTCCCTGACAGCTTTAAGGATCTTTTCCTTGGTCTGAGTTTATCCTATGTGGATTATAATGTGACGGTGGGATGTCAGATTCTGGTCTGGTCTATTTGGGGTTCTAAAAGCTTCTTGTATCTGAATAGGCCTATCTTTTTGTATGTTTGGGATGTTCTCTGCTAGGATCCTTTTAAACAAATTTCCTAGAGCATTAACTTCTGTTTCTAGGTGCTCCTCTACACCCATTATCCTTAGATTAGGCCTTCTGATTGTGTCTTCCAAGTGTTGGATAGATCTATCATATTTCTTGGACTTGTCTTGGATGGTTGTATGTTCTTTCTCTATAATATCTAGGATGTCTTCAATCCCCGAGATTCGATCTTCTGCATGGTCAAACCTGCTCTCAAGGCTTTCTACTTGGTTTTTCATTTCTTTTCCTTCTAATTGGTCAACTTTGATGGCTTCAAATTCTTTGTTGAAGCTTTGTTTTAGATCTTGTATGGACGTCTTTACTTCCTTAATTTGGTGTTCAGTGTTTATTCTCCAATCACTTAGGTGATTTTTTTATGGTTTCCTTGGTCTCCCTGACATCCTTCAGCTCTTCCTTAATGGATTTCATGAATGCCTTTAGTGATCTTTGTGTATTCTCATCCTGCTCTCTCAATTCCTTTATTACTCTTTGCTTAGCTTCCTCACTTTCATGCCATTCGTGAAGTTCTTTTTGTGTGTTCTCAGCCTACTCACGCTATTCTGCCTTTCTCTTTGAGTGTTCTCATGCTGCTCATGCAATTCCTGTATCAGTTTTAGATTAGCTTCCTCAAGCTCATGATATTCCGGTATTAACCTTTGGTTTTCCTCCTCTCTCTCCCTATCATGCTCATATAGATTCCTTTTTATATTTTCAATCTTTTCCAGTATTGACCTTTCGTTTGCCTCCTCTCTCTCTCTATCACGCTCATACAGAGTCCTTTTGTATGTTTTCCATCTTTTCATTTACCATGTTTGCCAGTATTGTTTGTAGAGCTATTTGGGAACTCTTCTCTGGATTATTCATTATCTGTCCTGTCCCATGATTGTCATGAGTGGGATTTGAGCTACCCGGACTTGCCATTTTTCTTGTGTTTTTTCGGCTTACTCTGCCCATTTGGGATGAAAGTAACACCAGTTTTGTGCTAGAACACTATCTTAAGGCAAGCATCAACCAAAGTCTGTAGATCCACAATCAAAAGTCTGCAGATACAGTCAAGTTCAACAGATATACCTATTCAACATCAAACAACTATATAATAATGGGCTACAAACCGCAAAGTAGAATTTGGAAAACCAGAAATTATTAGTTTTAGGGAGACATGTGGGTAAAAATAGGAAAAGAGAAATATGGGAAGGAACAGGGAGAGTTTACTTAACTAAGTCCTAATAGCAAAGTGGGAAAGAGGTTGGATAGGATAAAAGTAGAGAGAGAAAAAAAGAAGAAAGAGAAAGAGAAAAAAGAGACAAGAAAAAATAGAAAAGCAAAAATAAAAAAATAAAAAGTGTAATGATTTAAAATATGCAGATTGAAAATGAAATATTCAGAGAAGAACATGGGTATAATGAGAGAATGGGAGGGATATAAAGGAGACATGAAAACCTTAAAAATAAAAATACTTAAAATATTATATAGGTATAAAGAGGTAATACTGCTAGGAATTTAAGTCTAAGAGGCTTTGAATTGAGTAATAAATTTGTGGATTAAATGTGTACACAATGGGGGATAAAGTCTAATAATCGACTATGGGTATATCTGAGGATGTGCAGAACAACAATTAAGTCACACAAAGAAGAGCAAAAGAGCAGAAAAGGTGAAAAAAATGAGCAAAAAAGAAAAAAAATCAGACATTCAGTAGAGCTAAACAAAAAACAAAAATATTTTTTGAAAAGAAAGAACAAAAAAGAAAGAAAAACGCACACACACATATACCCCTAAAATAAAAATTATAAGAGGAAGAGAAAAAAGTTACTAGTATAGAATTTTTTTTCAAAATGGTAAAAATTAAAAATTAAAAAAAAAAGTTTTAGAAGAAAAATATTTTTATAAAAGGAACCAAAAAAAAAAGAAGAAGAAGAAACAGAGAAAAAACAAGTTCTTTGATTTTTTTGGGAGTGGTGGGAAGATCTTTTATATCCCTTGTGTCCATAACCAGCCTCTTGTTGGAGTCTCTGGTCTGCTTGTGGTATTTGATTTTCCTGTGGCTTAGTTGGTTTCTTAAGCAGTTTGTTTGAACAGGTAGAAAAATGCTATGTGTACAAAATATTTTGTGATCCTCTCCCCTGGCTAGTTCAATGGGAGGGAGATCTGCTTTGAGTATCACAAAAGAGGGAGATGGCTTTTTCCTCATGTTTGTAGATGCTCTGATGAGGCTAGGTTCTGGGTAGAGTTGAAGCCTTTCAGCAAACAGTAGCTTTTCCCTGAGGAGACTTTGTGAGAGACTCACAGAGCCCAGCCTCGAGCCACTCTCAGGGTTTATGTTTACTGAATTTCAATGGATTGTCCATGCTGCTAAAGAGAGGGGCAGCCTCTGGCGCTGATTACCCAGTGAAGAAACCCACTCCTGGGGCTGGCGGCCCGAGCTGGATGACTTTTCCCTGGATGGAGCTGAGTTTGCCATGTCACTTTAGGATCTTGTGACCTGCTAAATGACTCTAGTTTTCTTCCAAGGCCTGTGTTTGAGCTAGCAGGTCAGCCAAGCTTTGTCAGTATCAAACATGGAGATCTCCTGTAATGGCGGGGAGGGGTGGCCTTCCCTCCTCTGCTCCCTGAGAAGGAGTGAGGACGTTAGGCTTCTACTCACACCGCATTTTGGTTCCTGGGTCATCTCTGGTCTGTGAACTGCAGGATGAAGATGTCTGCTCCTTGTCGGTTCTTGTTGGTGTTCAGTAGAATACACTCGCGCGCCATGTCTGGCTCCTTTGTCCTGGACTCTCTGTGTTGCAGGTATGGCGGCTATTGCCACCTCCACCACCACTGTAGCCCGCAGTGGCGGCTGCTAGCAAGTGCTCAGATCTGCCTCCTTGCCTGGATTTTCCCTCTCTGGCCTAACTCTCTGAACTGTGATGGTACACTTGGTGTGTTTCTCTGGCTTAAGTCTGTTCGCTGGAACTCTAAAACTCCTTTCTCTCTCTGGCCTGACTCTCTGTCCTGTGATGGCACACTTGGTGTGATTCTCTGGCTTAGGAATGTTCACTGGAACTCTAAAACTCCTTTCTATGCGAGAGCTTGTTTAGATTCCAGCTTCTCCTCCGCCATCTTCCCAGAAAGAAAGGTTGGACAAATGGGATTGTATGAAGTTGCAGAACTTCTGCATGGCAAAGGACATAGCTAGCAAGATCAACAGAAAGCATACAGATTGGGAGAAGATCTTCACTAGCCATACAACAGACAAGGGTCTCATATCTAAAATATACTTGGAACTCAAAAAATTAAATCCCCCAACAACAAATCCTCAAAGAAACAACTGCCCAATAAATAAGTGGGCTAAAGACTTGAAGAGAAACTTCTCTGAAGAAGAAAGAAGGATGGCCAATTGACACAGGAAGAAAAATGCTCAATCTCCCTAGCCATAAAAGAAATGCAAATCAAAACAACATTGAGATACCACCTCATCCCAGTTAGAATGGCTATAATCAAGAACTCTAACAACAACAGATGTAGGAGGGGATGTGGACAGAAGGGAACCTTACTGCATTGTTGGTGGGAGTGTAAACTTGTTCAACTACTTTGGAAAGCAGTATGAAGGTTCGTGAAAAGACTTCACATAGACCTCCCCTATGACCCAGCAATCCCACTTTTGGGCATTTACCCAAATGTTTACAAACAAGACCACACTAAAGCGACCAGCACAACTATGTTTATTGCAGCATTATTTACCATAGCTAAGATATGGAACCAACCCAGATGCCCCTCAGTAGATGAATGGATCAAGAAAATGTGGTATATATACACAATGGAATTCTATGCCTCCATCAGATAGAACGACATTGCCCCATTTGTTAGGAAATGGAAAAACTTGGAAAAAATTATATTAAGTGAAGCAAGCCCAATGAAACATAGGTCCCATGGTTTCCCTTATTTGCAATATCTAGTATATGTATGAGTCAAGCGGAAAAGGTCAGATAATGTGATGTTAGGAAAATGAACCCTTAGATAGGTATTTTAATGGTTTTTTATTTCATGCATTTGTTTCTAATGCATTTATAATATTATTTCTTTGTTGCTTTGTATGTCCCTCCCCCACAGTATAACCCCTGCTTTCACTATATTTTATATCAGTATAACTTGTGGAGGAGATGGGGAAAAACAAGTCGTTTAAGAATACAGGTGGACCTGTTGCAACAATGAGAAGTACAAGTTGTCATGTAGAAAACGAGCTTTACAACGTTGGTGTGGGGGGGAGGGGGGAGGATTAGGTGGGAGGGTAGGGGGGAGATTGGGAAGGGATGTGAAGGGTAAACAACGGAGGAGGCTGCAATGTTTGATAAGAAATGTACGCATTATCCTGCCCATGTAATTGTAACCCCTCTGTACAGTATGTTCACAAAAAAAATTAAATTTGAAAAAAATTATATAAAACTCCTTTCTCTGCGAGAGCTTGTTTAGCCTCCAGCTTCTCCTCCGCCATCTTTCCGGAACTCCTTATCATAGTAATTTTGAATTACATTTCTCTAATGATTTCAGTTCACAAACCATTAAGCCAGCATAGAAGTTGTATTAAACACAACTTTGTTAGCCCACTGGCGATTTTCAGGGCTTTATGAAAAGATGTCTATTCAGAACTTTTGTCCAATTTTAATCAAGTTTCTTGTTAATCTCATCTTTAATCTCTCCATACAAAATCAGTAATTAATTCAAGGTAGTAGATAGAAAAATATTAAGCCACTCCTAATATTTTTCAATTTTCAATAAAATGATATTGCTTAAATCATTTTCTGTTAATGCTTGAGACCATATAATTCAATTTAGTTAGACCTTTAACAAGGCTATGTGCATTTTATTTATTTTACGTTAATTGTTCTTTCCAAAGTCTATGTGTCTAATTTCCCTTGCTCTCTTTCAGTCTCAAGTAGTTCAGATTTCAAACTGAAGAATAAATGGGAGGAAGCAAACAAAAAAAATACAGTTCCTCTCATCTGATGATGCCTCTACAAGAAGGAAGAAAGAGTTCCTACTTCTAAGGACCTATGCTAGGATATCAAAAAGAGAATTCATTCTTCTAGGTCTTCCTTAAAATGTAAACCCCAACATATCGTGAAGGTACTTTTATGTTTTACCAGTTTTTCACATTTTCATATGGACTTCACCTCAGTCTACAACATTCATTCATTATTCTTTCCCTGATACTTTTACACTACCAAGACGTAAGATATAAGATAACCAGTTTTATTTACAGAATAAGAAGTTACCACCCTGGTTTCCTTGGAAGCAGAACATGGTCAATAGATAACATTACTTCTGGTTTCTCACTACATGTAATGGTTTTTGTAATGCTTATTGCATTCTATTTAGTATTTAAAAAAAACTGCTGGCTAAACTCAAAGCTCCTTCACAGAAGTTTAGGTTAAGTACTTCACAAGTTTTATTTCCCTTAATTCTTAAGATAATATTTGTTATAATGCTAATGTTATTACCATTTTAGTGTTGGGAAAATTGTAACTAAATGCCTTAAGTAGATGACCCAAAGACATACAATGAGAAAGGAAATGAGGCAAAGATTCCAAAAGCCTTTTAGCAGTACACAAAAGGTAGGTAAAATCTCTCCAGTCTCTTACATTCTCAATTCAATATTCATATTGTCCAAGAAATAATAGCATAGCAATTAATGTCCATGGTGATTGTTTTCTGTTACATTTTGTCTTCAACACAGACTGTGTTGGTGAGATTGGGGTATCATGTAGAGAGTTGAGCTTATAAATTGAGGAAACTTCCAGTTTCCTTTTTAAAAAGTACTAAAACTTTTAAATATTATCATTAACTGACTTTTAAGAATCAAAAACCTAAAAAATTCATATACAATCACCCAAAATGCTTTCAAAGTAGGAGATGATAAAACAGGACCCTGTGAAGTAAATTTTCTTCTACTTTTGAAATTATTCTGAAAACCTTGGGCTGGATGGTCGCACCTGTAATCCTAACTCCTCCGGACATCTACTCAGGAGCCCGAGATCTGTGGATAACAGTTGGAACCCAATCAGGGCAAAATAAATTCATGAGATAATTTTTCAAAAATTTATTGAACTAGCATAGGGCCAAGAATGAAGATGTAGCTTATATAGTAGCTCACCAATCTAGAGAGGAAAGGCCTAGCAAGACCTTGAAGCCGCGATTTCAAATTCTGAGCATGCCAACAGAAATGCAATTTCCTGTACATGCATGCTACTTGTGCGCACGCGTGCACACACACACATACACACATACATCCATTCTAAATATCTTCATATCAGTGTTTTGCATTAGTTTCTTTGTTAACGATATTATATAAGCAAAATAAAGGAAATAAACTCCTCCCTCTTAGAAAAGTTTTATACTTGTTATTGTAAAAATACTGTACACAGGTGTCATATTTACATGAGCTAGGTAATGAGAACAATTCCTAACAAGCATTGTTACCTCCTCCTTTATTTTTCCCCTACCATTCCTTCCCTCGCACCTCCACAAGTGCACTCCCCTCCCCCCTTCCCCTGCCTAAATTGTAACGTTCATTTTTCAGCATAGTGTCTTGTGCATCTCATTGTTACAATGGGTCAACCTGTATCCCTATTTAGGCATTTTGTTTTTTTCCTTCCTCTCCCCAAATTAGAAGAGCATATATACAAGATATAGGCGCATCAACTTCAAATACAGTGAAAACAGTTGTTATAGCATGGGGAGGAACCTATAAAAAGACACAAAAAATCACATTGCACATTATAAGTACATTAGAAACAATAGCAAAAAAGAGAAAAATTCTTGTATCCCTACCTTGGGTTTCATTTCCCGGAACATTATGTTATCTGGTCATATGGACATACCTTTTGACCTTTTCTGCTTATACTATACATATATTAGTTATTGAAAATTAAGGAAACCATGGGACCTGTGTTCTTTTGGATTTGGCTTACTTCACTTAATATTTTTTCCATATCTTTCCAATTTCTAACAAATTGGATGATGCCATTCTTTCTGATGGAGGCATAGAATTCCATTGTTTATATAAAACACATCCTCTTGATCCATTCTTCTGCTGAGGAGCATCGGGGTTGGTTCCATATCTTAGTTATCTTAAATAATGCTGCAATAAATGTAGTTGTGCTGGTAGTTTTCGTATGGTCTTGTTTGTCATCATTTGGGTAAATGCCCCAAAGTGGGATTTCTGGATCATAGGGGAGATCTATGTGGAGTCATTTGAGGAACCTCCATACTAATTTCCAAAATGGTTGAAAAAGTTTACACTCCCACCAAGAATGCAGTAAGGTTCCCTTCTGTCCACATCCCCTCCAGCATCTATTGTTGTAAAACTATGGAATGCTTCAGGAATTTGCCTGTCATCCTTGCGCAGGGGCCATGCTAATCTTCTCAGTATCATTACAATGTTAGTTTATGTGATGCTGAATTGAGCACAGAATATTTTTTATATATAAAGTGTAATTGATTTTCTTAAACTAGGCAATTCAACAAAAAGTAAGTTTAGAAGAATTGTGAAATTTTAGAACCATGTACTTCTTACATAAGCACACATTTAAGAATAATGTCAAGATGGACATGTCAAAAACAAAATAATTCCAGATATTTGGGGTTCAAGAGATGTGTAGGGGAAATAATTCAATTGTTCTATACAAGGCACATGTCATAATGAACACAGCAGCAAGTGTTAAGGGTTGTTAAAAATTTTAGTGTTTTATATCTATTTAATTTTAGGATTATATGCCAAAATTAGGACTGTTTGGCAGGTATAAAATTTTCTATAATGTATTTAAGATTTATGTTAGCAGACATATAGTACTAAGTATGTACATTTCAGAATTTATAGAAACTTTGTTAATGAGAAGTTGCAAAGTCTTTGTGTGAAGAAGCAGAATGAAGGGTTAAGACTACACAGTTCTTGTTAAAATTTAGGGATTCCTTACTTTATATTTTAGCGAGGAACAAGAGATGATATAAGCCATAAACAAATAATGAGATGAGCCATAAATAATAACCTTAGTGTGTAACTTTGAAGACTATTCATAGCCTATAAAAATCTTGTTGAACATCATAATCTTAGGTGGTTTAAAATGTACAGGAATATGAGAAAATAGAAAATCTAATATGTAGTGCACTTCAAACACTGGTAATTGTTTTGTTTTTTATTTTATTAATCATTATTTAATTATTGGTTTTCTTTGTAGCATTGTTTTACTTGTTATATAATACAACTTTTTGTTAGTCATCATTAGGAGGTACTTTGAGAAGGTTACTGGGGTGGTCAAACCATTTTTTTTATAGGTGCATGTGAATTTACAACTAGGAAAATTAAGAACAAAATATTTATTAAAAAATGATCAAGTAGAGTCTGAATCAGGAGAGTTGATACATGTCCACAACTAAAATCTTAGCCCTAGGTTGAAGCAACAGTATTACAGATTTGAGGCCACAAATGTGAGAGACTGTGTTTTGTTTTGTTTTGTTTTATTTTGACTTTGTTGGTCATGGGGCTTGAACTCTGGGGCCTGAGTGCAGTTCCTCAGGCAAGGCTAGCGCTAACACTTGAGGCAGAGCACCATTTCCATCATTTTCTACTTATGTGGTGCTGTTATGGCACAGCACCATTTCCAACATTTTCTACTTACGTTGTGCTGAGGAATCAAACCCAGGGCCTCATGCATGAAAGACAAGCACTCTACCACTGAGCCAACTTCCTAGCACTTGAGAGACTGTATTTTTAAAAAAATCATCTAAACAACATTTTCCTTTTGCTTTGGGTTATATAAGGAAATATATAAATATCTTTTTCTATTTTTGTGAATTGTTGTACTTCTAAATTTATAGTAACTTCACCCACTTTATCCTTTTCAAAGTCATGAAATATCTCTGAGAGTTTGCTGCTGTGAAGATCGTTTTTGCATTTATAATTTCTTCTGAGTCACTTTTATTTTTATCAACATAACTTTATATTTCATGTTGATGGATTACAAATATCAAATACCTGCAAATGCACACATAGAGTCTAAAGATAGCAGTATGAATATTCTCACACAGCTCTTGTTTATCTATTATTCACTTTCAATATTATGATATTTCTCTCTCTCTTTCACTCTGTCTCATTTCCTCTCTTTCTCTTCCATATCCCATGTCTGCTACTTAGAATTTCTGCTGGGCTACTATTATGCTTCAGGATCTACTGGTTTTGTGGGAACATAAAAGCAACCATGGTTAACCTTGCATTCTTTAAGAGTTATGACAGTGACATGATATTATTCTTTGCCATTCTAAATGGTAAAATAACATATCTAGGAGTTCCTTTTCACTTTTACTTCTACTATAAATTTTATCTCATAGGAATCATTGGAATGGATAAGATACTTTAACCTGTGACCTAAAATTATTTTTCTTTTATTTTTTTAATCTTCTACAAGATTACTTTATATATTTTTAAAAATTTTGTTCTTTTTATTACTTTTTCTTTTTTATTGGGAAAATACTGTACAGAGGGGTTGTAATTACATGGACAAGATAATGAGTACATTTCTTATCAAGCATTGTAGCGTCCTCCTTTGTATCTCCTTCCCAGAACTTCCAATCCTCCTTGTCCCCCATACCAAATACTCCCCCCAACCAAAGTAGTAAAATTCGTTTTTCGACATAAGTACTTGTACATATTAGTGTTGCAATGGGTCCACCTGTATCCTTATTTAAACGAATTGTTTTTTCCCACCCCTCCCCCACAAATTATACCACCATCAAATACAGTGAAAGCAGGGCTTATACCGTTGGGGAGGGACATACAAAGCAACAAAGAAATAATCTTTAAATATGTTAGAAAAAATCGCATTAAAAACATTTGAATACATATCTTAGGGTTCATGTCCCTAACATCAACCTATCTGACCTTTTCTGCTTGACTCAGACATATACCAGTTGTTGCAAATAAGGTTAACCATGAAACCTATGTTTCTTTGGGCTTGGCTTACTTCGCTTAATATAATTTTTTCCTAGCCTTTCCATTTCCTAACAAATGGGGCAATGTCATTCTTTCTGATGGAGGCATAGAATTCCGTTGTGTATATATACCACATTCTCTTGATCCATTCATCTACTGAGGGGCATCTGGGTTGGTTTCATGTCTTAGCTATGGTAAATAATGCTGCAATAAACATAGTTGTGCTGGTAGCTTTAGTGTGGTCTTATTTGTGATCATTTGGTGAAACGCCCAAAAGTGGGATTGCTGGGTCATAGGGGAAATCTATGTAGAGTGTTTTGAGGAACCTCCATACTGCTTTTCAACATGGTTGAACAAGTTTACTCTCCCACCAAGAATGCAGTAAGGTTCCCTTCTGTCCACATCTCTTCCAACATCTAACAGCCTCTTCAGTAGATGGTGCTGGAAAAATTGGTTAACTACTTGCAGAAAAATAGCTAGATCCTTATATATCACTCTGCACCAGAATCAACTCCAAATTGATCAAATACCTTGGAGTCAAATCAGACACTCTGAAAACATTACAGGATGGAAAAGGAGAAACCCTAGGTCTCCTCGGCACAAACCAAAATTTCCTTAATAGAGTCCCAGAAACACAACAAATCAAAGAAAATTTGGGCAAATGGGATTGCATGAAATTGCAGAGCTTCTGCATGGCAAAGGACATAGTTAGCAAGATCAATAGAATGTCCTCGGATTGGAAGAAAATCTTCACTAGCCATACAACAGACAAGGGTCTCATACTAAAATCTACCTGGATATCAACAAATTAAATCCCCCAACAACAAATCTTCAAAGAAACAACTACTCAATAAATAAGTGGGCTAAAACCTTACAGAGAAACTTCTCTGAAGATGAAAGAAGGATGGCCAATAGTCACATGAATAAATGCTCAACCTCTCTAGCCATAAAAGAAATGCAAATCAAAGCAACATTGAGATACCACCTCACCCCAGGTAGAATGGCTATAATCAAGAATTTTTTTCTTTTACAAGCAACCTTTTTTCTTTTATTATCAGTTAGTAACTACCTGTAATGAAAAAAATCTATCCTATGGAAAGTAGACCGAAGTTGTTCACAGGGATGGTCAAAAACTAATGGGGGAAGTGAGTACAAAGGATATCCATAATAGATCACAGATCTGCAGAGCAATTTATCATGTATATTTTGTGAGAATGACAATGTGCTAGGAACTATAGATTAAATCACTGAACATCTGATATACATATATATGCACATATATTTATATTTGTATATTCATTTATATATGCATATATGTGTGTATATGCCCTTATGTAGGTTCACTTGCACGTTAGCATACACACAAATACACACATATATATATACAAATGTAAACGTGCACACATAGAGAAAGATACATAATTATAGCCAACACAATTTTCACTAGTTGTTGAATATGCCTTAGACGGAATGCTTGGAACCATTTCAAATTTGATAATTGCAATTCGAAGCTATTCCAAGTAGATAAACCTAGGAGATTCTTTTCTCCACTCTTGGTAAAAGGAAGAAGTGAATGTGTGTCTCAGGTCTATAGATTAAACATAGAGAATTAAAGCCCAGGTAGAGCTCAAGGCCAGGAGTTCAAATCCCAGTACCTGCACAATATAAAAAAAAGGAGTCCTTTGTCTTTGAAAAGGGATATTTTTCCAAAAATGAATACCCAGGACAATTTTCAAGGTCCAAAACTCTTCGAAAGGCTCTTTCACATCTTAAACTGATTCATCTCCTTGATTCACATTATGGAAAATAGGAGTCACACTTCACATTAAAAAGTATATGCATTGTTGAACAGTTCTTACCATTTTTAATGTAAAAGAAGCATGAGAGAGGAATTCACCTCACTTGGGTGAGTTAGGTTTGACTCACTGACAAACTTTTGTAAGTAAATGAGGGTCTGTTTACATGTAAAAAATCTATACAGATGGTTTCCTAGGAGAGTGAACAAGCTAGCTGTTGTCCAAGTTTGAATTAGAGTAATTTATTCCTATGATATGGAATATCGTAGGAAGCTCATCTCATAGAACACTATACAGACAGTAATTTCAAAAGGATGAAAAACCCATTTCTATATTGTAAACAGCCAGGTTTTCACAAGCAAAAAACAGTTTCCTGAGCCAAGAAAATATAAGTTAGAGAAAAAGGGACTGTGCTAAATAAAGGTAATGACTTAGTGACAGGTGTAAAACTGTTCTGTAATCACAACTAAACTATAAATTTTTATCATGTCCCTAACAAGAATCTCCAAGATAGGCCTTGTTAAATCTGTCATAGAGGACTGGGTTTATGCAATTGTCAGTTTTGTTAGGGTCCAATATCTTCTACATTCGCTTGGGTTGCAAGCTGATTTAAAACTTTGGCAAAATAGTAGAATACAACTGTAACATTATTATGGATGTTGACTCTGGCATGGAATTAATTTCCTCTTTAATCTGACAAATTAATATATCAAAGAACATAACTTCTCCAACTAAATATCAGACCTAACTAAACATACAACCAGAAAAGTCATCATGCAAGCCATATTGCAGCTGGGGTAAAAGAAAAATCAGTCATACTGATTCTCTATTTATTTTGAACTTTGTTTTTTTATAAATTATTTCCTTTATCTTGCATTTTTCAAACATTGTGTTAAATGCTGTATATCTTGGTAACTAAATTTGGATGCCTCCTTAAATTTTGAGTAAAATATCTCACTTTAGTTCCTAACCCATGAAATGAGGTTGTTTGAAAACAAATGCTAATAACCACTGTTTATAATACACAAGATCTCATAAGCATGATTTCAGGAAGCATAGGTTAACATTTTGATATTGTGGTCACGTGACTGATGAGGTCTATATGCATGAGTATAGTTGTACATAGATTCCTCAGCCTAAATTTAGCCACTGTTAAAAAATGTTTATATCTCTATCTTTCACCCATCAGAGATGAAACCTGAGTATAAAGTCTAAGGAAAATGATAAGGTAAGAATTTAGCTTTTCTGGATATAAAGTAAACAAAAATGCAGCATAAACTAACTCATTGTTTTAAAGTCAACCTATGTCTCTAAAACATGTTAACAAATTCCCTACAATGTGTAGCATTCTCAAGAAGGGAATGGGGAATGTGAGAAGAGGACTAAGCAAGTACTATTTTCAAATATACATAATTTGGGTTGACCTCTTTTTTTCGTTAGACGCATTTTTGATAAAACTGTTTGAATAATTGATTTCCTGTTCGGGTATAATATATCCTAGTTGCATTTACCAAACTACATTCAGAAAATGGCATATAGTAATTAAGTAAAGACAACTTATTCAATAAATAGCAAAAAGTATATACCTATAGGGTAATATTTGAACAGTGCATTGGAAATATTCTAATACAATAATTAATTTAACAATTTCATATTGACATTAATTAACTAGAGTATCTTTATGCTAATTGGACAAGATTGTCTTTCTAAATGAGCAAAACCCATTACTCCTATTACTTTATCAGGGAAATATGTTAACAAAAAATGGAAAATAACATATGACTGTACAACAACTCCAATGCATTTTTGACTTTTTATTAGCAAATGTTAATTTCACAAAGTATTTTATTGTGTTATACACATACATCCATATAATGTAGCTTGCTAAATTTTTTCCTTTTATAAATTTCATTATCCTATTTTTATACTTATGTTTTATTATGTCATTATACTAACCTAGGAAATATTTGAACATATTTACTCCACAATATTTCTCTTCATCTCCTCTCTTACATATTTTCCAAATTTTTCTTTTACCCCAGCTGCAATATAGCTTGCATGATGACTTTTCTGGTTGTATGTTTAGTTAGGTCTGATATTTAGTTGGAGAAGTTATGTTCTTTGATATATTAATTTGTCAGATTAAAGAGGAAATTAATTCCATGCTAGAGTCAACATCCATAATAATGTTACAGTTGTATTCTACTATTTTGCCAAAGTTTTAAATCAGCTTGAGTAACTTGGGTCTTTTTTGAATCTAACTAAATAGGTATGCAATTTTGTCAGTACTAGATTTTGACCACCATTTATTAAAATATTATTTTCAATTCTCTCTTTTCATGAGATTTTTAATTTCATTTATATAATGTGCTGATTTTTCCTTTAGATAACACATATTCAGTCTTCTAAAAGCAGTGTAATTTGGAGTAGTTTTAAATTATGTACTTCATGTACACTGCTCAGATTCTTTGCATATTTTGTTCTTGATAAGTCAGTAGTATTTAGTTCTCATTATGGATATTTTGGACTTAGTAATTGCATTTCTGAAATTTTTAAGTATGTCATGATTTTTGTGATTTGATACTGTAGCAACTTTTCTTTTAAATATGTACAGATCTTGCTTCACATACAGTTACATTTGTTTTAAGCAATTTGATTCATTCAAGGGACTTGCTATATTAGGTTCATCCAGATGAATTTAATTACAAATTAGCACAACCTTATTTGTGAGAGACAGTTATCCTTATAGTTCTACTCAAATTAACATGTATTTGAAGGCTTTGTACTTAAAAAAATAAAGTGGGCACAATATCTTTTTGTTCCTGGTGAAGTTCCAATTTGTTGGTTGTTTTCCAGCTGTGATGACTTCAACATATGTGTGTATTTTATTTCAATTGTTTTGTGTCTATATTTTGTTTCATATAATAGAAAATACAAAAAGAATCAATGATATAGAAGTTTTCCAAATAGAATTCTAAGAGATACTTCAATTTTTGTGACAACTGGGAATAGGGAGATCTTCTTAGTGGAGGGATTAACAAAATAACAGAGACATTGTTTGACGTGATTTGAATTCTGCCTCATCTTGCCTAACTATTTTCAATGGTAATACTTCAAATTTTTTAGTGGAAAGAAAATAATTTTATGTGGATGAAGTCAGAATTTTTGGTTTAATTGGGACACACTAAACATTCATATTTGTTTTTTTTGCATTTCTTTTTTTTATTGTGAAAATACTGTACAGAGGGGTTGCAATTACATGGGCAAGATTATGAGTACATTTCTTATCAAGCATTGTAGCCTCCTCCTTTGTTTCCCCTTCCCATCCCTTCCCATTCATATTTTATTTTTAACTCTAAATTTTTTCCTTAGTTTAAAACCACAGATGTGAATTTGTAATGTTAACATAGCACCTAAAATTTATATGAAATTGTCGAAATTATTTTCAGTTCACACTATATGCAATATAGAATGTAATAACAATAGTGTGTGAGATAGTATGTAATAATTGACTTTGGTGAAAATCCATTACAGTGGATTTTTGTGAAATACAGAGTAATGGTAAGAATTATATTTGATTCTATTAAAAAATTCACAGTTACATCTAAAAGTAACTCATAGTTATAAACTAATACTGAAAAAATAAGATTGTTTATTGGAAAAAGCCAGAAGTTTCAATAAGCTTGCTTTTTAAAAAATTGACTTGGATTTGAGCTTTGGTGACTGTAATCTTAGCTACTCAGGATTCTGAGATCTGAGGATCGTGGTTCAAAGCCAGCCTGAGAAGTCTGTGAGATTCTTATCTCCAATAAACCACCTAAAAACAAGAAATGGCACTGTGGCCCAAGTGGTACAGTGGTAGCATTGAGCTGAAGAACTGATGGACAATTCCCAGGCCCAGAATTCAAGCCCCATGACCGACAAAAAAATTGACATGGATTTTGACTTTATTATTTTATGATTTTTTATGAGTGTTTGTTCAGTGAAAAATGTCATTGGTGTTTATATATTGTGTTGGCATAAAATGAGCCTGCTATTATCTTAATTTAGCCAAAAAAAAACTCTGATCCTATGACAGCATAAATTTTATGGGAAATGGTTAAGACAAGGATGCCTTTCTGAAAAAAATATTTATATCACCCCCAAAAAAACAAGAACAAAAGAAAACATGTGCCAGGACTAAGTCTGTCAGTTTGTTTTAACTTTTAATCAAAAATTAAACTAATACTTGATAATATTTTATTAACGCATTCAAATTTTTTTCATCTTTCTCATTTAAGATTCACTTTAAAAAGAAATTCAAAAGGTGACAGTGTTTTTTCCTTACTTTTTCACAGACATGATTATTTCATCATTATACTGTATAGCCCAATATACCCTGAAAGTATTTGTTAAGGAAAAAAATAATTCCAATTCTTTGGTTTGCTTCAGTCTGTATTGAAAGCTGCATACCACATCTTATCCACCATATTGTCAATCTTCTCATTTGATACATTTCAATAAGTTTCTATCAGCCAGCAAAGTTTTACAAACAACGTGCTTTCATTCATTGTGCTTTCCAAAATATATCTCATAAATGTCAACAACGAAGCACAACCTGAAATATCTGTGGATTTTTCTACTTAGGGTATAATCACATTCCACTACTTAGAACCTGCTGTTCACAGGCATTAATTGCTCTGTCACTTCCATGCTTTAGAACAGCAGCATTTGTTAGTGGCATACATTTTTATTTGTTTACCACATCTCGTTTATTTTCAGCAAGAACTGTCTTCATGGAAGTTGGTAATAGATGAGGTTTTCAATCATGTGGTTTAATAGGCCTCTGTGGATATAGAATACCCATTTACGTGACTAAATATTTAAATTAATACCATAATTATTTCCTTTAATTTTCTGGATAAGTGTTCTAAAATCTAGGTATTTTTAAAAGAAATATTGTACATTGTTTCCTTGATGACAACATAATTATAAGACTTTAAATGCTCATATACCATGGCCATCTTAAATGAGGTGGATGTACTAGGGTTTGCATGAAAAACTTTTGGGACAGCATTGATGTTTGAATCTTGGATGGGATTTGATTGGGATTGTGGCAGGCTTTCATGGTTTGAGAAGAAAAACAAAAGGCCATACTAATACTTTTATCCTCTACATTGTTGTATTCGTTTATTCATACACACATACAAACACACAGATAAACACATATGTTGTATGAAGACTGCAAGAAAATATTTTAATAGGAATTCCATAAAATATTTAGTCTACTGAGATCTGATTAGAATTTATAGAAATATCTAGTTGCTTCCACCCCTGGACAAGTCATTATCAATGGTGAAGATATGGCCATTTGCTTTTAGAATGCCCCAGAAAGACCTACGTGTTAAAGAAAAATGACTTTCTATTTCCTCCCAGACTGTGGAGAATACCTGAATAGTTCTTCTGGAAATTAAATTCTTTAGAGTGAAACACATGAGAACTAGATTCTCATCTACTTTCTTCTTTTATCTTCTAATCATTCTAGGTCAAAACATTTCTCTTTGACATACTCCCGACCTTGATATTGTCTTGTCACAGGCCCCAAAATCAATAAAACCAACTGAACATACACTGAAACCTTCAAAGTTCTAAATCTGAGTAAGCCTTCCTGCTTAATAAATGAACAATAACACTTATTGTGGTAGGTTATAAAGCTAACACAGAAGTTTAGTCTTTCTAACACTGAAGAGTACATTAGAATATGCTTCATTATAAAATATCTAACTCTATGTTGTATTTTGTGTTTTTGTTTCTGTTGATCCCAGGGCTTAAACTCAGGGCCTGGATGGTGCTTTTATGTTGAAGGCCAGTGCTCTACATACCATTTGACCTAGAAATCCATTTCCCTTGGTGGTTAATTGGAATTAATTATCGAATGATCGTTCCTACTCCAGGCTGTCTTCACACTGTAATCTTCAGATCTCAATCTCTTACCTAGCTAAGATTACATCCTTGAACAACTCTTACCTAACAATGTTTCATATTTTGTAGAATTCCAATTCTCATTGTATATTTTGTAGAATTCTAATTCTCAGCATTGTATAGATGCTCCTACTACAACATAAAAATTAAGACATACTAAAGATATTTGCAAATTATATAATGGAGGTCTGCTCATTTTGTGACAATATCTGTGCTCATTCTCATCATTCCTTTATTTACTACACCATCAGCCTTCTAAAATCAGCTTCATTTCCTGGAGAAGATTACCAATCAGTCCAGCCAATATCCACCCAGAGGGTTTTAAAACAAGCTTTAAGGAAGGAAGATAACATGAAGTGGTGACTATAGAATTTCTATGGAGAACTAGAAGGTTATCAAATTATATCTAACATCTTTCACATTTCTACCTTCCTTCTCATAATTAGGAAAGCATTGACTAACACTATAAATGTATTGCATTTAGAACTTAAGGATCAATTTTTTTCCAACCTGAAGCCTTCTTTTCCATGATTTTTGAAATAAACTTTTGGGAGATTTTTTTTTATTGTGATCCGATTCCATCCAAAACAAAGCCATGTATATCAAGAAAGCCAATGTTTTCAGCTCAAGAGTACTAAACTTAAGAGGGAGAAAATTAAGGTTAACTATATATGTTAAGCACAAATATAGGCAATATCAAGACATTTTGAAATTGTATAGCTTAGTGGATAAAGTGGCTCAAACCTGTAATGTTATCTACTTGGGCATCAACAATTAGAGAATTCCAGTTCCAGGGAAGCCTAGACAAAAAAAGAAGTTTCAGAAACTAACCATTTGCTGGGTGCAATGTTTTATGCTTGTTTTAGTAGGACTGCAGTCCAATCAGGCCCAGGCATAGTGATACTACCTCAAAATAAGCAATCCATATACAATCTGCAGGTATGGCATTAATGGAGATGCTATTTCACAAGTATAGTGTTTTAGGTTCAATCCTCCAATACCACTAGGAATTTAAGTGTGTGCCACCAGACAGGGGAATAGAATTTCAACATGTGTATCTGGAAGGAGTTACATCATCCAATACATTTGAAATTTTTTCTTTAACTCAGTGTGATATATCATTTGGATATTATTTCATAGAAGATAATAACTTAAGGACAAGCTTATAACATGTGAATTATGTGAATGAATAATTATACTGATGGCAAAGTGAAGTAAGATTGTTTAGTGGCTCTTGAATCACATCACAGGTAACCATGTAAGCATGGTAAAGCCTTTCGAAGGCCCTTATGAAGTATTTGAACAATCTCTGATGAGTTAATTGCTTTCAGAAATATCCGTTTGAGCCAACAAATACAGATCTCCTTTGATTTTAATTACGGTCTGCTAGTAGACTCTCACAGACGAAAAAATCAGAGGATGTTAATTTCTCTGATAAAATACAAAATAAAAATTTTATAATTAATATAACATGAAGACTGTAATATTAAATGAATATCAATAATAATAAATTAATAAATATTAATAGCACTCTTATTACTAGTATTCATATTCTATAATATATTGACATCCTTTGGTTACCTCAAATTTTTGAATATTTATAACTAAATGTAAATTGTTTGCAAATAGTTATTTGATGATGTTAAAAATGAGAAAAAGATTTGTATACATATTTACTAAAGATGCAAACAGATTCACCTGTTTTTTTCTGATCCATCTTTTGTTGGTTTCATTCATGCATGCGGAACAGGCAGAGAAAAGAAAATTGCAAACTTGCATTTACTAGGGTAAATTACATGAAGTTTATTTTGGGCTAAATAGCAGATTTTATAAATTAAATTGTTTTTGTCCCTTCCTTCCTCCCTTCCTTCTTTTGTTCCTTCATTCCTTCCTTTTTTCCTTCCTTCCTTCTTTCTTCTTTCCTTCCTCGTTCCCTCCATCCGTACCTATCTCTCTTTCTCTCTTTTCTTTCTTTCTCTTGTTTCTTTCTCTTTTTCTTTCTTTCATTTTCTTCTATTCTTCCTTTCTTTTTTTACTCAGAATATTTCTTATTTTTGGGGGGAGGTCCGGTCGTGGGGCCTGAACTCTGGGCCTGGGCGCTGTCCCTCAGCTCTTCAGCTAAAGGCTAGCGCTCTACCACTTGAGCCACAGCGCCACTTCCGGCTTTTTCTTTTTGCTTATGTGGTGCTGAGGAATTGAACCCAGGGCCTCAGGCATGCAAGGCAAGCACTCTACCACTGAGCCACCTTCCCAGCCGCCCCTCAGAATATTTCTTATGGCTACAGAAATAATACCAACTATTGTACAACAAGATGTTATGAGTAATTATAAATATACTTGATTAATTTTAATTTTAATAACCTATGTTTAATCTAAGAAAAATTTTACTAAAAGCAACTCACCAAAGTTGCAGGATATGTAAAAAATACTACTGTTCATGATATTGTTTATTTCTTGAAAATAAAATAAGAATTTAGACAAAATATTGTGTGTGTGAGTGTGTGTGTGTTGTTCTTGTGATTTGAACTCAAGACCTATCCCTGGGTTGGGAAGGTGGCTCAGTGCTAGAATGCATGCCTTCCACACATGAGGCCCTGGGTACGATTCCTCAGCACCACATAAGCAGAAAAATTTGGAAGTGGCTCACGTGGTAGAGTGCTAGCCTTGAGATGAAAAGCTGAGGGACAGCACCCAGGACCAGATTTCAGGCCCCACAACTGAC
Organism: Dipodomys spectabilis; assembly: GCF_019054845.1. NCBI lineage: Eukaryota > Metazoa > Chordata > Mammalia > Rodentia > Heteromyidae > Dipodomys > Dipodomys spectabilis. Next base: position 327,951 of record NW_024871013.1, on the reverse strand, counting down.
AAAAAAAACCAAGACCTATCCCTTAGTTGTTTTTTTCCCCCCTCAAGGATATTGCTCTAATATTTGAGTCACAACTCCACTTCTGGCTTTGTGTGTGTGTTGTGATGAGTGTTTATGATTAATTGAGATGCGTCTCACAAAATTTCTTCCCAAGGCTGGCTTTTAAAAAATTATTTTTAATTAAATAATTATTCTTATTGTGAAAATACCGTACAGAGGGGTTACAATTACATGGGCAAGGTAATGAGTACGTTTCTTATCAAGCATTGTTGCCTTCTCCTTTGTTTCCTCTTCCAACCCATCCCGTTTCACACCGCCCCCCATCCCCCCGGGGCTAAAGTTTGTAAAGTTTGTTTTTTGACATAACGATTTTTACATCTCATCGTTGCAATGGGTCGACCTGTATCCCTATTTAAACGGTTTATTTTTGCTCTTCCCCTCCACAAATTATACCATCATCAAATACAGTGAAAGCAGGGGATATACCGTGGGGGTGGGACATGTCTGAAACAAGCAGAAAAGGTCAGATATGTTGATGTTAGGTGAAATGAACCTCAAGATAAGTATTCAAATGTTTTTTTTTTCTTTCTTGTGATTGTTTCTAACATATTTATAAGATATTTTCTTTGTTGCCAAGTCTGACTTTGAACCCCAGCTTCCTGAGTAGTGAGGATTACAAACTTGAGATATTCATATTCAGCACACATATAATACATTTAACAATAAAGTAAATTTCTTATTCTTTGAATTCTAGAGGCTCAATTTAAGAAATTAACATTTAGATATTTATTTAGTTATTAAACCTGAACCTGCAGTGTGAAAAAAAGTTTTCATTTTTATGAAAAAATATATACTCGAAGATTTAAATGACAGAATCTTTGCACAAATTGAAGTACTCTAAATTCAAAAGCAACAACGGGATCGTTAAACAAATTTCTCATGTAAACTAAAAGCAATAGGCTCTGTCAGGGTGAATTAAGCAATTTTTCATTAAGGATTATCTACTGTGGTCACATGATTTTCTCTTCTTTTAAACTTAATCTTTTTGAAATAAAATATAGATTCATACTTTTTTGAATATATAAAAATCTTAGTTACTGCTCATGTGTTTCTGAGGTTTGATTACCAAGACACTTCAGCAAAACACTGAATTTCGTGTATTTTATGTTAACAGTGATTTTTAGACATTGAATCAATCTCAATATGAGATAAAGCAAGATATTCCATGACTTATCCGTTTATCCTATAGACTTGAATATAACTTATTTTTGAATGTTAGGAAATTCATATTATACCTACTCTATAAAATAATTAAGAAATTAATGATTGTAATAGTATTTATTTTTCCTTCAACTAGAAAGAACTTCATTAGATGACAAAATCTTGAATGAAAATGTCATAAAATTATGAAAAATTCAAGTCATTATGAGTTAGATGAAGTAGTCACTTTTGTAGGTCATAAAATGAAATATCTTGAAGCTTCCTTATCTGTTAAATGTATTTGCACTCAAAATATCGCTCCAGCAATTTTATAACCAAAATACCTCCATGCCAAATAGCTTCTCTGATTAATTCAAGTAAATATTTAGGAACAGAAGTTATCACAATGTATAGGAATATCTACCCACCACTCTAGAAATTAAATCTGAAATCTTAAAGGATTGAGATTAATAATTAACTTTCACTATGTTTCCATAAAGAGGTGAACCCTTTCAAGTCAGCATAGTTGTAGAGATTTGGTCACCGAGAACTTGTAGTCAAAAAGTATGTTAAGGACAAGTCCTTTCCTTCCTCTTCCTTCTTTTTCTTCTCTGTCTCCTTTTCCTTCTCCTTTTCCTTCTCCCTCTCCCTCTTTCCATCCTTTTGTTTCTCCCTCTCCCACTTCTATGTCACTTCTTTTTTACTTCCTGGATTCCATGAATACTCATACTCCATCACGTGTTCCTGACATGGGGTACTGTGCCACCACCAACCCAAAACAATTAAGAAACATAAACTGAAATGTATAAAATCAGAAGTCAAGATTAATCTTTCCCCCTTTTAAGTGAATTTTATAAAGTATTTTGTCATGTTAATAGGAGACTATCACAGCATGCTCTCATTTATTATAAGTGATAAGATTTACTAGAAAAAAAATTTGACCAACATCTCCCTAATGAAATGATTGATTAAATTAATATTATATTAGGAAAAATCTACTTTAAAATATCAGATATACTTCAATAAGTGGCAAAAAAAATCACATCTACACTTTGCTATGACAAAACAGCAGAATTCAATCTGTTCCTCACGGAAATTGACCTATAATTGGCAGTATTGTCAATTTCATAAATGTTAGAAGACTATAGAAAAAATTTCAACTCAAACTGCATGATATAAAATTTACTTTGTCCCCTGTATACTATTTCTAGTTCCCAAAATGACTTGTATTTTATCACATTTTTAATTAACTTTAAGTAGTCTTATGGGAGTTATTGCTGTTTGACAAAGCAGTTTATGAATAGTGTTTAGTGAGGTTTTTTTTTTTTGTTTGTTTACTTTTTTGTCTTCGGAGGTTTGAACGCTGGGCTGGGAGCTGTCCCTGAACTTCTTTGGATGAATGCTAGAACTCTATCACTTGAGACATAGCAGCACTTTCAGATGTTTCTGAGATTTAATTGGTGATAATAATCTCACAGTCTTTCCTGCCTGGGCCGTAATCAAACCTCAATCCTCAGCCTCCTGATTACCTAGAATTACAGGCGTGAGCCACTAGTGCCCGGCTTAATACAAAGGAACTGTTTTTGGCTAGTCTCAGGGCTTGAACTCAGCCTTGTCAATGTCCTTAAGCTTCTTTTCCTCACGCTAGTACTCTGATTTGTGTCATAGTGCCAATTCCAGCTTTTTTGTTTATGTAGTACTGAGGAATCAAACACCGGGCTTCACACATTCAAGGCAAGCAGTTTATCATTAAGACAAATTCCATGGTCAATACAATGCATATTGATCATCATTATCACTCATCCTTCTCAATCCCATCTCATCCCTCAATTTACATAATTTTGTAGAATATTCACTGACTCGCAATGTCATGTATGGTCACTAAGAGAATATATCACAGATCACATTTTATTGATAATCATATTCATCAATGCACTAAAGTTATGCATTATATAATTCTGTGATTTTAAATTGTAAATTTTTACACAGATTCACCGACTACTATTCTAAAATTTTTCCTAAGGATAATGCAAATGCAATCTGTGATCCTTCAATAAAGTACAATGATTCTTAGAATGTTAAAGATTTGGAGTAAGAACATCACTTTCAGTTCTAGAACATTTTATCATCACTATCCTCTCAAAATACTCCAATATTTATTAGTAAACACTTCCTGTCATTATTTCAACCTACCCTCCCTTTAGCAGATATTATTTCATATTCTACCTCTACAGATGTGCCAATTTTAAAAAGCTCATATAATTAGAAAATGCAGTCTATTTTATCTATTTCTCCCATGTAATGTTACTATTTCCAAAGTAAGTCCATCTAAATTTTTCTCATAGATAGAGCATATTGTTTTGTATGCATGTATATAATGGTATTATATCCTCAATGGGCATTTAAATATTTTATTATATGTTATTGTAAAAGGTTTTGCTATGTATATTCTTGTACATGTGTCTCATTGGACATATGTTGAAATATATTTTGTATATAAAATTATGATTGAAAATGCTATATCATAGAGGCAACTCTACGTGTAATATCTTAAAGTTTGCCAGTATGTTTAACAAACTGAAAATATCATTTTAAATGCCAAGCACCAATGTATAAGGATTCCAATTTGTACATAATGGTTGTGCAAGGGTATCTTATTGTTTCTATTTCCACTAATCTCTATATGTATGCAATGTCGTGGTATGTTATGATACTTCCATATATTCCTTGGTTGTTGTTATATTACTATAGAGATATGTATTTGGATTTTTGATAAATTATTCAGGATGGTTAAAGTTTTTCATTGGCATTAATATGCTCTTAATATATTTCTGATTCGTCTCTTTAAATAAATGTATATGTACACACTATGTCTGTATATATACAAATACCTATATATATGTAAACATATTTAAGAATATAAAGATGTGTACATACATGTATATAAACATATTTGTATATTATTATTTTCATTTGTCTGTAAGTTATCATTTTATTTTATTTATCAAACATGTCCTTTATTGATTTTATTTTATTGTTACAATGTTGCACAGAGAAGACGGGCGCCAGTGGCTCATGCCTGTAATCCTAACTACTCAGGAGGCTGAGAACTAAGGATGGTGGTTCAAAGCCAGCCTGTGCAGTAAATGTCCATGAGACTCTTATCTCCAATAAACCACCAGAAAATGAGAAGTGGCACTATGGCTTAAGTGGTAGAGATTTAGCCTTGAGCTGAATAGCTGAGGGAGACTTCAGGCCCACGACTACCACCACCAACAACAATAAAAAGTATACTGACTCAAAAAGCAATAGTATTAAGCAGTCTTAAAGATGGGCTCAAGTCTAACATTTTAGTATTATCTTAGATAACAGCAGCCTTCTAGTTCAATGAACCATGAGCCTTCAAACTGTTGACCGAATTTCTTAGTTTATTTAGACAATCACTATAAGTATGTATTTTCTCAACTCTCTTTCTTTCATTTCACCACAGAATCTGAATTTTTCCTTTATGTCATACTTGAATACCAATGTCTTTGGAAGATATTTATTAATTGGTGTATATTAATTGTGCAAAAAATCTTATTGAAATATTTTACACTCTCACATATTAATGAAGGGGTTGATTAACCTGTTTCTGTCTTTCTCCATTCCCATTGCCCTTTATTTTTCAACTGTTTTTTGTGAATTTCTTTGTGCTATCTTCACACATCGTCAAAGTGTATTAAATTGAAAATTATAAAATGCTGAATATAAAAGCAAAAATTTAAATAAATTGAGACTTATCTTTTTTGTGGGTTGGAGGATACAATTCAGCAAAGATATAAATTGTCTCCTCCCCTTTTTTTGTTCATTCATGAGGCTTGAAATCTGGTCCTGGGCACTGTCCCTCTGTTCTTCAGTTCAAAGTGAATAATCTACTCATTGAGCAACTGTGCCACTTCTGGTTTTCTGGTGATTATTTATACATGAGAGTCTTATGGACATTCCCGTTCCAGCTGACTCTGAACTGAAATCCTCAGATCTCAGCCTCCTAGACAGCTAGAATTACAAGTATGAGCCAACAGCGATCAGCTTCACAGTTTTATTTAAGTTTATGACAATTTCTAAAAACACCTGACCAGCACTCTGAGTCATTGGAAAAGAATAATAAACTGGAATATATTGCTCTTTCTAATATTAAAGCTGTTAGTGTAAATTTGTTATATTTGTAGAGGAAATAATACACAGCTTAATAGGTCTGTAGGGCACCAGATTAGATCCACATAAATATTATCAAGGAATATTTAATAAGGGGTAAAACCAAACATTTGTGGAATGACATTCTCTTTAATAAGGGGGATAGATGAGACAGTATTTGGGAGAATTAAAAAGTGAACATTTAGTTAAACATAACAATTTATTCAAGCAGGATTTATTTATTTATTAACTTCAAACAGGATTAAAACGTGGTATATAAAACAAAAAGAGTTTTTTTAAATGTAAAGCAAAGGAAGATTTCTTGGCAATTTTGGAGATGAAATATTCTAAAATTTGGCATTAAAATTGTAAGAAAGGAAAATGATACAGTTCAACTCCATAAAAGTGTAAAACAATTTAGTCTGTGAAAGCTCATATACAAATAGTGAATAGTGGGAGCAGGTGGTTCATGTATCTCATCCTAGCTACTTCGGAGGCTGTGATTTGAGTATTGCAGTTTGAAGCCAGCCCACAAAATAAAGTTCCTGAGAATCTTATCTCTGATTGATCAGCCAAAAATGTCAGATGTGAGGCATGACTGAAATGGTAAATTATTAACAAATTGTAACAAATCTCAGGGACGCTGAGTTCAAGCCTCAAGACGATACATACATGTACAAAAGTAATAATAGTAATACTATGATGATGATGATGAAGGGTACCCATAGTCAAGGATAAAATATTTGCAACTCCTACACCTGAAGAATGCCTCAAATCTAGACTCTACATATAACTCTTAAAAACCTAATATTAAAAAGAACATAAATTAGAAACAAGCAAAAAACATCTTGTGAAACATATGCACAAGAAAATCATCATCAGTCCTCAAGTAAATGCATATTGAAACTAAAATGACATCATAAAACATGTACGAGTATTACTTCACATAATACAATAATGATCATTATAAATGGTGTCAAGAAACACAGAAACTGGATGTTCGCATGAATGTCAAATGGGAAAGCCACTTCTGAAAATATTTTGACAGGTCCCTAGAATAGAAATATGCAACCACCCACAGAATAGTACAGGAATTGAGCTCTTTAGGCTTTGTCTCATAAAAATAAAATGTAACATTCACCCAACGGCCAAAACACAGAGGATTATAGAAGCATTATTTCCTCTAGTCTAAGAAATGGAAATCAATTCAGGCTTTCTTCAGGTGAATGGGAAACGAATTGTGCTACATTCTCTAATAACAGAACCAAAAGGCAATTAGAGTGAACACAATACCATATTAAGACATACAATAACTGGGAATAATCTACCATAGATTTGAAGGCAATCTTAAAAACTTAATTATTGCATGATGTAGAAGTTAGAGAAAAAATGTGTTGGTTGGCAGGATGAAACAGGTTTGGGATGGGAAAAAGAGAAGTAGTGGGTTTAAGTATAAAAGGGAAACATGATACAGACTTATTTTTGGTAAAGTAATGTACCTGTAAATATTGTATATTCATATAGAGTTGATAAAATTATATTGGAATTAATATATGCACAAAGTAATTAAAGTAACTAAAGTTTGCATAAGGTACTTGTTAAATATTGTCCTACTTCTGATGAATACTAGTAATATTTAAATAAGTTGGAAAAAGTTTTCAAGTGGTTTATCTGTGTTTTTACATCTTAAAGATCCATACTAACCTCAATAGAATTTAATGATATCTAGAAAACAGAAGGCAATATTGAATGTTTGCATTGAAAACTAGTTTGAGTTCAAGCTTGAGATGCAGTATACCTTGCTAATTAGAAGATTTGGAAGACTGATATCAGGGGAAATTTTGACAAAAAAAATCGTGAGTAACTACAAAAATAAAGAAAGGTAGATATAGTGTAATTTTCCTGATATTTTGTTTGTGGAAGCCATAGGTAAGAGATCATTGCTCAAGGGAGGCTTGGCCTGAAAAATAATCTAAAATGGTTAGAGCCTTAGTAACTTCAAGCACCATATTGCCAAAGAAAAAAAGAAGAAAACAAAAAAGTTTTATGTCATTGGATACAAGAATTGAAAGTATTTTTTTTTTTACTGTTTTAGTATTCAGGCCTCTCTAATATAAAAATATTTATTTCAAGTAATTATTGTATTACCACTATTTATTAACTTATTATTTGACCTTCTTGGAGATTGAATCCATGGCTTTTTATATATTAGTCTAGTTCTACAACTGAGCTGTACCCCAGCTCTCTTGTACAGTTTTGTAAATTGTCTATGAATTCTTCAATAGTTAGCTATTCTACTTTCCATCTTATCTTTTCTCTCCCACATTTTCCCCTATGTATTTTAGTTTATGTGTTGAAAACTTTCCTCAATTTTATCTTCTAAACTTAGAATTTTGCTTTTGAGTTTATAGATAAGGTGGTTATTTTTATGACATCTTTAAAAATTATATACAGATATATGTATTTCATATATATGATTGATTCTTAGAGTTCATTGCAATAAGCAGCATTTATCTGGTCAGATACATATAGCTATTGAGCCATTGTGATCCTATCCTAAGAATAGCTTTCCTTGTTCTTGCCATGTGAATGCTTAGAGTGCTGTTAATCATATCCAAGTGTAATTATTTGTCTTTTACAATCTATTGGATTATTTTGTAGATTTATGGACATATCTTCTTATTAGAAATGAGGAAAACTATGCAGCATATATTTAATTGGATCTAGCTTATTTCACTTAATACCATTTTTCCCCAGTCTTTCCATTTCTTCAGGCATGGAATAATGCCATTCTTTCCAGTGGAAGCACAGAATTACATCAATATAACAGAATTGAAGACCCAGAAATGAATCCACTCCTATAGGCACATAATATTTGATAATGGAGCCAGGAACACAGGATGGAAGAAAAACAGCCTTCAAAAAATTGTGCTGGTATAATTGGCTGTACACAGAAAACTGAAATTAGATCCTTATATATCCCCCTGCACCAGAATTGATTCCAAATGGATCAAAGACCTCAATGTAAGTCCAGATGCCTTAGGAATCTTACAGTTAGGGGAAACATGAGGGCTCCTTGGCACAGGTTAAAACTTCCAAAGTAAGTCTGGAAAACATTTGTCAGACTCAAAAGCCATGAAAAAAAGAGATAGTGTAACACAGATTTCTTAGGTAGCAAACTTACAGACGAGAGCCTCAGCCAATGCTAAACCCTTCCTCCCTTTTCTAACTAGGTTATTTATAGTGGGTTTACATGACTATAAGGGTTTTCTGGTAGGGATTAGTAAGAAAACAACTAATGCTAAGACAGAGATAGTATGTGAAATGTGTTGTAGCTGGAGAAAAAGAGGGATTAAGGCTGGGGTTCTAGTTCAAAGCCTTGGCTTGGTGCCAGCTAAGTAAGGTATAGCTGCACCAGGGAAGGTGGGTAAAACAGGAGTGGTTATAAACAAAATCACTGGTCTGAAGCCTCAAAATAAGGACCCTAGTCTGTGTGGACCAAACAGTCTCTAACATGAGGTTTTTATCTCAGTTAACCAGCACGATTTTAGATTTTTGCAGAGTGGGATGTGCATAGTCACAGGCAATGTCTCCTATGTCAGGTAATCCAATCTACTCTATCACATGTTACCCAATAGCCAGGTTTCATACAAATGACTACAATGTGATTGTACAAATGTGATTGCGACTTTTCCCTCTCACGAATCAAAACTATCAAATGATTTCTGTCTTCCAGGTGTTTACATATTTCTCATGATCTTTTCTACCATTTTGTCTTCATTATTGATATTCATAGTACTTTTTGTTGTTGCCTTGTGTGTATATGCCATTTTTAGGGCTTGAACTCCATGTTTAATGGTCTCTCGTAAGTTTTACTCATGGTGGATGACACTCTATCCTTGAGCCGCATCCTCACCTTCTGCTTCTTGCTTGATAATTGGAGATAATTTTTCACATTTTTGTCTGTTTGGACTGACATTGAACTAAAATTATCAGGTCTCAGCCTCCTGAGTTCTAGGATTGTACACATGAATGGCTAACACCAGTCTTTGCTTTACTATTATTTTAATTATGTGATAAAGGAAAGTAGAAGTATATTTGTGTTAAGGGTGCAATTTTAAAATAAAAGTTTGAATCAACTTGATATAATATAACTTATCACTTTTAACAGTTAAATCAATGAATATTACATATTCCCACAGAAATTTAATTGAAAACAAAAGGCATAACTGTTTTCTTAAAGCAATTAATGGAACCATGAATTACTTTCACTTTACAATTCATGTTTTATATAACTTTAATTAGCAGACTTCCATGAGTAAAAGAAAATATATTAATTGTATACCACAAGAAGGAAAGTGATTACAGTTAAGGACAGATATATCATTACAGCCAGAAGATACGTTTTTGAGCATTCTCACTAAAAGGAATGTTACATGCAGAAAAAATGGATATGATGTATTTTATCATTACACAACATATATATGAATGGGATTGCTACTCAATAATTTATAAGTAATTATGTAGGTAGGACCCTTGTCGGTTGTATGGCTAGTGAAGATCTTCTCCCAATCCGTATGCTTTCTGTTGATCTTGCCAGCTATGTCCTTTGCCATGCAGAAGCTCTGCAATTACATGCAATTCCATTTGTACAACCTTCTTTGATTTGTTGTGTTTCTGGGTCTCTATTAAGGAAATTTTAGCCTGTGCCAAGGAGACCTAGGATTTCTTCTATTCCATCCTGTAATGTTTTCAGAACGTCTGCTTTGAATCCGAGGTCTTTGATTCATTTGGAGTTGATTCTGGTGCAGGATGATATATAAGGATCTAGCTTTAGTTTTCTACAAGTAGTTAACTAATTTTGCTAGCAGCATTTACTGAAGAGGCTGTCTTCTTCCATTCTATTTTTTAGCTGCCTTACCGAAGATTAGATGGCTATAGGTCTTTAGATTCATTTCTGGGTTTTCAATTCTTTTCCATTGGTCCTGGGATCTCTTCTTGTGCCAGTACCAAGCTGTTTTGATTGCTATGGCTTTCTAGTAGAGTTTGAAATTTGTTATTGATATTTCTCCAGCACTGTTCTTTCAGTTAAGGATCATTTTTGCTATTCGGGGTCTTTTATTATTCCATATGAATTTTTGTACTACCATTCCTATTTCCTTGAAGGATGAGGTTGGACTATTGATAGATATATCATATTGAATTTGTAGATAGCCTTGGGAAGTATTGACATTTTCAGGATTTTGATCTTTCCAATCCAGTAGCATTGGAGTTATTGCCACTTTCTTAGTTCTGTTTTGGTTTCCTTTTTCATGTTTTTAAAGTTTTCATCTTAGAGGTCTTTCACTTTTTGGTTAATTCCTAGGTATTTTATTTTTTTGTGAGACTATTCTGAATGGAGTTGCTTTCCTGATTTCAGCTACACTTTTCTCATTGTTGGCATACAGAAAAGCTATTTATTTTTGATGGTTAATTTTATCCCCTGCTACTTTGCCAAAGTTTTGAATCACCTTGAGTAAATTGGGAGTGAAGTCTGTGGGATTCTTTAAATTCAAGATCAAGTCATCTGCAAAGAGGGAGAGTTTTACTTCTTCTTTCCCTATTTTCATCGCCTTTATGTTTACATCTTGTCTTACCGCTGTAGCTAAGCATTCTAATACTACATTTAAGAGCAGTGGGGAGATTGGATATCCTTATCTCCTTCCTGAGTTTAGAGGAAATTGCTTTAGTTTTTCACCATTGAGTATAATATTGGCTGTAGGTTTGACATATACAACCTTTATTGTATTGAGGATGGTTCCATGGATTCATAATTTTTCCAGAACATTCATCATAAAGGCATGTTGGATCTTGTCAAATGCTTTTTCTGCATCGATTGAGATAACCATGTGGTTCTTTTCCTTGCTCTTGTTGATGTGATGAATTATGTTAATTGATTTGCATATATTGAACCAGCTTTGCATCCCTGAAATGAATCCTGTTTGATGGTGGTGTATGATTTTTTATTGAATTGGTGAAGTCGATAGGGCAAAATTCTGTTGAGAAGTTTTGCATCAATATTCATCAAAGATATTGGTCTATAGTTCCCTTTATTTAATGAGTCCCTGCCTGGTTTTGGGATGAAGGTAATTATAGCTTCATAGAATGAATTTGGTAGTGAATTTTCTCTTTCAATTTCATTGAAGAGTTAAAGGAGTATTGGTGTAAGTTCTGCTTTGAAAGCCTTGTACAATTCTGCTCTAAAACAATCTGGTCCTGGGCTTTTCTTAGATGGGAGGTTACTTATTGCTGTTTCTATTTCATTGCTTGATATGGGCCTGCTAAGATGGTTTAACTCATCTAGATTTAGTTTCTGCATGTTGATATTTGTTAGGAAGAGGTCCATTTCTTCCAGGTTCTCAAACTTATTAGCATAAAGTTTTGAGAAGTATTCCCTTATAATGTTCTGAATCTTGGTTGTTTCTGTGGTGATGTTTGCATTCTCTTCTCTGAGTTTATTTATTTGGGTGTGCCCTCTTCTTTTTCTGATAAGAATTGCTAAGATTCTGTGAATTTTGTTAATTTTTTCGAAGAACAAACTCTTTGTTTTGTTCATTCTTTTTATGGTTTTTCTATTCTAATTCATTCAATTTTAATTATTTCTTTCTGTCTACTGGATTGTGGTTTATCTTGCTGCTCTTTTTCAAGGAGGCTCAGCTGTCTCATTAAATTGTTAGATCTCACCTAATTTGTTGATAGAGGAAATCAGAGCTATAAACTTGCCTCAGAGTACTGCCTTTGCTGTGTCCCAGAGGAGCTGGTAGTTTGTGTGATCATCTTTGTTGAATATCATGAACACTTGAATTTCATTTCTAATCTCTTCCATGACCAACTGGTGGTTTAACAGTGTGCTGTTCAGCCTCCATGTGTTACTGGATTTTCTTTGATGGCTTTTGCTGTTGAGTTCTAATATTATTCCATTGTGGTCTGAGAGAATGCAAGGTACAACTTCAATGTTTCTATATTTGGACAAGTTTGCTTTGTGACCTAAAATGTAGTCTATTTTGGAATATGTTCCATGTGCTGCTGAGAAATACGTGTATTATGATGTTGCTGGGTAAAATATTTGGTAAATGTCTGTTAAATCTAGTTGATCTATACAGTTGTTTAGGTCTGTGGTTTCTCTATTGAGTTTTTGCCAAGTGGATATGGTGTGTTAAAATCCCCAACAATTAATATCTGTGGATTTATATGAGATTTGAGAGAAAATAGTGTTCCCTGGACAAATTTGTGTGCTCCGTTGCTTGGCGAATAGAGATTTAGAATTGCAATATCATCCTGAAGGAGAGATCCCTTAATAAGTATGTAGCGACCTTCTTTATCTTTTCTAACTAATTTTAATTTAAAGTCCATTTCATCTGATATTATTATTGCAAATTTTGCCTGTTTATGGGGGCCATTTTCTTGGTAGATTTTGTTCCAGCCTTTTACTTTCAAAATGTGTTTGTTTTTATGGGAAAGTTGTGACTCCTGAAGGCAGCAGAATGAATGATCTTGGTTTTTAATTCAAATTGAGTCTATGTATTTTAATTGGATACTTAAGCCCTTTAAAGTTAAGAGATAGGACGGAGAGATATTTGGGTATTCCTGCCATTTTATCCACCTTTTTGGGGGCTCGGCAACTGAGTTCTTCCTATCGTTCTTGGATTCTCAGTTTGTGTGCACTTTCTTGGCCTTTGTTGTGGTCTTGTTGGTTTTCTATGTGTAGGACATCTTTAAGTATCTTTTTAGGGCTGTTTTGGTAGAGATATATTGTTTCAATTTGTCTTTGCTATGGAAGGTTTTTATTTGACCTTTGGTTTTGAAGGAGGGTTTAGCTGGGTACAGTATTCTTGGTTGATACTTGTTTGTCTTTAGGGCATGGCATACATCATTCCAGGCGTTTCTTGCTTTAATTGTCTCTGCTGAGAAATCTTAGGTGATTCTAATTGGTTTCCCTTTATAGGTGATTGATCTTTTCTCCTTGACAGCTTTCAGGATCTTTTCCTTGGTCTGAATTGATCCTATGCAGATTATAATGAGACATTGTGATGTCCTGTTGTGGTCTGGTCTAATTAGGGTTCTAAAAGCTTCTTGTATCTGAATAGGCCTATCTTTTTGTATGTTTGGGAAGTTCTCTGCTAGGATCCTGTTAAACAAATTGCCTAGATCATTAACTTCTGTCTCTAGGTTCTCCTCTACACCCATTATCCTCAGATTAAGCCATCCGATGGTGTCTTTCAAGTGTTGAATAGATTTTTCACATTTCTTGGATTTGTCTTGGATGGTTGTATGTTCATTCTCTAAAATATCTAGGCTGTCTTCAGTCCCCGAGATTCGATCTTCTGCATGGTCCAACCTACTGTCAAGACTTTCTACTTTTTTTTTAAACTTATTTTCATTCTAATTGGTCGGCTTTGATGGCTTCAAATTCTTTGTTGGTACTTTGTTCTAGATCTTGTAAGAACTTCCTTATTTCCTTAATTTGGTGTTCTGTGTTTATTCTCAAATCACTTAGTTGATTGGTTATGGTTTCCTTGTACTGCCATTCCTTCTGTTGTGCTCCATTCAGCATTCCCTTTGTAGTCTCCCTGATTTCTTTCCACTATCTGGTTATGGATTCCATGAAGGCCTCCATTGATCTTTGTCTATTCTCAGTTCAAGTATTTCACTTTGATTTGCTTCCTCACGTTCATGCAATTTATCTAGTTCTCTTTGAGTGTTCTCTGCCTGCTCACACTATCCATTCCTGACTATGTTCTCTTTGTCTTTTCTCAGCCAGTTCATGCAATTCCTATCTTTTTGACTGATCTCAACCTGCTCATGCAATTCCTTTCTTTCTCTTTGAGTGTTCTCAATCTGCTCATGAAATTCCCGTATCAATCTGAATAGCTTCTTCACGTTCATGAGACTACTGTATTGATCTTTGGTTTGCCTCCTCTCTCTCCCTATCATGCTCACACTGAGACCTGTGCAGCTTTTCACTTTTTTCATTTACACTATCTATCTATAGCATTTGTAGAGCTTTTGGGGAACTCTCCTCTGCATTATTCATTATGATTTCTGTCCCCTGATTGTCATTAGTGGGAGTTGAGATCCCCAGACTTGCCATTTTTCTTGTGTTTTTCTGGCTTCTTCTGCCCATTTGGGATGAGAATAACACCAGTTTTTTGGTGGAACACTATTTTAAGGTTAGCATCAACCAAAGCCCATAATTCCACAATCAAAAATCTGCAAATACAATCTAGTTCAAGAGATACAATCTATTCAACATCACACAACCATGTCTTAATGGCCTAAGAACAAGAAAGGAGAATTTGGCAAACAGAAATTATTATGTTTAGGAAGAATGTGGGGTAAAATAGGCTTAGAGGAATGTGGGAAGGTGAGGGAGAGTGGAATTAACCAAGTACTAATCTCAGAGGGAAATATATTGGACAGAATGATAGCAGAGAGAGAAAATAGAAAAAAGAAAAAGTAAAAAAGAATAAGAAGAAGAAAGAAGAAAAATAAAAAAGACAAGAAAAAAAGGAAAAACAAAAATTAAAAATTAAACACTGAAACCCTTAAAAACTGCAAGTTTGAAGATGTAATATCCAGAGAAGAATGGGGATTGGATGAGAGGAGGGGAGGGATAGAAAGGAGACATGAAACACTAGAAAAATAAAAATGTTTAAAATATTATGTGGGTATAAGTAGGTAATACTGTTATTAAGGAATTGAAGTCTAAGAGGTTTTGAATTGAATAATAAATTTCTGGTTTAAGTGTGTACACGTTGGGGGATAAGATCTAATAATCGACGATGGGTATATCTGAGGATGAGCAGAACAGCAATTAAGTCATGCAGAAAAGGACAAAAGAGAAGAAGTGAAAAGAATGAGAAAAGAAAGAAAGAGAAAAAAGGATCAATTGGTTAGTAGAGATAATAAAAAAGCACACATAGATATATACCTAAAATAAAAGTTATATGAGGAAGAAAAGAAAAAATAATAGAAAACAAAAATTTAAAAAAAGAATTAAAAGTTAAATATAAAAAAATTAAAAATAAGGTACAAAAAAAGATAGTTCTTTGATTTTTATTTTTTTTGGGGGAAATGGGAAGATTCTGTATCTCCCTTGTGTCCATAAACAGTCTCGTGGTGGAGAGTCTGATCTTCTTGTGGTGCTTGGTTTTCCTGTGGCTTGATTGGTTACTTAAGTCAGTTTGTTTGTGCAAGCAGAATAATGTTCTGCTTTACCTAGGATTTTTTGATCCTCCTGCCAGCCTACTTCAGTGGGAGGGAGATCTGTTTTGAGGTTCACAAAAGAGGGAGTTGGCTGTTTCCTCTAGTTTGGAGATGCTGTGATGAGGCTAGGTTCTGGGTTGAGTTGAGGCCTTTCAGCAAACAGTAGCTTTTCCCTGAGGGGCTAGCTTCTGAGACACTCACAAAGGCCAGCTTGGAGCCATTCTCAGGGTTTATGTTTACTGAATTTCAGTTGATTGTCTAGGCTGCTGTAGGGACTGGCAGTCTCTGGCTCAGTTTACCCAGTGAAGAAAACCACTCCTGGGGGCGTATTTTGCTCTGCCTTTGCTGGGTGTTTTCCCTGTTGAGCCCTGTTGAGTTGAGCCTGACAGGTCTGGGCAGATTCCTGTGACATACTAAATGACCCTTTTGTTATCTTCCAAAGCCTGAGTTGGAGATAGCAGCTCAGCCGGGCATTTGTCAATATCAAAAACTGGAGATCTCTGGTAGATGGGGGTGGATGGGTGGCCTTCCCTCCTCTCTTCCCTGACAAGGAGTGAGGATGTCAGGCTTCTACTCATGCTGCCGGAGTGTTGGTTCCTGGGTCATCTCTGGTCTGCGATCTGCAGGATGAAGATATCTGCTCCTTGTCAGTTCTTGCTGGTGTTGAGTAGAATGCGTCGGCCTGCTATGTCTGGCGCCTTTGTCCCGGAGTCTCTGTGTTGCAGGTATGGCAGCTATGGCCGCCTCTGCCGCCGCCACCACTTCAGCCATGGCTGCAGGCAAGTGCTCAGATCTGTCTCCTTGCCTGGATTTTCCTTCTCTGGCCAAACTCTCTGTACTGAGATGCCACACTTGGTGTATTTCTCTAGCCTAGGACTGTCCACTGGAACACTAAAACTGCTTTCTATGTGAGAGCTTGTCCTCTGCAATCTTCCTGCCACTCTGTTTTAGGAATCTTCCTTGGCTTTCTAACGTTAACCCTTCTACCCTAAAATTGATATGCCCTCCAACCTTGTCAGAGGTTTCATCTCATTGGAGCAGAAAAGTATAAGCCATAATCATTGTTTGGAACAACTGTAACATTTTACATATATTTCACTTAATTTAAGAACCAAAACATTGAAGTCATATTAATAGCAAATGTCTTCTGAGCTTATCAGTCTCTTAATAGATGGTAATCTTTAATGATACATCTATTTTTTTCTTCCTAACATCTTATATCTTAGGAAAATCTTTTTGGGTAACCCTGTGTTTCCTGATTAAAAGACTGGAACAAAGGCAATAATGAAAATACCTAAGGAAAATACTTCAAAACAATTAAAAAAGCAATCACAGTCACTCCTGTTTTCACCAGTTCGAACAAGAATATACCTTAATGTATCACGTTTTTGTTGCATTCAAATAGCAATAATTAAAAAAATTAAAAGAGCAATAATTAAACCTTAGCAGTGAAGAAGGGAACAGAAAACTTTATTTGAAGACACCTTGACTTTGAAGAATTCAATATAAGTATAGTGGATTTATCTTGTTTTTCTATGTAGTTGCCAAAATAATAGCTAACAACACCCAAAGGCAGGAAAACACCTAAGCCAAAGCAGTAAACTTTTGGCTATAAAACAATTGTGAGCGTCTTACATTTTCAAAGTCAGGCTTGCAAAGAGGAAAGTGTATTTGCTTTGGTATGAACAATAAAAAATATGAAAATCTTGTATTAATGTTTTACTTATCTTGACTAGGACTTCTCAGGTTGGAGAAGAGAAAAAGTATGAAAAAGTTCAAGATTGACTATTCCCCAAGATCATTCTTATTTATCAGCTATAGTGATGGAAGTAACGTGGGTTACTCTTAGTATCATGTTTGTTTACATTTTGAAGCACTATTTTTTCTGGGTTATAAACTGCAAACCCTTGAGTACTAATAAAGGGTCATTTCCTACGAGAGGATTGTTGTTGGGTAAACAAACAAAATATCAAAAACTTAGCAGAGAGGAAACTATTTTCTAGCTATACCACAATTTGTAGGTGTAGATTTTGTTTTTCATTGTTCCAGGGGACCCACATTTGTTATCTTCTTTTTCAATATCTAGTGCTCCTATAATATCATACACCATCCTGGGATGACTATATCTTTACTGGATTCTCTAATTTCTGTTGGAAAGTTAGGAAGGATAGAAAATTGAGTTTCTGTTTCCATTTTACCTTAATTTTTATTGCTTTAGAAAATGTAACTCAAAATGATATAAATTATCTTTATAATATAAGGAGACAGATTCGATTTCCATAATCTTACCCTAGCCTTGTACATAGCTTTGGAACTTAGTGTTCCCTAAATGTGAAAATAAAGATAGGGAGCTTTTTATTTAAATATTATTTACAATTTCGAGTCTTCCTTTATGTAAGGCCCTTAGTGGTATGTACATATCACACATGTGCACAAAGCCAGTAGCAAAATTTTCTTATTCTCAGAAACTAGGAAATGTAGTAATGTGGTGTCCCTGTAGTTGCATCAGGAAAAGGTTGTAGTTGAATTAGTTTACTAAACCAAATCTGCTGTAAAAAATTTCTACAAGTTAATTGGCTTGAATAATCCATATTTATCATTTTACAGTTCTAAAGGACAGAAATCCAAAAGAAGTCTCACTAGATTAAATTTGAGCCAACTACAAAGTTAAAATATTTTTCAAATGATTTAGTGGAAAGGGCATTAACTTCCTGTTCTACTTTTCAGAAATTCAGAATCTGGGTTGTCGTCTTTTCCTTTATCTTCTATCTTTACATCTTTCTGATGGTACTTACCTAATCATTTCCCTTTTCAACTACAGCTGGGATTTTTAAGTACCCATTTGTGTTACTTTCCCCATCTGATAATTATTCAAATTTGTGTTCCTTGGGTAATGAAAGGTGATTATTTTACATATATCTATATATATCTATATAGATATATGTATAAAGAAAAATCTACATTTGATGGATTAGGTATGTGGAGAAAACAGATATATTGGGAAGGTTTTGGTTTTAGAATGAGTGTAGTATTCT
This sequence comes from Dipodomys spectabilis, assembly GCF_019054845.1. Taxonomy (NCBI): domain Eukaryota; kingdom Metazoa; phylum Chordata; class Mammalia; order Rodentia; family Heteromyidae; genus Dipodomys; species Dipodomys spectabilis. Next base: position 309,295 of record NW_024871013.1, on the reverse strand, counting down.
TTCTACTATAAGCTGTTTTCCTTTCATTAATTTTGAACAACATGTTTTCTCAATGAAATATAACTAGAAAAAATTTAGTCCCTGAAAGCAATTAATCCTGATTAAAATATTGTCAAGTACTAGAAATACTAAATGCCAGAGAGCAGCTCCTGAAGCAGTTCTGGCACTATCACTTTTTATACATTCTGCTTACAATCTTCACTTTTCAAGACCATTTGATTATTATTATTTTGGAATTATGGTAAATATTTATTTGACTGCTATTTTTAAAGAATGCACCACCCAATACTGGTTCTCTTTTTCTCACTTTTTTCGGTCTAATCTATTTCTGAAAGAAACACAGCTATTTGAATTACATGAACTGCTTATTGAAATTGAATTGGAGTGGAGAGGAAAAGAAGAATAAAGATGTCTCTGTGGATATGTCACATTAAAAAAGTATCTAAAAGCTAATTTAATGCCTCCCAAAAGCAAACAACAAATTACTATTTATTTTAAAATTATTTTTAAAAATTTAAAAAAATATCATTTATTTAAAAAACTATATGTTAAAAAATTAGTCAAGGCAAATGGTTTATTAGATATTTTAGAGTCATGTTCAGATTCTATGATGGAAGCCAGAAAGGGAAAATATAATCATGTTTTTATTCTTCCTCTTGCCACTCTGATATACTTCATATATTTCTGAAAGAATGAAATTCTGCCTTTGCTTGATATCCATAATGTATCATTCTTCCTTTATAAATAGGAGAATTTGGTGAAAGGATGAGAATTCACAGTAGAAAAAGTAGAAGAGGAAAAGAGAAGGAGAAATCTAGATATTTTGTTCTTCCTTATCTCAATCACAAGGTCTGGATAATGATTGTGGATATTAGATACAGTGCTCTAGAGTGATTAAACACATTTATAGAAAAAGTTAGCCCCACAAGTGATCAAGTAAAGAATGCTTATTTATTAAAAAATGTAATAACATCAAACAGAAAGTGTTCTCTATTTGTTTAGTACATGTTTAGTATTTGTTAAATTCTGGTATGCTATAGTCAACTATCATAAAGGTATACAAGAATGGTAAGAAACTAGTATTTTATTATCATATTCTAGTATTAGCTTAATTCTTACTGTTTTTGAGTTTTGCCACAATTTCACAAGCTATATTCTCCCAGTATATAAGTTGAAAGAAGATTCCCTCTCTATATATTCTATTTTTATAGCTACGAGAAAAGAAGTTAACTCTTAGACACAGACAATGGGATAGAAATCTTCCCCTAGTAATAGCCTTTGAACATTTGTGGTTCATTTTTGTAAGCTGAAGTAAGTCACATGACCCATCTTGACATTACAGAGTAGAGGTAAATCTCACCTATTGGAAGCTGATGCAGGAAAGAGTAATATGTCAAGATATGCAAAACTTGGGATAAAGAGGGAAAAGAAGAGAACTATAGTAAAATCAATCATACTTGCAATCATCACATGTCTCTGCAGGAAGGAAACCTTTGTTTCTAAAACTACTGAGACCTTCAAATCATGTCTTTTATGCTTGGATATTACTGGAATTAGAGAACATTTTGATACTGAGACAGCATAAAATCTCAAAGAAAGCTGGAGTTATCATTCAATATTACCTTTTGTTCTGCAAAGAAAAGAAACCATTTTATATACAATAATTTATACTTTCTTACCTAGAATCTTTTTTTTCCAGAAATGGTTTTTGTTAATATATGTGACTATCCACCAGAATAAATGTCTTCATTTATCTGCATCTTGTGCAGACAATATAGTCAATTAGATGGAAGTGGGAGTTCAACAATAGCACTTTTTAAAAATGGAAAATATGTGGACAGGGAGCCAATATACATATTTTTCCACCATCACTTTCCACAACCTCCTTCTTTCTTCCTTCCTAGGAAACACATCAAATCTATAAAAAGCTTAGATATTTGGCTCTTGACCTGGAAAATGGAAACAGAATGTTATGGATGTCAGAGATAATGGCCAATAGTGTTTTACATAATAATGTCACATGCAACAGCCCTATGAGTCCTGCAGGTCTTAATACTACCTCTTTAGTGATGTGATATTAATGTCAGCCTTACTGGACTTAGTATTGTTTTACACTTCCTTTTCTACCACCTGGCCTAAATTATAATACATATTAATGGAATGAAATGTAATGCCATCTTAAGAAAGTTCCATTTAAACAAGACTCAGAGACCATTTAAACAAAACTCAGAGTCCAGCCTCTGAGTTCAAGCCCCAGAACCAGCACAAACTAAACAAACAAGCAAACAAGAAAAAAACACATATTTCTTTGGGGCCATCCTTAAAGCACTGGTTTGAAAACAGGCTCCTTTTGCTGATCAGACTCACTGGATACTGCTCTTTGGAATCCTTATTGCTATGGGGAACTCAGGACCAGATTAAAGTTTTGGATAACTGACTCCTTCAACAAGAGAATCATGTCAAGATTGAAATATCCATGTATAAGGCACTTTAAAATCTCCATTTCTTTGTTTCTTTGTAGTAGAACACTTTTAAAACAATGCTATTTCCTTTTTTTCTATACTGGCCTTCAAATGGCGTATTGTTTCCTTTTGTAATACTCTAAACTAGAAGTTTACAGACAATTTTTATATGAGTACAGACAATTTTTATATGAGTAAATAACACACTCGAAAAAATTCAGGGACAGAGTTTCCTTAAAGCCTTGGATTCTGTTCTTGTACAGTAAAAACGACAGCACAAATTAACTTGAACTTTGTCATTTCTCTGTTCAATTCTTGTCTTGGAATCAGTTTCCACTTGCAGTAACAGTTCCTACCACTTGCTTCAAGTAACAATCTATGGTGCTGCTCCAGGTAAAGTGAACATTTTGTGGCTTCATTGAAATAGCATAAGTACATCTTTGTTCATGAGGTACCACGTGTTTCAGAGACAACTTAGTAATGAGAAAATATGGAATTTGCATGCCTTATAAAACATTATCCATGTACATGTGGCCCTATAAGATGTTAACTGAAATGGACCCCAAGATAGGACACAAGTTGTTTTTTTTTCCTTGCTATTGTTTTTAATGTATCTAACATGTACTATGTGATATTTTTTTGTTTCTCTTCTATTTTCTTCTTCCATGGTATAAATCCAGTTTTTACTGTATATGATGTTAATGACTTGCATATACTTTTTTCTAATGTGGGAAGGGGAAGGGAAATAACAAAATGCTGAAACAAGGATACAGCATGACCCAAGCATGACCCATTGTAACAATGAGTTGTACAAGACAATATGTAGAAAAGGAATTTTACAACGTGGGAAGGGGAGAAGGAATTTGGGGCAGAGAGGAGGAAAGGGATGACGGGGAAAACCAAAAGAGGAGGTCACAATGCTTAATAGATTATGTGCTCATTAACTTACTTATATAACTAACCCCTCTATACAGAAGTTTTACAATAAAAAACAGGAGGAGGAGTTGTTTTTACTGTATTACATGTCAGTATAATTTGTGGAGGGGAAAGGGGAAAACAATTCGTTTAAATAGGGATACAAGTGGACCCATTGAATCAATGAGATGTACAAGATGTTATGTCGAAAACGAACTTTACAACTTTGGCTGGGGGGAAAGCATGGGGGAGGCGAGGGGAGGATGGGAAGGGATGGGAAGGGGAAACAAAGGAGGAGGCTACAATGCTTGATAAGAAATTTACTCATTATCTTGCCCATGTAATTGTAACCCCTCTGTACAGTATTTTCATAATAAAAAAAACTATATAAAAAAGAAATAAAAAAAATGTAAAACTTTTATCCTGGATTACATTAAGTTCAAATTTCCTACGTGCCCTGTAAATTAAGACCAATTATAAGTGGGAAGAAAGTTCTCAGAAATATTTTTTTTTGTTTGTGTTGTGTATTATTTCCCAAGTGTATGTAAGTTAACAGTTGAAGAAACAATACGAATAATAGAAGAAAAAGAAGTTCTGTGCTTAAGTATAATGGTTCAATAGAGTATAGAAGACTGCAAATAAGACAACTTTGAAACAATAAAGCCAAGGCCAGTATGTAGATTGATGGAGTGATATAGAGAAAACATTACTACTAAGTGGAACATGAAGGATGAGGCCACTGTTTCTTCTACTAGCTCTAAATCATGGCAGCTAGTCATGCAAATTTGTAAAAAGTAGAATGGAAGAATAATTCTAGTTCCAAAGCAAGTCAGATTTAATAGCATGGACTTAACTGGAAAAAATGCCGTGTTGAGAGAGCAAGAATTATAGTAGCAATGAACTGGTGGCTAAGATCACATTTCTTTTTTCTTTCTTTTCTTTATTTTTATGTTTGTGGGGCTTGAACTCTGGACCTGGCACTGTCCCTCTACTACTCAGCTCAAAGCTAGCAGTCTACCACTTGAGCCACAGTGCCACTCCCAGTTTTCTGGTGGTAAATTGGACATAAGTGCCTCAGAAACTTTCCTACAGCTTAGACTATACACTCACAAAAATGCATCTGGTTTAAAAGTTGATACTCCTGGAAAGATAAAACCTAAGAATATAAAGGAGTCTGGGAATTTCATTTTGCATCTAGCCTCAGCAGAACAGTCTTTGGGACACTAGCTATACTTAACCAGCCAAAAGCTGCATTGGAAGAATGGCTCAAGTGATGGTATACTAGTTATGACCAAGATTGCTGAATAAGAGCTTGGGATTTTTTTTCATACATACATACAAGTATGCACATACACACAGAGGAACTTATAGGTGCAAACACACATATGAAACAATTCTCAGAATGTGTACAAAAGTTAGAAAATAATAGAAAATATATCCTGAGTAAGACTAGAAAAAGTGATAATTTTTAATATTAGAAAGTTCCAAAAAAGCTTGAGAATATTACATAAGTAAGGATCAGAGATTGTAAGAAAGTCAAGTAATCATTATTAAAAGGATTGGATCCATGGAGGAATGAATCTGAGACCCCTGCAGGTGCATCTGAAAATGTTCATATCTTGTGTCAAATGTTAGAACGTCTTTGAAAATTGTACATAAACAGTCTGAGCAGTCAGTCTAGTGGATAAGATCATCGGAGAAGTTCAGAATTGCTAGTCTGTTACTCAAGTAAATAAACAAACAAATTATGGCAGGGCAATGTGATACAAGCCTGGAATTCTAGCACTCAGACTAAGACAGGAGGTTAGAGAGTGGAATTACATAGCGATACCTACCCTGGACCAGATAGTGTAGTTTTGTCTCAATGAAACATACCAAACAAGAAAGGGCTACACAGTTGGAACTTTGGGCTAATTTTGTCATTATATTTTGAGAAGTCAAGTTTCCTATTGAAATGCAACTCATATATAATCCTCAGTTGTGTTTTAAATGATCTCTTCATTAGAGAACATTCCTAGATGCAAAACAGCTCATGATTCCCAATCAAAAATTTGAAAAAGTAAGCATCATTCTGTTGGATTCCAAAGAAATGATGAAAGATTACAAAAGCTTAAGCCTGGAGAAATGGCAAAGTTCATCTAATGTAGGACTTTGTATACCTGGCTAAATTAGAAATTAGATTTGAAATAAATATTTTGTTTATAATTTCATATTCTAACAGATACTACAAAATTGTTTTCATGTTGAAGATGTAATTTAGAAATTCACAGACAATTCTGGCATTCTATTTGCCTAGAATATTCTTTCAAGTGAGGTATAATTAGAACTTAGTAGCTAATTCCAACAGTTCATGTATGACTTAATAATGTAAATAATCTAGACAGAGTTTCCAACAAATGGATGCTATTAATTTATAAATTTAGAAAAAGAGTAATTTTTTGAGACTTTGGTGTAACATGGTATGAAGGGAGTAACTGTGTGACATCTTTTTTCTTCTACCAACACATAACACTGGAAGAAATTTCCTTAATTATGTAACTCTGTATACAATGAGAAAAAAAGCTAGGTTTGAGGTTTGTTTTTATTTTGTTTTGCTATTTAGTTTGTCCTGGGGCTTGACTTCTGGGTCTGGGCACTGTCCCTGAGCTTGTTTTTGCTCAAAGCTACTGCTCTACTACTTGAACTTCAGTGCCACTTGTGTCTGGCTTTTCCTTAGCAGTTTATTGGAGGTAAGAATCTAAGGAACCTTCCTGCCAGGGTGGGCTTTGAACCTAATCTTCAGATCTTAATATTCAGATATTCAAATTTCCTGAATAGCAATGATCAATACAATAATAATCATATATAATAAAATAAATATAAAATAAAAATAAAAATAAATAATCTTTGCAAGTGTTCTTATCTCAATAATATTACTATGGGAAAATGATGCAGCAAAATTCAGTGTAGTGTTCTTTGCACAATTGGGAGGGCATCACAGCAGAAGTGTACTATTTTTTCACAATAATGTTAAGCTAGTCATGAGGTGAATTTAGAGAATTTTATGGTGCATCATACATGTTGGAAACTTTTGGGTTAGGATAAATTTACGGCATAAAAACTTGGGAATGATTGTCATAGAAACAATAGCTTACTCTGATGAACAAATGTTTACTCTTCTGGAATTAATTATTATAGATAGTTCATAGGTTTATCCTTACCAGAATGTGGGTCTTTTTCCTGTTGACTTTTAAATATGTAACTTCACATTGGAAACCGCATTTATTGCAGAATTAAATAAAATGCAAACAGATACTGTTTTAAATGAATCTGGGATGGCATGTTCAGAATTTGAACATGAGTATTTATTAGTCAAAGGAATTTGAAGAACACATATATTCCGTCCTCTTAACAATTACTCAGTTTTAAGTTAGGAGTTTCCATAGAATTGAACTGTATTCTGTTTTACTATGAGACATTACTAAAATAATGTGTTTTTCAAAATAATGGCAAGTATATTGTGAAAATAGTGATGATGTCTATATTATTATGTTAATATAATATAAACTTTAGAACTATCATTCATGAATTGGGCCTGCTAGGCCCTGAGTTCAGATCCTAGCACTGCCAAAAATTTAATCTTGGAGTAAGAAGCCAAATGTGCCACCAGTTTTCCTTTCATGGGAGAGTCCTGGGTGTCAGGCATGATGGAGAACACACCTAGAAGTCTAGATGCTCCCTCCATCGATTTTGTTTGTACACTCAAACAACTACTGATGCTTTTGCTGTTGCTATTGATCAATGGGTACTTTTGCTTTCTTTGTTCATGCATTTTTTTATTATAAAATTGATATACAGAGGGTTTACAGTTACTTAAGTCAACTAAAGTGTACAGTTCATTTTATTTTCTAAGTTTCAAATTTTGAACTTACATATTTTCTTTTGATTCCCTAGGGTAATTCTTTTTTCAAAGTGTTGGATTAGTTAATTTAATTTTGCATGATTTTTATACATGTAAATTATTCAGACACATATATTTTGCTTTTAAAATATTTATCATGTGAATATTTAAAAATTATTTTCTTATTTTTTTATGGTTGGTGAATTTAAATAAATTTATTTTCTTATACTTCTAAACATATTTTTCAGGTAATAAATATTTACTGTATTTTCAAGAAGCACATACTTTATTAAGAAAGGCTTCATTACCTGGTCACTTTTTTGTAAATATTTGTACTTGAATTTAAAAAATGTTTGAGCTGGGCATGGTGATTTATGGCTTCCATTTTCTAGCTATGGTAGGAACTGCAAATAGGGTTTGTAATTCAGGAGAGCCTGAGAAACTGAGAGCTTATTATAAAAATATCTAGAGTGAAATGATTAGACATATAGCCATCCATAGCGAGATATAGAGCACCTGGTTATTATATTCTAAATCTTGAGTTACAACACCAGTAACATCAATCTTTTGTCAAAATAAGGAAATATGTTTCAAAATGTTTATTATTTAAAACTTGTTTGCAAAGGTTCTCATGTCTTCTATTTCTTAATTTTCAATTTAATCTCTAAGAATCCAAGTATATCGTGACTATTTTATTTCTACTAAACTTTTACATAGTAAGAGCAATATTATGATTTCATATATTAACTTACTTTTATTATTTGTGATAATTTCCTCTGTTTAATATGATAATATCAATATTCCAAATGTGTGTATGTAGTATGTGTGTGTGTGTGTGTGTGTGTGTTTATGTGGTTTTGGTGTGTGTGTGCTTTGTGTGTACTTTGTAGTGTTTGGGAGATCACACCATTGTTTCACATATGCTAGGCCAATGTTTTAGCACTGAACTATCCTGTCTAGTTTTAATGTAAATAGTGTTTTATTACTTTTAAATTTTCATTCTTAGTATGTTTTTTGAAAATTATATATGATAAAATGTGATCCATATTCTATCCACTATAGCAATTTTTATTATTTTATTGTTATTTAGAATATTTCCACTGCCTCTCCACTTCCAAATCCATCATTTCCACCTGTGGTCCTTATCTCTAAGAATATCACTAACACAGTTGCCAGCCAGACCTATGGAAGCACTTTAGATTTCTTCTTACCCTTCTGCTCCCTCCCATTAGATATGATGAATGATCAAGATTTTCTGAGTTTCTGTCACTAATATGATTTCGATGTACTCCTTTTTATTCCCCTGACACCAGCCTGTTTCTTTACTCATCGCTGTCACCTAGTCCTAAAACAACCATTTCCAAAGTATGCTTTTTCCCTGTATTCTTTTCATATTGGTCCTCTCCATCACCAAATTACTCTCTTTCTAAGCACACAGAGTGAAGAGCTCAGACATATATTCTAGTATTATTTACTCACTACATTGACTGTTAGTCTTACATTTCTCATTTGTAAATGGATGTAATCTACCAGAAATAATGGAGAATATATTTGTTGACTTCTAGAGCAAGAAAAAAGAAAAGTGAAGAGTCCTTACATTTTCCACCTTACCTTACAAATAAGGAAAGAGTAAAATTCAGTTTGTGTTTGCTATTGATAAAGGTTTTACTTTGCTTCTTTTCTCTCTTCATTCTTTTTGCCTTGAGTGTTTACCTATTCTTTCTCTTATTTCTTTGGAAATTAATTATCATATTACTATTACAATCTCTTTACATTGTAACAGTCTATAAAATGCTTTATTTTCTATTTTATTTTTTCCCATCTTCTCTGTCTCTCAGTGCACAGTATTAGGTGGATTAAAAAGAAATGGTTCAGGAAACTTTGATTATTTTCCTCCTTCTCTTCTCTGAAGTCTTTCTGATTTTTGAAACACAATACCAATGACATACAGCTACTATGTGGTCCATCATTCTATTCTATCCCTTCTCATTCTCCTCTGTTGTACAGCTCAAGTCGTTATCACTCAGCTCTATTATGCTATAGTGTTCCTAAATTTTAACTCATTCCTAAATTAAATTTAGCTGTTTCAAGCATTATCTAAAGACAGTTTTTTTCTATATATATATCTGGGGTCTTTTGTTTTCACAGGGTGCAAAATATGAGTGACTATCAAACATCTAGATATCTCTGTAGAAAATTGTTCCACCTACTCAATAAACTCATATGTAAATTCAAGGAATACAGGTCAGCCAGAAAAATTTTTAAAATCGTATAGCTTGAGCCCTCATACTAGATTTGAATCTTATTACCATGTTTAGTAGTGAAGACAACATAGCTCTGCTATAAGAACAGACACATAGAAGAATGTAACAGATTTATCAAAAATAAATTTTTAGTTTTATGGTCAATAGATTTTGAAAAGGATGCCATTACTTTGTTGGTATAAAGTCACAAATAGTTTCATGCAGAAATAAAAATAAATTTTACCTCTTGGCTCTAAGGTCTATGTCCTTTTAAGGTAACTGCAGATATGTAAGTGGTATTATGTAAATTGTGTAATGTGCTTACAGCTGTATTGAAGAACATACTCAATATATCATTGGAAAACATTGGTTATTGAAAAGCATCTATATGAGAAAGTTTTTTAACAAATCACACTAAGTTGAAAACTACATCTTTGTCCATCAAAATGTGGAAATAAATGATTTTATTTATAAACAAACAATACTACCAAGAAAAATGAGTATACAAGAAAGAGACTGCCAGATGCCTGTGGCTCACAACTGAAATCTTAGCTTCTCAGGAGGCTGAGATTCAAAGACAGCCTAGGCAAGGAAAGCCTGTTACTCTTATCTCGAATGAACCAACAAAAAAATGGGGCGCTGTGGCTCAAGTGGTAGAGTGTTAGCCTTGAGTTGAATTACACAGGGACAATGCCCAGGCTTGATACAAGTCACACAACTGGAAAAAAGTAAGGGTTAATCAAAGTACTTTTCCTATTTTATAATTATGAGAACATTCTTTAGAAAATGAACCCTGATGTACACCAGAATTGGAGTCAGAGCTTAAGGATCAAGTGTAGCACATCCATATGCCCAGTCTCTTAGACTCTACCATTACAACCTGTGTGCTAAAGGGATCTGAAAGGTACAATGTTCAAAGGCTTAATATGCTCCCCAAGCCCTTTGTGATAAGCTGTTGACTTGTATTGTCAATGTCATTACAGTTCTGAACCTAGCATAGCACCAGTAGCTCACACCCATCACCCTAGCTCAGGATCACAGTGTGAAGGCAACTAGAGCAGGAAAGTCTACGACACACTGGCTTCTACTTCTAAAAGATCAGATGATCAAGAGCTTCCTGTGTTTCCCTTGGTGATGAGAAGTTACTTGCACTCTAAATGTTCTTAGAGTTCTCAAGCTATAGAAGAAGGAAAGAAAGATCATTGACCCACCCTGGGTTCAAATGAGGTTCTCAGGATCCAAGCTCTAGCACGGTTGGCAGGAAGGAATCCAGTATAACACTGTATTTGAAGGCAGAAAACAGTTGCAAAAGCCAGGTTGGGTGAAGACACAAAGGCCTGCAGGATTAGGAGGCACAATGTACACACTCAACAGGGAAGTGAGCTGCAAAACCACTTCATTCATTCCAGGCACAGTCATCGATGGGGGGAAACCTGAGAAATTTGTTAGAGTTACACCAGGGTCAGGCTTTTCTCAGCCTCTTCAAACAATGACTAATAACCTTCTTCCCTCAGGTGAAGGGAGCCTCAGGCTATCTTTAAGTTACCAATAGAGAGCCAGTTTAGTGAGAGAGAGAGGGGAAGAACAGAGTAGAAAAACCCTGCTCTCTTGTCTTAGGGAATGGGTTTTTGAGTTTCCATCTGTCAGATTTGAAGGCCCTTCTTTTACCTCTGCCAGTCCATTCTCCTTCCTTCATTCTCCACAACATTAATGCAAATCCACAGTCCAAGAAGAGTCAGGGTACTTTTTCTTCTGTCTCCCAGCAGCTGAGTTAGACCCTGTCTCTGCCCTCTTGAATCTGGTGTCTGGCTGCCTGAGAAGTGGGAAAGTGATAGTCTTCCTGTGGTTGTGTGAGGGAAATGCTGGTAGCCTGGCAAACTGCAAAAGGCCTCATGACTGGGAATTGTACTAAGCTAGGAAATATGTATTCAATACAATGAGTTTATAACACAGAGACTGCTTTTATTACATTGCATGTTCCAGGGCTCCCCTCACTGATCCCAGGGTAGCCAGAGGGTTTCTCTGCATGCCAGGCCTGCTGGAAGAAGTCTCTCTCATTGTCTGGATAGGCAGGCAAAAGGCTTCACTCCTGTACAGCTGTGTAACAGACAACTTTATCTGGGCCAATTAGTGAGGAGGAGTGTGGGCGAGCTCTGAAGGTCAGGAGAAAAAGGCCTGTCTTACCCCAAGCTCTCTCTCTTCCCAGTGCAATGTTTTGACAGGAAGCCTTCATTTGTGCCACCTACCATGGCAAGCCATGTTCTGTGCTCTTATCCTGCCTTTATGAGACTATATTCCGGTGTTAAATGCTCAATATTATTCAGGAGTCCTTCTGGGAGACAACTAGGGCACTGAACCTAATCAAATGTTTCAATCACAGCGATAATGGGCCTATGAAAGCTCTCATAGGTTTCCAGAAGCTTGGGAAATCCAAGCACATGTTGGATATCACAAAGTTTCCTTTCATCTAGGGCTGGTGAAGCTCGTCAGGTTTTGAAACCTTTGACCTCTCCTATTTGGGCCCTGGGTGGCTAATTTTTGTGGTTGAACACAGGACCTGCGTGATGACCATGAGCTCAGAACAGAAGTCTAATTCTTTCCCATTTTGTGTCACAGCTTCACTTCTGCTTTCTCTGTGTGTGTGTGTGCATGTGTGTGTGTGTGTGTGTGTGTGTGTGTGTGTGTGTGCACGCGCGCACGTACACGAGTACTGGAGCTTGAACTGAGGACATGAGTACTGTACCTAGTTTCTCTTGTACAAGGATTGCCCTCTACTACTTGAACCACAAAGGCACTTCAGGCTTTTTCCTAGTGATGTGGCAGTGAGAAATCAAGCCCAGGGTTTTGTATATGGAAAGCACTCTACCACTAAGGCATATTCTCAGCTCTCTACTTCAGGTTTGTTAGTTTCTTTCTTTTTTGTTGTTGTCGGTTGTAGGAGTTGAAGTCTAGGCCTGGCTGATGTCCCTGAGCAATTCAGCTCAAATCTTATGGTCTACCACTTGAGCCACACCACCACTTCTGGTTTCCTGGTGGTTCATTGGAGCTAAGTGTTTCAAGGACTTTCCTGCCCAGGCTAGTTTTGAACCATGGTCTTCAGATCTCATCTTCCTGAGTAGCTAGGATGACCGGCATGGGCCACAAGCACCCAGCTTCCACTTCAGGTTTCTTAGTGGTGAATTGGAGATAATAGTCTCATGGGACATTTTGTCTGGGATATTTTGGAACCCAGATCCTCAGATCTCAGCTTCCTGAGAAGGCAGGATGGCAGACCTCGGCTATAGAACCCTAGGCCCTGGCACACTGCTGCAAGGGGGTCCTTGGCTCCACATGGTGGAGTGCTAGCCATGAGCCCAAGAAGTAAGGGTCAGTGCTAGGCTCTGAGTTCAAGGTTCATGACAGAGAAAAAAACCAAACAATTGTCTTCAGTAGGCAACTCATGAGTCTTCAGTAATACATAATTTTGTCCCTGCCATGTGGACATATCTGAACCTCAATATTCTTGTCTGCATAATCATCTCAGTTGTGGAGCTCTTACAAGAATAAGATGAAAGAACGCAGCCTTTGAAGGACAAAACAAATATCACTCTTTACAGGACTCAGTACAAGGCATCCTGTGAAAGTCTTAGCACCCAGCACCCAATGGAGGACTCAGCACACTGCACCCTGTGAAGGACTCAGCACATAGCATTCTGTACAGGACTCAGCACACAGCACCCCATGAAGTACTCAGCACCTTAGGAAGGACTCATCACATAGTTATATCCCACAAGCTGTCATTAGTATTATGGTGCTTTCATCAGTATCACCATTCTTTCAGAAACACATCACAAACTGCACAAAGTTAACATCTAATGATTCAGAGGAATGTTTTTTGGAGGGGAGTAGTCAGCCACAGGGATTGCACTAAAATGTTGGGGGTACTGTCCTAAGATCTTTTGCTCGAGGCTAGAGCTCTACCACTTTGACCCACATCTCAGACTTTCACATATATTCTGCTAGGACTGGGTTTTAAAACCATCAGTGTCAGATTTCAGCCCCTGAGTATCTTAGATGACAGGGTTGAGCAAGCCAGCAGCATCTGGTTCCGTGGAGCTGGGTTGCAGTGATATACCTCTGGCTACGTCAGGTTAGATGGCAGCTGTCAGCACCAGACTCCCAGCTTGCTCTGTGATGAGGTATTTGAAGTCCTATCCTGGGTCTTGAGTAAGGGTCTAGACACAGTCCCTAAGGTTTTATGCTCAAAGCTAGTGCCCGACTTCTTGAGCGACAGCACGACTTCCTGATTTTTATGTGCATCTGGTAGTGAGGAATCGAATACAGGGTTTGGATGTACTAGCCATCACTATACCATTGAGCCCTATTAGTGACAAGTGTATAAACAGATAAAGGTGTAGATTGGCATATATATATATATATATATATATATATATATATAACAAGAGAAACATATCTGTATATTATGAAATTACATATATTACTACCAATTATTGACAATCAAATTATTCCTTCCATTTTTAAGTATCATGGTTGAATACATAATAAAGTATTAATTGAACATTAGTAAATGTAGTGTAATTGTTGTGTATAATTTTATATTATACTCATACACTAACTACTAATTTAATTGTTACTTTTGTAACATTTGTATGGATGCATATTGCAATGCATTTCTTAAAATCTCCCACCAATCCTTAGTGGCAGTCCCGGGACTCAACCTCCAGGCCTAATTTGAAGTTTCAGCTATGGCTTCCCTAATAGCCAGCCAAACATCAGCATGAAAGGTCATGTGCACTTTTCGGCCTTGTTATTTAGACCCAGGATGGTCACAATGCAAGGGGAAAAAATGTAAAACCACCTTCCTGAAGTTCTCCGTTTTAACCTTCTCCTTTTTATTTTTATTTTTGCCAACCCCGAGATTTGAACTTGGGTCTTAATAATACAGGGCCAACTGTGGTAGAGATGCCAAGACCTGAGTTCAAGCCCCATGCTTGGCCAAAAAAATAAATTAAAAATAAATTAAAAGCCCTGGCTTGGAATTTGCAACATTTTTCTGGCAGGCCTGGTATTTGAAATCAGGGTTTGGGTAACTCTGTGGCACTGTGGGTGAAGAGGAAGCTCACTGTCCTTGAAGACAAGAAATTCAGACCAGTTCCCAGGGCCTGAATTGAAGTGCCAGCACTGGAAAAGTGAGTATAGCGTTTATTAGCCTTATTTATTTAGTATTATTACACATACAACATTTCATTTATTACATCCTATCACACAGAATATATTTGCATATGGACTATACATCATACTGAGACCCAGGGCTTTTTTTCAGGAAAAAAAAAGTTTCAAAAGTGGCTCCTTACTCCATGAATGAGACTGAGATGAGAGGTCATGGGTCAAACTCAGCTCAGGGGAGGAAAGTTAGTGAGACTCTTCATGACAATGAACTACCAAAAACCAGAAATGGAGCTGTGGGTCAAGTGATAGAGTGCCAGCCATGAGGGAAAAAGTTAAGAGATCAGAGACCAGACCCTGAGTTCAAGCTCTGGTACTGGCACAGAAAAAATAAGGAAAACCTTTCAGGAGTACCCACTCCAATGTGGAGAAAGGCCATTATCAGCTGGGCACCAGTGGTTCATACCTGGCAGCCTAACTACTAAAGGCTGAGACCTGAAAATCAATCAGGATTCAAAGCTGGTCTGGGCAGACTCTTATCTCCAATGAATCACCAAAAAGCTGGGAAGCAGTGCTTCTGTAGTTCAAGTGGCAGAACACCAACCTTGAGCAAACAAGCTAAAAGATAGCATCTAGGCTTTGAGTTCAAGTCCCGGTAAACACATAAATACATACACACACTCACACACTCTAACATCCTTAGTATGTGCCAGTGGCTCATACCAGCAATCCTAGCTACTCGAGGCTGAGACCTTACAATGGCAGCTTGAAGCCAGCCCAGACAGGAAAGTCCATGAAACACTTATTTCCACTAAACTATTAAAAAAGATGAAAGTTGAGCTGTGGTTCAAGTGGTAGAATGTTAGCTTGGAGCAAAGGAAGCTCAGGGACAGTGCCTAGGCCCTGAGCTCCAGCTCTAATATTTTTTTTTAGACACCCTTTGCCAGCCCCACAGCCGATAAATCCAGATTTTGGTCATACTAAATCTCACTTCCACTCCTGCCATTTCCACAGCACTGCCACAAGTGGCCGGTGTGTGGCCAACACTGGGTGAACATACACAAGGGGGACATAGCCAGGTCAAGCTAATGCCCCAGAACTTTGAGGTATTGGCCATACCAGTCTCTCTTCCCCCAGTTCCCAGGCCCTAGAATCTAAAATCTGTGCCTCTGTATTCTGGGCATCTGGAATTGTCTAGAAGGACCAGAGAGTCCCAGCCAGGGCTGGAAGACAGACTTTCCTGTGATAAAGTTTGTTTACATTTCCTAGACACTGACCAATACTTCCAAGCCATCTTGGCCTCACCTTCCATGTAGTCCTGGATCCCCTTGCTTGGGTGGTCTTCAGTCAGCTTTCACGCTCGAGTTGGCCAGAACCACAAGCAACCCCCCATTCCCTACTCCACTGCCAGCCTGTTTAGAGGGATGTGCAGAGGACCAGCTGAGGAAAAGGACAGGACATCCTGTGACTGAAGCCCTCCTTCTGAGGCAGAGGAAACCAGCTAGCACTGTTGTCCCAGAATCCCCTGGGGCCGGCCAAATATTTGGACAGCCAGACTTGTGCCCCAGAGAAAAGCTGGAACACAGGCCTCTGGCCATTTCGCACTCATTGTAGACCCAGATAGGGGGCTAAAGTCAAGGTCAACGTGGAGGAGGGGCACCATCTCAGGTCAGGAAGAGGCAGACAGGCACCCAGGAAGGGGACAGAGAAAGACAAGGGAAAATTACTCACACACACACATACACACACACACACACACACACACACACACACACACACACACACACACACATATGGACATTCCAAGGCCTCAGCAGTTCCTGAGAACAGAACCATGAACTCTGTCCATTAGGATCACATCCGACCCATGAGAAGATGGCACTATCATACACACACCAACTGTAAACACAACATTGAGCCTCTCACATACTTGTAATGTCTCATAACCCAGCATGTAATTTCCTACCGTATACATTGGTATGTGGAAAACTCAGCTACCTCTTTGTTTATTGTTGATCATGGGGTTTGAACTCTGGGCCAGGGTGCTCTCACTCAGCTCTTCAGCTGAAGATGTGCACTCTACCACTTGAGCCACAGTACCACTTCCTGTTTTCTGATGGTTCATTGGCTATCAATTATCACAGACTTTCCTGCCCAAGCTGGCTTTGAACCGTGGTCTTTTCAACTCAACTTTATGAGTATCTAGGACGACAGTTGTCAGCCACCAGCAGCACCAGGCTTCAACCACCTTCATATACCCAGAGGAAACTCAATTCGTCAGGCCACATACTTCTTGCAACACTTGACTTCAGTCTTTGATATCCAGCATCCAAATCTATCCTTCAATGGAGAGAATACAGACACATCAATCCCACCCCTGAACCATTAGCCCACTCTGCCTGCCACGGGTCTCCTCTTCTTGAGTTCTTCATAAGGCACCGCCCATTCTAATGTGGTTTCAAACTAGGACAAACTTGGGGAGTTCTTAGAAATGTCTGTACAATGAGGCCAGCACCTAGTCTCTCAAACACAGCACCCCTACACACACCTCCACATCTTTATAGGCAAAGATGTTTTACTTTCTTTCTTTTCTTTCGGTTGTGAGGCTTGAACTCTGGGCCTGGGTGTTGTCCCTGTGCTCTTCATCTCAATGCGAGCACCCTACTACTTGAGCCACAGCACCACCTCCGGTTTTCTGTTGGTTTGTTGGAGATAAGAGTCTCAGGGTCTTTCCTGTACAGGCTGGCTTTGAACTGTAATCCTCAGATCTCAGCTCTTGAGTACCGAGGAATAACAGCCATGATTATCCAAAGATATTTTTCCAAGGTTTTGAATCCTATCCCCTCGGAAAACCAAGATCTGAGGACTGCACAGATGGATGCTGCCCTTGGCAGCAAAGTCCATGAGAACTCTTTATTTCCAATTAAACACCCAAAAAAAATCTGGAAGTGGAGCTCTGGCTCAAATGGTAGAGTGATATCTTATAGCATAAAATACAAGACCACACCCTAATTTCAAGCTTTGTCTAACATAGACCCACCCAAGAAAAGGAAGCAGGTTGACACACGGAAGCTCAAAGCTCACACATAATACTCAAGCCTCCAAGAACAGACCCCATCCTGATCTGATTCACTAGATTCTATGTCCTACATCATGACAGTCTTAGGTGGGACTGACAATGCACCAAGTTAGGACGTTCAAGTACAGTCTCATACTGAGGATCCTCTGACATTATCAAAGACTCAGGATCTCTCACAGTCCTGCCTAACCACTGGGCAGTGAGGTGAGGTCTAGTTATCCAACCACATGATATGGGAACCAAAGGGTTTCTTGGTCAAGGGACGGAGACTGGGGGTGGGGGAGGCTCTAGGTCCCTCTCTCTTGGGAAGATAAAAAGGGCTGATCTATCCCAGGAATGTTCCTGTGTTGTGAGTATTATTAAAGAAGCAACCCTGCTCAGAGCCCAGTGCTCTGGAACCAGTCCTGGAACCTTCATTGTCTATGACCCCCCAGACCCTGGCACACACTATAATAGTTTGTTAGATAAATAAATGAGCATCTGTCTATGACAATACTACAGAAAAGTCCCATCTGATTCAGGTAAGTATCCTCTGTGGGGGAGGGGAGACGAAGCCTCATATAGCTCTCCCACAGTTCTCCCTCCTCCCTCTTCATGCCCTCCTGGTGACCTTGCACTTAACTGTTTTGACTCCGAGGATATGAGCCACAATATACTCGCTAGATTCTGGGCCTTCTGGGATGCCTATCTTCTCAAAGATCTCTGCCTAGCGGCTGATCAGTTCTGTGGTACTCAATTCCCCACTCAGGTGTGAACGAGGTTGTCATGAGCTGAACGTCTAGCTCAAGAGGCCTCCTCTCCTCCCCCTGGGACCAGCCAGGATGGTCTACCACATCCGGCCCCCAAGTTTCATGCTGCAGATAAAAGATCCTTGAGGCAGCCTGGGGCCTCTGAATCTCCCAGCGTCCAGTGTAGGTGCTGGGTATTGTCTCTACTCACAGCTGGCAGGCTGGGGATGGTGAGGTCACAATCTCTGCTCCCCACAATGCCTTCCACTGTGGTGGTCACCCTAAAGAGAGCAGGAAGAGATTCAGCAGCTGATGGAGAAAGGCAGTCAAGGCACAACGTTCAAAGCAGGACACAATATGGCTTGTGAACTCTGCCTGTGCAGCTTTGAATGTTATTGTTTGGTGGCTGAAATGGTCCATCTAATTTGACCCATAATCCCAGGCGTTAGTGGAAATTGCCAGCTTAAACAAGAACAACAACAAAAACCCTGGAAAATGTGGCATTTAATTTATCCCAATCAAACTTAAAAGTTTCCAAAGTCAATGGTCCCCTCTCCCTTCCAGACAGCCTACAGCAGGTTACAGAAACTGGCATTCAGTGAGCCCTAGCTAACTGACATGTCCTGATACTGAGTGGGCTCCAGCAGGGGGAATGGACTTGCCTACCACTACCAAGGTGGAAATGGCTCAAGCAGGACATAGATTGGAGTCTGCAGGACTGCAGGGAGGATTGACCACTGGTGCACTGCCATGGAAGGGAATACACGCCACCAATAGGGGCATGGAGCCCTGTGCCCAGATGCCCACAGAGATCATGAATGCCCTAGGTAAGGTTCCCCTCTCATCCTCCGTCATGGTGAACCATCTGCCATGTCACACTGTATGCAAGCCCCCAAAACCTCATAGCTTCAAAGACCCTGCCCTGCCTTCTCTCCCATCTCATTACCTAATTATGTTTGGCAGACACATTCTCAACCCTTGAGTTAGCTCCAACTATACACACGAGAGCACAGTGTCTGGCTGGAAAATTGTGGCTGTGGTCACACTCGCCTCACCAAACTTCTGGCTGGGGATAGAAAGATAGGTGTCCACTCTAGTCCAGGGTTCACACAGGTCTCCTAGGGGAGGCACATGCAGGCCCAGCATCTACTGTGGGCTATAGGAAAGGGGGAAGAGAGAGGTGGAAAGGGGAGGAAAGGAATATCTACTGAAATTTTCCATAAAGGAGCCATGAAACTGTGAAGGAGAAAACAAAGATTGTGGCTGGGCTCATACTTGGTATTGATGAAAGAAAGAACAAAAACAAATACACACACAGAGAGAGATAAAATGCTTTTGCTGTTTTTAGACATGATGATGTAAATATAGTTTCATTGATCTCATCTCCCTGCTCTCCTAACACACACACACACACACACACACACACACACACACACACACACACACACACAAATCCAGACCAGTGACAGAAGACTCTTCCATACAGCACCTGCAATTTGCCAAATGATCACTCACCTGAGTACAGTCAGGCTGTACAAGGAGAAAGATGATCTCTCTCTCTCTCTCTCTTTCTCTCTCTCTCTCTCTCTTTCATGGTCTCTCTCTCTCTCTTTCAATCTCTCTCTCTCTCTTTCATGGTCTCTCTCTCTCTCGGTCTCTCTCTCTTTCTCTCTCTCTCTCTCTCTCTCTCTCACACACACACACTCACACAGACTCAGAATAGTGCCTCTCTTAAGTTTGTTGTTTCCTCATGGGGGACAATGTATAAGCTGGAGCATGCAAGTTCCGATTCCCCATTCCCTTGTCAGAACCAAGGGCTCCCACCCAAGGGGAGCACCACTCTAATGACACAGCACCACCTCACCTCACACCTTCTCCAGGGCCAGACCCTTCCCTTTGGGAACAACCGGCCTTAACTCCTCTTTCACCAAAACCCTAGGCCAGGATGTGCGGTGAAGGAATCCTCAGAGAAGTGGTCCTCAGAGGCAGGATTGAAAACAAGCAGGGGGTCATGGGGCCCCCAGGGGGTGTCTGACCTGGAGTGGGGCGGTGTTGAGGAAATAGATGGGGTCTTAAAGGCTACATACATGGAAGTACTCCCTACTTCCAGCTTAGGTACTTCTGGGCGACTGTGTGGATTATTGGGGAGGACAAGGAGACCAGATGGACTGGGAACACCAACAGATGCTTGCAGAGCTGGGAAATGTGATAACCCTATGATTACTGTTGACAGCTAGGGTGGGGGGGTCATGCTGGGTATATGTGCAATGGAGGTGTGTGTTCCTCCCAGATATTCACCTTCTATCTGACCCCCAGTGACCTCACCTCCCTAGTGGGCTTTTCTGGGTCCCTCCTCACCTGAAGGCGAGACTGAGAACAGAGGTCAAGGACTCACACAGCAAGGGGGTCCTGTCTTCTGCATCCAACACCCCCACCCCAGAAAAAAGGAAAAGACCCAAGAAGGCAGGTGTGGAGCTGCTGCAACCCACCTCTGACTAAAACCACCAGGCTCCCACCAGGGAGAGGAAGGGTGCAGATGTGGGGCTGTGGGTCTCCCACTGCTCCAGGCCAGGGGCTTGGTGGTGTCCCTTTCTCACCCAAACCTGCATCTCCCCATTTCCTGGCACACTGACCACTAGGAATGGGGTTGGAATCCCTAGGTCCATCAACCCCCACCCTTGGGGCACATTTTTGGCAGAGCCAGGGCTGGCCTTCCTGGCACTGATGAGGCATGGTGGGGATTCCAGCGGGGAGGCTGGAGTAGTGGGTCTGGTTCCACAGTGAGGAGGGGGGTGTTCGGGTAGGACACAAGGTTCGAGCTCGTGGGGCGGCCACCCACATGTGCTACTGGGAGAAGCTGTAGGCTGTGGTACTGGGTGCAGCGGACAACAATGGCAGCATCATGGTGGATGCTCGGGCCCAGAGCAAAGGAATGGGGCCCGGGACTTGGTCAGGGTCGCAAGCCAGCCTGGGGCACACCATTGCTAAATGACTCCAAGAGGCACCATGTGTCTGAGCCAGCAGTGACATATTTGAAATGCGATGCCGTAGGGAGGGCAGGAGAGGGGACTGGGGCAGTGGCAGGCAGGTTGTGGGGCTGAGTGCCCCCAGCCCCAGCTGAGCTCCCAACACAGGGACCTCAGGCTCAGGGTCTATGTGTCTTCTGAGACTCCCTGGGGCTGTGCAAGGGATGTGCCTGCTGTGCTGGCTTTGTGTGCTCTGTGCTCTTTGCCCAGACCCATGTTCCTACAGCAGCAGAGGCCAGCCATTGACGCTGCCTGGCCTGGTGCATGTGTCTGCCCTTCTCTCTCTGCCCCCAATTCTCTGCCGTGTTGCCCCGCCCCCACTGCACAAGTGTTCCAGCCTGCCCCTGGCTACAGCAGATATGTGCCCCCTCTGCCATGCCCTGTCCTCCCCTTGGTCACGCCCCCTACCCCCTCGGCCAAGCCCTCTATCCCTGGCCTTGTGCTGCAATTTCTCTGCCCTAAGGCTACCAGGCCATGGAAAAAGCAGCCTCATCTCAGCTCAGGGCTTACCCCCAATCCCAGCAGCTGCCTGGGGGGATCAAATTTCCCCTCAGCCCAACCACTGGGAGAGACTCTTCTCCATCCACCCCACACACCAAGCAAGTGCATGGTGACCCTCTGTGTTTGTGTTTGTGTGTGTGTGTGTGTGTGTGTGTGTGTGTGTGTGTGTCTGATTGTCAGGGATAACTCCCTCTCAAGGACTCAGATCATAGCACCCTTTGGGATGTCAGCACACAGCGCACTTTAAAAAATATAGCACAAAGAACCCTATGTAATGGACTCAGCATGACGCACCTTTTGAAAGACTCAGCACATAGCAACCTCTGGGATCCTCATGGTAATCTAAAGACCAGTAAAATTAGACATGCCATTTTGACATGAATAAAAAATATCATACTAATATGACATCATATGTCATAGTGACATTGTACATATATTGTGAATGCCTATTCTGTGATTTCATTCTATTTCAAGCAAGCAATATTGGTGGGTATCAGAAATCCATTGTGACCTCAAAACCATTGTAAGAAAAATCCCTTTCTGATATCACAGTGCCATTGTGATAACATTAACCTGTTGTGACATCACAAACATCTCCTGTCCATTGTGACCTCATCACCAATGTGACATCACAAAGCCATTGTGATATCACATTGCTGTTTTGACATTACAATCTCCTTGAGATCTCCCAAACCCATTATGACATCTTTAGCACCTTTGAAAAACCACATGGCCTTTGTGACACCACAGTCCCTTTGTGTATCCATATCCTCATTGTGAAATGTCAATTGAGATTAGATATGCCATTACAATATCACAAAGCATTTACAATATAATCATCGGTGTGACATCACATTGTCTTTATAACAACATCGTCTCATTGTGACA
Organism: Dipodomys spectabilis; assembly: GCF_019054845.1. Classification (NCBI taxonomy): domain Eukaryota; kingdom Metazoa; phylum Chordata; class Mammalia; order Rodentia; family Heteromyidae; genus Dipodomys; species Dipodomys spectabilis. Next base: position 286,407 of record NW_024871013.1, on the reverse strand, counting down.
TCACAATTCTGTAATGACATCATACCACTATGACATCACATTTCCATTGTGACATCATATATACATTATCAGTGCCTATTATGTGATCTCATTATATTTCAAATGTGGCATGTGGGTTCATATAAAAACCACATTTTGACTTCATAACCATTGTGACATCACAATCCCTTTGTGACATAACATTGCCATTGTGATATCTCTAAACAACTGTGAAAAATCAAACATGTCCTGTCCTCATAAGTTTTGTGACATGTTGCCACTGTGTTATGTTAGGCCCATGAGAGCTCACTATTTTTGACATCATATTGTTTCAGATATGACATGAAATATTAGAAATATACTGTGACATCATGAGTATTGTGACATCACACTGCTGGATGTAATGACCATTGTGTCACATTGTCACATCACAAATGTGTTCGGACTTCATCACTTTTGTGCCAACACATGCCTCTGGAATCCTCACAATCCCATTCTAAACTTATATACTCACTGTGAGTTAGGGATAATTGAGGTCTGGAATGACATTGTCACATCACAAACTACTGCGACATCACAAAACTATTTTGAAATCATCACTATTATGGCATCACCAACTAATTGTGACAAAACAACATTCTTACAACATCATAATTTGACATCATATTGCAATTGTTATTACAAACCTATTATGACCTCATCACATCTTAGAACATTCATGGCCTTTGGGACATCAAGTTCCTTCTTTGAACTTGTAACATTGTGAACTTGTAGCAATTGAAATTTGAAATAAGATGTGATATTACAAACTAGTTTGACATCACTTACCCACTTTTATATCATTAACACTTTTGACAACAGAAACCTCACTTTAAACTAATGGCAATTAAGATCTGACATGCCATTGTGACATCACAAACCTTTTGTGACATCATCACCAGTGTACATCACATTGTAGTTATGACAAGCTATAGTGACATCATAACATTATGACATCGTATTGCCATTTTGCTGTCATAGACACATTGTGAATGTATATCCTGTGATTTCATTCTATTTCAAATGTAGCATATCAGTTGATATCAGAAACACATTGTGATCATAACCATTGTAATATTATGAACCCTGTGTGATGTCTTAACCAGTGTGAAATCACACTGTTGTTATGATATCTTTAGCTAATGGTGACATCACAAAATGACAATGACATTATAGCATTTTCCCTTGTGTCACTGTGACATCATAGTCATATTATGAATGCCTAATCTGTGATTTCATAGTATTTGAAATGTGGCATGTGGGTTGATCTCAATTGTCATTAACTACCATAAGTATATGATTTTGGGAAGGGATTCTGATGTCACCAAAGTATATATAGTCAAAGAGTTAAAGAACTAACAGGTCTGAGATGTCACAAAGTGACACCATGGTTATGATGTCCAGTAGTGTGATATCATGATATTACACTGGATTTTAGATATCTGATATCATATCTGAAATATGAGATCGAACAGAGATTTTCAACTCACAAAGGGCCTAAAATATCACAATGGCATATCACAAAAGTTATGAGGACAGGAGAGGTATTTGATGTCACAGTAGGTTAGTGATATAACAAAGGCAATGTGATGTGACAAAGAGATTTTGATGTGACAAAGGTTATGAGTTCACAATGGTTTCCTGATATCAACCCACATGGCACATTTGTAATAGAAATAAATCAAAGAACAGGCATTCACAATGGGTCTATGACATCAAAGTGACAATGTGTTGTCAAGGCAGCAATGTTTGATAGGATATGTACTCATTACCTTATTCATGTAACTGTAATCCCTCTGTACACTGTACTTACAATAAAAAATGCACAGAAGAAAAAATTGGTATGGTGTCATTGGGGTTTGGTGTTGTCACACTGAGATGATAGTGTCATGATGATGTGATTTCACAGTCATAATTATTGCACAAAGTATTTGTGATGATACAATGCTATGTGTGATCACAATTTTCATTAGTTCACTATGAGAATATGGGTACACAAAGGGTCTGTAATGCCACAGAGGTCATGTGTTTTGTAAAGGTGTTAAGAGTTCACAATTGCTTTATGATGTCACAATGTGATTGTGAAGGCACAACAACAACGGGATGTCACAATGGGTTTGTGATGTCACACTGGTGATGAGGTCACAATGAGTTTGTGATGTCACATGAGTTTTCAATATTACAATGACAGGTCCAATTTCAATTTCTACTAATTCACAATGAGGATACAATTTCAAAGAAAGAATCTTAAGCTCCAAACAATATGTTTTTAGTCATAACTTGTGTGATATGCTGACAGTAGGATATTTTAGGCTTTTAGCAAGCTTATATTCTGTTTTCAAACTCATAATAATTCAGGCATGACATATCATATCAGAAATTGACTCTGACATTATGAACATTGTGACATCACATTGATAGACATCAAGACCATGGTGTCACATTGTGAACTCATAAATCTGTTAGGACTTCATCACATTTGTGCCAACACATGACTTTGGAGACAACACAGTCCCTTTGCGAACTCATATCTTCATTGTGAATTAATGACATTTGAGAACTGGCATACCATTGTGACATTTCCAACCAATTGTGACAGCACAAACCTATTGTAGTAAAAACACATTGTGATCTAATAGCCATGGTGGTAACACAATCCCTTTGCGACCCCACATTTCCATAGTGATATCACTAACCTACTGTGAAATTCCAATCCTTTCATACTCAATCCAGGTATGAAATGTGATACCCGAATCCAGTGTGACATCTAGATCATGGTGACATCACACTGATAGATATTATGAGCATTTTGTCACTTTCTGACAACACACACCTGTTAAGAGTGCATCACTTTTGAGACAACACATGCCTTTAGAGACATCACAGTTCCTTTGTGAGCTAATATACTCATTGTGAGTTGACAATTGAGATCACATGTGTCATTTTGATATCACCAACCCATTGTGACATCACACACCTCTTGTAAACTCATCACCAGTGTGGCATCACCAATTGTGATATCAAAAGATTATCAAGTCATCATATTGAAACATCACATTGCCATCGTGATATCACTGTGCCATTGTGTTTTCAAAAACTTGCTATGTCTTCATAGAGTTTTAGAAAATTCCTGGCCTTTTATACTTCAGTCTTCTTCTGTGAACTCATCTCCTCATTGTGAAATAGTAGCAACTGAAATTGGACATGTGATTATGAGATGTGACTTCACAAAACTATTTGATTTCACCACCAATGTGACATCACAAACCTATTGTGAGCTTTCATAGCCATTTGACATCACTATCACATTGTGACATCCCAAATCTATTAGGATCTCTTAGCACCTTTGAAAAAACATATGGCCTTTGTGACATCACAGTCCTTTTGTGTAACTATACCTTCATTATGAATTGACAATTGATATCAGACATGCCATTGTAACATCAAGAAACCTTTATGACATCACCAGTGTGACAACATTCTCATTAGGCCAACATCAACTACTTTTGACATCACAAAACTACAACAAGATAGCATTATGAGATCACATTGTCATTGTGATGTTATAGACAGATTGTGAATGCCTGTTTCTAATTTTTTTTTTTGGTTGTGGGGCTTGAACTCTGGGTTTGGGTGCTGTCCCTGCTTTTCAGATCTAGGCAAACACTCTATCGCTTGAACCACAGCACCACTTCTGGTTTTCTACTGGTTTTTATTGGGGATAAGAGTCTTATGGACTTTCCTGTCTGAGGTGGGTTTGAACTGTGATCCTGAGATCTCAGCCTCCTGAGTAGCTAGGATTACAGGTGTGAGCCACCGGTGCCCAGCTTTTTCATTCTAATTCAAATTTGACATGTGTGTTATAAAAGAAACATAATGTGACCTCATAATCATTGTAAAATCATAAATCAGCAGTGACATCAAATTGTCATTATGACACCATCAGCTCATTATGACATCACCAAACAACAATGCCATCACAGCATTATAAATCACAGTGTCATTGTTACTTATGGATATAACAGCATGAAGGCCGATCTGTGAATTCATTCTATTTCAGAAATCCATTTTGACCATATAATAATTGTGATATCACAATCCTCTGTGACACTACATTACTATTGTGATATCATTAACCTGCTGTGCCATCACAAATCAATCCTGTCCTTATAAGTTTTGTAACATGCTGCCATTGTCACATATTAGGCCCTTTTTGAGCACATAATCTGTTTTAAATATCATATTTCTGGTATGACATGTGATGTCAGAAATCCCCTTGACATCATACTGCCTGATGTTAGGACCATTGTGTCACATTGTGACATCACAAACCTGTTAGAATGGCATCATGTTTGTGATAACACATGCCTTTGGAGACAGTACAGTCCCTTTTTGAACTCATATATTCATTGCCAATTAACGAAAATTGAGATCTGCCATGCCACTCTGACATCAGGAACCCATTGTGACATCACAAACTTATTGTGACTGAAGTGATCCCCGTGACTCGGGATCCCCTGAAGAGACCACCAGAGACTGTGACCAATGCAATCAGCAAAGAGTCATTTATTGGCAAGCCCAGGATTGGTTCTCTGTGCACTCGGTAACCGGTGATGCTAAGAGGCCCCGAGGCTTGGGTTGCAAAATTTTTATATACTTCTTGAGGTAGGGCAGAGACTTAACACACATAATAACATTTTGTAACAAATCATCACACATGGCGGAAAAATCATAACATTACTTTAGCATATGATTGGCGTATTACAGAGCAGGAAAGTATAAGGGACAGGGGATTGGGTGGTTTAAAAGCCGATGTGCTTTAAACTGATGGTGGGATATACTATGTAAACTCCAGTGCTACTTGCTAACCTGCAGGTGCTCATGACTAAGAGTGATCTCCAGAGCCCAGAAGGGGCTTTCTGGCATTTCAGATATGCTGATAAGGCACCCTCTGTGCTGATAAGGCACCAGCTGTGATGATAAGACACCAACTGTGCTGATAAGGCACCACCTGTGGTTTAAAGGCAACAACTGTTCTGATAAGGCATCTGTGCTGTTAGGCACCATCTGTGCTGATATCCTGTGTTTGTGTAACAGACCAGAACCATCTGTGGTTCAGAGAATTGCTCCATCAAGCCCTTTTTATCTGCAGTGAGTCGAGGTTCAAGCAACACGAAATTACTTATTTAGCAAAAAGCAAATTACAGAAGCAAAACAAGCAGTTAGTAACTATAATATTAACCTGATCAGTATTGTCCAGTCTTTCATGACCTCATCATGCGAATGGCATCAACAACTAATTGTGGCATTATTTTGACATGATATTGTGTATTGCCGTTGTGATATCACTATTCCATTGTGTTTTCACAAACCTATTATGGCCACATCACATCTTAGAAAATTCATGGTCTTTGAGACTTCAAGCTCTTTCTGTGAACTCGTGTACTTATGACCTCTAAGGCAAGGAGAAAAATGATCGAGTCACATTTAATAAAATGAACTAGTTTACACTAGAAAGGGGACTGGGATTACCTTATCCTGGACTGGATACCCAGGTCCAAGAGCAGCCTTGACTACCAAACCTCAGACCTCCAATGGGCAGTCAGACCCTTTCTTAATTGGTCTGCAAACCAACAGCCAAAAAACTATCATCTCCAAAGTGCCAAACCTCAATGGGCAAGGCTTTTTACTTTTCCATTCTTCCCTCCTTTGCTGCAGACCTGTCCTTCCTTTCTAGTCTTTCCCTTTTTCCCTTCCACCACTTCCTTCTTCTCTTCAGGCCTTTCCACTCTCCACAGGCCTGCCCTACTCTGCCCCAGTGACCACTTTCCAACTTTCTGCTCTCCCTCAACTTCCTCTCTTCTCGGGTTTTTCCCTTCCTGCTATCTCACCACTTACTTCCATCCTGGTAGCTCCCATTTTTATCTCCCCTTCCAGTGCTCTGAAAATGCAACCTATATATAGGTTTTATCCCTCCTCACTCCAACGGGTCTTCTCTCTAACCATCACTTCCCAAGCCCAATGCTCAATCACTTCTTGATAGCTCACTATGTGAAGCTTGACACCTCCACATTTGGTGGCATTCCCCACACTCTCTGGTGGGCCAGGTCAAGAATTTACTATGGTTATCTGCTCCCACCGATAATTCTGGCTCCACTGGTTATTATATTATCCTCATTGTGAATTAGAAGCAATTGAAATTGTATATGTCATTGTTATACTACAAACTTGATGAGACATCAATAACCCATTGTGACCTCATCACTGCGGTGATATCACAAACTCATTGTGATATTACATTGCAATTGTGCCACTATGATCACATTGTGACATCCCAATCCTATTATGACCTCAGAAGTTTTGAAAGAAAGCATGGCTTTTGTGACATCACCGGCCCTTTGTGTACCCATATCCTCATATTGAGCTAATGACAATTGAGATCAGACATGCCATTTTAACATCGCAAAACCTTTGTGACATCATCACCATTGTAACTTCACATTGTCATTATAACAACATCAACCCATCATGACATTATAAAACAGCAATGACATCATAGCATTATGACATCAAATGGTCATTGTGATATCACAGATACATTGGAATGCCGATTCTGTGATTTCATTCTATTTCAAATGTGGCAGGTGGGTTGATATCAGAAAGACATTGTTACAACATAACCATTATGATATCACAATACCTTGATGACACCATATTGCCATTATGATATCACTAACACCCTGTGATATCACAAAACTGTCCTATCCTCATAAATGTTTTGACATGCTGCCAGTGTGATCTCTGGCCTCTCTGAGCTCATAAATTTTTTAACTCATAATACTTCAGGTATGACATGTGATACCAGAAATGCACTGTGACATCATGACCACTGTGACATCACACTGCCAGATGTCATGACCACTGAGTCACATTGTGACATCACAAACCTGTTAAGACTCATTACAGTTGTGCCAAGTGTAATGTTATCACCACTGCGACATCACAAACCCATTGTGAAATCAGATTGCCACAGTGATATTAAGATCACCTTGTGACATCCCAAACCGGTTGTGACTTCTTAGCACCTTTGAAAAAGCACATGGTGTTTGTGACATCACAGTCCTTTGGGTAACCATATCCTCATTGTGAACAAAAGACAACTGACATCAGACACGCCATTGTATCATTACAAATGCTTTGTGACATCATCTCCAGAATGAGATCACATTGTTGTAATGATACCATCGGCCCATTGTGACATCCCAAAATGACAATGACATCATAGCATCATGACATCACATTTTCATTGTGAAGTCATAGAGACAATGTGATTGCCTATTCTGTGATTTCATTCTATCTCAAAAGTGGCATATCGGTTGATTTCAGAAACCCATTGTGCCCACATCACCCTTGTGACATTACAATCCCTTTGTGACCTCATATTGATAATGTGATATCATTAATGCAATGTAACTCACAAATCTGTCTTGTCCTCAGAAATTTTGTAACAAGTGACTACCTTGACCTGGGCTGCATGCCCAGAGCTAATTGCAGCCTCAACCATGAACCCTCAGACATCCAAAGAGCAGCCCAGCCATTTGTTAATTAGTCTTCAAACAACCAACCCACAAAATAATGATCTCTAAAGTTACACACTTCAAAAGACAAGGCTTTTTACTTTCTCTTCATCCTCCTTTTCAGACCTGTCCTATATTTCAGGTCTTTTCATTTTTTCCTGCCACCATTCCTTTCTTTTCTTCAGGCTGCTCTACTCTTGATAGGCCTGCCTGCCTTATCCAGATGGTCAGCTGCCATCCTTCACCTCCTGCTCTCCCTCAATTTCCTCTCCTCCCAGGTCTTTACCCTCCTGCAGTCTCATAACTTCTTTTCTTCCATGCCTTTCCCCTTTTTTTCTCCCCTTCTGTTGCTCTGAACATGCAGCCTAAATATAGGCTGTACCCTTCCCCCACTGCAATATGTTTCTTGCATAACAGTTTTCAATCATCACTTCCCAAATGTCCATGCACAATCACTTCTTGGCAGCCCACCATTTGAGGCTTGACATCCTTTCTCCTTCAGCAGCATGTCCTGCCCCCTCCAACGGCATGCACTCCCCTCTCTGGTGGTCCAGACCAGGAGGCCATGATGGCTATCTGTTCCCATGGATTATAGGGGCACTGATGGTTATTACAGTGTCTTCATGGTGCACTAGGAACAATTGAAATTGAACAAAAATTGTGATATTACAAACTTGTGAAATAACTAACCCATTGTGACCTCATCACCACTGTGACATCACAAACCCATTGTGACATCACATTGCTCTTTTGACACCAGGATCACATTGTGACCTCCCAAATCTATTATGACCTCTTATATCCTTTGAAAAAAATACATAGCTTTGTGACATCACAGTCCCTTTGTGTACCCAAATCCCCACTGTGAAATAATTGAGAATCAGACATGACATTTTAACATCAAAAACAGTTTGTGAGATTATCATAATTGTGATATCACATTGTCATTTTGACACTGTGTGCTCATTGTGAAATCACAAAACTAAAATGATATGATAGAATTATAACTTCACATTGTTATTATGACATCATAGACACATTATGAATGCCTTTTCTGTGATCTCATCATTCTCTTTCAGATGTGGCCCGTATGTTGATATCATAAACAAATCTTGAATTCATAGCCATTGTGACATCACAATCCCTTTGTACATCACATTGCCATTGTGATATTACTAACCCACTGTGACATCACAAATCTATCCTGTCATCATAACTTTTGTGACATGCGGCAATTCTGATACGTTAGGCCTTTTTGTCCTCATAATCTGTTGTCGACCACATTAGATTTCACATATGATATGTGATATAACAAATTCCCAGTGACATCATGACCATGGTGATATCACACTGCCAGATGTCATAACCATTGTGCCAAATTCTGACATCACAAACCTTGTAGGATTTCAATATATTTGTGCAACACATATTTTTGGAGAAATCACAGACCTTTTTGAACTTATATACTCATTGTAAGTTAAAGACAATTGAGAACCATTATGTCATTGTGACATGCCCAACATATTGTGACATCAAAAATCTTTTGTGACATCATCACCAATGTGGCATCATCAACTAATTGTGACATCAAAACAATATTTTGACATGATGTAGTGAGTTGACATTGCCATGGTGATATCACTGTCCCATTGTGTGTTCACAAACCTAATATGACCTCAAACATTAAAAAAAATTCCTGTCCATTAGGATTTCAAGCTCCTTCTGTGAACTTGTGTGCTCATTGTGAAATAGTAGCAATTGAATTTGGACGTGTTTAAGATATTACAAAAGCATCATGACATCAAAAACCCATTGTAACCTCATCACAATTGTGTATCATAAAGCTATCATGACCCCTAAGTATCTTTGAAAACACATCTGGCATTTGTGACATCACAATCCCTATGTGTACCCATATCCTCATTGTGAACACATGACAATTGTATTCATATATGCCATTGTAACATCACAAACCCTTTGTGAACCCATCACCAGTGTGACAACACATATTCATTATGACACCATAACCTCCTTGCAACATCACCAATTTACAATGACCTCATATCATTATGACATTATTGTCATTGTGATGTCATAGACACATTGTAAATACCTATTCTCTTATTTCATTCTATTTCAAATGTGGCATGTGGGTTGATATCAGAAAACCATTGTGATCTCAAAAATATATGGCCCTTTCTTGTTACATAGTTTCATTTTATTCTCCATTGTTGGTAAATAAAGCCTCCAGATTGGACTTCAGGAGCTGTCCATGATCATTGCTTCATTCCTTTTCCCTGCTCTTCTTTTCCATTTAAATTCATTTTTACTTTTACTTTTTGTCAGAAGCAAAGAGGCAATTAAAAATCCATATGTAATGTTAATTTTTATTCTTTTGGGGGGGGCAGTCGTGGGCCTTAACTCCGGGCCTGGGTGCTGTCTCTCAGCTCTTCACCTCAAGGTTAGAGCTCTACCACTTGAGCCACAGCGCCACTTTCGGGCATTTTTCTGCTTATGTGGTGCTGATGAATCAAACCCAGGGCCTCATGCATGCAAGGCAAGCAGTCTACCACTGAGCCACCTTCCCAACCCATAGTTTTTATTCTTGAATTACTAAAATTCATGCAGAACATGTCAATTCAAGCAGCATAAAATGGCAGATGTCATGAGTTTGATCTCTGTCCCTCTCCTGTGGCTCTCTTGCTCTACCATAGGGTGACCACTCCTACTAGTTAGTTATGTATCCCTGCATCTAAACCAAATGTGCACAAAGGGGAAGCTATTAAAAAGAGAGTCACCCAAGGTCCTCCAAACCTATCTTACTAAGAGGCCAAAATTCCAATTCACACTATGGAGATTCAAACTTCTACATTCAGGTTCAAAGACCTGAACCAAGTCTGTGATGGAACCACATGACTGAAGATGGTAGCTCATTGTCCACTATAGAAGAAGTCTCCAATAGCTGGGAATCAGCCCTCTGCCTTTCCCACTAAGTCACAGTGTCAGGTATGAGAACTAAGGAGTTACACAGACCATTTAGAGGTTACTAGACGTTGAGTTTTAACATTTGTAATTCCAAGATTCACTTCAGATCAAATATTGGGCCTGCACAGCAGCAGCCCAAGAGAAAATGATGTCCAGAACTTGTGTAAGAGTCTCAGACTATTTGAATTTGTTTTTATTGATCTATCTTTTTTCCTACAATGCACACCTGTGGTCAAATGGGGGCTTTCTTACGGTCTTAATGAATTTTGTTATAGCATCACAATGAAATTGAAATACACAGCTATAACTCTGTCTCTAAAGGAATACTGATGGATTTGGCAGTAGGAGAGTTCAAACTGATGACCTCTAATATTCTAGGCAGGGGTTCTACTACATAAGTCCCTTACTCCAACCCTTGTTCTTCACTTTGAGCATATCAACACACTGCCTTACGTATTTCAAGAATGCTGATGTAAACTATCTGTTAGGAAACTATCTTTGGGAAGGATGATGCTCTCTTTTCTCTCACTCTTATAGGTGTTAATAACCCGTTTCATGGAGCTGTATGGCATAGGGCATTTTGCTACAATATTAGATGATTCTTTTATTTGGGGGGGGGTTCCGGTCATGGGTCCTGAACTCTGGGCCTGGGCGCTGTCCCTCAGCTCTTCAGCTCAAGGCTAGCACTCTAGCCCTTGAGCCACAGCACCACTTCTGGCTTTTTTGTTTTTGGTTATGTGGTGCTGAGGAATCGAACTCAGGGCCTCAGGCATGCAAGGCAAGCACTCTACAACTGAGCCAACTTCTCAGCCACTATCAGATGATTCTGAAGTAATTCCACTATTCTTTTAACATCAGTCATTCTAGATTTAAAGAAAAAGACCTTAAATATCCTCAGAAAATTGATGAGGTCTTTAAAATCCAAAAGATAGAGCAGCTTTTCAGATTATGGATGCCATGAAGTATCGTACTGGATTTAATTTTTAAGTGAGAAAACAGCTGCTTTCATGACCCATCTAACTATAAAATTTTCTTGGTCTTAGTTATGTTGCATTTTAAGGTAAATGACAAAAGTGCCAACTTAGTGACTTCATAAGGGACTCAGCATTACATAGTTAAATAGTTGTCAAAAATTACTGAGTTGAATAGAGAACATGCTTAATTTATATTAAAGTAGTAATATATTGCCATTAATGCAAGGATGTATTTTATTAGTAAATACTGAAAAGGAAAAAAAAAAGTATTTCTATAGGGGATTCATCTTGGCAATAGTCATTTTGCAGTAGGCTGATACTACCTGCATTCTTTCAAACACATGCTATTTTTGAGTGTGTTATTGTTTTAATTCTTCTCAAGAGCTATGCGGTTAATCTTGGATTCCATTAAGAAAACACCAAAGTGCATACTGATATTATAACTTTTTATTTATTTATTTTTTTGTTGGTCATGGGGCTTGAACTCTGTGCTTGGGTGCTATCCCTCAGCTCTTCAGCTCAAGGCGAACACTCTAGGGCTTGATCCACAGTGCCACTTCTGGTTTTTTGGTGGTTTATTGGAGAAAAGAGTCTCACGGACTTTCCTGTATGTTTTGGCTTTGAACCACGATCCTCAGGTGTCAGCCTCGGGAGTAGCTAAGATTAAAGGCGTGAGCCACCAGTGCCTTGCTCTGATATTACAATTTTTTAAGACCAAAAAATGATGTATTGTATGTTTCCAACAATAAATCAAGTCCATACCAAATAAAAACTTTAGTATTATTTTAAGCAGTAGTGTTTGGGGGTTATAATTCAACAAATACAGACACTTCATATGCCTTAACTACTTCTTTGAATTTTCTCTTTATTGTCAAGTTTAAAAAAATCTGGATCCACTTTAGTGAAAGTTTCCAATTGGACCCTTTGTCATGAACCCTCTGCACCTAGAAATACATAGAAATTCACTTTGTTTTTAAATTGTTGGAGCAAGTTCCAAGACCTGCACATATGTTGAATGGAAGCCACTGGTGTATGTTTGGCTCTTGCACATGGCCAGCATTCTAACAGGAGCATACATGAGGACATGGATAGCACTGAAGGACAAAATCTTTGGGAGCAAACACTGGGACCTGGCAGCCACTGAGGACAGAAGGCATTGGCTGAAACCCTTGTAGTTCCTGCAACACTGCCATGGCTGTAGCAATGGCATCATTCTGTGCCCCTCGCATACCTGTAGAAACCTTGGCAACAGTCCTACAGGCTCAAGACTAGAAGAGCCAGTGGGTTCATGCCAACCTGTGATTGGTCCATTGCAACCATTGTGAGTGGTCTCTGCAGTCCATTAAAGTGCTGGGAGTTCCTGGTGACCTGCTGGACTCAGTTCTACGTTGACAATTTTGAGTGTGTGGTAGTTTTTTTTTTATTTGGAGGTGGGGGGGCTATGTTTTGTTTGGGTTTGGGTATTTCCTTTTGGTTATTGCTCTGGGGTTGTTATTTGCTTAGCTAAGTTTAGGTAGATTTACTTCTTGCCATCCTAGCAAAAGATGGGAGAACACAGTGAATTAGGCTCAAGCTCTTAGGAAAGGGATATTTTCACAGAACAAGACAGTATGAAGGAAATCATTGGCTACGGCAGGAGATTTTCCCTGAACAATACAGTGTGAAGGAGGAGATCATTGACTATGGTAGTATGGATATGTAAAGTTGGCCTAGCACCACCTTATAGACACTAAGGTGGTAGTGAAAATAACCCTAAAGGGAGAGTTCAACAATTGTCAGATCAAAAATGAGATGGACAGGTCGGGACTGTGGCTCAGTGGTAGATGTTTGCCTCGCAACCAGGAGGGCCCTGGGTTCAATTCCTTAGCACCACAAGAACAGAAAAAGCTGGAAGTGGTGCTGTCGCTCAAGTGGTAGAGCACTAGCCTTAAGCTGAGGAGATAAGCCACAGTGCTTACGCCCAGACTACAAGCCCTAGGACCCACAAAAAGTTAAAAAATGAGATGGATATTATTAAGTTTTTCCATCACTGACCCATGATGAGGTCATACCAGGTGAGGGAAAAGGATGAGCACCAATACCTGGCAGTGGAACTGGTCATCCAGAGACCTCCTAACATATATGTGAAAATTATACCACCTATTCAAGAATGAAGTCAGGAGATTGTTCAGATTGTGAGTACTGTGCATTACTTTAACGAAAATATAAATGAATAATGACACCTTAAACCCAATAACATCGTGTTGGATGACAAAGGCAATGTGAAGGTCAATGGCTTTAGCATGAGCATAAGGACTTCCCAAGGGTAGTTGCTGAAGTTCATATTGGTACCTTAATTTTGTCCCTATAAAATATTCCTGCATGGAAATTACAATGCCTGCAATGTAGACATCTGGTGCTTGGGTGTCCTCATTTGTATTCTATGGGGATGGCACATTTCCCATTTGAATATATGAAGTTTAGCCAGAGAGAGGTAATTGTCTTGAAGTTCACATACATTTCTCTATTCACTTGTCTCCAAAAGAACAAAATATCATCTTGAAACTGTAAACTGCAGACTCAAGTGAGCGTCACAGTATGGAACAAACAATAAAGATTGGCTCAACCAAGTTGAGGAATATTTCCTCTGTCCTGATGAGCTACTATGTAATGAGCTAAAACCTATTATTCTTGCACTCATATGTGACATGGGGTATAGCCTGCCTGATAAGCACAAATCTATATTGGACAGGACATTCAATGAAATCATTAAAGTAGTATGACAGCAATGAAATTAAATCAGTGCCTTCAATTGTTTCAGTGTGCCAATCTTCTGCATATATATAGCATGTATATATGTATATATTTCACAAATATATTACATATTAAATAGGTTATATATAAATATATGCATAAATATACATAATTATGGAGATGGAGTTTCATGGAATTCTCTGCTTTTGCTTCAAGCCAACATTCTCCTCATCTGAGCCTCCTTAGGTGCTAGGATTATAGACTGGGGCCAGGCAAAACATTTCCTAATAAATGCAACAGAAGGCCTATGTTTAACTTCCAAGAAACATTAGAAACTGAAAGATAGTAGAATGATGAATGTAAACTAAAACACTTAAGTTATTGTAAAATTTCCAAAACTTATTTCATACAAACATTAGGGGACAGTGTTACGAGATTTATCTTTTACAAAAAGATGAATAAAAAATTAAACACAGATACAGATCCCAGTTTGAAGTGTGAAAGTAAGTGGAAGGCCCATAAATTCAAGTCCTAGTACTGACCCATAACCATATATAAAATTAATTTTCTACCTGTTTTATTATAAAAATCTGTAGAGAGCTGCTACAGTTACATGAGCAAGGTAATGAGTACATGTCCTGTCAAGCATTGTTGCCTCCTCCTTTGTTTTTCCCCTACCATTCCTTCCCTCCCACCTAAACAACTACCCACCCCGAAGTTGTAAAGTTCATTTTCAAGGTAGTGTCTTGTACGTCTTTTACATAAAATTTTTACAATGGGTCAACCTGTAGCCTTAATTAAGTATTTTGTGTTTTCCCTTACACTCCCTGAATTAGAGAATTATATATACAAGATGCAGGTTACCAGAATAAAATATAGTGAAAACAGGGGTTATATCATGGGGAAGGAATATATAAAGCAACCAAAAATCACATGGTACCTTATAAATAGGTTAGAAACATTAGCAAGAAAGGAAAAACTACTTGCGTCCCTATCTTGAGGTTTATTTCGCTTAACTTCATCTTATCTGGTCATATGTACATAGCTTTTGACCTTTTCTGCTTGTCCTAGATATGTACTAGTTATTGCAAATAAGGGAAACCATGGGACCTATGTTTCATTGGGCATGCCTTACTTCACTTAATATAGTTTTCCCCAAGACTTTCCATTTCCTAACAAATTGGGCGATGTCATTTTTTTTAATGGAGGCATAGAATTCATATATATATATCACATTTTCTTGATCCATTCCTCTACTGAAAGGCATCTTGTTGGTTCCATATCCTAGCTATGGTAAATAATGTTGCAATAAACATAGTTGGGCTGGTAGCCTTAGTATGGCCTAGTTTGTGATCATTTGGGTAAATGACTGAAAGTGGGATGGCTGGGTCATAGGGGAGCTCTATGTGGAATCTTTTGAGGAATCTCCATATTGTTTTTGAAAGCGGTTGAACAAATTTATACTCCCATCAACAATGCAGTAGAGTTCCGTTTTGGCCACATCCCTTCCAGTATCTATTATTAGATTTCTTATTTATAGCTATTCTAACAGGGGAAAGGTGGAATCTCAATGTTGTTTTGATCTGCATTTCTTTTATGGCTAGAGAAGTTGAACATTTCTTCATGTGGCTATTGGCCATTGTTATTTCCTCTTCATAGAATTTTCTTTTTAAGTCTTTAGCCCACTTACTTATCAGGCAGTGTTTATTTGAGGATTTGTTGTTGGGGGATTTAATTTTTTGAGTTCAAAGCGTATTTTAGATATGGGACCCTTGTTTGTTGTATGGCTAGTGAAGATTTTCTCCTAATCCACGGGATTCTATTGATTTTGCTAGCTGTGTCCTATGCCATGCACAAGCTCTGCACTTTCATGCAATCCCCATTTGTGCAACCTTTCTTTGATTTGTTCTGTTTCTGGGTCTCTATTAAGAAATTTTCAGCCTGTGCCTAGGAGAACAAGGGTTTCTCCTATTCCTTCCAATATCGTTTTCAGGGTGTGTGCTTTGACTCTGAGGTTGACAATTTTGTAGGCCAGAATTTGTTTTTTTACCCCATCCTTTGTGTTCATAGAATTGTCTGTATTATGTGTAAACAGGCTGCTTTGCAAGGTATCTTTCCATGTCATACAGTAGGTATTACATGGCTGTATGTAAGTATTGTATAATGACATAGAACTTTCTAATGACTTAGCTATAAAATCTATTAATGTTAATTAAGTGCCATGAAGAATGCCAAACCTCCATTTTTGTGCCCAACTCCGTCCTTGTCCTCCCTATTGTTTAGCAGCTTATATCACACTGAGCATAACTGAAGCTGGCACATGGAACAGACATGAACTCGATGGATCCTATCTGTGAGATGGCCCCAAATGCAGCAAATATCAGAATCAAAGAGATTGAAGCAGTTATCCAAGGTTCCTAGTTGTATGAATGACTTCGGCTTCCAATGGTTGTACCTGCCCCTGTCAGAAGCCTGTTGATGTTCTGTCACCATCAAAGCTCACACTGAAGCTTAACTTCTCAATGTAGCAGTGTCACGAGGTGGAACCTGTAAGAGAGGTTTCAGTCATAAATAGATTAATGCCATCTCATCAACTCTGAAGGGACTAACATCATCGTCATTCTAGCACATGCCATGATGCCAAGATCCTCTGTGATATGATGCACATAGGGGGCCTTAGCCCATGTGCTAGCATGCTATTTAGACATTGCATCTACTATTAATTTTGATTGAAATCGACCTTTTTTCCGTATGAAGTATACAGCTTCAAGGATTTTGTTAAACCATGACAAAATGGACTGAGATGCTATATTTTTGTCTTTTTCATGGAACTGAGGGATAAACTGAGAACCTTACACTTACTAGGCGGATACGTTACCATTTGTTTGAGCCTGCATTCCCCCAACCATTTTTTTTCTTTTTCATTTGGCTTTTCATATAGTCTTGTGCTAACTTCACTCAAGCCACCCTCATTACCCCATCCTCCTATACCTCTAACTCTCAATATCTGGGATTAGAGCCTGTGACACCAGTTTACCCCTTCGAATATACTATTCTTTTGGGAAGAGAGATACAGACCCCTGAGAAGAAGCTTATGTGTATTTGTGTGTGCTTGTGTGTGTGTGTGTGTGTGTGTGTGTGTGTGTGTGTGTGTGTGTGTGTGTGTGTGTGTGTGTATTCGGGTACTGGTCTTGGTGATTTATTTTGTACTGAGGGTGAATCTTCCTGATGATTCTGCATTCTAATTCTTTTCACTAAAAAAGAAATGCTTCTCTGCGTGCTAGTGGCTCACAACTGTAATCCTAGTTCTTCAGAATGCTGAGATTTGGGGATAACACTGTTAAGCAAGGTGAGCCACGAAAAGTCCATGACACGCTTATGTCCATTTAATCACCAAAAATGTCAGAAGAGGAGCTGTGGCTTAAGTAATAGAGTAATATTCTCGAGGAAAAAATAGAAATAGCACCTAGGCTCTTATCAAGGTTAAGGACCAGCACCCATACAAAATCTCCAGATAGCACTTGTGCTATTACAATGAGCTCTTGTGCTTTTTAAAGTCACAATTATGTCTAATGGATTATCTGTACAGGATAGTTGCAGTAAAAAAAAATCTTGTATTTCTTCATAAGGTATGTTCTTTCTGGACCATCTTTATGACCCATTTTTGTCTCTTGAATGATGTCTTGATTTTGAAATAGAGGAAAAATTCAGCGATGAATTTGTTCTCTGCATCCTTCCCTCATCCATTATTAATATGTTCTCTCTTTTTATTTTTTGGCAATCCTGAGGCAGGAACTCAGGGCCTAGGCACTGTCACTGAGCTTCTTTTTTGCACAAGGCTAGCACCCTATGACTTGAGCCACAGTGCCACTTATGGCTTTTTCTTTTTATGTGTTACTGAGTAATTAAACCGAGAGCTTCTTGCATGCTGAGCAAACACTCTACCACTAAACCACATTCCAAGCCACATGATCTCTTTTTAAAATATATCTGTCATGTTTACTTCTGTCCCATTTCTGAAGCCACTGCCACTGTTCTTGAATCTATCCTCAGTTTTACTCCTAATTGCCTTTCATTCCCTATAACTGCTGAATTGTTTTCCAATCCACCAAAGAAACTATCTTTCCTTTTCTTAAATTTCACACTTCATTTGCTAAAAATGAAGGAATAACTCAATTACCAGTGTCTGAAATTGAGGACACTTAGAATAGTAAATAGATTTTTCTACTTATTTTTTCAGCCGTGGTGCTGCAACTCTGGGCCTGGGTGCTGTCCATCAGCTCTTCAGCTCAAGGCGAGTACTTCACCACTTGAGCCACAGTGCCATTTCCAGTTTTCTTAGTGCGTTATGGGAGATAATAGTCTCTCAGCCTTTCCTGCCTGGGCTGGCTTTGAACCGGCAGCCTCAGATCTCATCCTTCAGAGTAGCTAGGATTACAGGAATGAGCCACGGCTGGCCAGCTAATAAATAGCTTTTTATGTATCAGGTGATACACAACAACTCAGAACCTTGGGATAGCTTTTGTCTTCCAGTCTGGGAAGGATCTAACCCCACAATATGCCCTGCAAGACAACAAAATTAAAGAGATTCTACAAATGTAATTAGTTCCCACAAGATTTGGGTATGAGTTACTTCCAAGTAGTGAGTGCAAAATAAGGCCTTTCTAGAAGTCAGTGCCACCAACAGGATGAATCAAACAGTAAAGAGAATATGTTTGTTAAGAAAGTATGGAGGTGTCTAGGAGCTGACAAAAGTGGTTGTATGATAGGAGACAAGAAACCAGAAATCACAGTCTCACAACCACAGAACCTAAAGCATACCAGGCATCCCTTAAGTTTGGAAGAGATCCCCACATTCCATGAGAGACTATAGCCTGGTGGCCCCCTGGTAGAAACTGAGCAGCTGCTAGAGACAAACTACACCCAAACTACCAAACTTATGTCCTACTATTACTGGTATTTAATGGTCAAACAAATAAATTTGTGGTAATTTGCCACATATCATGACTAAATAAATGCATCTCCCAGAGTACTGGTGCCTCACACCTGTAATCCCAGCTACATAGGAAGCTGAGATCTGAGGATCCAGATTCAAATGGATCTCAAGCAGCAATGTCTGTGATATTCATATTGCCAATAAATAGTAAAAATATTGGAAATGGTGGTATGGCTTAAGTAATACGGCACCAGCCTTAAGAGAAAAGCTAAGTAAAACTCAAGACCCTAAATTAAAACTCCAATACCAGTATATACACAAAAAATAATGGAAAAATGAGAGCATTTATTGAAGAGCATCTGGTGTTTTCTCTGCTCTGTGTAAAACTCTAACATCTCTCACACTTTTTGCTTGTGCTTGAAGAAATTTATTAAAATCTATAACACCACGTTAATGATATCTAACTACACAACTACACAAATGTGTTGGTCACACACTTTTCAATATAGCATATTGTAATTGTTACTGCAAACAAAGTACCATTCCTACTAATTTAATCTAATTAATCTCAGTAACTGGATTTGTATATTGGTATTTCTCACAATACTTTATCTGAAATCAAACTTAAACTTCGTAACTCATCAAAAGGGAAAACTTATGCTGTATCTTCAGGTATATTCCTTTCTGTCACTTTTCCTACAAATGAAAATTAATTGATTCCAACATTTAAAAATCCTACATTCCCAAATTAAGAGAAGACTCTGATTAAAACTAAAAACTTTAAAGTGTTTTCAATTTCTGTTTAATTTGGACAAAGTACTTAAAGATATCTTTGGACTTCCATAGAGATATCATATCCAAAACTTCATCTATGCCATATAAATAAGTTCCCTAAAGGCTGTCTATAAATTCACATAGATGTTGCTCAATTCACTAGAGCAAAAGAACTATAAATTCTGACTTACATCTATAAACATCCCATGACAATTTCTACATCATTCCATTTTTCTCAGAACCATGAAGGCTGCCAAGATACTCACTAATGGTGAGAGGAGAAAAAAGAGCAAGTTTGCGATGGCTGATATTTTACAAAAGCCTTATTTGCATGTGGGTACACACAGAAAGCTATACAATGTTCAGCTTTACGTGGAAAAAAAAGGAACTCGCCCTACAGAGAGAGAAAACCCTTGGCAGGAGGAAGATGGACTGAAGAATTACCTGAATGCATGTCTTCTCATATATTTCCCTCCATGTGCTTCATGGAGTTTTCTCTGGGACTCAATGCTCAATAAGGCAGACCACGGTCATCCCAGCAAAAGCACAGACAGCCAAGACTCAGGAAACAGCCACTTCTTTGCTCTCCCTGTGAAAACATCACCAACCGAATGAAAAATAAAGCAAAGTGGATTTCAGGGGCACATAAAGAGAACCATAATGCTTTTGGGGACAAAGAAAACATGTGTGTGTGTGTGTGTGTGTGTGTGTGTGTGTGTGTGTGTGTGTGTGTGTGTGTTCTTGTGTGTTGGTACTGGTACTTAAAATCAGGACTTTGGAACCACCCTTTAGGAACTACACATAACTACACTTTAGCTTCTTTGCTCAAGCCCGGTGCTCTACCACTTGAGCCACACTCCACTTTTGGCTTTTTAGTCATGAATTGAAGAAAAGAGCATCATAATCTCTCCTGACCAGGCTGGATTTGAACCTTTATCCTCAGATTTCAGCCTCCTGTTTAGCCTGAATCACAGGAATGAGCCAACAATGCTGGCATTAGTGACAGACCAATGTACTGATTTCAAGCCCCAATACCAGCACAAAAACCAAAACCAAAATCATACTTCATAGCCTATAAATATACAGATAGCATATTAAACCAATATAATGAAATGTGGAGAAATGTGAAGGCCATCTGAAAATGATTATTATTATTAGCTTTTCTGATTTTTAAAAACCTAAAATTTCTTTCCTAAAATGTAAACTAACTACACAAGTCCCTCATACCAAGGTATATGTTTCAAATGAGATAGCAGATAAGGACAAACAGAAAATGCTGAGGAAAACAAATAATTTTAGAATTCAGTGATTATTACACAGAAAATCTACTTTAGCATCTGTACTTTGAAACTGTTTCAAGTAGGCTACAGTAATGACAAAAACTACTGTTCTTCTCATTAACACTTCTCATGAAAACAGGTTTACTTTATTCCCTTTATCTGTGAATATTTGATTCACTTTTCCCAAAATGACACTAAAGAGACTCAGTCTTTCCAAAAATCCAAATTTTATATCTTAACACTTAAATCAAATATATCAGGTATCTTCTTTGGGTTGGGAGTATCATAACAACTTTTAAGTTGTTCTTTTACCTTTGATGCCAGGAGGGTGTGTATTTTCACAAAAGAGGACAGGAAAACACTCAGTAGATCACCTGAAGGCTGAAATCTGAAGATCATGGTTGAAAACCATGAAAACTCTTACCTCCAACTGAAAAACAAAAAGCTGGAAGATGTGGCTCAAGTGAGAGGCTGCTAAAGCAAACAAAACCAAAAGGAGGGGTGGGGACAGAGGACAGCATCCAGGGCCAAACTTCATATTCAAAGACCATCTCACATATGCACAAATAAATCTGACAACAATTCAGATTAACATCATCTGAACTGCCTAATGGGAAGTGTGCATGAGAATTTAAAAATATTTCTATTTTTAAGAAACACATTTAAGGAGTTCTGTGAAGATGGGGGAGGAGAAGCTGGAATCTAAACATGCTCTCACATAGGAAGCAGTTTTAGTGTTCCAGTGAACAATCCTAGGCCAGAAAATTTCACCAAGTGTGCCATTACAGTACAGAGAGTTTGGCCAGAGAGGGAAAATACAGGCAAGGAGACAGATCTGAGCATGTGCCAGAGGCCATGGCTGCTGTTGTGTTGGCAGCGGCAGCGATGGCTGTAGCCATCATACTTACAACAGAAAGAGTCCGGGACAAAGGCGCCAGAGGCAGCAGGTGAGTGGATTCTATTCAACACCAGCAAGAACTGACAAGTGTCAGATATCTTCATCCTGCAGATTGCAGACCAGAGACAACCCAGGAAACAAGACTGTCTTGAGTAGAAGCCTGACATTCTCACTCCTTCTCAGAGAGCAGAGGAAGGAAGGCCACCCCTCCGTACCCACCCCCCAACTACCGGAGATCTCTGTCTTTGATACTGACAAAGACCAGAGAAAACTCTGCCCCTTTGGGAGGGACTTTCTTCACTGGGTAAACAGAGCCAGAGGCTGCCACTCCCTACAGCAGCCAAGAAAATCAATTGAAATTCAGTAAACATAAACCCTGAGAAAGGCTACAGGCTGGGCTCTGTGAGTGTCTCAGAAGCTAGCCCCTCAGGAAAAAGCTATAGTTTGCTGAAAGGCCTCAACACTACCCAGAACCTAGCCTCATCACAGCATCTCTAAACTAGAGGAAACAGCCATCTCCCTCTTTTGTGATGCTCAAAGCAGATCTCCCTCCCTCTGAACTAGCCTGGGAGGAGGAGGATCACAAAATCCTGGGTAAAGCAGTGCATTTTTCTGCCTGCCCAAACAAACTGACTTAAGTAACCAATCAAGCCACAGGAAAACCAAACACCACAAGCAAACCAGAGACTCCAACAGGACACTGGTTATGGACACAAGGGAGATACAGGATCTTCCCATCCCCCCCAAAAAAATCAAAGAAATCTTTTCTTTGTACCTTTTTAAAAAATTTTTTAAATTTTTTGTTAAATTTTTACTTTTTAATTTTTTTGAAAAAATTGTTCTCTATTAATCTCTTTTTTCTTCCTCTTACAATTTTTATTTTAGATTTTAGGTGTATATGTGTGTGTGCTATTTTTTAGCTCTATTGAATTTTTGATCCTTTTTTCTTTCTTTCTCATTCTTTTCATTTTTCTTCTCTTTCATTCTTTTTTGCATGACTTAATTGCTGCTCTGCTCATCCCCAGATATACCCGACATTGATTATTAGACCTTATCCCATGTTGTCTACACACTTAATCCAAAAATTTATTACTCAATTCAAAACCTCTTAGACTTAAATTCCTTAGTAGCAGTATTAACCCTTTATACCTATAAAATATTTGAAGCATTTTTTTAGTTTTTAGTTTTTCAACTCCTTTCTATCCCTCACTTCCTCTCTTCCTATCCCCGTTCTTCTCAGAATACTACTTCTTTAAACTTGCATAATTCTAAATGTTTCACTTTTTAATTTAAAATTTTTGTTTTTCCATTTTTTCTTGTCTTTTTTTCTTTTTCTTCTTTTTTTTCTCTCTACTATCATCCTGTCCAATCCATTTCCCTCCTTGAGATAAGGACCTGGTTAATTACACTCTCCCTTTACCTTTCCACATCCCTTTAGTCTTATTTTTACCCACATTTCTTCCTAATTTCTGCCAAATTCTTCTTTGTTGTTTGTGGACGATTAATACATAATTGTTTGGTATTTAATAAGTTGTATCTTTTGAATTAGATTGTATCTGCAGACTTTTGACTGTGCAACTATGGACATTGGTTCATGGTTGTCTTAAAATAGTGTTCTACCACAAAGCTGGTGTTACTCTCATCCCAAATGGGCAGAAGAAGCTGGAAAAAAACACAAGAAAAATAGCAAGTCTGGGGAGCTCAACTCCCACTCATGATAATCAGGGGGCAGAACAGATCATGAATAATACAGACAAGAGTTCCCAAAAAGCTCTACAAATACTACTGGTAAACATGGTAAATGAAAAGATTAAAAACCTGCGAAGGATCAGTAAGAGCATGATATGGAGAAAGAGGAGGCAAACTAAAGATCAGTACAGGAATCTCATGAGCGTGAGGATGATACTCAAAGACTGATACAGGAATTACACGAGCAGATTGAGAACACTAAATGAGAAATAAAGGAATTACGTGAGCAGGCCAAGAACAGACAAAGAGAAAGTCAGGAATGGAGTGAGCAGGCTGAGAACACTTAAAGAGAACTACAGGAATTGGGCGCATATGAGGAAGCTAATCAGAGTAATACAGGAATTGAGAGAGTGGGACGAGAAGATCAATAGAGGAATCTATGGAACCCATAAACAGAGAGCTGAAAGAAGTCAGGGAGACTACAAAGGGAATGCTGAATAGAACCCAACAGAAGTTATGGAAGTCCAAGGAAACCATAACCAATTAAATAAGTGATTTGAGAATAAACACTGAACACCAAATTAAGGATGTAAAAGAGTTCATACAATTTCTATAACAAAGCTTCAACAAAGAACTTGAAGCCATCAAAGGCGACCAATTAGAAGGAATAAACAAAAGAAACAAAGTAGAAATTTCTGAATGTAGGTGAGGCCATCCGGAAGATCGAAACTTGGGGATTGAAGACAGCCTAGATATTATAGAGTAAGAACCTACAACAATCGAAGACAAATCCAAGATATATGATAGATCTATTCAAAATTTGGAAGACACCATCAGAAGCATAATGGTTGTAGAGGAGCACCTAGAGACAGAAATTAATGGTCTAGGAAATTTTTTTAACAGGATCCTAGCAAAGAACTTCTCAAACTGGCAAAAAGATAGGCCTATTCAGATACAAAAAGTTTTTAGAACTCCAAATAGGCTAGACCAGAACAGACTATCCCACTGTCACATTATAATCCATACAGGATCAATTCAGACCAACAAAATGATCCTGAAAGCTGTCAAGGAGAAAAGATTAACCATCTATAAAGGGAAACCAATTAGAATCACCAAAGATTTCTCAGCAATTAAAGGAAGTAGATCTTGGAATTATGTATGCGATGCCTTAAAGACAAACAACTATCAACCAAGAACACTGTACCAGTCTAAACTCTCCTTCATAACTGAAGGTCAAATGAACACCTTCCATAGCAAAGAAACACTGATACAATATATTTCCACAAACCAGACCTACAAAAGATTCTTAAAGATGTTCTACACATAGAAAACCAACAAGACCACAATGAAGGTCAAGAAACTGCACTGAAAATGAGAATCCAAGAACCATAGGAGAACCTAGTTGCCACAGCCCCCAAGAAGGTGGATAAAATGGCAGGAACTCCCAAATACTTCTCAGTCCTATCTCTCAACATTAACGGACTTAACTCCACAATTAAGTGACATAGACTGTCTAGTTGGATTAAAAAGCAAGATCCTTCTATTTGTTGCCTTCAGGAGTCACACCTTGCCCATAAAAACAAACACATTTAAATGTGAAAGGCTGGAACAACATCTACCAAGCAAACGACCCCCATAAACAGGCAGGAGTTGCAATCCTAATATCAGAAAAAATAGACTTATATTAAAATTCGTGAGAAGAGATAAAGAATGTTGCTACATACTAATTAGGGGATCTCTCCTTCAGGAGGATATTACAATTATAAATATCTATTTGCCAAACAACGGAGCACCCAAATTTATCCAAGAAACACTACTTTCCCTCAAATCTCACATAGATCCAAAGACATTAATTGTTGGTTGTCGGGTCTTTGTCCGTCCCACGAAAGATGGACGTGGTCTGAGGAAAGGTAAGTGCGGCTGCTCGGCCGATCGCCAGCCTCCCTCAGCCCAGGAGACAATCAGAAGCAGCAGCAGGGAGTCAAGTCAAGTAGGAAAACTCATTTATTAACACAGAGCAAGCCCTTTTAAAGGAAAAAAGAGCAGGTGGCATGGCAGGGGAGGAAGAGGAACCAATCACTGTGAAGGTCACACCCTATTATGCACCTAAGTTTGCACGGGCTGGTTTTGCACTGAACATAAAGCAAATTGGGCTCTGCCCACTCAACTCCCTTTCAGTGTCATCTTTGCTGTCCATGTGCTCTACAGATTCCCCTTTTTTGTTTTAATGGCAGACCCACCTCCCAGTTAGTTATCGTTTCCCCCCCTCTGTAAAGGTTATTTTAACAGGATTACATTGGTAAGGATAGCATTGGCCACACAAGGGGTTTGAGGCAAGTCTGGGGGTGAGATTCGCTAGACAAGGATAGGGAGGGTCTGTGTGCATTATCCAAGAGCCCGTCCCAGTTACCTCACATCCCCACATAGCACTGAAATAAACATCTGTCCCACCACAGTTAGAAATGTCCAAAGCAGTTCAATTAATTCCTGGGCATATATAAAAGTCAGTATCTCATAAGGTCTTCCTCTTCAGAACATGGGAGCAACCTGGGTATTGGGAGTTCCACACATGCAGCACGGTGCATCCTCATGGGCCCCCACACTCAGGCCATTCTACTATAGTCCAGAAAAACAAGGAAAATTTAAAACAAACTGCAGACAAAGCAAAGCAATACTGGGCATCTGCTGTCTTTTAAGTAAGCCAGTTCCTTTAACATGCCTTTAAGTGAGCACAGGGGTCAAGATGACGTTGAGGTTTACTGTCAGCTCCCAATGGCTCCCAACATCTCTACCGTCTTTCTTTAAAGAAGTGAACTGCCTGCCTTAAGTTGGGTGGATCGCCTTATATGCCTGACCCATCATCGGGACTTTCTTCAGAGTGAAGCTGAAAGCCCTGTCTTAGGTTGGTCAGACTGACACCCCCTCTTACCCATCTCTGGCTGCAATTCCTCTCAGGGGAAATTCATTCACTTGGAGCTTGATCTTATGTAACTGGCTGGCTAAGCTCATAAGAGGTTTGCGGTGCACGTATAATGCAAGGAAGGCATAGAAAAACCATCAGCAAATGCATTACCAGGCCAAGAAATGTCATTAGCAGTCCTTGAACATTAGTCAAGGATGGGATAGCAGTCTTTGCCACTTCAGAGTCCAGAGCTGGGGCTTGTTCTAGAGCAGGTTTTAGACATGTTTACAGGAAAGCATAACAAAAGCTGGTTGTACAAGCAATGAGTAAAAGAACAATTAGAGCAGGTAGCATTAAAATAAATAGCTCCTACAGAAATATTAAACGATCCATACATAATGACATAGGGTGGTGATCAAAATGAAGGTCAGGCCAACAGGTAGACGGGACAGCTTTTCTTGTAGTACTATTGATGATTTCTGCATTGCCAGCACTGATCACTGCCCAGGTCACATGTTGAGGTTGATGTAGGTTCGGTAGGGCCATTACCGGGACTGGGAGGGTCAGGATAGCCAACAGCTGGACTATCGCCATCTGCAATTGTTAAAGAACACAACAGATTCTCAAGGGCTGGTTGCCCATGGGGATGGTTACTAGTTATCTTTCTGGCTTTCCTCTTTTAAACACAAGCCTCGGTCACCATAGCCGTTTTTCTTTCCTTGTTGATCAGCTTATCCTTGTACATCCTCCTGTATAGAGATGATGGGTAAAAACTTAAAGTTCCTGGCAGGGATCCAAATGGGGGCTGTCTCCCCTATGGGAAAAATGCATCCAAATCCTCTGCCCATGGTAACTAGGGGGTCAGGTCCTCTCCATTGTTGTGTCAGGGGGTCCTTCCACTTGACTTTCACTTGGGGCTTAGGGCTTAGTTTTCCCTAGTTCTTCTGAAATCTGGATTCAGTTGCCCCTTTTGAAAAATTTAAAATGTTAATTGTAAACAAAGCTATCTGTAACTGTATATGGCGGCTAACTCACCCTTTTTTGTTTTATATGTTATCATAATACAAATTAAAGGGATTTTGAATGTCCTGAAGGGCCATAGTTATGGCCAGCTTTTCTTTTATATTGTGCTGACCCTTGACAAGGTTGAAATCTTTGTTGGTTTCGGGTCTTTTGTTTCTCCTCAAAGGCTGCATACACAGAGCCTTTACCTTTGTCAGTAAAAACATGGAGGGCGCCAAGAATAGTCGTAGGAGAAAATAGAGATGGCATTTTGAGGGGAAGTCACCATAACATGACAGTCCATTTGGATGACCCATAATGGCAGTCAATTTGGCCTAGAAACCTCTCCAAAGAGAAAGGAAGATGAGCATTGGCTAGAGTGAGCCACTCAACATCTGCCTTCCAAACATGAAAAACAATGAAGTGAGGATCAAGGCCATAATGCCCTTGGGCTTGGGTCCTTCCCTTGAGGATAGCATCTGCAAGTTTGTTTGCCTGAGAGTACACCCAAGGTGTGCCCCCCATTGGAGTGTGAACCCACTCTAATGGCTCCCCCCCTTGAGTTAAAATTGCAGGTATTACTGTGACACCTGCAAACAATCAAAGGGAAATGGTCTTAAAAATAGAATACCTCTTTAGGGAAACTTCATCCAGGGCTTTTTGGAACTGAAAAAATATTACCCGATGGCTGTCTGTAATTGTAATAAATTCTTGGGGTATCCTGTCTTTTAGTATGGTGAATAAGGACACAAGAGTATCTTTAGGGACAAAAACCCATGGCAACAGCCAATTGATTTCCCCTAAAAGACTCTGAAGTTAGGTTAAGGTCAGAGAGCCTGGAAATCCAGCAAAGGCTTAAGGGGTCTGGCCTGAGTCAAGGTAAGGTGGGTTCTGAGCACCTTAAAAGGAGGTACCTTTTGAACTTTATTGAGGGCTATGGTAAAACCCCCCTTTTTAATATGGCACAAACCTGGACCAGAAGACCCTCCAGGCGGCTCCGGTCTTGGTACCCCAGAATTATATCATCCATGTAGGCATAGGCAAGGGAGGTATCTGAACCCAGCACAGGCCCTAAAAGTGTGGCCTTGTATTGTTGGCCAAAGGCCTGGCTATTGGCCATTCCCTGTTGCAACACGGTCCATTAAAACCTCCGATCAGACTGGGAAAAATTAAGAGAAGGGATGGAGAAAGCAAACTTCTCGCAGTCATCTGGATGCAGGGGGATAGAAAAAAAATCTTTAATATCAATCACAACTAAGGTATATTCTGAAGGTATAGCAGGAGTCCAGGTCATGCCTCTTAGGGGCATTCCTACTAGCTCCATCCTTTCATTTACTTTACATAGATCTTGGAGCATAAGCCAAGTCCCAGAAGCTTTCTGAATAATAAATAC
Organism: Dipodomys spectabilis; assembly: GCF_019054845.1. Taxonomy (NCBI): domain Eukaryota; kingdom Metazoa; phylum Chordata; class Mammalia; order Rodentia; family Heteromyidae; genus Dipodomys; species Dipodomys spectabilis. Next base: position 257,246 of record NW_024871013.1, on the reverse strand, counting down.
GGTGTGTTCCAAGGACTCATAGAAGGGTGTGTGTGCCCAAGGTTTATCTGTTCCTTTACCAAAAGGTGGGGGGCTACAAGCTTAGGTTTGGTCAATGGCCACTGCTCCACCCAGATAGGGTTTCTCATCTAAATCAAAATTGGATCGACAGCCGGGCGCTGGTGGCTCACGCCTGTAATCCTAGCTACTCAGGAGGCTGAGATCAGAAGATCGCGGTTCAAAGCCAGCCCGGGCAGGAGAGACTGTGAGACTCCGATCTCCAATAAACCACCAGAAAACCGGAAGTGGTGCTGTAGCTCAAGTGGTATAGCACTCGCCTTGAGCTGAAGAGCTGAGGGACAAAGCCCAGACCCAGAGTTCAAGCCCCACAACCGACAAAAAAAAAAAAATTGGATCGACAATCCTTTTTTCTAAGGTATCCCTTCCTGCGCCTTGGGCAGGGTATAGGGGGCAGTTTGGCTCCCCCTGGGCAAATTGGCGGGGGATTATTATGAACAGTCCCTCTCAAAGTGCCCCTCCTGCCTGCATTTAAAATAAGTCCCTCTCCCCAATGGTCTTGGGGTTCCTAGGCCCTGGGCTGCCAGCACATGGGTAATAGCCTCAGTCATTGAAGATGTCTGAGCCTGTAAAGCTAAAACTAGTGATTGGGACTGATTCTGTTGCTTTCCTACATCCTGTGAGGCCACCTCCCATCTGCCCAGGAAACTCTCTCTCAATCCCATGTGGTGGTCTGCATTCATCCCTTCCCAGACCAGCGGCTTTACAAACTGACCTTGAAGGTTCCCTGCCGGCAGCTTGCAGACTGCTGTACTCAGCTGACCAAGTTTTTGTCTCACTCCTGCTATGCGGGACTCAGTAGGCCCATCATCCAGTTTGTACCACGCAGCAAGTCAAGCCTGTCTCACCTGGTCATGGTATAGGCCAGGTATTGTGGCATGTTGGACGGCAGTGGAATACCCAAACCATATCTCTGTTAACATGGCATAAGTAATAGGTATCGCTGATTGAGCCTGCTGGTTATTCTCCTCTTGCACTCTTGCATTCCTCCTTAAAGAAAGCACACCATTTAATAAACTGAGAACTAGTAAGGATGACTTTGAGCCTGACGGTTATTCTCCTCCTGCACTCTGCATTCCTCCTTAAAGAAAGAACACCATTTAATAAACTGAGAACTAGTAAGGATGACTTTGGCCACATCCAGTCAGTCCTTAGGGACACATGGGTGATAAGCAATGTCCTGTAATAGGGTCTGGGCCCAAGGAGAGTTTGGACCATCCTCTCCACCGCCTTTTGGGGCTCTTTAAGATCCTTAGCTTCCTATGGATACCATTCCAAGGGCCTGTTAGACCCTGGTGCCCAACTGACTAGATACCCTTGGGAAGCGAATCCTGTGGCCTAGGGTTCAGGCTCCCAGGTGGCTCTTCCTTTCCAGGGTAGGCCTCAGGGTAGGTTATTTCGCCAGACTTCAGCCCCTCCATGGAAGGTTGGTAGAGATCCTGGTCTTGCAGGTCCGTCTCGCAGGTTGCGTAGGATGCCGTACTCCCCCCCCCCCCCAAATCGGGGGAATAGGGAGGGGACCTATGACCGTCAGGGTCACCTGAGTCAGAGGGAGTAACTTTCACCATCGTTTTGACTTCCACTGTGCATGTTTCAGTGCGTTCTCGGTCAAATTTGGCCCATTCCTTTTCCTTCTCACTTCCCAAGTCCTCCTTTACTCCCTCTTGGCATAATGTTGCCTCCTCCTCCTTCTTCTGTGAGATAGCATTACCCATAGTAAGGGTTTCTCTTACCCTGAGAGACTGCATAGCATAGGCTGGTAGTTTTTCCTTTCATGGCCCACGTTGGGTGCCACATGTAGGGTCTTCATCCATTCCATGAAAGACGGATGGGGTCCGAGTAAAGGTAAGTGAAACCACCCGCCCCATCCCAGCCTCCCTCAGCCTGGGAGACAATCAGACTCAGCAGGGAGTCAAGTCAAGCAGGAAAATTCATTTATTAACACAGAGCAAGCCCTTTTTAAAGCAAAAAACAGCGAGTGGCATAGCACTAGAGAAGAGGAACCAATGACTCTAAAGGTCATACCCTATCATGCACCTAAGTTTCTACGGGCTGGTTATGCACTGAAAATAAGGCAAATTGGGCTTTGCCCACTCAATTCCCTCTCAATGCCATCTTTGCTCCCCATGTTCTCTACAGTTGGGGACTTCAACACATCAGTATCCACACTAGATAGATCAACTTGACAAAAATTCAACAGAGAAACCGCAGATCTAAACATCTGCATAGATCAAGTAGATTTTACTTACATCTACCTAATGTTTCACCCAACAGCATAAGAATACATGTTTTTCTCAGCAGCACTTGGAACATTTTACAAAATAGACCACATTTTAGATCGCATAGCAAATGTGTACAAATTCAGAAACATTGAAGTTATTCCTTGCATTCTCTCAGACCACAAGGGAATAAAATTAGAACTCTACACCAAAAGCCACCAAAGAAAGTCCTGTAATACATGGACGCTGAACAACACACTGCTTAATCACGAGTGGGTCATGGAAGAGATTAGAAAGGAAATTCAAATGTTCATGATATTCAACAAAAATGAACACACAAATTACCAGCTCTTCTGGGACAAAGTAAAGGCAGTATTCAGAGGCAAGTTTATAGCTCTGAGTTCCTACATCAACACATTGGAGAGACCTGAAACCAACAACTTAATGAGACATCTGAGCCTCCGTGAAAAGAGCAGCAAGATAAACCTCAATTCAGTAGATGGAAAGAAATAATTAAAATTAAATCAGAATTAAATGAATTAGAAGCCAAAAAAACTATAGAAAGAATCAACAAAACAAAGAGTTGGTTCTTTGAAAAAATTAACAAAATTGAGAGACCCTTAGCAAATTTTATCAGAAAAAGAAGAGAACACACCCAAATAAATAAACTCAGAGATGAGAATGGAAACATCACCACAGAAACAACCAAGATTCAGAACATTATAAGGGAATATTTCTCAAAACTTTATACCAATCAGTTTGAGAACTTGGCAGAAATGTAGCTTTTCCTAGAAAATATCAACATGAAACTAAACCAAGACAAGTTAAACCATCTTAACAGGCCCATATCAAGCACTGAAATAGAAACAGCACAAAAAGACCTCCCATCTAAGAAAAGCCCAGGACCAGTTGTTTTTACAGACGAATTCTTCAAGATTTTCCAAGCACAGCTAACACCGATATTCCTCCAAGTCTTCAATAAAATTGAAAGAGAAAGTTCACCACCTAATTCATTCAATGAAGCCACCTAGACCATGGCACGCCTCAGTGGGAGCCATTATTCTTAAAAGTGCTAAAAGAATTACAAACAGCAGTAAAAACTATGGGTCCTTCTGCCCCTTTTACTTTAACAATCCTTGACTCCATAGCAACTGATTGGCTAACTCCTTATGATTGGTATCAAACTGCAAAATCGGTGCTAACCCCGGGGCAATACGTATTATGGAGAACAGAATATGAGGACCTTGTTAATGGAGAGGTGCAACGGCGATTATTACTACTTCAGGCCTTAAGCCTACAGTCTCCATGTTAACTGGTCAGGAGGATTTTGCAGACATTAGAAAACAACTTAAATTCTCAAAGGAGATTTTAGAAACCATCACTAAGCTTGCTGTTATGGCCTGGAAAAAGTTACCATCAGGGGAAGGAAAGACCACTGTTCTATCAGGAATTAAGCAACGGCCTGAGGAGCCATATGAGGAATTCATAGCTAGGTTGGAGGAAGCTATTACAAGAATGTTCCTTCCTTCTGAGGGATCTCAAATCATTCTCAAACAATTGGCATGGGAGAATGCTAATATTGTGTGTCAGGAATTAATCAGGCCAGTAAGAAAAACAGGAAGCCTACAAGACTATGTTAAGGCTTGCATAGATGCTTCTCCTGCTATGATTCATGGACTTGCATATGCTGCTGCCATGAAAGAAACGCCTTTTCAAACATATGTGAAAAAGGTAACCAGAGGCTCAGGATATAATCCTGAACAGAGAGTATGTCATAATTGTGGCAAACCAGGCCACGTTCAAAAGGAGTGTAAAGCTCAAAAGCAACAGAAGGGATCAGGAAAATCACCAGGCTTATGTCCTCGGTGTCAAAGAGGGAACCATTGGAAAAGTGATTGTAAATCTAAGTTCCATAAAGACGGAACTCCTCTTCAAGAGGAAACAAAAAACGGACAGAGGGGCAACCTCTCAGCCCCTCCCCAAGAGAGGAACTAAAGCAAACTATTCATGACTTGCCTAGAGCCACTCCAGGGAGTGCTGGATTGGACTTGGCTGCCGCTCAAGATCATATCATATCCCGAAATAATGGGGTTGTACTGATAAGAGACAAACATAAAAGGGGAACTCCCTTCGGGAGTAATGGGCCTAATCATAGGCCGGAGTTCAAACTATAAAAAGAATTTTGAGGTTTTACCAGGAGTAATAGACTCAGACAGTCCTACCACTATAAAAGTCATGATAAGGTCTCTAAAAGAGACTATTCAAATTCATAAAGGGCAGAGGATAGCCCAAATACTTTTACTTTCATATCTAAAGTTGCCTAATCCCACCTTGACTCAAAACAGAGAAGGAGGGTTTGGCACCACAGATACTGTAGCCTGGGTTCAGGAAATTACAGATAAAAGGCCTTACAAGGCCATTAAGGTCAATGGAAAACAAATAACAGGACTCTTAGACACAGGGGCTGACAGATCCTGTATAGCTGGAAAAGATTGGCCTATGACCTGGCCAGTGCAGGAGACTTCTTCCTCCCTAATTTGATTAGGGATGGCTTCTAATGTAGCTCAGTCAGCTCAGAAACTCAAATGGGTATGTGAAGGGCAGCAAGGCCACTTCAAACCTTATGTTATCCCAAGCTTGCCCTTTTCTTTATGGGGCAGGGACATCATGCAAGACATGAATATACAAATAAACAAATAGACTCCTCATCAAAGGAGCAAAATTTTTCATAGGGGCCGCTGAGGAACAGCTTTATGCTGACAAAATAATATGGAAAAGTGATGATCCTGTATGGATTAATCAGTGGCCCCTAACTCAAGAAAAGATTCAAGCCATACAGGACTTAGTTCTAGAACAATTGTGTCAAGGAAGGATAGAAGAGACTACCAGTCCATGGAATACTCCAATTTTTGTAATAAAAAAGAAGTCAGGAAAATGGGGGTTATTACAAGATTTAAGGGTAATTAATGAGACCATGCATGACATGGGAGCCCTTCAACCAGGCCTACCCTCTCCTGTTGCAATCCCACAGGGTAGATATATAATAATAATAGACTTACAGGATTGCTTTTTTACAATAAAATTACAACTAGAAGATTCCAAGAGATTTGCCTTCAGTGTCCCTTCGGCTAATTTTAAACAACCTTATGATAGGTACCAATGGAAAGTGTTACCTCAGGGCATTAAAAACAGCCCTACCTTTTGTCAACAATATGTAAAGAGGGCTATAGAACAAATTAGACAAAAATATCCAGAGGGATATATTATTCATTATATGGATGATATACTTATGACCGATGAAACTAGAGAAAAGGCAGAGAAAATATTACAGGATATGGTAGAACAATTAACAAAATTCGGGTTAATAATAGCTCCTGATAAAGTTCAACATGAACGACCTTTAAATTATCTAGGAAAAGTGATTGGACATGATTATATTATGTCCCAAAAGACACAAATTAGAATAGATGAACTAAAAACATTAAATGATTTCCAAAAATTATTAGGGAATATTAATTGGATTCGGCCTAGTTTAAAAATAACTACAGGACAATTAGATCCTTTGATGAAAATGTTGAACGGAGATCCTAATCCTAAATCTACCAGGGAAATAACTCCTGCAGCCCTATCCTGTATAAGATTGGTAGAAGAAGCATTGAATACAGCTAAAATACAGCAAATTAATATTACACAAACATGGTCCTTTATATTTCTGGCTACAAGCTTCACTCCCACAGGATGTTTTTGGCGGGATGGGATACTGGAATGGATCCATTATTCCCATAACCCTGGAAAAATAGTTGCTTCATATCCCTTCTTATGTGCTAATTTGATTCTAAAGGCTAGATTAAGAGCTAGAGAATTATTTGGCCAAGAAATACCTAACATTTCTTTTATGGCTAGGGATGTTGAACATTTCTTCATGTGTCTTGAACCCTTAGATGTGTATTTTAATGTTTTTTTTTCTTTCATGCATGTGTTTCTAACACATTTATAAGATTATCTCTTTGTTGCTTTGTATGTCACTCCTCCACAGTATAACCCCTGCTTTCACTATATTTGATGTCAGTATAACTTGTGGAGGAGATGGGGAAAAACCAGTTGTTTAAGGATACAGGTGGACCTGTTGCAACAATGAGAAGTACAAGTTGTCATGTCCAAAACGAGCTTTACAACGTTGGTGCGGGGGGGGGGGGGGGGGGGGGAGGAGGAAGGAGAAGGATTGGGATTGGGTGGGAGGAGGGAGGCTGGGAAGGGATGTGAAGGATAAACAAAGGAGGAGGCTGCAATGCTTGGTAAGAAATGTACACATTATCCTGCCCATGTAACTGTAACTCCTCTGTACAGTATGTTCACAAATAAAATTAAATTAAATTTAAAAAAAAAAGAAATACCTAACATTATTGTCCCCTATAATAAGAAACAATTAGATCATTTGATACAATTTGGTGATGATTGGAAAATTGCTGTATTAACTTATACAGGTAAAATAAGCTTTCATATGCCCCAACATCCTTTGTTACATTTTATACTGAAACTCCTGTGATATTTCCAAAGGTTGTGGTTACAGAACCTTTGGCGGGGCATTAACTATTTTTACAGATGGATCTTCTAGTGGAAAGTCTGTGGTTTATTGCAGCACAAGACCACCATTAATATTTTATGACCCAACTGTATCTGCACAACAGGCAGAACTCATTGCAGTTCTGCTAGCATTTCAAAATTATTCAGAGGAGTTTAACCTTTACACAGATGTGTGTGGTTTCCTTGTTTCCTGCCATTGAAACAGCCCTAGTTACTGGTCAATCTAAAGTTAAAGAATACTTAGTAAAATTACAACAGCTATTACAACAAAGAACGACAAAGGTATTTGTGGGACACATCGGGGGCATAACAATCTCCCTGGACCTTTGTCTCAAGGGAATAAGTTTGCAGACTTATTAACTAAGGAAAGTCATGTAATGTCAGCTTTAGAAGAAGCTCAGGAAAGTCATAGACTACATCATCAAAATGCTAATGCATAAAGAAAGATGTTTCAAGTGTCCCGAGAACAGGCAAGACAAATTATCAGGGAATGTGAGGCATGCCCAGAAGTTTTTCATCCACAAAAAATGGGAGTTAATCCTAAAGTCTTAAAGCCTAGAGTGTTGTAGCAAATGCTATTACCCATGTAACAGAATTTGGGAAACTCTCCTTTGTCCATGTTACTATAGATACTTATTCTCACGCCATGGTTGCTACAGCCCATTCTGGACAGGCTGTGAAAGATGTTATTCAACATTTGATTAATGCCTTTGTGGACCTAGGAATTCCCAAGGAAATAAAAACAGACAATGGACCAGCATACACCTCCAAAGCTTTTGCTAAATTTTGTGCACAATGGAAAATCGTGCACAAAACAGGGATTCCGTATAATCCACAAGGCCAAGCAATCATAGAATGGGCTCATCAGACCTTAGAAAACCAATTGACAAGAATTAGACGGGGAGGAGGGAAGCAATACTCCCCCCATTACACTCTTAATCATGCTTTGCTGGTCCTTAATCATTTCAATGCTGATGAGCAAGAAATAACCCCGATGATGAGACATTGGGGCATGGAAAAAACTACAACTTTTCCTTTAGTAAAATGGAAGGATCTATTCACTGGAACCTGGCGTGGGCCAGACATCCTGTTAACATCTGGGAGAGGGTATGCTTGTGTTTTCCCACAGGATGCAGAATCCCCCATTTGGGTCCCAGACAGACTCATCAGGCCTTTCTCGGGCCCAAAAAAGAGCCAGGAAGAAAGTGAAAATACATCAGGAGAGAAAACTGGTGCAGAAGATGAAGACATTCTATCTATCACCACCGCAGGCTGATTCTACAAAAATCGCTGCACCACCTACGTGGGAACAGATCAAGAAGTTGTGCGAGGAAGCTCGACACACTGTTGAGATCACCGGAAATCAACCCAATCCGGAAAACATGTTTTTAGCCATGCTTGCCCTTGTTTCTTTACAGGTGAAGTACGCTTTTTGTACAATGTATTGGGCGTATGTTCCTGATCCACCTTTGCTTCACCCCGTGGGTTAGACTCACCTATCTAACATAAAAGTACTAATGAATGATACCTCTATACTAGGGGGCATTCCAGTGGGGTCAGAAAAGCCTATGATCTCCACGTATCTAGATTATGAGGGAAGATCTGATGTCACCCCTATATGCTTGGCTTTAAAAGGCCGTGCTCCCTTTGCATGCTTGCCTGTTAACTACAGGACCCTTTATGCTGATGCACCTGATAAGACTAACACTGCTTCTAGCAGTAAGAGGGTGATATGGGAATTGAGTTTTCAAATACTTGGGTATTTTAATTACAATGAGACCTTTGACAAAGATAACAATTTTAGCATGCCTTTTCCAAATTGTTTAACAACTTACCGGGATAAAGATCAACTTTGGGACAGCAAAACAGAAAAAGAACTTCCAACATGGTTGGATTGTGGATTTCCCCTTTCTGCCTCTGTACATTGGCCTAGGTGTACTACAGATTTGGTATTTGATTTTTCCATTGCCAACCCAAATTATGACTATAAGAAATATTTAAAAGAAAATGAGAAAGTAAAATTCACAAGCTATAAAGCTCCGGTTGGCCCGGAACCGGTAAGGCGTTGGTTCATGCCTGGGTTTGTCACCCCAATGTGGGTTGCTAAATCTAGTCATTATGGAACCACCGTTACCCATAAAAATTTGTTTAGATTTGCTGCAGCTGCAAATATGGTATTGCTAAAAAAGCCCAAAGCTAACATACCAGAATCAATTGCATTAAGAGCTTGTTTGTCTTATCCATATGCAGCTTTAATTGGAAGTGATAAAAGAATTAATATTACACAAGTAGGGAATTCCTTTTTAATTCAATGTTACTCTTATTGGTTGACCAACTGTGTTGATGCTTCCATAGATAAAGAATTTTCAGTAGTAGTTATTGTAAAAAGACCTGAATATGTAATGCTTCCTGTAAATTTGCATAATGATCCTTGGTTTGATAATTCTGCTTTGCAAACACTTCGTGTTTTGTATGAATTAATACGACCAAAAAGATTTGTTGCAACATTGATCTTTGGAATTGCTTCCCTTATAGCATTAGTAACCTCGCTTGCTGTATCCACCACTGCACTAATACAACAAGTGCACACGGTGCATTTTGTTAATGAGTTAAATAAGAATGTTTCTCTAGCATTAACAGAACAGCAAATCATTGATCAAAAGTTAGACAGCAAACTAGAGGCTTTGGAGGAAGTAGTCTTATTTGGAGTCATAACACTAATTGTTATATGTATTCTTGTTGTCTTTCCAGTCCTCTTCAAACTAGTCTTCCGCTCCATCTCCTCTATACGAGAAGAAATTTATCTGTCACATCTAAAAAAATAAAAAAGGGGCAAATGCCACGCCTACTCCAGTGGAGTCTGCGTAGCATGGGAAACCATCTTTCAGACCTGAGAAAGGGGCTTTAGAGACCTATCACTGAGTATTGGGACTTCACCAAAGTCTACCTCAGAGAATAGGGCTTTACAGAGACCTATCTCCGAGTTTTGGGACTTCACCGAAGTCTACCACAGAGAATAGGGCTTCTAAGAGGCCTACTCCTGGAAAGGCTGGCAAACCCCTGGGAAAGATGTGTTTCTGCCTTTCTTTTCCTCATAAGAGTGCCTATTAATCTTTTACTGCTTCTACTGCTCTTTGTACTTACTCATTGTCAACGTTCCTTTATTCAAAGCTCTTTCTTAAGAGTGTTGACGACTCCAATATCTGATGAGTATCTTAAAAAATATGACTAACTCACCAGAGTTAAGTGCTACCCTGAAACCCCTCTTATGGAGGCTAGTAGACAAGTTATAAGTAAATATAAAAGTATTGGGGGTTTCACGAAGTCACTTTAGCAGAAGGAATTGTTTGTAGGGGACTTACAAGAAGCTGTAGGCTCAGCTAGAGCAGAAAGAATGTATGGCAATTGCTGAGATAACTATTTAGGAGAAAGAATTTCCTGCTACTCTCTTTTATTTACTAAGAGACTTGCTAGATCTAGGTCTCCTTGAGGTTTACTATTAAAGAAGAAACAGGAAAGATCTTATGGGAAAGTTAAGGCCTCTATAAAGATAGGTAATTGTTAATTGGTGACAAACATTGTAATCATTGTATTTCTTAGAGATAAGCCGGAAACAAGTGCCTATCAGGTGACCAGCTGGTGACCACCCAAAAATGAAGCCATGCAGCAAGATTGTGTAACCTTTTGCCCTTTCTCATGAAGACTTTTGCTATAAAAGTTTGTTTTCCTCTGCATTAAATCACACTCAGCATCCACTCCTCTTGTGTGTGAGTTGTCTGTTTGCCATCTCCCCATCCTATTCCAGGTTCCTCCCCTAGGTGTCCTCCGTCGTCCCGACAGAGCCCGGTCTGCGGCACCATGTCTTGATTTTGAAAGGTTTATTGGAGATCAAAGTTTAGTGTTGCACATGTTCATTCTTTGTCCCTCCTTTTCCATGACCCCTTTAACTTCTGAAAGAGACATAAATGTAAAAAAATGACAAAAATGAAATCAAATAAATATCATCTTGTTTCTGTTTCCTGGTAACTGATTATTTTTGAGATAGTGCTTCTTACTAATAAGAATTATTGGTAGAATCTGAAAACATATTTGAGTAATAAATAGACGAGGAAAAATGTTGTCTCCTATTTTTTATCACTACATTTCTTTTTGTCTAAGTATAAATGCCATACTTACACTAAGTGCCTAGAATAAGCAAAATGACTTATAGAGCTCAGATCATATCTTTCCACAGAAGATGACAGCCCAGAAGAAAAACAGGGCAACAACTTGCATAAGAAAGAGAGAGTTTGATGTCTCCTTAAATCTTAGGATCAAATGCTCATGTGGAGCCCTCGGGACTGATGACAGCTTAAGGACCTAACATTTCCTGTGTCATTCCATCAAAGGAAACAGTCACCAGTCTCCCATCACACTGTAGGTGCCACGCCTGACTGTTGACCTTGGCTGTGTCATGAGAACGTGCAGCAGGGCTCTGTCATGGTCACTGGAGAGTCAGGATTGCACACTAAGAGGACATTCATGAAGGTGGTAACAAGGCCTGAGTCAGGGTTTTGTCAGATCTAGATGATTTGTAACAGGCACTACTGTCTTCTGGCTAAGAATGTGGATATATCATCGGGGTCTTGCACACAAATTTATCAAGTGTTAGCTTGCAACATTTCCGTATGAAAGCCAACAAAATGACATCAATGCCCTCTGAACATATTCTCATCAATATTTAGTAAGTAAAAAGCTATAAAATCAAGCTCATCATGAGGAAAATACCGATATGAAAACCAAATTGCAGGAGCATTTACAAAAAATGTTTTTCTGTATGTATCAAATGTGACAAAATATTAAAAGTTAATGAAGCTGGGAAAGTTAAATTGATTTCCTTTTTTATTATGGTTGCAACTATCTTTTACATTTCAACTACATAACAAAAAGAAGGTAGGCCAATCACCACCAGTGGCTCACACCTGTAACTCTAGCTATTTAGAAATCTGAGATCTGAGGAAAGTGAATTGAAGTTAGACTAGTTAGGAAAAACCAGTGAAACTTTGATCTCTGATTAACCATTTAAAATCAAGACATGGAAGTTTGGTTCAAGTAGTAGACTCTTACCCTTGATTACAAAAGCTAAAGGTCAGCTCCCTGAATTCAAGCCCCAGTATTCACACACACACACACACACACACACACACACACACACACGCTCTCAAAAATAACCAGTGACCAGGAAAAAGAAACAAGATATTTATTTTCTTTCATTTTTGTCATTTTTTTTTACATTTATCTCTCTTTCAGAAGTTAAAGGCGTCATAGAAAAGGAGGGACAAGGAATGAATATGTGTAACACTGGTATTCAATTGGTACTATGTTGAAAATGACCTATGTAATTTGTTTTTTTGGAAGGACGGGAAAACGGAAAAAGATAAAGTGAAAGGTTAACATTGTCCAAAAGAAATGCATTCAGTGAATTAGAGCTATGGCTCAATTTGAGTGCCATTATTCAGCAAAAGAGCTCAGAGAGAGAGTCCAGGCCCTGGATTCAAGCCTCATTACGGACTAAAACAAAAAAAATAATCATTACCACAAGATTGTAACTAAACCCTTTACAGCATAATAATAATAATAATAATAATAATAATAATAATAATGATAATGATAATAATGATAATAGAAGAAGAAGATGAAGAAGAAGAAGGAAGTTAAAAAAACCAAACTAGTGAGAAAAATTGATAGAGCAAGGGAAGGACTGAAATTTCAAAAAGAAATATATCCATACCTGACTTATATGAATGCAACCTCTGTGTAATTCACATTTATAATAATAATGCAAAAGAAAAAACAGAAATTTAGTGCTGGAGTCATAACTCAAATGGGAGATCATACTAATATGTATGTGATACCAAGGTCAAACCCCTTATATAAATTTCTCCTTCAAAAATGGCTCTTCTCATCACTTGTGCTTTCCAGAACTTATGAAAGGGGGTGCAGCTAAAGAAAGAGAAAGATAATCTGTCAGGCACAGAACTCTACTTGCAAAGAGCAGTACTCAATAGAACACGTGTTCACTAGACCACATGATGACTCCATGTTTTCTGAAATAAACAGAACTAGTTGGGCTTGAATACATTCTCCACTGTATACTAGATACTAGATGGAGACTCAAAATTAATGAAACTCTCTGGATCTCAAATTCTTTACAGGTAAAGTGAGCATAACAATACATATCTTATGGGATTATGAGACCTGGTTGTCATCAAACATGGAGTGGGTTTTATCTTAGGTGTGTGTGCAACACTCAAACACTGCTAGAAGGAGTATAAACTGGCATGATGTTTACTATGTTACTTAACAGTAATACAACATGCCTGTAATCGTACTTACAAAATAGGATGAGAAAAGTGGATCAAGGTTTTAAGTCTGGACAGGAAACTGGATCAGACTCATCTCCAATGATCTCTAAAAAAGCTTGAGGTGGAGTTTGGTTCAAGTGGTAGAGTGCTAGACTGAAGCATAAGCCTCAGAAACATTGCCCAGGCCCTGAGTTCAAGCCCTAGGACCAGCACAAGCACACATACACACACACACACACACACACACACACACACACACACACACACACACACTAAATTTTGTGTGTTCCTACCCCCCGCTTAACAATATATTCCCTCTTCCAAGCTCACCTGATTTTTTTTTGTTTTAAAAGGGACTTCCTGTGTAGCACAGGCTGCTCCTAAACTTATGATCCTCCTGGGTACTTGGAGTACAGGCATGCCTTCTATAATTGGCTTCACTCAGCAACTCTATTTATAACATATTTGCAAGAAATTCATTCATACTCATGAAGGTATTTGGCTTAAAGCTGCTCACAGTAATATTATACTGCACAAAATGTAAATAATATAACTGGGCATGGTACTATCTTACCATATGGTAATACCAGCCAATAATTAGGAACCTGACACAGGAGAATAAGCAGATGAGGAAAGCCTGGTCTACACTGCAAAACCTGGTCTCCAAAGGAAAGAAATTCTATAAATATTAATCTACGATGAAATATACAATATGTTAAATTTATATAATGTAACAAATAGACCATTGTTAATAGAAATAAAATCTTGGCAGAAATTTTAAATACATACATATGCATATATATTTAAACTTAGAGAAATAAAATTTCAAGTGCTTCAATCTGAATCTTTCAGTCACCCTGTCACCTACTTATTTACTGACACATTGATTTCTATTTAGTCTTCACAAAACACTGTTCTCACACATAAGTACACAAAATTGTAAATCAAAAAGTACAAAACAAACATTATCATAAATACAAATGTAGTTAAATCCCTATCATAATAATTTGGAGAAAACATACATTAAGTTAATGGCATTGTATACTGCTCAGGAGGGGGAGTCTAGGAAAACGTAGATTGTGTGTGTGTGTGTGTGTGTGTGTGTGTGTGTGTGTGTGTGTGTGTCTGTGTCCGTGTCTGTGTCTGAGTCTGTGTGTTTTCCATGAGTAAATAATGGAGATAGAATTAGACCTATTATTCCTGCTTGGTCTTTTTGCTCAAAGGTGACACTATACAACGTAAGCCACATCTCCACTTCTGGATTTTAGTTTCTTTTTTTTTTTTTTTTTTTACATAACTTTTTTATTTTTTTATTGTGAACATACAGTACAGAGGGGATACAATTACATGGGCAAGATAATAAGCACATTTCTTATCAAGCATTGCAGCCTCCTATTTGTTTACCCTTCACATCCCTTCCCAGCCTCCCCCACCCAATCCTAAACCCCCCACCGAAGTTGTAAAGTTCATTTTCGACATGAAAACTTGTATTTCCCATTGTTGCAACGGGTCCACCGGTATCCTTATTTAAACGACTTGTTTTACCCCTTCCCCTCCACAAGATATACTGACATCAAATACAGTGAAAGCAGGGGTTATACTGTGGGGGAGGGACATAAAAAACAACAAAGAAATAATCATATAAATGCGTTAGAAACAAATGCATGAAAGAAAAAAACACATTTAAGTACATATCTTAAGGTTCATTTTCCTAACATCACATTATCTGACCTTTTCTACTTGACTCATACATATAATAGATATTGGAAATAAGGGAAACCATGGGACCTCTGTTTCTTTGGGCTTGGCTTACTTCACATAATATAATTTTTTCCAAGCCTTTCCATTTCCTAACAAATGGGGAAATGTCATTCTTTCTGATGGAGGCATAGAATTCCATTGTGTATATAGACCACATATTCTTGTTCCATTCATCTACTGAGGGGCATCTGGGTTGGTTCCATATCTTAGCTATGGTAAATACTGCTGCAATAAACATAGTTGTGATGGTAGCTTTAGTGTGGTCTTGTTTGTAAACATTTGGGTAAATGCCCAAAAGTGGGAGTGCTGGGTCATAAGGGAGCAATATGTGAAGTCTTTTGAGGAACCTCCATACTGCTTTCCAAAGTGGTTGAACAAGTTTACATTCCCACAAACAATGAAGTAAGGTTCCCTTCTGTCCACATCCCCTCCAGCGTCTGTTGTTATTAGAGTTCTTGATTTTTACCATTCTAACTGGGGTGAGGTGGTATCTCAATGTTGGCTTGATTTGCATTTCTTTTATGCAACCTCTAGGGAGGCTGAGCATTTTTTCATGTGTCTATTTGCCACTCTTCTTTCTTCTTCAGAGAAGTTTCTCTTTAAGTCTTTAGGCCACTTATTTATTAGGCAGTTGTTTCTTTGAGGATTTGTTGTTGGGGGATTTATTTTTTTGAGTTCCAATTATATTTTAGATATGAGACCCTTGTCTGTTGTATGGCTAGTGAAGATCTTCTCCCAATCCGTATGCTTTCTGTTGATCTTGCTAGCTATGTCCTTTGCCATAAAGAAGCTCTGCAACTTCATGCAATCCCATTTGTCCAAACTTTCCTTGATTTTTTTGTGTTTCTGGGTCTCTATTCAGAAAATTTCAGCCTTAGCCAAGGAAAACTAGGGTTTCTCCTATTCCATCCTCTAATGTTTTCAGAGTGTAAGCTTTGACTTGTGTTTAAAGAATCCCATAGACTCCACTCCCAAATTACTCAAGCTGATTCAAAACTTTGGCAAAGTAGCAGGGTATAAAATTATCCCCCCAAAGTCAATGGCTTTTCTGTATGCCAACAATGAGAAAAGTGTGCCTGAAATTAGGAAAGCAACTCCATTTGTAATAGCCCCACAAAAAATAAAATACCTAGGAATTAACTTAACCAAAGAAGTGAAGGACCTCTATGATGAAAACTTTAAAAACTTGAAAAAGGAAATCAACACAGAACTTAAAAAATGGCAAAAACTCCCATGCTCCTGGATTGGAAAGATTAACATCGTGAAAATGGCAATACTTCCTAAGGCTACTTACAAATTCAAAGCCATACCCATCAAAATTCCAACCTCATTCTTCAAGGAAATAGAAGAGACAATCCAAAAATTCATATGGAACAATAAAAGACCCCAAGTAGCAAAAATGCTCCTCAATGGAAAGAACACTGCTGGAGGAATATCAATACCAAATTTCAAACTCTACTATAAAGCCATAGTAATCAAACAGCTTCATACTGGCAAAAGAACAGACCTCAGGACCAATGGAATAGAATTGAAAACCCAGAAATGAACCTACAGACCAATAGCTATCTAATCTTCGATAAGGGAGCTAAAAAATAGAATGGAAGAAAGACAGCCTCTTCAGTAAATGGTGCTGGCAACATTGGTTAACTACTTGTAGAAAACTAAAGCTAGATCCTTATATATAACCCTGCAACAGAATCAACTCCAAGTGAATTTTGTTTTCTTAATTGGAGAAATATCTCGGATTTACTGCATGGGCTGCTTTAAACCCGAATCCTCAGTTTTGACCTCTAAAATAGCTAGGTTTTAAAATATGAGCTACTGGTGGAAAGCACCTATGTTAACATTTTTTCATGTTTTAGTGAGTTTTAAAGTAAGACATATATGTTACTTTTGAGAATGGCTGGAAATAGTAATTAAAATTTAACAGAATTTAAAACATACAAAGCTGAGGATGGCAAGTAGCTGAGAACAGAATGGAATAAATCAAAATTACCTATGACAGTTTTCAGTCTGTGCACAGAAATGATTACATTGTTGGAGCCCAAGGCCATCAGATAGCTGAACTTCAGCTGGCTGCTATGCTCATGAGGCCATTCTTGTGCTATTCACAAGAATGTGATTTTGTTGGATGGTAGGGATCAGCTACAAGTTCAGAACCTGAAATATTTCTATTGATCTGGAAGGGGAAAAATACCAGGACAAGAAATGTGATTAAAATTGTTGAATGCAAAATCCATCAAGTCAAAGGAAGACAGAATAACTCTTCCTATATCTGAAAAGAGTATTCACTCACAAAGAATCATGAGCTGAATATGGCAGTCAATGTTTGTAGGCCAGCCTAAGTTTTAAGCCTTCAGAAGGACATATAGGTAAATGCTATCTTAAAACAACAACAAAAACAAAAGACCCAATGACTGGGAATGTGTTTACTGGTAGAGTGCTTGCCTTACATGCAAGAAGCACTTGATTTGATTCCTAAGTATGACGTAAGCAGAAAAACTGGAAGTGGTGCTGTGACTCAATTGATAGTGTGCTAGTCTTGAGCAAAAGAAGTTCAGGGAGAGTGCACAGACCCTGATTTCAAGCCACAGCTCTGGCAAAATTAAAAAAAAAAAAACCAAGCGCAAATTGCTGTTCGTTGAAATAAATATGTTGAAGAATTTTTATACTCTCTAGAAAATTGTGCTGTTGGGAATTCATAGTGAACTTTGTTAGGAAAAATTAAAATAAATTAATGAAATATTATCTGGCATTGGCAAGTACACAGTGAGATGTAAAAATGAGTGCTGCCTATGGTTACTTGATACAACAATGTTATAGATACACTTGTCAGATTGTGATTTTTTTAAGTATACAATCGTGGGGTTTATCTTTTTCAAAATAATTTTATTGCTGGGCCTAGAGACTAAGGAGACTGAGAACTGTTCAAATCCAGCCAGGGCAGGAAAGTCTGTGAGATCTTTATATCCAACTAAAAGTTCAGAAAATGTGAAGTGGCAGTGTTGCTCAAGTGGTAGAGTTCTAGTCTTAAGCTGAAGAGTTGAGGGACAATGCCCAGACCTAGAGTTCAAGCCCCACAACTGACAAAATATAATAATAGTAATAATAATAATGTTGTTGTTACTATTAAGGTGTTATATATAAAGGCTACCAATTCATAAGTTTTTTCTTTGCTAAAAGAAACACATATCCATCTTCATTGCCAACAGCCAGGATTTGGCCATCTGCTTTCCAGCAGATCTCTGTGTGTAGAGGCAATGTGTAATACAAAGCAATACAAAACATTTCTGACTATAAATAATTTTTCTCTGCACATCTTAAAAATCAATGCTGACAACATGAAATAAAAAACCCTAAGTTTAAAACATTCTTCTAGACAAGTTAAAGAAATCCTGATAACAAGTATTTTAAAAATAATTTCAGAGAGCTTGAACTCAGGGCCTGGGTTCTGTCTCTGAGATTTACTACTCACGATTGGGTTGCCACTTTGAGCCACAGTGCCTCTTCCAGTTTTCTCGTGGTTAGTTGAACAGAAATGTCTCACCAACTTTCCTCTCCAACCTGGCTTTGAACTAGATCTAGAGATCTGAGCCCTCTGAGTAGCTAGAATTATAGACATGAGCCCCTGGCACTTGGCTTATTGCTTACCTGAGACAGAGGCCATTTAATATTAAATTCAATCATGTTTAACTTTGTAAAATAAGGCTAACTGAAATGCCTTCCACTAGAAATAAGGAATCAAATGTGTAAGTGGGTTACAAAGATGTTACCAAAAGCTACATATTTCCCTTGTGTTTTTTTTCTTCCAAAATTGTGTGCTTTCCAGAATCATACCTTTTCTTTCCTTGCTGGTTTCTTTATTTTATTTCATCAATGTCCACAGCTTCTTCAGCCATCATTTATTTATGTGAAGAGCTTTCAGACATCTCTTTTCAGTCTAAATTCCTTGTATGCACCTCTCATCAACTGCCATAAAAACTTGTGAAACAGTAATCATCTCTTATCATTATTGGATATTAATGTGTAAGTAAAATTTAAAAAAATAAATAATAATATCAATAAGTATAACCGATTTTAATAGTAATGCTGAACATAAATACAACGTTGATTATATTCTGAGCAATATAAAAACCTCAAGGAAAACAAATCACTTTTTTTAGTGCTGATATTATGGTTTAAACTCAATACCTTACCTTCTCACTTAAGCTTTTTCCCTCAAGCGTGGTGCTCTGTATTTGAACCACAGCTCTCCTTCGAATTTTATTTGGGGGATAATATAGAGATAAGAATCTCATGGAATAAAAAAAAAAAGATTTGTATCCCTATCTTGGGGTTCATTTCACATAACATTCTCTTATAATGTTATACGGTACCATATACTACTTACTGCAAGTGAGGTTAACTATGGGACCAATGGTTATTTGAGCCTCGCTTATTTCACTTAATAAAATTGTTTCCGCATCTTTCCATTTCCTAGCAAATGGGGCGATGTCATTCTCTCTGACAGAGGCATAGAATTCCATGGTGTGTGTGTGTGTGTGTGTGTGTGTGTGTGTGTGTGTGTGTGTCACATTTTCTTGATCCATTCATCTTCTGAGGGGCATCTGGGTTGGTTCCATATCATAGCTATGGTAAATAATGTTGCAATAAACATAGTTGTGCTGTTAGCTTAATATGGTCTTCTTTGTGAACATTTGGGCAAATGCCAAAAATGGGATTGCTGGATCATAGGGGAGCTCTAACTGGAGTCTTGGAAAAATTATATCAAGTGAAGTAAGCCAAACCCAAAGAAACATAGGTCCTATGGTTTCCCTTACGTGCAATAACTATTATATGTCAGACAAGCATACAAGTTCAAAAGCTATGTACATACAACCAGATAAGATGATGTTAAGCGAAATAAACCCCAAGATAGGGTTTATAGTCTACCATGTTTTTTTTCTTTTTATGTTCCTCCCCCCATGGTTTAACCCCTGTTTAAACTGTATTTAATGTTGGTGCCCTGTATCTTGTATACACCCTTCTCTAGCTTGGGGAGGGGAAGGGAAAAAACAAAATGTTTAAATAGGGCAGGCTGGCCCGTTGTAACAATGAGATGCACAAGACACTATGTTGAAAAAGGAACTTTACAATATGGGCGGGGAAGCAGGGAAGGGAGGAGAGGGGGAGTGTAGTTGTGGACGTGGGAGGGAAGAAAGGGTAGGGGAAAAACAAAGGAGGAGGTAACAATGCTTGATAGAAAATGTACTCATTACCTTGCTCATGTAACTATAACCCCTCTATACTATATTTTACAGTAAAAACCCCTTTTATAAAACAGAAGGTGTCATGTACAACAAGTATAGTAGCCCACATGTGTAATAACTGCTGATTGGGAAGCAGAGATGACAAGGATCATGGTCTGAGGCCAGGCCAGAGAAAAAAATGCCAAGACAGCCATCTCAACAAATGAGCTTTCCATAGTGGTTCACATCTGCAATCCTAGCTAATTATGTGGGAGGGATAGGTAGCAAAGTCTCAGTCAATCTAAGATCAGACCCAGACAAAAAGTTCAAGACCTCAAGTAATTAAATGGACTAGAAGTATGGTAAAAGTAGTTGAGCTTCTTGATGCTATACAACCAGAGTCCTGTCTAGCAAGCAGAAAATCCCTGAATAGAACCCTTCCACCAAAAAGCCTAAATAACTTTATCCTATTTGAACATCTAATTTCAAGGCGACTGACAGATCAGAGATGGTGACATTCTCTTTAAAATTAGCTATTCAAAAGAGACAAAGTTATTTAGGTTTTGAAAAAATTGAAAAGGAAAATGCATGTGATTTTTGTTAGCTCTATAATTCTTAAAAACATAAAATGTACTCAAGTATTTAATATATATCCATATGTGTGCATATGTCCATGTAAGTATGTATATCCATGTATGTATGTATATCCATGTATGTATGTATATATGTATACATATATATACATACAAATGGTTCATCGCTTTTCTGTGTAGCCAATGGTACAAATGAATCTGTAAGCAAATCTTATCAGAAAAAGAAGAGAACACACCCAAATCAATAAACTCAGAGATGAGAATGGAAACATCACCACGGAAACAAGCAAGATTCAGAACATTATAAGGGAATACTTCTCAAAACTGTATGCTAATAAGTTTGAGAACTTGACAGAAATGGACCTCTTCCTAGCAAATATTGACATGCCAAAACTAAACCAAGATGAGGCAAACTATCTTAACAGGCCCATATCAAGCATTGAAATAGAAACAGCAATAAGAGACCTCCCAGCTAAGAAAAGTCCAGGACCAGATGGCTTCACACCGGAATTTTACAAGGCCTTCAAAGCAGAGCTCACACCAATTCTCCTCCAACTCTTCAATGAAATTGAAAGAGAAAGCTCACTACCGAACACATTCTATGAAGCCATCATAACCCTCATCCCAAAACCAGGCAGGGACTCATCAAAGAAAGAGAACTATAGACCCATTTCTTTGATGAACATTGATGCAAAACTTCTCAACAAAATTTTGGCCAACCGACTTCAACAATTCATCCAAAAAATCATACACCACGATCAAACAGGATTCATTTCAGGGATGCAAAGCTGGTTCAATATACGCAAATCAATTAATATTATTCATCACATCAACAGGAGCAAGAATAAGAACCACATGGTTATCTCAATAGACGCAGAAAAAGCATTCGACAAGATCCAACACCCCTTTATGATGAAGGTTTTGGAAAAATTAGGAATCCATGGAACATTCCTCAATACAATAAAGGCTGTATATGACAAACCTACAGCCAGCATTATACTCAATGGTGAAAAACTAAAGCCATTTCCTCTTAACTCAGGGACAAGACAAGGATGCCCACTCTCTCCACTTCTCTTCAATCTAGTATTAGAATGCCTAGCTACAGCAATAAGACAAGATGCAGACATAAAGGGGATCCAAATAGGGAAAGAAGAAATAAAACTCTCCCTCTTTGCAGATGACATGATCTTGTATTTAAAGAATCCCATAGACTCCACTCCCAAATTACTCAAGCTGATTCAAAACTTTGGCAAAGTAGCAGGTTATAAAATTAACCCCCAAAAATCAATGGCTTTTCTGTATGCCAACAATGAGAAAAGTGTGGCTGAAGTTAGGAAAGCAACTCCATTTGTAATAGCCCCACAAAAAATAAAATACCTAGGAATTAACTTAACTAAAGAAGTGAAGGACCTCTATGATGAAAACTTTAAAATCTTGAAAAAGGAAATCAACACAGAACTTAAAAAATGGCAAAACCTCCCATGCTCCTGGATTGGAAAGATTAACATCGTGAAAATGGCAATACTTCCCAAGGCTATCTACAAATTCAACGCAATACCTATCAAAATTCCACCCTCATTCTTCAAGGAAATAGAAGAGGCAATCCAAAAATTCATATGGAACAATAAAAGACCCCGAATAGCAAAAACGCTCCTCAACGGAAAGAACACTGCTGGAGGAATATCAATACCAAATTTCAAACTCTACTATAAAGCCATAGTAATCAAAACAGCTTGGTATTGGCATAAGAACAGACCTCAGGACCAATGGAATAGAATTGAAAACCCAGAAATGAACCTACAGACCTATAGCCATCTAATCTTTGATAAGGGAGCTAAAACAATAGAATGGAAGACAGACAGCCTCTTCAGTAAATGGTGCTGGCAAAACTGGTTAACTACATGTAGAAAACTAAAGCTAGATCCTTATATATCACCCTGCACCAGAATCAACTCCAAATGGATCAAAGACCTTGAACTCAAAGCAGACACTCTGAAAACATTACAGGATGGAATAGGAGAAACCCTGGGTCTCCTTGGCTCAGGCCGAAATTTTCTGAATAGAGACCCGGAAACACAACAAATCAAAGAAAGGCTGGACAAATGGGATTGTATAAGGTTGCAGAGCTTCTGCAGGGCAAATGACATAGCTAGCAAGATCAATAGAAAGCCCACGGACTGGGAGAAGATCTTTACTAGCCATACAACGGACAAGGGTCTCATATCTAAAATATACTTGGAACTCAAAAAATTAAACCACCCAACAACAAATCCTCAAAGAAACAACTGCCCAATAAGTAAGTGGGCGAAAGACTTAAAGAGAAGCTTCTCTGAAGAAGAAAGAAGGATGGCCAATAGACACATGAAGAAATGTTCAACATCCCTAGCCATAAAAGAAATGCAAATCAAAACAACATTGAGATATCACCTCACTCCAGTTAGAACAGCAAAAATCAAGAACTCTAACAACAACAGATGCTGGAGGGGATGTGGACAGAAAGGAACCTTACTTCATTGTTGGTGGGAATGTAAACTTGTTCAACCACTTTGGAAAGCAGTATGGAGGTTCCTCAAAAGACTCCACATAGAGCTCCCCAATGACCCAGCAATCCCACTTTTGGGCATTTACCCAAATGATCACAAACAAGGCCACACTAAAGCTACCTGCACAACTATGTTTATTGCAGCATTATTTACCATAGCTAAGACATGGAACCAACCCAGATGCCCCTCAGTAGATGAATGGATCAAGAAGATGTGGTATATATACACAATGGAATTCTATGCCTCCATCAGAAAGAATGACATTGCCCCATTTGTTAGGAAATGGAAAGGCTTGGAAAAAATTATATTAAGTGAAGTAAGCCAGGCCCAAAGAAACATAGGTCCCATGGTTTCCCTTATTTGCAATATCTAGTATAGGTATGAGTCAAGCGGAAAAAGTCAGATAATGTGATGTTAGGAAAATGAACCCTTTAATATGTATTTTAATGTTTTTGTTTCTTTCATGCATGTATTTCTAACGCATTTATAAGATTATTTCTTTGTTGCTTTGTATGTCCCTCCCCCACGGTGTAACCCCCGCTTTCACTATATTTGATGTTAGTATAACCTGTGGAGGAGATGGGGACAAACAAGTCGTTTAAGGATTCAGGTGGACCTGTTGCAACAATGAGAAGTACAAAATGTCATGTCAAAACCAGCTTTACAATGTCGGTGGGGGGGGGGGGGGTGGGGGGGTATGATTGGGTGGGAGGGAGGGGGGAGGCTGGGAAGGGAGGTGAAGGGTAAACAAAGGAGGAGGCTGCAATGCTTGGTAAGAAATGTATGCATTATCCTGCCCATGTAACTGTAACCCCTCTGTACAGTATGTTCTCAAATAAAATAAAATAAAATTAAAAAAAAAAAAAAAAAAAAAACAAATGAATCTGTATAATCACTACTCAAATGCATGAATAGACAAAGAGAATGAGCAGAGAACTCATATTCAGGAAATTATGGCTAGCCCATAACGCTGAAAATCTTTTACATCAGTTTGCATATTTCTGTGACTGCAGTACAGGGACCATACGACGACAGTGGGATACCAGGCAGATGAATTGAGAAATGAGAGACACAAATGTTAAAAATATTCTTTCTGATGTTTAAGTAGAATTTCTTGTATGTGTGTGTGTGTGTTTGTGTTTGTGTGTGTGTGTTTGTGTGTGTGTGTGTGTGTGTGTATTACATTTTTTGATTAATTTTTCTCTTGAGGGTTATCTGGGCAGATTCAATAGTAATGGTTGGGCTGAAACCTTTACTATATCCTGGTTTGTAATCTTTCAGGTAAATGACCAGGAGTAGAGTTGTTGGATCATATGGTAGTGGGTAGTCAAAAGAGGGGTGAAGGTTTAAAAGGTAGAAGAATGAACAGGAGAAAGGGGGAAAATGCAGAGAGGAATCCATAAATATCCTACAATATTAAGAAGAGTGAAGAAAGAAGTGCATAGATGAGGGATGGATGAGAATATTGAAAGGGTTGGCATTGATCTAGGTATATTGTACGCATAAAATGATCTGTTTAAAGATAATTCCTATGCTACTTAAAATAATAATTAAAAAATCATGTCCCTAAACTGTTATGCAATTAGAAGCAAAGAAGGAGAATTTGCTCAGATCAACTCCCGGGTCTATAAGTCTTTTTTGTTAGGATAAGTTTTAAAACAACACTAATGATACATATCACTGAAGAAAATTTAATGATCTTCAGCTATTTAAAATAATCATTTTTGGAGATATGGCTCAAGTGGCAGAGTGCTACTTAATGAGCAAAGCTGTCAGATATTGAATTCAAGTCTCAATCTCGAACAAAAGTACAAACAATCAGTAAAATTCAGGCACTTTCCTGGGCTCTGGTATCTTTAATCCTACCTTTAATCAGAAAGCAGAGATCTGGGGATCTCAGTTCAATGTCAGCTTAGATAGGAACCTCTGTGCGACGCTCATCTCCAATTCACTGCCAAAGAAAGCTGGAGTGGACTCATGGCTCAAGTGGTAAAATGCTAGACTACAGCAAAAAGCTCAGGGCTTTTTGGGCAGAACCCAATCCTTGTGTTCAAACCTTAGAATCGTGCATATACATACACAAGGAAGTCAGTCACTCAAGTTCTCAATCTTCCATTTCCCTAATCCTAACTCAAATCTTGGACAGAACCCTAAGAGCAACCTTGATGATAATAGTAACCCAATCCTAAAATTAATGGAAAATATATCCTAACAGATTCTCATTGTCTTTGAAATGATTTATTTGCACTTTGCTACAAATCCTACAGATTCCCTAACTTGGACTCTGAAATCGTTCCCTATTATGAATCATTAACCTCAAATCTTCATATCATGAAAACTACCATAGTTTCCACTGATCTTAACTTTTTCTGAACTCCTCTGTCTCCAAAAAGAAGTTGCAGGTTTACTTAAAATCTACTCTAGTTCCTAACCCTAACTATATATCTAAACCTTACTAGAAACCTAACTCTAAATTTAACCCTATTGAACCCTGAATACGAAACTTAGGAAAACTCTGGAGTTTTTGTTAAATTTCAAACTTATTTTACTTGAAAGTGTTAGCAGAAAACTCAGTTTTACCTTAAAGCTTACCCTTCCCTAAGCCTAAGTCTAACCTGAACTAGACAAGCAACCCTAGCCCTAGAACTAATAGCCTCTGGATTCTAAAAGCCATACAAATACATTAGTTTTTATTCATCCTAACTTTGATTCAACTCATCTCTCAAATAGTTTGTAGTTTTTCTCATTATCTTGCCATTTTTGTAACCCTAACCCTAACTGGAATATTGAGGCTAACCCTCACACTAACCATGCCCTAATCTTAATAAGTATTAGCAGTTTCTTACTTCACATTCATCCTAATTCTAACTAGGCTTGTTATTCGAAGATTTACTTTCAGTTTGACCCTAAACTTTCCATTTCCCTAATGCTAACACTAACTCCAGCTGGAACTGAAACCTAACTTTCACCCTAATGATAGTCCAATTCTAATGTTTAAGAAAAATACTCTGTTTTTATTCATTCTAATGAATACTCCAGTTTGCACTCTGAAAATGAGTTTCAGTTTGCCCTAATTCCCATAAATTTTCTGACTCTTCCTCTGAAGTTATCTTGTTCCCTAACATGAACCTTTATATTATTTGTCCTCACATTATCTTATCAGGAAAAATACTGTAGTTTCCAATGATCCTACCTTTTCCTGAACCCCTGTGCCCTAAAACAATTTCAGATTTACTTACCATCTATTCCATTAATTAACTCTAACTCTCAACCTAAACCTGGCTGGAAAACTCTCATTAATCATAACAAGAATGATCACTTAGAAATAAATATAATGATAATGCTCTAGTTACTGTTCAATCTCATATTTTTGCTACCACTTGTTAGTGAAAACTGAATATTATACTAAAAACTTTCCTATTCATAACACTATTCATAATCAGAACAAAATACTGACCCTAATGTTAATCCAAATTATATGTCAATACTAACACTAACACAAGTACACTAGTTTTCACTCATCCTAACTTGATTCAAATAAGCCTTTCAAAATAAGTTTCAATTTTTTTTCCAATATCTTAGTCATTTTCTAACCCTAAACTTAATCTTAACTAGAACATTGAGAATAACCATAACCCTAATTGCAAGTAGATTTTAATATTAATATCAATACTCTAGTTCACATTCATTCTAATTCCTGACAGGCTTATTCTAAAATTTACCTTCAATTTGACTCTCATTTTTTCTCCTTCACTCTAATCCCAATCATGTCTAGAATCCTAACCATATCCTTGACACTAATGTTATCTTACTTCTAAAATTTATGAAAAATGGTTGATTTGTGTCATCCTTACTGAAATTCCACCTGTAATTCTTGAAATAAATTGAAGGTTTTCCTAAACGGTATAGATTTTATCACTCTTAACTCTGAATCTATCTTGTTCCTTAACAGGAATCATTATATCCATTGATCTCAAATCCTGATATTATGAAATACATTGTACTTCCACTATCCAAGCTTTTCCTGAATTCCTAGAACCTAAAATAAATTCAGATTTACTTAACATTTAAAACATTTGTTTTCTTTTTCTTTTTGTCGAACGTGGGGCTTGAAATCTGGGCCTGGGCATGATCCCTGAGCTCTAGGTCATGATCCCTGAGTTCTTTAGCTCTAGGTGTGCACTTTACCACTTGAGCCACAGCACCACTTTTGAGTTTTCTGGTGGTTAATTGGAGATAAAAGTCTCATGGACTTTTTGCCCCAGCAAGCTTTGAACTGCCATCCTCAGAAAACAGCTTCCTGATTAGCTAGGATAATAGGCACGAGAAACTAGTTTAACCAATTTCTTTATCCTATTCTCAACCCCCTTTAACCAGAAACCTAATCCTAATCACAATCTAATTTAACACCAAAATAGTTACTATTAGGAAAATTGTCTAGATTCTATTCAATCACACATTTTTTTTGCTTCTACTTCTTATTGGAAAACTAAATTTTACACTAAAGCGTATCCTTCCCTAAACCTAATGAGAAAAAAATGTAATTCACCCTTTAAGCCAAATTATGTCTGAATGTTTAAAGTAACACAGACACTGGTTTTCATTCATTCTAACCTTGATGCCATTCATTCTTCTTAAAATATGTTACTGTTTTACATCTTTTTATATCTTATATCTTTTTCTCATGCTAACCCCAAATCTAACTGGAACACCTTGCCTAATCCTAAAACTACATATAACCGAATCATAATGTTAATAGCAAGCTTCTATTGCACTTTTATTCTCTTGCTCAACATGTAGGTCTAAATTTTACTTGCATTTTGATCCTACATTTTTAAGTGTTTTTCTATTTCCTGTCAGGTTTTCTTTCTCTTTATCTTTCTATTTTTTTTTTTTGTTGTTCAGTCATGGGGCCTAAATTCTAGCATTGGGCGCTCTCCCTCCACTCTTCAGATCAAGGCAAGCGATTTACCACTTGAGCCACAGTGCCACTTATGGTTTTCTAGTGGTTTATTGGAGATATGAGCCTCACAGACTTTCCTGCCTGGGCTGCTTTGAACTCCGATCCTCAGACATCAGCCCCCTGCGTAGCAAGGATTACAAGCGTGAGCCACTGACACCCATCTTTATTATTTTTTTAAATTTTATTTTATTGTAAAGATGCTTTAAAGTCAAATTAGTTACACGAGTAAGGTAATGGGTATATTTCTTGTTGAGCATTGTTAAACACTTCTTTGTTGTTCTCCTACTACCCCACCTCCCTTACTCCTCGTTCCCCATGGTGTAAAGTTCATTTTCAACATAAGGTCTTCTAAGTATCATTGTTGCATCCTGCATTGAACCTATTTCACTAATCCTAATTCTAATTCTGTCTGAGATCCTAAACCTAAACATAATAATAATGATAGCTCAATTCAGAAGTTAACAAAAATATTCAAGTTTTTGTTCATCCTGTTAATCCACTATACAACTTGAATTAATTGCAGTTTAGCTCATTTTTTTCCCAAATTAGATTATATGTGCAAATATAAAGATGTAACTTTATGTGAATTACAGAAGATCTTTGGAAGAAGAAGTAATGAAAAGAAAATAGAGGCAGGGAGTATAATCAAATGCTTTAAACATATTATGGTATTGCCACTTCTGACAATTAATAACCGTTAACAAAATACCTAGTATTTTTTAAGAGAGCCATTGATATATCTGGGGAATAAAATACTTGTGTTAGATGAACTTTGTTCATGCGTATTTTATATTGTTATTGGTCAATTATTTAACTTAATGAACAAAAATATATCAAATAAGATTCCATGAAAAATATACAAAACAGTTTTTTAGTAATTGAGAAAAAGTTATAGTCATGAATTTTAGGAAACTAAATTTCTATTTCCTTATGAAGCAATGATTTAAGTTTACTAATCTAGTTACTTTAGATATCATAATTGGCATGAAAAATAACTAACTGTACATCTTGTTTCTTGAATGAGTGATGTTTAAACATGGTCTTTCATTCAAATGAATACTTAGGTTTACTTTCAAAATAAATGCAATTTTATCTCCTTTCACAGCAAGTACTTACCCTGCAATTAAATGTATTAGTATATCCAGGTATTTAAAAGCTAAAATTTCTATTTTTGATATGTAGCTCTACATATTCAGAATGACACGTTTTTTGTATTCATAAATGTCTAACCTCTGGGATTTTTGCTTCATCAATATAAATTATCTCATGAGGTTGTTGCAAAGGATCCAGTAACCAGTGTGGTCAAAAATATTTCCTAAATTCTAAATTTAAGTCTAATCATTTTTAGCCTTTGATTATATCATTTATTGTCTCTTCAGAGCAATTAAGCTAAAATAATTACTACTTTTTAAACATTTTGCTCACATTGTAAATAATATCAACACAGGTCACAAAGAGACTGATTATTTCAGACTCATCATATTTGGTAAAGTTAGTGTGAAGAATGTAGAGAGCAGAAGGTTCTTATACTCAATAAATATTTTTGGTTAATTTAAATTAAATTAAATATCTGGATTTCTAATTTGGAGGTTAATCACATGGAAACAGGAAAATAATTCTTAAAAAATAATTACTTTGGGACCATTTTTCTTCTTAAAATATGAAGCAAAAATATCTCTAAGAAATGTATTTTTTTCAATAAAATGTTTCAACCCTTAATAAAGTGCTTTATACTTTAATAAAAGGCTGTCTCAAAATAGAAATTCTGCAACTAATCTAATGTATGTTTTCATGCACAAAATTCTGTGGCTTCTAGTCTTATGTGATTTTAATTATATTTTATATTTGTGACATGATCCCTACTTATATTTATTACAAACTTCTGTAATTATACAAATCATGCCGGTACACACACACTAACTTACATAAGATAATATTCAAACAAAATTATCTTTTTTTTATGTCTCCAACAGGGATGGATGCTGTGCTGAAGTATATTAAATGAAAGCACTCTAACAAAGAGTCTTTATGAAATGGAAATTTGCAACATGAGGATGGGAACATGAGCACTTTCAACTTGGCTGAACAGGATTTTTTGTTTCTACAGTACTTTCTTACCTTTTAATCACACAGGGAAAGCCATAAAATTTGAAATGCATATGAAGGAATTGCATTCCTAAAAGATGTGGCAACCCTGCTCAAAAGGTCGATCTTATCACTGGTTCTTTGTGCTTGCTGCCTGATCTATTTCTCTATCATATGTTTCATATTATTAAACATATTAGTAATTCAGCAGTAAGTATATTACAGGAAATTCCTGAAAATCACAGCTATTACAGCTTAATAATCAGAAGAGAGGAAAAGGATTATATTAATCTCCAATTTCTCCCTTTGGCCTTCAATTTGCCAATCAATTTTCAAAACAATCATGTAAGATGTTAGTTTATTTTTCCCTTTTTAATTAGAGATTAAGCAAGTGTTTTTTGCAGTAAAAAGTGATGACAGTGGTATCAGAGCTCTGGTAAGGGCACCTTCTCCTTAACAAGTAATGCTCTATGGACTGTAAACATAGAAGCCACACTAAAATTCTCTACACACACACACACACAAACACACACACACACACACAGCTGCCACCCAGACACATCAGAGATAAGTTCCATTACCTTGTAATGATAGTTGATTGATGTTTGCTGCATTGCTTTATCTCAGCTTCAAGATCTTGCCTGGACCTTTATCTTTCCCCGAGATCAACTCCCTAATTATTAGTATACCGTGTGTCTGTGTATTCACAATAGGTTCCTGGATGCTTCAGGCCAATTAATACCCTGAATAGAGTATCCTCAAACTTCACATCCAAGTCAAAACTCCATGAGTTTATACATCGTTGCAAAATACTAAAATTTATTGGATATAGAAACCAAGAGAAAACCCACCTTGTTACTTTAGTAGCAATTGACATCATGAAAGTAGAAGAATATTAATCAAGAACTGAGGTAAGAGAATGGGAGTATGTCTAAAATGTTGAATACTGGATGTGTGTTACAGATACAAAATCATGATCTATAGGCTTATTTATTGAAAAGGTCATCATATATTGAAAGCACTATTTACAAATACAGTTTTCCAGTTACTTTGCTTACCTATCACTTCTGATGACAAATCCGCTCATGAATTTTTATAGGATCTTTGAATAAATGACACGATTTGCATGTATGTATCATCTTAAGGAAATTCAGTATGCTTTTACATCTTTCTTTCTATATGACAAGCCCTTATTTTTTGTTTCCCTGTTTGCTGAATAAATGTATTCCTGGAAACAGAATATTCACATCAAATCTGGGTGTAATTTTTATTTTTTAAATTTGAAATATAAACTTTGTTGTGACTAGTCATTTTCTAAAGATGAGTGATATTCATGAACACTAAAATGTTGGTGCCTTTAAGTAAATTGAGACTTGATGTGGTATTTGTCTAATTGACTTAACCAACAACAATAACAACAAACATTTAGTTAGTAAATGCAAAATAAACAATTCATACTTGGAATATATAATTGCTCCTTCCATACTGATACCTGTACTTTCCCTATATTAGTATATTATTTTGAAAAAAAAAAAAACTTTTGATCATTAATTCACGGCAATTAATGCCAGGAATGTGCTTAGATGTCAGGTGAAGATTAATTCTGGAAATTCAAAGATTCCAGGCTTTTGAGTGGTCACTGCTAAACACAATTAGAAATGTAGTATAAGTGAAATTTGGAAATCTTTTTGGTAAGTCATGGCACCAAAAAGGCAGAGGCTAATTAATAGTTTTTACAGAAGAGAAGGAATAACTCCAGATGGAAGGAATAAATGATAATAACTATGTTATACCACAAAATGTTCTAGGGAACCATTTTTGGTTATTAAAGAACTAGTCATCAACAAGGCTTATTCCTCATTGCCTTTAGCATTGTAGTAATTAGTCTAATTCTTAATCTCTGTGTGATAAGTTGTATATCCTTCTATGCTGTACTTTCATACCTGAACTCCTTTGCTTTCTAAAAATCACAGTCTTTTATATTTCTCTATGAACAATTTCTGATATTAAGTCGACAAATCCAGACAGCAGAGGATGCTAATATAAGAGTCCCTTGACACATGAATCATTAATGTAACAACATGGAAAAGGAGGATAAATTTATTGCTACCTCGATTTTTCTGAAAAGTTGCAATGTCATCATTTGATTCAAATTTCCATTCTTTGTCTACATAGTGTCAATAAGTGCAAATAATTGCAAATATAAGACGGATGCTGGTGGCTCACACCTGTAATCCTAGCTACTCAGAAAGTTGAGACCACAAGATTGTGGTTCAAAACCAGCCTGGTCAGGAAAGTCCATGAGACTCTTATCTTTAATTAACCACATAAAACCCAGAAGTGGTGCTGTACCAAAAGTGACAGAGTGCTCAACTTGAGCTGAAGAACTGAGGGACAGGGCCCAGTATCAGAGTTAAAGACCCAAGACCAACAAAAAAGTGCAAATATGACTTTAAGTTTCCCCAAAAGGAATGACAAAAGCAATAGTAATCTTCCCAAGTAGAAAAAATAATTCAAAAATGATTCAGTGCACCTTTTTTATGGTTTCTTAGCTGGACATATTCTCTTCTTTTAAAAATTGTCAAATATTAGCTTTATAATAAACTTCATCTAATATTTCTTGGCTCATAGGAGAAGTCCATACAGTTGAAGTCACTTGAATTTATTACTATCTCAGTTCAGACAACCCAGGCAGGAGAGTCGGTCTAACTCTTATCTGTGATTAAACACTAAAAAAGCCAGAAGTGGAGTTTAGGCTCAAGCAATAGAGTACTAGATTTGGGGGAAGTTGGGCACAAAAGACAACTGTACTGGGACATGATCCATCCTCTGGGTTCAAGCCCCAAAACCAGCACAAACTAAACAAACAAAGAAATAAAAAAACACATGTTTCTTTGAGACCATCCTTAAAGCACTGGTTTGAGAAGAGGCTCCTTTCGCTGATCGTACTCACTGGATCCTGCTTTGTGGAATCCTTATTGCTATGGAGAACTCGGGACCAGACTAAAGAATTGGGTAACTGACTCCTGCAACAAGAGAATCATCTCAGGAGTGAAATATCTGTCCATAAGTCTCTTTAAAACTCTCATAACTTTGTTTCTTTGCAGGAGAGCACTTTTAAAACAAATTTATTTCCTTTTATTCTATGCTGGCCTTAAAATGGCATATTGTTTCCTTTTGTTATACTCTTAACTAGAAGTTTACAGACAAGGTTTATATAAGTAAAGGACACACTTGAAAAAGTCAGGAACAGAGTTTCCTTCAGGCCTTGGATTCTTTTCTTGTACCATAAAAATGACAGCACAAATTACCATGATCTTTGTCATTTTCCTATGTTCAACTCCTCTCTTGGGATCAGTTTTCACTTGCAATAACAGTTCCTTCCACTTACTTCCAGTAACTATCTATGGTGCTACTCCAGGTAAAATGAATATTTTCTGGCTTCATTGAAATAGCACAAGTATATCTTTGAACATGAGGTAAAATGTGTTTCAGAGATAACTTTATAACAAGAAAATATTGAATTTGCATGGCTTATGAAACCTTATTCATGTACATTTGGCCATATAAGATGATGTTAAGTGAAATGGAACCCAAGATAGGGACATAACTTGCTTTTTCGTTCATGCTATTTTTTTAAAAGTATCTAACATGTAGTATGTGAATTTTTGTTTCTCTTCTATTTTCTTCCTCCATGGTATAACCCCTGTTTTTATTATATTTATTGTCAGCGACCTGCATCTTGCATATACATTTTT
Source organism: Dipodomys spectabilis (assembly GCF_019054845.1). Lineage (NCBI taxonomy): Eukaryota > Metazoa > Chordata > Mammalia > Rodentia > Heteromyidae > Dipodomys > Dipodomys spectabilis. The sequence goes on along the minus strand of NW_024871013.1, from coordinate 223,111 downwards.
CTAATGTGGGGAGGGGAAGGGAAATAACAAAATGCTTAAACAAGTATACAGTATGACCTATTGTATCAATGAGTTGTACAAGGCACTATGTAGAAAATTAGCTTTACAACTTGAGGAGGGGAGAAGGGAGTTGTGTTTGTGGGGAGGAAAAGGATTGTAGGAGAAAAACAAAAGAGGAGGTAACAATGCTTGATAGATAATGTACTCATTAACTTTCTTATGTAACTCTAACCCTTCTTTAAACCATTTTTACAATAAAAAACATGAAAAAAACATCCTGGACTACTTTAAGTTCAAATTTCCTAAGTGCTCTGTAATTAAGACCAATTTTATGTGGGAAGAATGTTCTCAGAAATATTTTTTGTGAGTGTTTGTTTTGTGCATTATTTCCCAAGTGTACATAAGTTAGAAGTAGGAAAAACAATAGGAATAATAAGAGAAAAAGAAGTTTTGTGCTTAAGTATAATGGTTCAATACACTATAGAAGACTCTTTCAATAAGATAACTTTGAAACAATAAAATCCAAGGCCAGTATGTAGATCTATGGGAGTGATATAGGGAAAGCATTACTACTAAGTGGAACATGGATGATGAGGCCACTCTTGTTTTCTACTAGGTCTAAATCATGGTAGCTAATCATGCAAATTTGTAAAAAGTAGAACCGAAGAGCAATTCTGGTTCCAAAACTAGTCAGATATAAGAGCATGGACTTAACTGGAAAAAAAGGCCATATTGAGAGAGCAGGAAATATAGTAGCAATGAACTGGTGGATAAGATCACGTTTCTTTTTCTTTTTTAGTTTTTTTTTTTTGATGGTTGTGGGTCTTGAACTCTGGGACTGGGCGATGTCTCTCCCCTCTTCAGCTCAAGGCTAGAGCTCTACCATTTGAGCCACAGTGCCAATTCAAGTTTTCTGGTGGTTAATTGGAGATAAGTGCCTCAGAAAACTTTCATACTGGTGCTTGATCTGAACTGCAATCCTCAGATCTCAACCTCCTGAGTAACTAGGGTTAAGTTTGAGCCACCAGTACCAGGCTTAAGATCACATTTCTAGCAGTATACACTCAGGATATGTAATGTGTATATTCATCTATCTTTGTATGAAATCTTGAGTTAAAAATCTAGGCTACAAGTCAGACTTTACATTCACAAAAATGTTTGTAGTTTAAAACCATACTCCTGAAAAAATAAAAACTAAGAATGTAAAACAGTCTGGAAAGTTAAGTTTGCATCCAGCTTCGGCAGAACAGTCTTTGCAACACTGCCTATAATTAACCAGCCAAAAACTGCATTGGATGAATGGCTCAAGTGATGGGCAACAGTGCTGAATAATAGCCTGAGGTTTCTGCATACATACATACAAACATTTACACACGCACAGAAGCACTTATATGTGCAAACACACATATGAAACAACTCTCACAATGTGTAGAAAAGTTAGAAAATAATAGATAATATGTCCTGTGTAAGACTAGAATCAATTGATAATTTTTAATATTAGAAAGTCGTCACGTGAACTTTCCCCCCAAAGCTTGAGACTATTACATAGGTAGTGACCAGAGATAGTAAAAGAGCCAAGTAATAATTATTAAAGGGATCGTTTCCATGGAAGAATGAATCAGAGACCCCTGCAGGTGCATCTGAAAATGTTCATATCCTGTGTCAAATGTTAGAACATCTTTGAAAATTGTACAGAAACAGATTGAGCAGTCAGTCTAGTGGATAAGATCATCAGAGAAGTTCAGAATTACTAGTATGTTTCTCGATTAAATAAACCAACAAACTATGGCAGGGCAATGCGATACAAGTCTGGAATTCTAGCACTCTAATACAGGAGATTAGAGAGTGGATAAAATAGTAATATCTTCCCTGGACTAGGTAGTATAATTTTGCCTCAGTAAAACAAACGAAAGGACAAGAAAGGAATTCACAGTTGGAAGTTTGGGCTAATTTTGTCATTACTTTTTGAGAAGTCAAGTTTCCTGTTGAAATGCAACTCACATATCATTCTCAGTCATGTTTTGAATGCTCTCTTCATTACAAAATACTTCTAGATGCAAAATAGTTCATGATTCTGAACCAAAAATTTGAAAAATTTAGCACCATTATGTTGGATTCCAAAGAAATAATGAAGGATTACAAAAGCTTAAGCCTGGAGAAACAGCAAAGTTATCTAATGTAGGACTTTGTAGACCCTACAAAGAATTTAGATTTAAAATAAATATCTATTTCTTGTAATTTCATATTCTATAAGATACTATAAAATACTTTTTAATTAGAAGTTTTAATTTACAAATTCACAAATGATTCTGGCATTCTATTTGTCTAGAATATTCTTTCAAGAGAGTTGTAATTAGGACTTAGTTAATAGATAATTCCAAAAGTTCATGTATAACATGATAATGTGAATAATCTAGAAAGAGTTGACAATAAATGGATGCTATTAATTTATAAATTTAGTAAAAGAGCAATATTTGAGACTTCGGTGTAACATGGTATGAAGAGAGTTATTGTTTGAAATCTTTTTTCTTCTACCTGTACATAACAAAGGAAGAAATTTCCTTAATTGTATACCTCTGTATACAATGAGAAAAATGCTAGGTTTGGGGTTTGTTTTCATTTTGTTTTTGTTGTTTTGTGTGTCCTAGGGCTTCACGACCAGGCCTGGGCACTTTTCCTGAGCCTGTTTTTTGCTCAAGAATACTGCTCTAACACTTGAACCTCAGTGCTACTTGTGTCTGGCTTTTCCTGAGCAGTTTATTGGAGATAAGAATCTAAGGAACCTTCTTGCCTGGGTGGGCTTTGAACCATAATATACAGATCTTTGCCTCCTGAATATCAGTGTAGATGAAAATATATGTATAAATAATATTTTCAAGTTTTCTGATCTTAAGATCACCACTTGAGGGAAAATGATGCAGCAAAGTTTAGTGTAGTGTTCTTTCAACGATAGAAAGGGCATAACATTAGCAGAAGTGTATAATTTTTTCACAATACTGATAAGCTAGTCATGCTGTGAATTTAGGGAATTTTAAGGTGCACCTTACAAGGTGGAAACTGTTGGGTTAGAATGACTTTACTGCATAAAATGTTGGGATTGATTGTCATTGAAATAATAGCTTACTATGATAAACAAATGTTTACTCTAGAGGAATTAATTATTATAGATACTTCATAGTTTTATCTGCTACCAGAATGTGGCTAGTTTCTCTGTTGACCTTTAAATATGTAATGCCCCATTGGAAACTGCATCTATTGCAGAATTAAATAAAATGCATACAGGCACTGTTTTAAATGTCTCTGGTATGGCATGCTCAGAATTTGAAAATGAGTTGTTAGTCGAACACATACATTCTGTCCTCTTAACAAATATTCAGTTTTAAAAATTAGGAGTTTCCAGAGAATTGAACTATTTTCTATTTAGTATGAGACAATACTAAAATAATGCTTTTTAAAAAAATAATGGCATGTATATTCTGAAAATTTTTATAGTTTGAAAGCATTCAAGTTGATGATCCTCTGACAAAGATAGGGGAAATTAATTCAAATTAAAAGCCAAATATTGTTCATTAAAAAAAATTTAATACACATAGAATATCATTTACTATAGAAATACCGTGAAATTATATTTTATGTAGCTTATTTTAAATTTAATTTTATTGTCAAGGTGATATATAGAAGGGGTTGCAGTAATTGTAAGGTAGTGAATATCTAACAAGTCGAACTTTTTATGCCCTCCCTCATTTTTCTCACACTTTTACTTCATCCCAATACGCCTCACAAGTTGTAATGTGAATATCCTACATCTTTTCTTGTGAGTATTGCTATTGCATTGGTTTTCCCTTTGTCCTTTGTCTCGCCATTTTGTTGTTCCTCTACCTTTGCCAAATTAAGATAAATGTGTATATAATACACAGGATACTGAAATCAAATACAGCATGGAATAAACCATAGGGGAAAACACAAAAGAAAAAAATAAATAATGTGGTGATTGAAGGTGTTTAATGAGAAATCAAAATGTATAAGTAGTCCTTTGCTATAAGTTAAATCTCACTTTTTCTTTTTGGAGAATATAATGATCAAAGTAATATTTGAGAATCAGCAAGCAATTGTTCAGAATCATGCTTCCAGTGCAAGTGGATCAACAGTAAGTAATTCTCAATACCATTTTCCACAAAGTTTTGTCACAGATACAATCGGCCTGCCTTCTCTTGCTGCATTCCTAGCCTGGACCTATTCCTTCATTGTACATGAAAAGTGTGATTCAATTGATTTCATTCATATCTGTTCCTAGAATTATCAAGGATTTAGATTCTTGTCTGCAATATGATTAAACCTACGTCTCTTCATATAGGCTGCTAAAAATGTATTTACCCAATTCAAGTAAATACATAAATTCTATTTCCATCTTTTTTAAACCATAAAATTCTTCTTCCTGTATAAATTGATCAGAGGCATGCATTTGTGGCTATCTGGGTCATTGCACATCTGTCTCTCTTCCTCTCTCTTTAATATTTCTCATAGATAATAGGATTGCTCTATAATTATCGTAATTCATTTTGCTTTTATATTTTTGGCTGCATCATTTTACTTTCTGCTCTGCCATTTCCCAAATCATTTATACAGAAGGCATTATTTCGTCTTTTCTCATTCCTAGAATAAGCTGCACATGAAGACACCACTGGTCCTTATTTTCAGTCTGTATCTTTGAATACGGAGGAAAATCTTTCCTCCGCTCTCCATCAATTCCCTACTCTCCAGTTAGAATAATTTTGAATAGTAAAAATGGAAAAAGGGAAAATAAATCATGGTGAAAACACAGATGCAGAAAATTCACCGGATTTTTCTGAACAGTTCAACTAACCTGATCTATTAGGGAAATACATGGACACCTCATTCCCATCGTCACTCAAAGTCTCAAGTTAGGCAATTCTAATGAAGACGAGGAACATGATGAAAAAGTGAGGAATGGTATCAATTGCAAGAAAAATGGAGAAGGATCCATGCAAATTTCTTCTTTGGGCTGCTGAAAATAATCAGGTTATTACACTGCAGAGAATACTTTCCAAAAAGGCCACTCATGTGAATACTAGGGATGACGATGATTATACCCATATTCATCAGGAAGCCTACAGTGGACACTTAGACACTGTCCGTGAGTTGGTGACTCAAGCGGCAGATATTCATGCAATAACTGTAGATGGCTGAACAACCCTGTGCAGTGCTTATATGTGGAATAATATTAGAGAGGCTTTTTTCTTACTTCATCATGATGCAGATACCAATGACCCCCTTGCATCTTGCTGCTGGGAATAGAGATAGCAAAGACATGTTCGATCTGCTTCTGTTGAACCATTATGTCTGAAGATCAACTTGGAAGAAACTGTATTTGATATTACCAAAAGGATAAGTATGTATCACTACCTCTTTGAAGTTTTGGAAGGCTGTACAAATTGCTCTCCTAAGTCATAATGGTTTGGTTAAGTTTCTTAAATTTCAAAAATGCCATTGCATTCTTTGTTTCCATACAAAATATTTTCACAATCCAAATAACAATAATAGCTTACTATAACATTTCATAGATTCCATGGAAGTCTTCCAAGTGAATTGCCTGACTTTGATGTCAAAATGTATTCAAGAGTTAGTTGTATACATCTATAATGATTTCTGGAGAGTTTGTGCTTTTTTATTGTAATTAAGTGGTTACATAATTTCCCTAATTTCACAGTATTGTGGGATAGTGATGCTCAATTAAAGTCACAGACACATTCTAACATTTCTGGAGCAAATTGTCTATCACAGTCTATAACATTTATGAGTTCTATGAGCTTTGCGATACAGTTATTACTTCCACATTGGTTGGTATGTACATTTCTTTTGTTTTGCATAACATCAGCTGTTCCCTTTTTCCCACTTGTTTTCTCCCTCCCATCCCTGCCATTAACTTGCTTAGTTCATTTTGGTCAATGTCCAGTGCAGCTCACGTGTTTTTCCCTGATTCCTTCTACTTCTATGTCATCTTCCTGGTTCCCCTCCATTGTACACATATATACCATACATGTGATCAGCAGCATGGGGTTATTTAGTAGGGATTCGACCAGATGAGTGGAAGTCCTTTGTTTCTTAAGTCCTGTTAATTTTGTCGTATTGCCTAACATTTTGGTTTTAACATCCACTTATCAGGGAGAACATGTACTGTTTGTCTCTTTGCTCTTGTCTTACCTTGCTCAACATGATCACCTTCTAGCTCCATCCATTTCCCTGCAAATGCCATTATTTTATCATTTCTAATGTCTGCATAATATTGCATTGTGTATAGATGCCACAATTTTGGGATCCATTCATCTGTGGTGGGACATCTGGGTTGTTTCCATATCCTGGCTATTACAAACAGTGCGGCAATAAACATGGAGGTGCATGTGTCCCTGTATACTGGTTCCTGTTGTTCAGGATGGATGCCTAGAAGTGGTATGACTTGGTCATAAGGGAGGTCAATATTTAGCTTTCTTAGGACCCTCCAGACTGTTTTCCAAACTGGTTGTATAAGTGTACATTCCCACCAGCAGTGTAGTAGGGTTCCTCTTTCTCCGCATCCCCTCCAGCGTTTGTCATTGGCTGACTTGAAGATGTGGGACATTCTGACTGGGGTAAGGTGGTATCTAATGATTGTCTTTATTTACATTTCCTTCACAACCAGGGATGGTGAACTTTTCCTAATGTGTTTCTTTGACATTCTTATCTCTTCTTCTGAGAAGTCTCTCTTTAGTTCCCTTGCCCATTTAGTAATTGGTTTGTTAGGTTTTTGAGGTGCTAGTTTCTTGAGTTCCCTGTACATACTGGATATTAACCCCTTTTCAGATATAGTGCTGGTAAATATTTTTTTCCCAATTAATTGATTGTCTTTCTAGTTGGTTGCGATAGCTTTAGCTTTGCAGAAGCTTTTTATTTTAAGGTAGTCCCATTTGTCATGTCTCACTCCAATTTGTTGTGACCCTGGGACTCTGTTCAGGAAATTCTTTCCTGGACCTATAAGTTCAAGTGTCTCTCCTACTCTGCCTGCAGAGGTTTCAGAGATTCAGGTTTAATGTTAAAGTCTTTAATCGATTTTGAGTTGATGTTGGTATATGGTGATATGCTGGAGTCCACTTTTATTATTCTGCATGTGGCTGCCCAGTTTTCCCAGCACCAGTGGTTGAAGAGGCTGTGTTTCTTCCATTGTCTGTCTTTGGTTCCTTTGTCAAATATCAGCTAACTGTAGGCATGTGGATTTATTTCTAGATCTTCTATTTTATTCTATTGGTCTTTGGGTCTGTTTTGGTGCCAGTACCATGCTGTCTTTGTTATTATGGCTCTATGGTAGAGTTTGAAGTACGGAATGGATATCCCTCCCATGTTGTCTTTATTCACTAGAATTGTTTTGGCTATTCTAGGTATTTTGTGGTTCCATATGAACTTTTGGACTGTTTTCTGTATTTCAGAGATGTACTTCATTGGGATTTTAATAGGAATTGCATTGAATTTGTATATTAATTTGGGCAGTATTTCCATTTTCACTATATTGTCTGCCTATCCAAGAGCATGGGAGGTCGTTCCATTTCCTAGTGTCTTCTGTAATTTTTTCTTTAACTTTTTATAGTTTTCATTAAATAGTTCTTTTACATCGTTGGTTAGGTTAATTCCTAAATATTTTATTTTGTGGGAGGTTATTGTGAATGGGGTTGCTTCCCTTATTTCCCTCTCTGCTTGTACATTGTCAGTGTACAGGAAGGCAACTGATTTTATTGGATTGATTTTTGTATCCTGCCACTTTGCCAAAGTGATTTTTGATTTCTAAGAGTTTGGGGATGGAGTTTTTGGGATCATGAAGGTATAGTATCATGTCATCTGCAAAAAGGCATAGTTTAATTTCTTCTTTCCCTATGAAGATCCTTTTAATGTATCCCTTCCACTCCTCAAATTTACATATATATATATATATATATATATATATATATATATATGTATATATAAGATACAGAACACTAGAATCAAATACAGTGAAAACAGGTGTTTACCATGGGGGAATAACGTACAAAAGAATCACATAGTGCATTATAAGTATATTAAAAACAAAAGAAAGAGAGGAAAAACCGCTTGTGTCTCTGACTTGGGGTACATTTCACTTAACATCATCTTGCATGTTCAAATGTACCTAGCCTTTGATCTTCTCTGCTTGTCCTAGACATGTACTAATCCTTGTAAACAAAGTTAAAACAAGGTAAACTATGGGACCTATGTTTCTTTGGGTCTGGCTTACTTCACTCAATATAATTTTTACCAAGTCTTTCCATTTCCTAACAAATGGGGCAGTGTCATTCTTTCTGATGCAATCCTAGAATTCCAGTGTGTGTGTGTGTGTGTGTGTGTGTGTGTGTGTGTACCACATTTTTTTGAACCATTCATCTACTGAGGGGCATTGGTGTTGTTTCCATATCATAGCTATGGTGAATAATACTGCACTAAACATGGTTGTGCTGGTAGTTTTGTGATCATTTGGGTAAGTGCGCAAAAGTGGGGTTACTGGGTCATTGGGGAGCTCTAGGTGGAGTCTTTTGAAGAAATTGCATTATGCTTTCCAAAGTGGTTAAACAAGTTTACACTCCTACAAGTAATGCAGTAGGGTTCCCTTTTAGCCACATCCCTACCAGCATCTGTCATCATTTCATTTCTTGATTATAGCCATTCTAACTGGAGTGAGGTGTAATCTCAATGTTTTGATTTGCATTTCATTTAGGACTAGAAAAATTGAGCATTTCTTCGTTTGTCTAATGGACATTTTTTATTTCCTCTTCAAAGAAGTCGCTCTTTAAGTCTTCAGCCCACTTAGTTATTCGGCAGTTGTTCCTTTGAGGATTTGTTGTTGTGGGATTTATGATTTTGAGTCCTAAGTATATTTTAGATATAAGACTTTGTCTGTTTTATGACTCATGAAGAACTTCTCCCAGTAAGTAGGCTTTCAATTGATCTTACTATCTATGAGCTTTACCTTGCAGGAGCTCTGCTGTTTCATGCAATCCCATTTCTACAATCTTTTTGTGATTTGTTGTTTCTGGTTCTCTATTAAGAACATTTTGGCCTGTGCTAAAGAGCCCTAGTTTCTCTTATCCTTCATGTAATGTTTTCACGGTGTCTGCTTTTATTTTGAGGTCTTTGATCCATTTTGACTTGATTCTCATGCAGGGTGATACACACACACACACACACACACACACACACACACACACACACACACACACATATGGCTAGCTTTAGTTTTTATTCAGGTGTTTAACCAATTTTAACAGCACCATTTACTGAAAAGGCTGTCTTCCTTCCATTCTATTTTTTTTAGCTCCCTTGTCAAAGATTAGGTGGCTATAGGTCAGTGGGTTTATTTCTGAGTCTTCAGTCCTATTCCATTGGTCCTCAGTACTGTCCTTGTGCCAGTACCAAGCTGTTTTTATTACTATGGCTTTTTACTATAGTTTGAAATTTGGAACTGATATTACTCCAGTGCTGTTCTTTCTGCTAAGAATAGACAAACCTACAGCCAGCATTATACTTATTGGTGAAAAGTTAAAGCCATTTCTTATTAATTCAGGGAAGAGATAAGGATGTCCGCTCTCTCCACTCCTCTTCAACTTAATATTAGAATGCTAGCTGGGACAATAAGACAAGATGGAAAATTAAAGGGAATCCAAATAGGGAAAGATGAAGTAAAACATACAAGATGACCAATGGAGTAGAATTGAAAACCCAGAAATGAACCTATAGTCCCATAGCCATCTAATTTTCGATAAGGGGGCTAAAAATATACAATGGAAAATGAGAGCATCTTCAGTAAATGGTACCTGCAAAATTCGTTAAGTACTTGTAGAAAACTAAACCTAGATCCTTATTTATTACCCTTTCAGAATCAACTCCAAATGGATTAAAGTCTTCAGAGTCAAATCAGACACTCTGAAAATATTACAGGATGGAATAGGTGCAACCCTAGATCTCCTTGGCACAGGCCTTAATTTTCTTAATAGAGTCCCAGAAACACAAAAAAAAAAAATCAAAAAATGTTTGGACAAATGGGATTGCATGCAATTGCAGAGGTTCTGACTGGCAAAGGACATAGCTAGCAAGATGACTAGAAAGCCCACGGATTGGGAGAAGATCTTCACTAGCCATAAAACGGACAAGGGTCTCATACATAAAATATACCTGGAACTCAAAAAATTAAATACCCCAACAACAAATCTTCAAAGAATTAACTGCCCAATAAATAAATGTGCTAAAGACTTAAAGAGAATTTCTCTGAAGATGAAAGAAGGATGGTCAATAAACACATGAAGAAATGCTCGAACTCTCTGGCCATGAAAGAAATGCAAATCAAAACAGCATTGAAATACCACCTAACCCCAGTTAGAATGGCTATAATCAAGTACTCTAATAACAGATGCTGGAGGGGATGTGGACAGGAGAGAACCTTACTGCATTGTTGGTGGCAGTGTAAACTTGTTCAACCACTTTGGAAAGCAATATGGAGGTTCCTCAAAAGACTCCACATAGAACTCCCCTATGACCCTCCAATCCCACTTTTTGGCATTTACCCAAATGTTCACAAACAAGACCACACTAAAGCTTCCAGAACGGCAATGTTTATTGCATCATTATTTACCATAGCTAAGATATGGAACCAACCCACATGACCCTCAGTAGATGAGTTGATCTAGAAAATGTGGTATATATACACAATGGAATTCTATGCCTCCCTGAGAAAGAATGACATTGCCCCATTTGTTAGGAAATGGAAAGACTTGGAAAAAAATTATATTAAGTGAAGTAAGCCAGGCCCAAAGAAACATAGGTCCCACGGTCTCCCTTATTTACAGTAACTAGCATATGTCTGAGTCAAGCAGAATAGGCCAGATAAGTTGATGTTAGGGAAATGAACCCTAAGATATCTATTCAAATGTTTTTTTTTTTTCTTTCATGGGATTGTTTCTAAATTTCTTTGTTGCTTTGTATGTCCCTCCTCCATGGTATAACCCCTGCTTTCACTGTATTTGATGTTGGTAAAATTTGTGGAAGGGAACGGAAAAAATCCAATCATTTAAATAGGGATACAGTTGGACCCATTGCAACAATGAGATGTTCAAGTCGTTATATCGAAAACGAACTTTACTACTTTGGTGGTGGGGAGGAGGATTGGGTGGGGGCATGGAGGGAGGATGGGAAGGGGAAGCAAAGTAGGAGGCTACAATGCTTCAGACGAAACGTACTCATTATCTTCCCAGGTAATTTTAATCCCTTTGTACAATTTTTCACAATAAAAAATAATGAATTTAAAAATAGAAAAAAAGAAGAAAAAACATGAAAATGACATGATCTTTTATTTAATGGACCCCATGGACTCCACTCCCAAGTTACGTGAGCTGATCAGAAACTTTGGCCAACTAGAAGAATACAGTTTTGTCTCAATAAAACCAAACAAGAAAGGAATAAAAAAATAAACAAGAAAGGAATACACAGTTGGAAATTTGGGCTAATTTTGTGATTATGCTTTGAGAAGTCAAGTTTCCTATTGAAATGCAACTCATATATAATGCTCAGTTTTGTTTTAAATTTTGTCTTAATTACAGAACATTTCTAGATGCAAAACAGCTCATGATTCCCAACCAAAAATTTGAAAAAGTAAGTATCATTCTGTTAGAATCCCAAGAAATTATGAAGGATTACAAAACTTTAAGCCTGATGAAATAGGAAAGTTCGTTTAATGTAGGACTTTGTAGACCTGGCTAAATTAGAATTTAGATGTAAAATAGATATTTTATGTTTGTAATTTAATATTCTATAGGATACTACAAAATTCTTTTCAAGTAAAAGATTTAATTTAAAAATTCACTAATGATTCTGGCATTCTAATTGACTAGAATATTCTTTCAAATAAGGTATAATAAGAACTTCGTTAATAGATAATTCCAACAGTTCATGTGTAAGATGATAATGTGAATAATCTAGGCAAATTGTCAACAAATTGATGACATTAATTTACAAATATAGAAAAGGAGCAATCTTTTGAGATTTTGGTGTAACTCGGTATGAAAAGTGTAATTATGTGATTTTTTTTTCTATCTGTACGTAACACAGGAAGAAATTTCCTTAATTATATACCTCTATACAATGAGAAAAATGCTAGGTTTGAGGTTTGTATTCATTTTGTTTTTGTTGCTTGGTTTGTAGTAGGGCTTAACCTCTGGGAATAGGCACTGTCCCTGAGCCTGTTTTTGCTAAAGGCTGCTGCTCTACCACTTGAACCTCAGTGCCACTTGGGTCTGGCTTTTCCTTATCAATTTATTGGAGATAAGAATCTAAGGAACTTTCCTGCCTGGGTGGACTTTCAACCATAATCTTCAAATCTTAATATTAAGATATACAGATCTCCTGAGTATCTATGATAGATAATATATATAATAAAATAAATTAAAAATAAAATTAAAAATAAATAATATTTGCAAGTGTTCTGATCTCAAGAATACCACTGCAGGGAAAATGATGTAGCAAAGTCCAGTGTAGTATTTTTTTCCAAAATAGGAAGGTCATCACATTAGCAGAAGTGTAGTATTTTTTCACAATAGCGATAAAGTAGTCATGATGTGAATTTATGGAATTTTGAGGTGCACCTTACTAGTTGGAAATTGTTGGGCTACGATGACTTTACAGGATAAAAACTTGGGATTGATTGTCCTAGAAATAATAGCTTACTCTGATGAACAAATGTTTACTTTCAAGGAATTAATTATTATAGATACTTCATATTTTTATCCTCTACCAGAACGTGTCTATTTTTTTCTGTTGACTTTTAAATATGTAATGCCTAATTGGAACCTGCATCTATTGCTGAATTAATTAAAATCAAACAGGTACTGTTTTGAATGTCTCTGGTATGGCATGTTCAGAATTTGAAAATGAGTAGTTAGTAGTCATAGGGATGTTGAGGAACAGATATATTCTGTCCTCTTAAAAATTAGTCAGTTTTCAAAGTTAGGCGTTTCCATAGAATTGAACTGTTTTCTGATTTAGTATGAGACAATACTAAAATAATGTTTTTTTCTAAATAATGGCAAGTATATTCTGAAAAAATTGTGTAGTTTGATAACATTTCAGTTGATGTCCCTCTGATAAAGAAAGAGGTAATTCAAATTAGCAGGCAAAATATTCATTTTTAAAAGGTAATACACATAGAATAATATTTACTATACCAGTACAGTGAAATTATATTTTATGCAGCTCATTTTTAACTTAATTTTATTTTCAAGGTGATATATAGAAGGGTTGCAATAATTGTAAGGTAGTGGATACATAACATGACAAAGTTTTTACGCCCTCCCTCATTTTTCTCACACTTTTCCTTCACCCCAATACTCCTCACAAGTTGTAATGTAAATTTCTAATGTTATTTTGTGAGTATTGCTATTGCATTGGTTTGCCTTTTGTCCTTTGTCTCACCATTTTATTGTTCCGCTTCCCTTGCCAAATGAAGATAAATGTATATACAATACACGGGATACTGAAATCAAATACAACAGTGGACCAACCATAGAGGAAAACACAAAAGAAAAAAAAGAAATCACATCGTACATTAAAAACAACAACCACAAAGAAAAACCTCTCCTTCCATACCTAAGAGTTTATTTTGCTCACCTCATTTTATGTGGTCATTTATACATAGCTATTGAGTCATTCTGCTCATCTGCTAGGACTATCCTAGATATTTCCTAGTTATTACAAATGAGGGAAATCATGGAATCTGTTTCTTTGTGTCTTGCTTATTTTTCTTAGTAAGATTTTTCCAAGTCTTTCCGTTTCCTTATGAATTGGAAGCATAGAATTCCTCTGTACATATATAAACAACATTTTGTCAATTCGTTCATCTACTGAGTGGTATATTGGTTTAAAACATGATTGCATGTAAGTATCAATTAAGGCCATGCAAAAATGGCAGATGCCAACTCACCAGATATACTAATATCATGATTTCCAAGGAAGATAGTATTTTATGGTTGTACAAGTGTTGGGATATCTGGATGAGTCTAAAGTATATCTTGCACTGAATTAGGCAGGAAGATATCCAATATCATATAGGATAAAAATGGTAGTGACAAAATATTTCCCTTGAGAAATGTATAGGAGGCTGCCAGAAATATGAAGTAGTTGAGATAATTTTGAAGAATTTAGAAATGCAAGCTCAATTATGTCTCTTTAAATAATAATTATGTAAGTAGAAGGGCAAAAAAAGGGTAAGAGAAGAAAATAACTGACAGCAGATAATTGTCCCAAGTTAAAGTATAAAAAGACATAATCTATAACTTCCAAGTTAAAGAGACACCAATATGATATTATCCCACTTAGTTTAGGTTCATGCAAAATATTTACTTGGCTTTTTCCTACTTAAATGCTCCCACAATAACAAAGAATTGAAGCCAAGAGCCAGTGGCTCACGCCTGTAATCCTAGCTACTCAGGAGGCTGAGATCTGAGGATCGTGGTTTAAAGCCAGCCCAGGCAGGAAAGACCGTGAGACTCTTATCTCCAATAAATCACTAGAAAACTGGAAGTTTTGCTGTTGCTCAAGCGGTAGAGTGCTCACCTTGAGCTGAAGAGTACATGGACAGCGCCCATGCCCAGAGTTCAATCCCCATGACCGACATACAAACAAACAAACAAAGGATTGAGGTAGTAGTCTAAGATCATTCTTTAAATCTAGAGAGGCAATAGTGCCAATACAACCATTTAAGATTCTGTTTTTATTTCATAAAGTCATAGCATCCTTTTCAAAATCTGTGGACCATAAAACTAAGAATTTATTTTTGACAAATCTGTTACCTTCTTCTATGTGTCTGTTCTTATAGTAGAACTATGTTGTCTTCACTACTAAACATGGTAATACTATTCAAAGCTAGTATGGAGGCACAAGCTACACCATTTTACAAGATTTCTCTGACTGACCTGTATTCCTTGAATTTACATAAGAGATTATTGAGCAGATGGACCAATATTCTACAGAGATATCTAAATATTTCATAGTCACTCATATTTCACACCTTGTAAAAATACAAACCCCTGATATTATATATACAAAATGTCTTTAGAGACTGCTCAATGCAACTAAAATTAATTTAGGAATGAGTTAAGATTTAGATAACAGTACAGCATAATATAGCTCAACGATAATGACTTGAGCTGTTCTGCAGAAGAGAGTGAGTGGGGGAAGAATGGTGGACCACATAGGAGCTGTATGTCATTGGTATTGTTTCAAAAAACACAAAGACTTCAGAGAAGAGAAGGAGAAAAATAAACTGTCCTGAATCTAGTTTCTTTTTAATCCACTTGATAGTTTTGACTGAAAGTCAGATAACAAAGGAAAAATAAAATAGAAAATAAAGCATTGTATAGAGCTGTTACAATATAAAGAAGTAGTAATAGGAATATAATTAATTTCCAAAGAAATAAGAGAAAGAATAACACTAACAATTGCTAACGTGGATAGAAGATGGATCACATTTTATCATATATAATTTTTATTTTATTTTATTTTATTTGTGAACATACTGTACAGAGGGGTTACAATTACATGGGCAGGATAATGCGTACATTTCTTACCAAGCATTGCAGCCTCCTCCATTGTTTACCCTTCACATACCTTCCCAGCCCCCCCTCCCCCTCCAATCCCAATCCTTTTCTTCCCCCGCCCCCACCCCCGGAACCGACGTTGTAAAGCTCGTTTTGGACAGGACAACTTGTACTTCTCATTGATGCAATAGGTCCACCTGTATCCTTAAACGACTTGTTTTTCCCCCATCTCCTCTACAAGTTATGCTGACATCAAATATAGTGAAAGCAGGGGTTAAACTGTGGGGGAGGGACCCACAAAGCAACAAAGAAATAATCTTATAAATGCGTTAGAAACACATGCATGAAAGAAAAAAACATTAAAATACATATCTAAGGGTTCATTTTCCTAACGTCACATTATCTGACCTTTTCTGCTTGACTCATACATATACTAGATATTACAAATAAGGGAAACCATGGGGCCTATGTTTCTTTGGGCCTAGCTTACCTCACTTAATGTAATTTTTTCCAAGTTTTTTCCATTTCCTAACAAATGGGGCAATGTCATTCTTTCTGATGGAGGCACAGAATTCCATTGTGTATATATATACACCACATTTTCTTGATCCATTCATCTACTGAGGGGCATGTGGTTTGGTTCCATATCTTAACTATGGTAAATAATGCTGCAATAAACATAGTTGTGCTGGTAGCTTTAGTGTGGTCTTGTTTGTAAACATTTGGGTAAATGCCCAAAAGTGGGATTGCTGGGACATAAGGGAGCTCTATGTGAAGTCTTTGAGGAACCTCCATACTGCATTCTAAAATGGTTGAACAAGTTTACATTCCCACCAACAATGAAGTAAGTTTCCCTTCTGTCCACTTCCCCTCCAGCATCTGTTGTTGTTAGAGTTCTTGATTTTTGCCATTCTAACTGGAGTGAGGTGGTATCTTAGTGTTGTTTTGATTTGAATTTCTTTTATGGCTAGGGATGCTGAGCATTTCTTCATGTGTCTATTGGCCATTCTTCTTTCTTCTTCAGAGAAGTTTCTCTTTAAGTCTTTCTCCCACTTATTTATTGGGCAGTTGTTTCTTTGAAGATTTGTTGTTGGGGGATTTAATTTTTGAGTTCCAAGTATATTTTAGATATGAGACCCTTGTCCGTTGTATGGCTAGTAAAGATCTTCTCCCAATCCGTGGGCTTTCTATTGACCTTGCTAGCTATGTCCTTTGCCATGCAGAAGCTCTGCAACTTCATG
Source organism: Dipodomys spectabilis (assembly GCF_019054845.1). Taxonomy (NCBI): domain Eukaryota; kingdom Metazoa; phylum Chordata; class Mammalia; order Rodentia; family Heteromyidae; genus Dipodomys; species Dipodomys spectabilis. The sequence continues at coordinate 206,232 of NW_024871013.1, read as the reverse complement.
CAATCCCATTTGTCCAACCTTTCTTTGATTTGTTGTGTGTCCGGGTCTCTATTCAGAAAATTTCGGCCTGAGTCAAGGAGACCTAGGTTTCTCCTATTACATCCTGTAATGTTTTCAGAGTGTCTGCTTTGACTTCGAGGTCTTTAATCCATTTGGAGTTGATTCTGGTGCACGGTGATATATAGGGATCTAGCTTTAGTTTTCTACAACTAGTTAACCAATTTTGCCAGCACCATTTACTGAAGAGGCTGTCTTTCTTCCATTCTATTGTTTTAGCTCCCTTATCGAAGATTACATGGCTATAGGTCTGTAATTTAATTTCTGGGTTTTCAATTCTATTCCATTGGTCCTGAGGTCTGTTCTTATGCCAATACCAAGCTATTTTGGTTACTATGACTTTATAGTATTGTTTGAGATTTGGTGTTGATATTCCTCCAGGAGTGTTCTTTCCGTTGAGGAGCGTTTTTGCTATTCGGGTTCTTTTATTGTTCCATATGAATTTTTGGATTGCCTCTTCTATTTCCTTGAAGAATGAGGGTGGAATTTTGATAGGTATCGCGTTGAATTTATAGATAGCCTTGGGAAGTATTGCCATTTTCACGATGTTAATCTTTCCAATCCAGGAGCATGGGAGGTTTTGCCACTTTTTAAGTTCTGTGTTGATTTCCTTTTTCAAGATTTTAAAGTTTTCATCATAGAGTTCCTTCACTTCTTTGGTTAAGTTAATTCCTAGGTATTTTATTTTTTGTGGGGCTATTACAAATGGAGTTACTTTCCTAATTTCAGCCACACTTTTCTCATTGTTGGCATACAGAAAAGCCATTGGTTTTGGGGGGTAAATTTTATACCCTGCTACTTTGCCAAATTTTGAATCAGCTTGAGTAATTTGGGTGTGGAGTCTATGTGATTCTTTAAATACAAGATCATGTCGTCTGCAAAGAGGGAGAGTTTTATTTCTTCTTTCCCTATTTGGATCCACTTTATGTATGCATCTTGTCTTATTGCTGTAGCTAGGTATCTAATACTAGATTGAAGAGAAGTGGAGAGAGTGGACATCCGTGTCTTGTTCCTGAGTTAAGAGGAAATGGCTTCAGTTTTTCACCATTAAGTGTAATACTGGCTGTAGTTTTGTCATATACAGCCTTTATTGTATTGAGGAATGTTCCATGGATTCCTAATTTTTCCAAAACCTTCATCATAAAGGAGTGTTGGATCTTGTCGAATGCCTTTTCTGCATCTATTGAGTTAACCATGTGGTTCTTATTCTTGCTCCTGTTGATGTGATGAATAATATTAATTGATTTGCGTATATTGAACCAGCTTTGCAGCCCTGAAATTAATCCTGTTTGGTTATGGTGTATGATTTTTTGGATGAATTGTTGAAGTCGTTTGGCCAAAATTTTGTTGAGGAGTTTTGCATCAATGTTCATCAAAGAAATGGGTCTATAGTCCTCTTTCTTTGATGATTCTCTGCCTGGTTTTGGGATGAGGGTTATGATGGCTTCATAGAATGTGTTCCGTAGTGAACTTTCTCTTTCAATTTCATTGAAGAGTTGGAGGAGTATTGGTGTGAGCTCTGCTTTGAAGGTCTTGTAGAATTTCGCTGTAAAACCATCTGGTCCTGGACTTTTCTTAGCTCGCATGTCTCTTATTGCTCTTTCTATTTCAATGCTTGATATGGGCCTGTTAAGCTGGTTTAACTCAGTTTAGTTTTGGAATGTCAATATTTGCTAGGAAAAGGTCCATTTCTGTCAAGTTCTCAAACTTATTAGCATAAAGTTTTGAGATATATTTCCTTATAATGTTTTGAATCTTGGTTGTTTCCGTGGTGATGTTTCCATTCTCATCTCTGATTTTATTTATTTGTGTGTGTTCTCTACTTTTTCTGATAAGATTTGCTAAGGGTCTGTCAATTTTGTTAATTTTTTCGAAGAACCAACTCTTTGTTTTGTTGATTCTTTCTATAGTTTTTTGGATTCTAATTCATTTAATTCTGATTTAATTTTAATTATTTCTTTCTGTCTGCTGGATTATGGTTTATTTGCTGCTCTTTTTCAAGGAGGTTTAGATTTGTCAATAAGTTGTTGGTTTCAGACCTCTCCAATTTGTTGATGTAGGAGCTCAGACCTATAAACTTGCTTCTGAGTAGTGATTTTGCTGTGTCCCAGAGGAGCTGGTAATTTGTGTGTTCATTTTTGTTAAATAGCATGAACATTTGAATTTCCTTTCTAATCTCTTCCATGACTCACTCATGATTCAGCAGTGTTCAGCCTCCATGTGATAATAGACTTTCTTTGGTGGCTTTTGGTGTTGAGTTCTAATTATATTCCCTTGTGGTCAGACAGAATGCAAGGTATAACTTCAATGTTTCTGAATTTAGACAAGTTTGCTTTGTGGCCTAAAATGTGGTCTATTTTACAAAATGTTCCATGTGCTGCTGAGAAAAACGTGTATTCTGATGCTGCTGGGTGAAATGTTCAGTAGATATCTGTTAAATCTAGTTGATCTATGGAGCTGTTTAGATCTGCAGTTTCTCTGTTGAGTTTTTGCCGAGTTGACCTATCTAGTGGGGAGAGTGGTGTGTTAAAATCCCCAACAATTAATGTCTTTGGATTTATATGGGATTTGAGGGAAAGTAGTGTTTCTTGGATAAATTTGGGTGCTCCATTTTTTGTCGAGTAGATATTTAGAATTGTAATAACCTCCTGAAAGAGAGATCCCTTAATTAGCATGTAGCGACCTTCTTTATCTCTTCTCACGAATTTTAATTTGAAGTCTATTTAATGTGATATTAGGATTCCAACTCCCGCCTGTTTATGGGGGCTGTTTGCTTGGTAGATTTTGTTCCAAACTTTAACATTGAAAATGTGTTTGTTTTTACGGGCAAGATGTGACTCCTGCAGGCAGCAGATAGAAGGGTCTTGTTTTTTAATCCAACTAGACAGTCTATGTCGCTTAATTGGAGAGTTCACTCCGTTAACGTTAAGAAAAAGGACTGAGAGGTATTTGGGAGTTCCTGCCATGTTATCCACCTTCTTGGGGGCTGCAAAAACTGGGTTTTTCCTATGGTTCTTGGAGTCTCAGTTTGTGTGCAGTTTCTTGGCCTTTATTTTGGTCTTGTTGGTTTTCTATGTGTAGGACATGTTTAAGAATCTTTTGTAGGGCTGGTTTGGTGGAGATGTATTGTTTCAATTTTTCTTTGCTATGGAAGGTTTTTATTTGGCCTTTAGTTATGAAGGAGAGTTTAGCTGGGTACAGTGTTCTTGGTTGATAGTTGTTTGTTTTTAGGGCATGGCATGCATCATTCCAGGCTCTTTTTGCTTTGATTGTCTCTGCTGAGAAATCTGAGGTGATTCTAATTGGTTTCCCTTTATAGGTGATTAATCTTTTCTCCTTGACAGCTTTAAGGATCTTTTTCTGAGTTGATCCTGTGTGAATTATAATGTGAAGGTGGGACGTCCTATTCTGGACTGGTCTGTTTGGAGTTCTAAATGCTTCTTGTATCTGAATAGGCCTATCTTTTTGCATGTTTAGGAAGTTCTCTGCAAGGATCCTGTGAAACAAATTTCCTAGGGCATTAACTTCTGTTTTAGGTGCTTCTCTACACCCATTATTCTTAGATTAGGCCTTCTGATTGTGTCTTCCAAGTGTTGGATAGATCTATCATATTTCTTGGACTTGTCTTGGGTGGTTGTATGTCCTTTCTCTATAATATCTAGGCTATCTTCAATCCCTGAGATTCGATCTTCTGCATGGTCTAACCTGCTGTCTAGATTTTCTACTTTGTTTTTTATCTATTTTCCTTCTGATTGGTCAGCTTTGATGGCTTCAAATTCTTTGTTGAAGCTTTGTTTTAGATCTTTTATGAGCTTCTTTACTTCCTTAATTTGATGTTCAGTGTTGATTATCAGATCACTTAGTTGATAGGTTATGGTTTACTTGGACTCCCATTCCTTATGTTGGGTTCCATTCCCTTTGTGGTCTCCCTTTCTTCTTTCAGCTCTTTGTTAATGGATTCCATGAATACCTTTAGTGATCTTTGTGTATTCTCTTCCTGCTCTCTCAATTCCTGTATTACTCTTTGATTAGCTTCCTCCCGTTCGTGGGATTCCTGTAGTTCTCTATGTGTGTTCTCAGCCTGTTCAGGCCATTCCTGCCTTTCTCTTTGAGTATTCTCAAGCTGCTCATGCAAATCCTGTGTCAGTTTTTGAGTAGCTTCCTCAAGCTTTTGATATTCCTGTATAAATTTTTGGATTGCCTCCTCTCTCTCCCTATCACGCTCATACAGAGTCCTTTGTATGCTTTCAATCTTTTGATTTATCATGTTTGCCAACAGTGTTCGTAGAACTATTTGGGAATTCTCCTCTGGATTATTCATTATCTTTTCTGTTCCTTGATTATCGGCATTGGGAATTGAGATACCCGGATTTGCCATATTTCTTGTGGTTTTCCAGCTTATCCTGCCCATTTGAGATGAAAATAGCACCAGGTTTGTGCTAGAACACTATCTTAAGGCAAGCATCAACCCAAGTCTGAATTTGCACAGTCAATAGTCTACAGATACAATCAAGTTCAACAGATACATCTATTCAACACCAAACAACTATACGTTAATGGGCTACGAACCGCAAAGAAGAATTTGGAAGACCAGAAATTATTAGAGTTAAGTAGAGATGTGGGTAAAAAAATAGGAATAGATTGATGTGGGGAGGCTCACGGAGAGTTAACTAAGTCCTAATCTCAAAGCAGGAAATAGTTTGGGTAGGATGAAAGTAGAGAGAGAGATAAAAAGAAGAAAGGGAACGGGAAAAGAAAAGAGACCAGAAAAAATAGAAAGGTAGAAATTAATAAAATTATGTAGAATCGATAACAATCTAGATAAGAACGTTAATTTATTGAGAGAAGGGGAGGGATATAAAGGAGATGTGAAAAACTTAAAAACAAAAATGCTTAAAATATTATATAGTTATAAAGAGGTAGTACTGCTATTAAGGAATTTAAGTCTTAGAGGTTTTGACTTGAGTAATAAATTTGTGGATTAAGTGTGTACACAATAGAGGATAGGGTCTAATAGTCAACTACGGGTTTATCTGAGGATGTGCAGGTCAAGAATTAAGTCACATAAGGAAGAACGAAAGAGAAGAGAAGGTGAAAAGGATAAGAAAGGAAGAAGAAAAAGATGAGAAGTTCAGTACAGCTAAACAAAAAACAAAAAGATAATTAAAAAAGAAAAAAAAGAGAAAGAAGACCAAAAAAGAAAGAAAAAAAAATCATAAGGGGAAAAAAAAGTTTCTGGAAAACAATTTTTTTTTCAAAAAAGGCAAAGATTAAAGATTAAAAAAAAAGTTTTAGAAAAGAAAAAAAAATTTATGCAAGGTACCAAAAATAAAAAAGAAGACGAAGAAGAAGAGAGAAAAAAAAAAAACAACACCAAAAAAAAAAAAAACTTCTTTGAGAGGAGTGGGAAAAATCCTATATCTCCCTTTTGTCCATAACCAGCCTCTTGTTGGAGTCTCTGGTCTGCTTGTGGTCCTGTGGATTGGTTGGTTTCTTAAATCAGTTTGTTCAAACAGGCAGAAAAATGCTCTGCTTTACACAGGATTTGGCGATCCTCCTCCCAGGCTAGTTCATTGGGAGGCAGATATGTTTTGAGTATCACAAAAGAGGGGGATGCAGTGATGAGGCTAGGTTCTGGGTAGAGTTGAGGCCTTTCAACAAACAGTAGCTTTTCCAGGGCTAGTTTGTGAAAACCTCACAGAGCCCAGCCTGGAGCCATTCTCAGGGTTTCTGTTTACTGAATTTCAATTGATTGTCGAGGCTGCTAGAGGGAGGGGCAGCCTCTGGCTATGATTACCCAGTGAAGAAACCCACTCCTAGGGCTGGCGCCCGAGCTGGGTGACTTTTCCATGGGTGGAGCTGAGTCTGGCAGGTCAAGCCGCCGTTAAGTTCTTGTGACCTGCTAAATGACTCATTTTATTCCAAGGCCTGAGTTGTAGCTAGCAGCTCCTCTGAGCTTTGTTGGTATCCAAGATGGAGATCACCGGTGCTGTGGTGGGGAGGGGTGGCCTTCCCTCCTCTGCTCCCTGAGAAGGAGTGAGGACGTCAGGCTACTACTCATGCCGAGTCTTAGTTCCTGGGTTGTCTCTGGTCTGCGAACTGCAGGATGAAGATGTCTGCTCCTTATCAGTTCTTGCTGGTGTTGAGTAGAATCCACTTGCCTGCTGCATCTGGCTCCTTCGTCCTGGACTCTCTGTTGCTCAGGTATGACTCCTGTGCTCACTCACCGCCGGCTGCTGCTGCCGCGGCAGCTGCTGGCAAGAGCTCAGAAGTGTCTTCTTGCCTGGGTTTCCTTCTCTCACCTAACTCTCTATCCTGTGATGGCACACTTGGTGTAATTCTCTGGCTTAGGACTGTTCACTGGAACTCTAAAACTGCTTTCTATGCGAGAGCTTACTTAGACTCCAGATTCTCCTCCACCATCTTCCCCCATCCTATTATATATAATTTTGAAAAAACATACTAGGAATGAAAATACAAAAGTCATAATTTAAAATACAATTTGTATTATAACTAGATAGTATAGCTCAGTCCTAAAACATTGGCCTAACATATGTGAAGCAATTGTGTGATCTCCCAAGCATTACAAAGTACACACAAAACTCACACACAAAAAACCCACATAAACCCACACACAGCACATACACACATTTGTTATTATCATATTAAACAGAGAAAATTATCACAAATAGTAAAAGTATTTTAATATATGAAATCATAATATTGCTCATACTATTTAAAAGTTTAGAAGAAATAAAATATTCACAAGATACTTGGATTCTTATAGATTAAGTAGATTGAAAATTAATAAATAAAAGATATGAGAACTTTGCAAACAAGTCTTAAATAATAAACATTTTGAAATATGTGTCCTTTTATTTTGACAAAAGATTGATGTTTCTGGTGTTTTAACTCAAGATTTAGAATATGATAACCAGGTGCTCTATATCTTGCTAGGGATGGCTATATCTCTAATCATTTCACTCTGGAAATTTTATGATAAAGTATCATAGTTTTTCAGTCCCTCCCGATTTACAAACCCTATTTACACTTCCGACCATAGTTAGAAAATGGAAACCACAAACCACTATGCCTAGCTCAAACATTTTTTTTTATTCAAGTACAAATATTTCCAAAAAGTGACTAGGTAATAAAGCCTTTTGCAGGCCCAGAGTTCAAGCCCCACGACCGACAAAAAAAAAAAAAAAAAAAAACTATATAAAGCCTTTTTTAATAAAGTATATGCTTCTTGAAAATGCAGTATTTGTTACCTGCACAAATATCTTTAGAAATAATGAGAAAATAAATTTATTTAAATTCACCAACCATATAAAATTTAAGAAAATAATTTTTACATATTCACATGTTAACTATTTTGAAAGCAAAATATATGTCTGAATAATTTACATGTGTTAAAATTATGCAAAACTAAATTAACTAATTCTACAAGTCTGAAAAAAGAATTACCCTAAAGAAACAAAACAAAATAAGTTCAAAATTTGAAATTCAGAAAATAAAATGAAGTGTAATCTTTAGTTGACTTAAGTTACTGTAAACACTCTGTATATCAATTTTATAATAAAAAATGCAAGAACAAAGAAAGAAAAGTACCCATTTGACAATAGCGACAGGATATACCTTAGTAGTTTTTTTTTTTGAGTGTGCAAAAAAATCAAAGGAAGAGATAACAATGTTCCTTCCATAATAAATGTACACATTACCTTAATTATGTAACTGTATCCCCTCTGTACATTACCTTTACAATAAAATTATATTGATATTAAAAATAAACTAATTAATATACCAATTAAGAATTCGTAGAGAGCTAGGAATGTGGCTCAGTGTTAGAGAGCTTGCCTTGCATGCTTGAGGCCCTGGGTTAGATTCCTCAGAATCACATAAACAGAAAAAAAAGCCGGAAGTGGTGCTCTGGCTCAAGTGGTAGAGTGCTAGCTTTGAGCTAGCCTTAAGGGACAGCACTCAGGCCCAGAGTTCAGGTTCCAGGACAGAACCCCCCCCCAAAAAAAAACAATAGAATTACTAGAAGCCATTGGTTAAAACCTTTTTAGAAATTGACCCAAAGTACCCAAGTAATATAATTTGATGATACTATTTAAATACTTCAACCTCAGCCAAGAAGCCAAAAGTTTAAAAAGTGTTACAAAGTAAAGTAATAAATCAGAATATGTTACTATTAATAATAATCATAAGATGAATTTATAGTGGTAGTCAAATATGTAAGAAATGACCAATTTGCCATTCGTTTGCACTGAATAAGTGAGAAAGAATTTTCTAGGTCTTTTAAAATATATAAAAACTTTAATGAAGAAACTATTGTCACATCATATGATAACCAGATGAAGCTGATATTAGAACAAAGAGCAGATTATACTAAGTTTTGGATGTTAATGTCCATAAATATTTTGGTTGTGGGAAATTGTGTTCAACTTGAGGTACTGTTTTTGTTAGACTGGTGTCATATCAGTAGTAAATTTTAGGATAGGGGTTCCCTTTTCACAAAACATGCACCTGATCTGTCTTTTTAGCCTTCCCATTATCAATGGCATAAGAGTTGCACACCAACTTGTCTAGATTCCTACCTTGGCTGGCCTGGAATCTGCAGTCCTTCCAATCTTAACCTGTAGATAGTGCAGGATGGTAGAAATAACCCAATGCACCAAGCTATAGATTGAGAAGGAAACCCATTAAAATTTTGGCCTGGGTTCTGTTCTCAAGCTTCCTCAATAGTTTAGAGTTCAGATGGGAGCCCCTGGTGCCAAGCAGTAAGAGTATTTTTTAAAGCAACTAGACATATATATAACTTACGCATGTGAACACCTCAGGACAAGAATAAAAGAGCAGTGAAGCATAGAGGACAGGCCCAATTTTAACTAGCTTCTTAGAGGCTGAAGAAGCTTAGCTAGCTACTCTGGAGGCTGAAATATGAAGACCACTATTCAAAGCCAGTCCAATCATGAAAATAAATGCGATTATCTCCAAAAAAACAGAAGTGGAACAATGGCTCAAGTGGTAAACCACTATCCTTGGTCACAAAAGATTAGGGAGAGTTCCCAGGCACTATCAAGCCTCAGGAATGATGAATGAATGAATGAGCACTAGCACATGTGCGTGCGTGTGTACGCGTGCATGTGTACAAACACACTCTCTCTCTCTCTCTCACACACACACACACACACAAATGAGTACTTCAATGCGAAGTTCTTTTTTTAACCGTGCTGTAATCTATTTCCCTGTATTAGTTTACAAATATACAAAATCAGCTAAGCACTTATTTACATACAACTCATTATGTTTCTCTAAAGTCAACTCTCCTTTTGGAAGCAGACTTTTATTTGACCCAAATGTAAATTATTCAGGTCGATTCATCTCCCTCAATTCTGTAGAATTAGATGATTGTTTAGCTTCCTCCAAGCAATATAATTTTGTGAAATCCTGCATCAAGCAACGTATTTCATTCACTAGAAGGGAATCCTCTGTCAAACAATTAATAATAGGTTTTTTTTCTCCTTGCTAGCATCTGTAGTTTTATTATCTTCATATATTTCATGATCTGTCTGTGTATGGCAAAGACTGCTGTGAAAATAAAAAGACCCTTTGCAGCACTTATCATTTATATACAATTCATAGATATGAAGGTGTTTAAATATTATTGAAATTGCTTTGGAATAAATTATGTTCACATTGACTATCGTAAAAAATAAGAATTGGTTTCTCAGCACTTTAGGTAAGAACTTTATTGAAAGAAACAAAAGTAAAAGTAGGAACAACTCAACACATACATTCAAATGAAACAAAACAACCCAAGAAAACAAATTAATTCAGTACTCATGAACCTGCAGGAAATGCAAAGACTTAAAAATCATCAGCTATTACAAGCTTATGAAAATCCTGACTACATGGGAATCTACTCTTGTGAGGATACAGGTTAAAGCCCAGACTGGACAGAAACATCTGTACACAATGCCATGTACCTGTTATTCTAAATTCCAGGAAGAATAACATAACATGGACTGAGAACAAGATCATACACAAGTATCTGAAAAATAATCAGGATAATTTAGGGCTGGAGACATGACAAAGTGATAAGAACACCCATTTAGGAAGCACAAGACACTCAATTCAAACTCTAATATTATGGGTATTAAAGTAAAAAGCTATGATTTTAAATAATTGGAGTAATTGTAAGATTTGAATATTTGAGTGGAAAAATGCATGAGAGAGCAGAAAAATGCATGAAAGAGATAGAATGAACCCATGGTGCAATGCTTTCAACTTAAGTAAAAATGTTTTGTGGTACTTCAGACAAAACAGAGTTAACTTGCAAATGAGCATGGTTGTGCATTTGGGTGATGGAAATACTTTACTTACGCAGGTGTAAATTAAATAGATATTATTTGGGTAGATTGTACTTCTTGAACTAAGAGCCTGGATGATGTCCCTGAGATTTTTCTCTCAAGGCTACCATTCTACTACTTTGAGCCACAGTTCCAATTCTGATTTTCTGTTGGTTGTTTGGTGATAAGAGGCTCCTGGACTTGCTTGCCCAGGATGACTTCAAACCATGATCGTCAGATCTCAGCCTCCCGAGTAAACAGGATGCCAGACAATAGCCACCGATATTTTTAATAATTTAGTAAATTGTACAGTAACTGAAGTTATTCATTATCATTATAACTTATATAATATATGTGTGCATGTGTATATCAATGCATACGGATAGAAATACTTTAACATATTTTTGTATCTACAGTAGATTTACGAAATCATCCTTATAAAATAAAATGGAAACAAAAGTTAATAAGGATCAAAAAAAAGGAAATTATCACGTTTCTTGTTGTTGAATGGAATATGAATTGCGAGAATCAATTTGGGAAAACCATCTCTACATTAACAAAATGGATAAGAGGTATTAATTCCAATCCATCTATTTGCCCATATTGTGCAACCTCACACATGAGTGTCAAAATCAAACAACACTTTTTGCCTTTGCTTTTAACTCACCTGTTATAATTTACGGGTTAGATGATGTAATCAAATAAAGATTAAAATAATGTTATGTGAGGCTATGAAATAGAGCTGAAAATTATTTAAAATATGATAATACCTAATTAAATTCCATTTTTCTTACTTTTACTCTGTCATGTACCTCATTCCCACATTAGGAAAGTATATAGAAGGTTCTCATTGAATTATATGTACAATTATGAAAAAATGTATTGAAAGAATATGGGCACAATGTGGTTTTAGCTTATTGAGACATGTAGGGTGAAGTGTGTTTTTGAGGACTAGCAATATATTGTGATGAAGATGAAGGGAGGGATGTGCTTATTCTGGAAAACAGGCTAGAGGATTGCTCCCATAAAGGTAGTTATGAATTCTTCTAAAAGGTTACAGTAAAATCACTTTCACAAGCATGTTCACTGCTGCACAATTCACCGTAGCCAAGTTATGGAAACAGCCCAGATGCCCTTTGGCGGAGTGATGGTTGAAGAATGTGTGGCACATATACACAATTGGATTGCACCCATCCATTTTTAAGACTGCTACATTATTTGCAAAGAAATAGATAGATCTAAAAATTTATTAAGTGAACTAAGTCAGAGCCAGACACACAAAGGACCCATGTTCTGTCTCATATTTGGAAGCTAGAAATTTATACAAGTTTACACAGAAATCTTAACCAAAGCATGTGATTTGCAGAGGAGTATCTCAAAGGTGTAATTTCTTATAAAATTGAACTTTACTCCAACAAAATGAATACCAGGACACTATCACTTGGAAGATGTTAGTGGAAGTCAAAAGGAAGAAATAGAGTTATGGAGGAAGAGAGTGTAGGTATAATATTCAATGTAGATGTAAGAAACTAGAAAAATTAAAGTGCGATGAGCTTTGGAAGGGTGTGGAAAAGTTATATAAAGATCCATTATATTTTAAAAAAACTGATTTGTTGAATGGAAATTCCCTTGTACAAGTATTTAAGATAAGAAAAATATAATTAAAAACAATGGAGACATCTGATCTTAAATTCTATTTCCATCCCTTTTAAAAAATAAAATTATTTGCTCTATAATTTGATCAGAGGGATGGATTTTGTGGCTAGCTAGATCATTGCACATCTGTCTCTCTCTTCCTCTCTCCCTCTCATGGTTCTCACAGGTAATATGATTACTCCATAATTATCTTAATTTATTTTGCTTTTATGTTTTTTGGTTGCATCATTTCACTTTCTGCTCTGTCATTTCCCAATTCATTTACATATAAGGCATTATTTCCTATTTTCTCATTCCTAGAATAAGCTGCACATGAAGACACCACTGATCCTCATTTTCAGTTTGCCCCTTTGAATACGGAGGAAAATCTTTCCTCTGCTCTCTACCAAATCCCTACTCTCCAGTTAGAATAATTTAGAATAGTATAAATGAAAAAAGAGAAAATAAATAATAGTGAAAAAACAGATGCAGAAAATTCACCGGATTTTTCTGACTAGTTTATCCAATGTGAACTATTGGGGAAATACATGGACAGCTCATTCTCACTGGCACTCAAAGTGTCTGGTTAGGCAATTCTGATGAAGTTGAGGAACAAGATGAAAAAATGAGAAATGGTATCAATTGCAAGAAAAAATGGAATAGGATCAAGCAAATTTCTTCTTTGTTCTGCTGAAAGTAATCACCCTACTACAGTGCAGAGACTACTTTCCATAAAGGCCACTCATGTGAACACTAGGGATAACGATGATTATACACCTCTTCATCTAGAAGCCTACTGTGGACACTTAGACATTATCCATGAGTTGGTGGCTCAAAGCAGATATTCATGGAATAACTGTGAATGACTGGACACCCCTGCACAGTACTTATACATGGGATAATATCAGAGTGGCTTCTTTATTTCATCATGATGCAGACACCAATGGCCAAACCAAAGGCCTCTTGACCCCCTTGTATCTTGCTGCTGGGTATAGACATAGCAAAGATACGCTGGATCTCCTTCTGTTGACCCATTATATCAAACCAGATCTGAACACAACTTGGAAGAAACTGCATTTGATATTGCCAAAAGGATAAGTATGTATCACCACCTCTTTGAAGTTGTGGAAAGCTGTACAAATTGTTCTCTTAAGTCCTAATGTTTCCATTAAGTTTCTTAAATTTCAAAATTGCCAGTCCATCCCACGTGTCCATACAAAATATTTTCACAATACAAAGCAACAGCAATATTTTACTTTAGAAATTCATGGATTCCATGGTACTTTTCCAAGTGAATTGCCTGAGTTTGATGTCAAAATATATTCGAGGTTTTTGTATACATCTATAATGATTTCTATAGAGTTTGTGATTTTTTTAAATCAGAAATAATTTTAACTTATCTGTTGAAATGAGTAGTATAGAAACTAAGGATATTTCTGGTGCTTGTCTGAAAAAAGTATATTTTAAAATATTTAGTATTCTGTTTATATAATGTCCATAATCTATTTCTTTCTCTCCTAGATATAATACTTTGAATTCGACATTGTTTTTATAATATATGGATTCATTACTAAATGTGTCCTTTCGAATTTCATTCCATATAGAAACAGTTTAAGATTCCTTTAATTCCTAGGTCCTTATAGAATTTTATTTATTTGGGATAAAATGACAATGTTATCTAATTTCATAGTTTTATAAATGTTATGCTATGTAAAGGCCTTTCTGAAAAGGTGAAGATTGAATACACTGATGTCAAACTAACTTTTATTTCTATGAATTACATGTATTATTACACTTGTATATTTGTAATCAATTTTTTCATAACTGTTTTTCATTTCTTGCATCTGAAGAATGGAAAATATGGAATACTTCACAAATTTTCATATCATTAACATGGCTCTCGTGAAAGAGCCATGTTAACCTCTGTATTGTAATTCGGGTAGATGTGCTGCTAAAGCATGTAGTATCCTGTAAATTTAAGTAGTTAATGATGCAATCTTAAGACAGGCATATATCCTTGGTTGCCTATTTGTAACAAGGAAACCTTATTGTTCCCTAAATTGCTATTCATCTTATTTTTGTAAAATTTGTTTATGGTGGAAAAAACTTACATTGTTTGTTCAATTGCTTACATTTGCAATTTTTTGTCAATAGCCATTTTAAGTCTTTTTCATTTGAAATTTGATAATACTTTGAAGCCTTTATAGGTAGGTCCAAAGGTAATGGCTTTTCAAGTACTTATTTATCAACTGAGTTAGCTTTGTGGAGCTAATGGATTCAAAGTAAGCCTTGCTTAAGAGCTACTTCTAAATTTCTCCAGCTTAAAACTTCCCAAATGAGGTCTTACTGTCACAAATGTTTGCCTGACCCATTACCTTTGCTCCATTTAGGAACAGACCAACCAGAATATCTTACCCTGACAGCATAGCTTGTCTTACTGGAGCAGAAATAATCTTAGTAACAAGGGATTATAGAGAGATGAACAGTTCAGACAGAACTGTTCAGGCTAAAAGGTATTTTTTCAAAATATAATTATTTATTATCCCTATCATTTCAAAAGTAGCTAAAGCTTAGAAGGTGAAAAAATTGTTCATATGCATGATTACCTCATGTCCTGGCCTGTCTACCATCCAATAAGGCAGGAACTAACACCACTGATTTTCTATAACTAAAAATATTCCATAGCTCCAGGAGAAGTCCATATGTTTCTCCTTGTTATTAGGCCTTAAATTGGTAATGTTTTAATCACAGTGTTTCCTCTTGCCTCTAGGCTGTACATCTCCGAATGGTAAAGCTTTAAGTTTAATTCTACCAAACACTGAGGTAGAGTTAATGGAATAATATTTTAAAACAGTTGCCTTTGTTACCTTAACCACAACAGAACAATGCAAAGCATTTTCTTATATTATATATATTTATATATTTTATATTTATGTGCTGATTTTATATTTCACACAGTGAATCTTACTGGAATTAATTTATAATTTGACAAATTAATTGATATTTATTACAATAAATAGATTGGAATATAAATAATCAGGATTAGAATATATATTAGAATATAAAAAGTATCAATGCAATGTTTTCAGTGTAAACTTGTGATACCTTCTAATTGTTCTTGGTTTCGGAATTCACATGGTAAAAAAAACAATGTTGTTTTCTTTAATCTATAAGGGAGTTTACTCTGCTGCTCTGTTTATTGTTTTAACTCGCTGGTCCCAAACTGTTTTTCTCCATATTTCTGAAGCATTCCTACTGATTATACTCAAATTTTGCTGATATGATCTCTAAAAGGTATTATTCTTCCACAGGATCCACGGGTCCTAGGATCCCAGGTCCCAGTTACCTGCATCATCAAATAACTAGGGCAAGAGATCTCACCGAGGCCCATGCAACATACCAACAGAAAGTAATTGAAGACCCATCTCAATTTCTCATTTCCTATATTTCAGGGGCCCAATTCCTTGAAATGCAGGAATTAGCAGTAAGTACTTGGGAAATGCAAGGCAACTTAAAATGCAATATGAAATCACAAAATGTGAAAGTACAGTAATTCAAACTTTCTATTTTCAGATGACCATCCCATAGGAGTGAACAAGACCACAAATGTCACAAAATTATTTGTAATACCCCTCTTCTAATGATTAATGAATGATTTCAGTCCAGCATCATGAGGCCAAAAAATAGTTCCTGGAAAGGTAGATCCATAATTGATGTACCAATGCTAGGAATATTTGTCATACAGTTCAAATATAATTCAGAAAAAACATTGATTGAGAAGAACCTTATTGCTTCAAAACACTAGTACTTCAGTCAAACTTGGTTCTGTAGTGTAAAAAGGTTGTCATTCTCAAACCAATGATAACCTACATTTAATCTCCTGAAAGTATATTCCTTTTCAAATAAACTTTTTAAAATCACATTTACCAAAATAACACTTTACAAGTAGATGATATTTAGTGACGTTACTAGTTTTTCAAGTGTAGGGAGCAAGTTACAATAGAGTTGATTTATTTACCCAGCACTAATGCCAAACAGGTTCAACCATTCATTAAAGTGTAGAAATAGGACCTCTCACCATTTGTGTTTTTCAGTAGGTGCTTTTGAAAATTTGTTAAATAGATCAGCCTCCCATATTTCAAACCAAAACATTAGCTAATAAAGTAAATTTCATCACATAAAAAATACTTTTTAAAAAGTCATGAATAGTTGTCCTATCATATGGTGTTTTATGTTTTCCCTATCTGTCTAACATAGTAAGAAATATGACTTTAAGTCTTGAATATGGGTACTCTAAGTCTTGAATATGGGTACTCATCAGAGATTTGACAAACATAAAATCTGTCTTCTTTCTCTATCATATTCCTCTACAGTAGTAAATTTTAGTTTTCCTCTTTTTCCAAAACTCATAGGTAGTAGAAAATATTATCCCATGTAAAATAAAATAATCACAAACCACTTTACAAAGCCATAGGAATACATTCTCAGCCATTTTTAAACTTTCTTGTTGACTACAGATTAATCTTCCAAATGGAGGTGAATAAAATCAGGTCTAGGTGCTTCATGTCTCCAGGCTTGCAAATTGTTACTTCAGATGAATGAATTATGGAAATATAAGCTGACATCAGTTTAAGGATATGCAGAATTTAAACTCCATGGAATGTATATGAACCTTTCAAAGTAGGAGCAGACAGTTTAACAGAATGACTATCAGGAAGTTGAAACCAGAGAGGAATAATTGTAAAGACATAGAATGAATGAAAAATGGCACAAGGGTCAAGTACAGCTAGAATACTCAATGTACACATGTGAGAAAGGAAGTGGTAAATCGGAAATAAATCTTGTAGAAGGGGTTGGTTGAGAAGGATAGAAGGAGTGACTCTGATGCAGGAACATTGGACAATTAGATGGACATACTTAATTGAAACACACTAGCACAACCTTTTGTAATTCAGTGAAAAAATACAACAAAAAACAAAAAGACACAAAAAGCACAACCAAACAGCAATCCCTATAGAGTATGATGATGACTTCTCAAAATTTTAAATAGTTAATGAAGGACAATCTTGTGAAAACCATACAAAGTTGTTTAAAGTGGGCAGTTTGGGGTAGAGGAGAATTTTTAACAGATTTAAATAGATTGTCTTAGGTTATAAATCACCTATATCTGCTGCAAATATTTTCTTCTGCATGTTCTCTTGGCCTGAACTGTATACTCCAATCCTGAGCCACACTTGATAGCTTGTAAAGATAGAATGGAAGAAACAAGATCAAGAACCCATTACTCCACCGGAGAGGAAACAGACCTCTCTGTTTTCTCTCATTTCTATTGACTACTTTCATTCATAAGTTTATGTCAAGTGATTTGCATTATATATTTCCTTCTTTGTTCTGGCAAAATAATTGTTCAAAATAATTCAGTAAATATTATATTTCATTTTTTTTCTATCATGCTGTTTACTTATCCAAGCGAGTCCATTAAACTTTCCACTTGCATTTTGGTGCCACGGAAACCCAGCATCAATGTTAATGAGAACAATCTCTAATGTAAAACTTTGTCTCCAAAATACCAGTCCAAGAATCTGTGATCACAAATATTTAGCTATACTTTTTTCTTTTACCTTGAAAGTCTTCTTGTGTCTAAAGTGCCCTCAAAAATCAGTACTCCACCAATTTTTGGTTCAATCACTTCTAACCTCAAAGATATATTTTGCTAACAAGATGCTTAGAGGAAACCGAAGAATACTCCACTTTTATCTTCTCTCTTAAGACTCTCCTTAGATACCATATCAGGAATATTGAAGTTATTCTTTGGAAAATTATTTCAATAGATTATTTTTCTATCCGTCTTGCATTTACTCAAAAAGTTGTATGGAGAAGAATAGAGTATAATCACCCATACCTTGGATGACAGTATCTGTTACAAAAGGACAATGCTCCTATGTCTTATTTCTCTGTCCTCCTCTTAGCTCTTACCTGATTTCCCACTTATCACAGATTCTTGGCTTCAAGCCTAGTGAAGGTGAAGGACTATAAGGGCCTCCCCCATTGCTACATTGTAGGGCTAGGTCTCCAGCATGAGGTAATCATGAACGATGCACACAAGGAACACATGTTGGGAGAACAGATTTAAGCATGTCTGGTTTATTTCTGCACAAGGGTTGGGATTTTATAGCCCCAGCTTTCCCAACCTCCTGAGTCCTTCCCAGCCAATTACTTAGCAAGGAGTTGATGATGGGCACTGCTTGGTGACAGGCACTGTTTGGTCCCCTTGGGGCATGTAGGGATCTTGGATAGCTCATGGCTGGCAAGCTAGGCGGACATGACTGTGGGTCACGTCTCTATGAGCAGGAGGTGTGCTTCAACAGCTACTCTAGCTGACTCAACCAGATCTGACTGGCTCTACCCAAAAATTTCCCCTTTTCTTTTAAAAGGACCGTCATTATGGTGACCCGTGGTTGGAGGCGTTTTTGCCGGGAGTGCAAGCATTTAATAATTCCTAGGAGAGAAAGCCCTACAAGTGCAAGGCCTCTCCAGATGACCAGAGAGGATGGCGAAAACCATTGTTGTAACTTTTTAAGCACATCTTCTAAAAAGGAGGCAGTGGGAATAAGCTGTATGGTGGTTTGGTTTAGGTGGGTAACATCATGCAGCAGGTTTGGGGTGAAGTTTAAGTACTTAAGGGACCAAGGGCCTTTGATGTAGTTACTAAGTTCAGTGACATTGGGTGCAGGAATGGAAAGCTGACAGACAGAAGTAGTCATTGCATTATATAGTCCTCCTTGTTGTAATCGAAGAAATGTAATCTGTTCTTGGAGCAAGTCTATTTGTTGTGGGAGCACAAGGAGGCCTCCCTTAAGATGATTGGCAACTAGTAAATGTTGTAATTCTATGGATGACAGTTGAGGGATGAGCTGGTTTATCTGTTGCACAGTGGACACGCTTTGGGACAGCAATATGGCAGCACTGGTAGATGAAGCCACTGTAGCGATGATTTTGGACCCGATTGCAATGATCAATCCTACTGCTCTTTTACTGCGTGGGCGAATCAATTGAACCTGGGAAAACTGAGAGTCATTAGTAGCCAGAACAATAAATGGGGGAACACGTACCAAACCTGCAAAAGGCTATGAGTCATTGGGTTGCCAGTGATTGCTGAGAGTGCAAGTAGTGGAGGAGTTGTCTCCTAGACAAAAAAAGAATGGGGCTCTACCCACTACCATTCCTGACACCTGGTCGTATCCATATTGGTTACAGCAACGAGTATTGGCCAATAGGAATGGGGACAAATCGAGGCAGGAATGTGATGAGCAAACGATTGGCATGGTGGCTCCTAGGTCTCCCAATCGTCCTCCTGAAGAGTCAAAAACTCATTTAGATTTTGAGGTTTGGGATCTTTTTCAGATTGGTTGTATATAGCCGGGTAGAGGGACAACGCGAGCTCCCCAAACACTTTGCCTTGCCTGGAATTGGCACAAAGGCTAATCACTAATTCATCAAGAGGAGTGCAAATAGTGCCAAAGCTATCAAACTCCCTGGTGGGCACAACTGCATATGAAAATGTATGTCAGTAGCCTGATTACAATTTTTTTCCAGTGGGACAAATGGGGTAGGGTCCTGTGTAGTTCCACCATCCCATCCCATGCGTTACTGTTGCGAGGGTATGGTACAGCCATCAAATTGCTTTATCATCTCATTTGAAAAACAAAAAGAGATGGCTCCCTTCCATCTAAAAGTAAGGTTTGTTTTTTGATGCCATAAGGCATCTGCTGAGAAAGGAAGGCCAACCCTACCATTGGAAGAAAGCATTTGAGATCATTAAGATTTGGGGGCTGGGCACTAAAGTTATCTTACCCTGCCCTGAAGCAGATTGAGAATTGGCTGTAATAATGGCACACAATAGGAGGAATAGAGTACCATGCCCCGGGTCAGGGTCTGGGGCCATAACCTGGGCTTGTTCAACCAATATCTTTAGGTCTCCCCAAGTGTTGGCATGGGCTCTAGCTCGAGGTTTGTGTCTCCTCCTCCTCGCACTGTTCAAGCATAGCTGACGCATCTTGTGCTTAGGTGGTGATGGTTGGTCAGACAACTCCAGCTGGGATCCAAACAGGTTTATCACTGGTGTCTGGAAAGATACAAGCAAATCCTGTCCCTTGTGCCATTAAGGGAGCAGGGCTCTCCCATTTTCTTGTGATGGGGTCCCTCCATCTATCCAAAGGGACCAGAGTAGGTGTTTCATGAGTCCCCAGTACAGGGAGGTGGGGGTCCCACATGTGGTGGGTGTGAATGTTAAAAAGATTTTACTATAAGGCAATAATTTAATTGTGTTTGGGGATTTTTAAGCCCTAGCCCCTCCAGTTCCCCCTTTTCTTTTAAAAGAATGGTCTTGATTTCTTTATGACTGTGTTCAACAATGGCTTGCTCTTGTGGGTTATATGGAATACCTGTCTGGGGTGTAATGTTCCAAAAGGTACAAAATTCACAAAAATGTTTGGAGGTGTAAGCAGAGCCATTGTCTGTTTTAAGGGTCCAAGGAACTCCCATAATTGTAATGGCATGTAGAAGTGACTTAACAGCGTGCCTTTTTTTTTTCACTGTTAAGGCTAAAGCAGTTATAAAGCCTGAGAATGTATCTATGCATTCAGGGATGTATTTTTGTTTACCGAATTGGGGGATATGGGTTATGTCCATTTGCCATGTGTTATTGGGTCTAAGGCCTCGTGGATTTGTTCCCATGGGTTGAAGTCATCCTAAGGGTAAAAGAGGTGCACAAGAAAGAGCAGGACCGAATCATGTGCTTGCATTGTTGGTGTGTTAAATCAGGAAATAACTGTTTGATATAAGCTGCCGATAAATGAAAACGATCATCTAACGTTCGGGCCTGGTCCATGCACATATTTGTGAGTAGTACAGTTGGTGTGACAGCACGATCAATGGCTTCATTACCAGCAGCTAGGGGTCTGGGGAGGTTAGTATGAGATCTAATGTGTTGAATGTACCAGGGTTGGACACGATTGTCTAATACATTTTGTAGTTTACACATTATTTTTGCTACATCATGACCATCATCTTGTAATAAAGCTCCAGGAAGAATGGCAACAGTTTGTACAGTATATAAACTATCAGAAAAAATATTAAGAGGTTCTTTGGGAAAAGATGTGAGGGCAAGCAAAATGGCCAGTAATTCAGCAGCTTGAACAGACAGGGAATGTTTTTGAAGCATGTATTTTTTAGTATTGGCATTGTAAAATCCATAAACAGTTTTGTTAACATCTGTAAAAAGTACAATGGCTTGATGTATAGGTTGCCCATTGAGACGAGTACAACATTTCCATGAAAGTGGGAGTTCTTGGGTAACTTTTAAAACGAGGTTTTTGGGCATATGATTATCAATGTTAAAATAGTAATGGATGACTTGTAAAGCTAATGCCTCTTCGGTTGTTAGGAAATCAAAGATTGTTTTTGTAATGGGCCATGTAAGATGGTCAGGGAATCGGCCATAAGTTTGACGGCATCATTCCGCACCTTTGGTGGCCAGATTGCATAGCATGGTAATGGATGTGCTAATTTTTGGTAATTGGGAAGTGGCAAGGTATACCCATTGTAACAAAACCATGGGTTTGCGTCAGCGCCACCATTAGGCCATTATTATTTAATATAATTAGGTTGATTTCTTGGGTGGTATCTAAAAACACCAAGGGTGTTGAACATAGTCAATCAGCGACTTGTGAAACTTGTTGAGCATCAGGTGAAAGTATATGAAGGGAAGTTGGGTCAGAGGGTCCTTGAAGCAATTGAAATAACAGTTGGAGTTGTTGGGTGGGGAGACACATAAAATTGCATAACCAGTTGATATGTCCACATAATTGTTGTAATTCAGTTAAAGTATATTGGGATTTAATGACAATATGAGGCCCATTTGGGGTAATTGTTTGATTTAAATGGTATCCAAGATAGGCGTAAGGGGCTTTGAGTTGAATTTTTTCGGGGGCAATATTAAGGCCCAGCACTGTAAAGTTCTCCTTGAGTTGTGTTAAACAGATTTGCATGGTTGTAGCATCTTTATGTGCTATTAAAAAGTCATCCATGTAATGGACACAAAAGCATTTGGAAAGCAAAGTCCTAATAGCATGGGCAACATACATCTGACATATAGTAAGGCTATTTTTCATACCTTTAGGGAGAACTTTCCATAGATATCAGTGAGTACGTAGTTGACAATTAGGTTCCCATACTGAGAAGGCAAAATATTCTTTATCTTTGGGGTGTAGGGGGGTGGAAAAAAGCAGTCCTTGATGTTAATAATGGCAATGTGCCAATCTTTGGGTATTGCAGAAGTGTGTGGAAGTCCGGGTTGAAGCGTTCCTATCTTTTGTATATGACTATGGAACGTAGATCATGGAGAAATCTCCACTTTCCTTGAGCCCTTTTTTGGATAATAAAAATGGGGAATTGTGGGGACTGATGCTAGGTTCTATGTGTCCCTTTTTTACTTGCTCCTCCACTAGAACCTGGAGATGAGGGAGCTTTTCAGAGGAAATAGGCCACTATTCGACCCAAATGGGTTTGGTGGTGTCCCATTGGAGTGGAACTGGCTCTGGTAATGCAACAGTGGCCATTGGAATCGGGGGTAGTGTGGGTTATTAACGGCTCGATTGGTTATGATGTCTTCATAAAAAGCCTTACCATCTGTTGTTATCAGAGTACCCATATTAGTGAGGACATCTCTTCCTCAAAGATTGTATGGAAGGCCAGGGGCAACAAGAGGTTTAAAAGCCCCGGTGGCCCCACCACAGTTTTCCCGTCTTACAGGCCATTGGACATGGAGGGAATCTGTTTTTCCACCGACACCTTGTATACAGGCGCCAGGAATTAGGTTCCATCCCAATCCTTCTACTTCATCTTTTCTAAGGACTGTACAGTCAGCTCCTGTATCAATGATGCCCTTAAATTCTGTTCCATTGATTTTAAGTTTCATTCTAGCTTTTCCATTTTGGGTAGGAGTAGTCCATAATACTTGAGGTGGTGGCTGTTGCCTTTGTCCTATTGTGGTCGGGGCTGAGGACTGCCGCTTATTTAGTTGAAAGGCTGAGTCGTAGAGCAGCATTCAGAGGTCCAATGAAAACCCTTTTTGCATTTACGACATACAGAAGGAGGTTGTTTTCTTTTGGGTGAGCCAGAGAGTGATGGGCAATCCTTTATAAAATGACCAGTTCTGCCACATCCCCAACAAGGTCGATTTCCCATTCTGCCATTAGGGGGCGCGCGAGCACTGGCAGTCATAGAGGCGAAAGGAGGTGCAAGGATACTCAGCATGAGTTGATGACCCCAAATCTTTGGTGGATAGGATGCAATCAGTGATCTCCATATTTCGTTTAGGGGCAATGGCTTTTCTGCATTCCTGTGTAGCCCCTTCCCATATTAGGCTCTTGATTAGCACATCTCAGGCTCCAGCATGGGATACTTTCCAGGCCACTGCTTCTTGAACAAAGGCAACGAAGTCAGTGAAAAGATCATTGGGACGTTGTATGAGGGGTTTTAGTTGTTTGTCCCCTTCTTTAGAAGGGACTGAGGAGACAACCCTCAAGGCACAGAGGCGTACTTGGTCAAAGTACTGTGGAGGTGCTACTGCTTGTGCGGCAGGAGACGCATAAGCTGCCTCACCTTTTAAACAATCAGGGTCCCCCATGGTGGCATCCTGCCCTCTGGTAGTGATATTTTGTGTGCTTTGTTGTTAACATTCATCAGAAAAAGCAGCCTTCCATAAAAGGAAGACCCTGAAGATAATGCGGTGTTCATTAAACTCTTCCAATCATGGGGCAGTTAAGATCAATGCTAAGGGTTTCAAGCATCTGTTGAGCAGGGACTGTAACCCATCTTCCCTGACAGTGGCCCAGTATTTGTCAAGTACTTTTGGGTCATGGGGATACCATTGGTTAGGTCATACAGAGGTTCGGTGGACGTTTACCGGGAATATGAACTGGGGTTCATTTATAGGCTTGGCTGTCGTTGCCATGATAGTTGTTGGGCCCATGAACAACTGTTGTATTACATGGGGAACAATGGGTTTTTGTTCTTGGGCAAAGTTGGATATCTCTGCCCAAGGATACAAAGTTTTCTGAGGGGAGTTCCCAGGCTGGCCTAAACAGCAAAAAGAAGTGATTGGGCAGGCTTCCTGGGACTGATAGTGTGGGAGAGGCGGTTTTACAAGCATAGCTGGCCAGCCCCCTGTGTCACTTGATAGTGGAAGTTGTTGGTTATCTGTGTTCTTGCTGGAATTGTTTGCTGTATCACAAGAAGATGGGAGTGCTTGAGCAGCTTCGCAATTTTCCTTTTGTTGTTTCTTCTTGCAGCGAGGTGTTAAATGCCTACAGAGTTTCCCCTTCTTCTTTCCCTGATAGACAGGCTTGAATACCTACTATGATGGGGTAAAAGGTTAGGGGCAGCTCAGCGCCTTCACGGATTTCCTTTTTATGAGCTTCCTGAAGGACGTGGGTCCACCTGTCTGGATCCCAAATGTCCCCGGTGTCAATCCAGGGACACAATTCACTCACTATTTCCCATATTAAACTAGCTTCCTTTTGTGATACTTTTATCTGCCTACTCCAGAACAGGGCAACAAGTGCTCATGATTGAGGCTCTCCTGCTGCGGGGGAAAGGTTACCCATAGAGGCACTAACCTTGCACTAGACCCTAGACCATCTATCTGCCAAAAGCAATCGAGCCTGTCGTTAGGCACCACTTGTAGGGCTACTCTCTGGCAGGAGGTAAGCTTGAACGAAGCACACAAGGAACACACGTTGGGAGAACAGGCTTAAGCAGGTCACGTTTATTTCTGCACAAGGGGGTGATTTTAAAGCCCCAGCTTTCCCAACCTCCTGAGTCCTTCCCAGCCAATTACTTAGCAGAGAGTTGCTGTAAGGCACTTGTGATGAGCACTGCTTGGTGACAGGCACGTTTTTGTCCCCCGGAGGAATGTACGGAGTATGGACAGATCATGGATGGCAAGCTAGGCAGACATGCCTGTGGATCATGTGGATCATGTCTCTATGAGCAAGAAATGTGCTTCAACTGCTACTCTAGCTGACTCAACCAGATCTGACTGGCTCTACCCACACTACATCTTCATGGTTTTCCTTTTACAACTCTTTTTATTGGATGTGGAATTTATTTTCATGTCTTCATTCAATCTGTTCTGCATTGTAGTGATCTAAATAGGCTCTGTAAAATCACTTTAGGTAGCAAAAATATTAAGACAATGTATATCAAAAAGTTTGGCCTCCCTCCACTGCTGAAGCCAATATGCTTAGCTAGGGCTTCTAAGTACGCGTTTTCTTGCCTTTTCAATTTGCTCAATTCTTTTCTGATCCCAAAACTTTTTGGCTTATGTAATAAGAAAAGTCTTCTCTATCTCATGTTAATAAGGATATTATATTTTGTGAGCTACTAAGAAATGTGAAATCATTGGTTTCAAGTATCCAATCAGATTTTCTTCTGTGGTTCAGGGCTTCATGTGCAAAGGCATTGTGGAAAGTATTACAAATAGAAAAGTCTAAACCCAATACCTTCTTTCATTGTTGAGGGCACTTTCTCCCTAAATATTTTGACCCAAATTATCTTTTTCAGAGAATTACTGTTTGGTAATTAAAGTCAATTCACAAATTTTGATGTCTTTTTTTTTTTTTAAAGAAGTTTGAATTTAAATTCCACTACAACCTTGTTTCACACAGTAAGAGTAGATTTCCTGGGTAAGGACAATTCTCAAGGGAACCTACAGGATTTATAGCAAGGTTTTTGAGGTTTGTTTTTTTAGTGTGAAAATGAGCCATCTTCACCCACATTGCTCCCTGTCAGCTAAGTCTCCATGGATTACTTGGCATGAAAGCCTATTTTCCCAGGCAATTTTAAAGTTTCATAATAGCTAAGTTGTTAAAAAGTTTGAACAAATTAAAATTTACCTGTTATAATTTTAAAACTCTTTTGAAATTCCTTTATTAGAACCACGAATCCTAACTCCTCCTTTACCATCAAAAACAGTTAACATATTGTTTTTATGATATAGTGTCCATGAAACTATTATTTTCCAGTGGCTATGTTATGCATATATATAACCTTATAATCTGATTCTGAGCAAAATGAACTCCAAGATATGGAAACAGAGAGTATTATTTGAGGTTGTTGTTTTTAATGTACTATGTGATTTCTATTTTCTTTTGGGTTTTTCCCCCATGCTTTATTCCCTGCTGTATTTGATTTTGGTAGCCTGTGTATTGTGTATATATTTACCTTAATGAGGGAAGGGAAGAGGAACAACAAAATGGTGATACAAAGGACAAAGGCAAACCAATGCAACAGCAATACTCACAAGACAATATGTTGGAAATGTGCATTACAACTTGTGAGGGGTATTGGGGTAAAGGATAACTGAAGAAAATGAGGGATGGAGTAACAAGTTTGGAAAGTTATGTATTCACTACCTTAAAATTGCTGTAACCCCACTGTACATCACTTTGACAATAAAATTAAATTTTAAAAATAAGCTGCATGAAATAAAATTAAACTGTATTGGTATAGTAAATATTATTCTTTATGCAGTAACTTTTAAAAAATCAATATTGTTTGGCATCTAATTTGAAGTAATTATCCCTTTTTAATCAAAGTACCATCAACTTGAATGCTATCTGACTAGACAATATTTTCACAATATACTTACCAATATTTTGAAAAAAGAACATAGTACTTTCTCATATTAAAAGCGAAAACAGTTTAATTCTATGGAAACCTATAACTTTTAAAAGTAAATAAGCAGTTAAAAAGACAGGATATATGTGTTCTTCAACTTTCCAATGACTAATAACTACTCATTTCAATTCTGGAAGATTCCATACCTGAGAGATTTAAAACAGTACCGGCTTGCATGGTATGTAATTCTGCAATAGATGCATTTTCAAATGGGGTGTTACAGATTGAGATTCAACACAAAAATAAGTACATTCTGGTAGAAGATAAAACTAATTAGCAACGGTAATAATTCTTCAAGAATAAGCAATTTTTTATCACAGTAAGCTATTATTTTTATGACCACCAATCCCAATATTTATGATATAGAGACATCCTAGCCCAACAGTTTAGAACTTTTAGGGTGCACCTCAAACTTCTCTTAATTCACATCATGAATAGCTTATCTCTATTGTGAAAAAAATGCAACTCTGCTAATGTGATGCCATACATGTTCTGGAAAGAACACCACAATAAACTTGTTTGCATCATTTTCCCACCACCGGTATACTTGAGATTGGAACACTTGCAAATATTATTTATATTTATACTTTTTTAACTATCATACAAATTGTGGATGCTAAGATCAGAAGATTACAGTTCAAAGCTCACCGAGGCAGGAAGATTCCCTAGATTCTTATCTCCAATAAACTTATCAGCAAAAATCAGACACAAGTGGCATTGAGGTTGAAGTGGTAGAGCACGAGCCTTGAGCATAAACAGGCTCAGAGACAGTGTCCAGGCGCAGAGTTCAAGCCCTAGGACAAACCAATAAAACAAAAATAAAAATAAAAACAAACCCCAAACCTAACATTTTTCTCATTGTATACAGTGGCAAATAATTAAGGAAATTGCTTCCTGTGTTACATACAGGTAGAAGAAAGAAGATGTCACACGATTATTCTCTTCATACCTTGTTATACCAAATCCTCAAAAAATTGCTCTTATTATAATTTATAAATTAATATCATCAATTTTTGGCAACTCTGTCTCCAACATTCACATTATCATTTTATACATGAACTATTTTAATTATCTATTAACTAAATTCTAATTATAACTCTCTTGAAAGAATATTCTAGGCAAGTAGAATGCAAAATCATTTGTGAATTTGTCAATTAAACCCTCTACTTAAAACGAATTTTGTAGTATCCTATAGAATATGAAATTACAAACAAAATCAAAATATTTATTTTAAATCTAAATTCTAATTCAGCAAGATTCTCATAATCCTACATTAGATGAATGTTATTTTTAGAAGAATTATTATTAGATGAATTGCTATTTTTCCAAGCTTAAGTTTTTGTAATCCTTCATCATTTCTTTGGGATACAACAGAATGATGATTACTTACTTTTTCAAATTTTGGATGGCAATCATGAGACATTTTCCATCTGGGAGTGTTCTGTAACGGAGAGAATTTAAAACACAAGTGAAGATTAAGTATGAGTTGCATTTCAACAGGAAATTTGACTTCTCAAAACATAATGACAAAATTAACCCAAACTTCCAACTATGTATTCCTTTCTTGTTTGTTTTGTTTTATTAAGACAAAAGTATACTACCTGGTCCAGGGAAGGTATCACTATGTGATTCCACTCTCTAATCTCCTGTCTTAATCTCAGTGCTAGAATTCTAGGCTTATATCACATTGCCCTGCCATAGTTTCTTAGTTTATTTAATCTAGATACAGACTACCAATTCTGAACTTCTCCAGGGATATTATACACCAGAATGACTGTTCAGACAGTTTATCTACTATTTTCAAAGATGTTCTAACATTTGACACAGGATATGAATATTTTCAGATGCACCTGCGGGGTCTCTGATTCATTCCTCCATGGATGCAATCCTTTTAATAATGATTAATTGACTCTCTTACTATCTCTGGTCACTACCTATGTAATAGTCTCAAACTTTATTGAAGGAAGTTCACTTGAGGACTTTCTAATATTAAATATTATCACTTGTTTCTAGTCTTCTTCAGGCTATATATTCTGTTGTTTTCTAACTTTTCTACACATTCTGAGAGTTGTTTCATTTGTGTATTTGTGTGTGCACATATAAGTGCCTCTGTGTGTATGTGTATGTTTGTATGTATGTATGCAAAATCCTCAACCTCTTATTCAGCAATCTTGCTCATAACTGATATTCCATCACCTGAGCCATCTTCCAATCCAGGTTTGGCTGCTTTATTATATGTACTGTTGCAAAGAGTATTCTGCCCAGGCTGGATGCAAACTTAACTTCCCAGACTCCTTTACATTCTTAGGTTTTATTTCTCCAGGAGTATCAACTTTTAAACTACAAATATTTTGGGGCTGGGAAGGTGGCTCAGTGGTAGAGCGCTTGCCTTGCATGCCTGAGGCCCTGGGTTCGATTCCTCAGCACCACATAAGCAAAAAGAAAAGAGCCGGAAGTGGCACTGTGGCTCCAGTGGTAGAGCACTAGCCTTCAGCTGAAGAGCTGAGGGACAGCGCCCAGGCCCAGAGTACAGGCCCCACTACCGGACCCCAAAAAGAAAAAAAAAACTACAAATATTTTTGTGAGGGTAATGTCTAAGCTGTAGCCTAGATTTTTAACTGAAAAATTCTTTTTTGTTGTTGTTGTCCGGTGAGCCACCTTCCCAGCCCCTAACTCAAGAATTCTTATAAATATAAATGAACACACACATTACATATCCTGAGTGTACACTGTTAGAAATGTGATTGTAAGCTGGGTTGTGGTGAGATATGAGGATTGGGGTTCAAAGCCAGGCCAGGTAGGAAAGGCCCAGAGACTCTTTTCTCCAATTAACTAAAAGAAAACTGGAAATGGCACTGTGGATGAAGTGGTAGAGCATTAGCCTTGAGCTGAATAGTAGAGAGACAGCTCACAGGCCCAGAGTTCAAGTGCCAAGACCACGGCCAACAAAAAATATACATATATAAGTAAAGAAAAAATAAAAGAAATGTGATCTTAGCCACCAGTTCATTGCTAGTATAATCCCTGCTCTCACAAGATGAACATTTTTTTCCAGTTAAATCCATGCTCTTATATCTGACTTGCTTTGGAAACAGGATTATTCTTCCATTCTACTTTCTACGAAGTTGCATGATTACCAAGCATGATTTAGAATGAGATTGGCCTCATACTTCATGTTCCACGTATGAGTCTTGCTTTCTGTATATCACTCCCATAAATCTACATACTGGAATTGGCTTTATTGTTCCAATGTTGTCTTATTTGTCGTCTTCTATATTGTATTGAACCCTTATACTTAAACACAGAACTTCTTTTTCTCCTATTATTGCTATTGTTTCCCTTACTGTTAGCTCATGTCCACTTGGGAAATAATGAACAGCACATACACTCACAAAAACAATGTTCTGAGAACCTTCTTCCCATTTAAAATTCGCTTCAATTTACAGAGAACTTACAAAGTTTGAACTCAATGTTGTCATGTATAATGTATTTATAAGCAATATAAATTTCATATTTTTTCTTTACTAAGTTGTCTCTGAAACACGTGTTACCTCAGGCCAAAGGTGTCATAGTGTGATTTCAGTGAAGCCAGAAAACATTCATTATACCTCAAGCAGCACCATCGATTGTTACTGGAAGTAACTGTTACTGGATGTGGAAACTGACCCAGGAGAGGAATGGAACATAGAGGAATAACAAAGTTCAAGTTTCCTTGTGCTTTCCTTTTTAGAGTACAAGAAAAGTATCCCAACGCTTGAAGGAAACTCTGTCCCTGGCTTTTTCGAGTGTGTTCTTTACTCATATAAAATTTTTTCTGTAAACTTCTAGTTGAAAGTATTTCAAAAGGAAATAATGTACCATTTGAATGCCAGCATAGAACAAAAGGAAATAACGTTGATTTAAATGTGTTCTCCTGCAAAGGAACAAAGACATGGAAGTTTTAAAGTGTCATATGGATGGATATTTCACCCCTGAGATGATTCTCTTGATGCAGGAGTCAGTTATCAATTCCTTTGGTCTGGTCCTGCGTTCTCCAGAGCAATGAGGATTCCAAAAAAGCAGATTCCAGTGAGTATGATCAGCAAAAGGAGCCTCTTCTCAGACCAGTACTCCTTTAGGGAGGGTCCCAAAGAAAGATCTGTGATTTTTATTTGCTTTTTTGTTTAGTTTGTGCTGGTTCTGGGGCTTGTACCCAGAGGCTGGATCATGTACCTGAACAGTTGTCTTTCCTGCCCACCTGCTCCCAAAGCTAATGCTCTACTGCTTGAGCCATAACTCCACTTCTGGATTTTTGGTGTTCAATTTGCTATAAGAGTTTGACAGACTCTCCTTCCTGGTTTGGCTTTGAATTAAGTAATAAGAAAGCTAAGTGACATCAACTGTATAGACTTCTCTTTTGAAACAAGAAATATTAGATGAAGTTTATTGTAAAGCTAATGTTTGACAATTTTTAAATTAAATAACTCAGTACAAGTAGGTGCACTGACTCTCCTTAGATACAATATCAGGATCAGTGAAGCTATTCTTTCCAAAATTATTTCAATAGATTATTTTTCTCTTGGACTTGCATTTGCTCAGCAGGATGTATGGAAAAGAATAGAGTATAATCACCCATACCTTGGATGACAGTGTCTGTTACAAAAGGACAATGCTCCTATGTGCTATTTCTCTGTCCTCCTCTTAGATCTTGCCTGATTTCCAACAAATCACAGATTCTTGGCTTCAAGTCTAGTGAAGGTGAAGGACTATAAGGCTTTCCCCACTTCTAAATCTTCATGGTTTCTCTTTTAAAACTCTTTTATTTAGATGTGGAATTTATTTTCATATCTTCATTCAATCCCTTCTAAATTGTAGTGAGTTAAATAGGCTCTGTAAAATCACTTTAGTTAGCAAAAATATTACACCAATCTGTATCAAAAGTTTGGCCTCCCTCCACTGCTGAAACCAATATGCTTACCTTGGGCTTCTAAGAATCCGTTTTCTTGCCTTTTCAATTTGCTCAATTCTTTTCTGATTCCAAAACATTTTGGCTTATGTAATAAGAGAAGTCTTCACTTTCTTATGTTAATAAGGAGCTACTAAGAAATGTGAAATCATCGGTTTCAAGTAACCAATCAGATTTTTTCTGTGGTTCAGTGCTTCACGTGCAAAGTCATTGTAGAAGATATTAGAAACAGAAAAGTGTCAACCGAATACCTTCTTTCATTGTTGAGGGCACTTTCTCCTTAAATATTTTGACCCAAATTATCTTTTTCAGAGAATTACTGTTTGGTAATTAAAGTCATTTCACAAATTTTGATGTCTTTTTTTAAAGAACTTTGAATTTAAATTCCACTACAACCTTGTTTCACACAGTAAGAGTAGATTTCCTGGGTAAGGACAATTCTCAAGGGAACCTACAGGATTTATAGCAAGGTTTCTGAGGTTTGTTTTTTTAGTGTGAAAATGAGCCATCTTCATCCACATTGCTCCCTCTCAGCTAAGTCTCCATGGATTACTTTGCATGAAAGCCTATTCAACCAAGCAATTTTAAATTTTCATAATAGGCCAAGTTGTTAAAAAAATTTGAACAAATTAAAATTTACCTCTCATAATTTTAAAACTCTTTTGAAATTCCTTTATTAGAACCGCAAGTTCACCAATCCTAACTCCACCGTTACCATCAATAACAGTTAACATGTTGTTTTCATAATATAGTGTCCATGAAACTATTATTTTCTTGAGGCTTTGTTATGCATATATATAACCCTATAAGCTGATTCTGAGCAAAATGACCTTCAAAACATGGAAGTAGAGATTATTGTTTGCGGTTGTTGTTTTTAATGTACTATGTGATTTCTATTTTCTTTTTGTTTTTTTTCCCTATGCTTTATTCCCTACTGTATTTGATTTTGGTAGCCTGTGTATTGTGTATATATTTACCTTAATTAGGGAAGGGAAGAGGAACAACAAAATGGTGTGACAAAGTTAAAAGGCAAACCAATGCAATAGCAATACTCACAAGACAATATGTTGGAAATGTATGTTACAAGTTGTGAAGGGTATTGGGGTAAAGGAAGACTGTGAAGAAATGAGGGATGTGGTAACAAGTTTGAAAAGTTATGTATTCACTACCTTAAAATTACTGTAACCCCACGGTACATCACTTTGACAATAAAATGAAATTTAATAAATAAGCTGCATGAAATAAAATTAAACTGTATTGGTATAGTAAATATTCTTTTTGGAGTAACTTTTTAAAAATCAATACTGTTTGTCGTCTAATTTGAATTAATTACCCCCTTTTTATCAGAGTACCATCAACTTGAATGCTATCCGAATAGACAATATTTTTACAATATATTTACCAATATTTTGAAAAAAGAATAAATATAGTACTTTCTCACACTAAAAGCGAAAACAGTTTAATTCTATGGAAACCTATAACTTTTAAAAGTAAATAAGTTGTTAAGAAGACAGAGTATATGTGTTCTTCAACATTCC
This sequence comes from Dipodomys spectabilis, assembly GCF_019054845.1. Classification (NCBI taxonomy): domain Eukaryota; kingdom Metazoa; phylum Chordata; class Mammalia; order Rodentia; family Heteromyidae; genus Dipodomys; species Dipodomys spectabilis. The sequence goes on along the minus strand of NW_024871013.1, from coordinate 172,960 downwards.
AATGACTAGTAACTACTCATTTTCAAATTCAGAAAATTCCATACCTGAGAGATTCAAAACAGTACCAGCTTGCATGTTATGAAATTCTGCAATTGATGCATTTTCCAACGGGGTGTTACAGATTGAGAGTCAACAGAAAAATAACCACTTTCTGGTAGAGGATAAAACTAATTAACACTGGTAATAATTAATTCTTCAAGAGTAAGCAATTGTTTATCACAATAAGCTATTAGTTTTATGAACATCAATACCAATATTTATGATATAGAGTCATCCTAGCCCAACAATTTCAAAATTTTAGGGTACACCTCAATCTTCCCTTAATTCACATCATGAATAGCTTATCTCTATTGTGAAAAAATACAACTCTGCTAATGGGATGCCATACATGTTCTGGAAAAAACACCCCAACAAACTGGGTTACATCATTTTCCCCCCACTGGTATTCTTGGGATCGGAACACTTGCAAATACTATTTATATTTATACTTTTTTAACCATCATATAAATTCTGGATGCTAAGTTCGGAAGATTACAGTTCAAAGCCCACCCAAGCAGAAAGTTTCCCTAGATTCTTATCTCCAATAAACTTCTCAGCAAAAGCCAGACGCAAGTGGCACTGAAGTTGAAGTGGTAGGGCACGAGCCTTGAGCATAGACAGGCTCAGAGACAGTGTCCAGGCCCAGAGTTCAAGCCGTAGGACAAACCAATAAAACAAAAACAAAAATAAAAACAAACCCCAAACCTAACATATGTCTCAGTGTATACAGTAGCAGATAATTAAGGAAATTGCTTCCTGTGTTACATACAGGTAGAAGAAAGATGTCACACGATTATTCTCTTCATACCATGTTATACCAAAGAATCCAAAAATTGCTCTTATTCTAAATTTATAAATCAATATCATCAATTTGTTGGCAATTCTGTCTTCAACGTTCAAATTATAATTTTATACAAGAACTGTTGGCATTATCTATTAACTAAGTTCTAATTATAACTCTCTTGAAAGAATATTCTAGGCAAATAGAATGCAAAATCATTTGTGAATTTGTCAATTAAACACTCTACTTAAAAAGAATTTTGTAGATTCCTATAAAATATAAAATTACAAAAAATTCAAAATATTTATTTTAAATCTAAATTCTAATTTATCAAGATCTTCAAAATCGTACATTAGGTCTGGGATGGTGGCTCAGTGGTAGAGTGCTTGCCTTGCATGCCTGAGGCCTGGGTTTAATTCCCCAACACCACATAAGCGAAAGAAAAAAGCCGGAAGTGGCGCTGTGACTCAAATGTTAGAGTGCTAGCCTTGTGCTGAAGAGCTGAGGGACAGCGCCCAGGCCCAGAGTTCAGGCCCCAAGACCGGGTCCTCCTCCCCCCAAAAAAATCCTACATTAGAGGTACTTTGCAATTTTTCCAGGCTTAAGTTTTGTAATCCTTCATCATTTCTTTGGGATATAACATTATAATGATAACATACTTTTTCAAATTTTGGATGGGAATCATGTGTGATTTTGCATCTAGGAATGTTCTGTAATTAAGAGAGAATTTAAAACACAAATGAGGATTAAGTATGAGTTGCATTTCAACAGGAAATTTGACTTCTCAAAACATAATGACAAAATTAGCCCAAACTACCAACTATGTATTCCTTTCTTGTTTGTTTTGTTTTATTAAGACAAAAGTATACTACCTAGTCCAGGGAAGGTATCACTATGTGATTCCACTCTCTAATCTCCTGTCTTAATCTCAGTGCTAGAATTCTAGGCTTATATCACATTGTCCTGCCATAGTTTCTTGGTTTATTTAATCTAGATACAGACTACGAATTCTGAACTTCTCCAGGGATATTATACACCAGAGTGACTGTTCAGACAGTTTATCTACTATTTTCAAAGATGTTCTAACATTTGACACAGGATATGAATATTTTCAGATGCACCTGCGGGGTCTCTGATTCATTCCTCCATGGATGCGATCCCTTTAATAACGATTAATTGACTCACTTACTATCTCTGGTCCCTACCTAGGTAATATACTCAAACTTATTTGAAGGAAGTTCATTTGAGGACTTTTTAATATTAAAAATTATCACTTGATTCTAGTCTTCTTCAGAATATATATTCTGTTTTTTTCTAACTTTTCTACACATTCTGAGAGTTGTTTCATTTGTGTATTTGTGTGTGCACATATAAGTGCCTTTGTGTGCATGTGTATGTTTGTATGTATGTATGCAAAAGCTTCAAGCTCTTATTCAGCAATCTTGCTCATGACTGGTATTCCATCACCTGAGCCATTCTTCCAATCCAGCTTTTGACTGCTTAATTTTATATACTGTTGCAAAGAGTGTTCTGCCCAGGCTGGATGCAAACTTAACTTCCCAGACTCCTTTACATTCTTAGGTTTTATTTCTCCAGGAATATCAACTTTTGAACTACAAACATTTTTGTGAGGGTAATGTCTAAGCTGTAGCCCAGATTTTTAACTCAAGAATACTTTTTTTTGTTTTGGTGGGGTGCCAGTCATGGGGCCTGAACTCTTGGCCTGGGCTCTTTCCCACAGATCTTCAGCTCAAGGCTAGCACTCTACCACGTGAGTCACAGCGCCAATTTCAGCTTTTTTCTTTTTTGCTTAAATGGTGCTGAGGAATCGCACCCAGGGCCTCATGCATTCGAGGCAAGCGATCTACCACTGAGCCACCTTCCCACCCCCTAACTCAAGAATTTTTATAAAGATAGATGAACACACATATTACATATCCTGAGTCAACAAATATATGTGTGTGTGTGTGTGTGTGTGTGTGTGTGTGTGTGTGTGTAAAGAAAAAAAAAGAAATGTGATCTTAGCCACCAGTTCATTGCTAGCATAATCGCTCCTCTCACAAGATGGACATTTTTTTCCAGTTAAATCCTTGCTCTTATATCTGACTTTCATTGGAAAAAGAATTATTCTTCCATTCTTCTTTCTACAAAGTTGCATGATTAGCAAGCATGATTTAGAATGAGATAGGCCTCATACTTCATGTTCCACGTAGGAGTGGTCCTTTCTGTTTATCACTCCCATAAATCTACATAATGGACTTGGCTTTATTGTTTCAATGTTGCCTTATTTGTAGTCTTCTATATTGTATTGAACCTTTATACTTAAACACAGAACTTCTCTTTCTCCTATTATTGCTATTGTTTCCCTTACTGATAGCTCATGTACACTTGGGAAATAATGAACAGCACGTACACTCACAAAAAGAATGTTCTGAGAATATTCTTCCCATTTAAAATTCGCCTTAATTTACATAGAACTTACAAAGTTTGAACTCAATGTACTCATGTATAATGTATTAATAAGCAATATAAATTTCATATTTTCTCTTTACTAAGTTGTCTCTGAAACACGTGTTACCTCAGGTCCATAGGTGTTCTAGTGTTATTTCAGTGAAGCCAGAAAATATTCATTATACCTCAAGCAGCACCATCGATTGTTACTGGAAGTAACTGTTACTGGATGTGGAAACTGACCCAGGAGAGGAATGGAACATAGAGGAATAACAAAGTTCAAGTTTCCTTGTGCTTTCCTTTTTAGAGTACAAGAAAAGTATCCCAACGCTTGAAGGAAACTCTGTCCCTGGCTTTTTCGAGTGTGTTCTTTACTCATATAAAATTTTTCTGTAAACTTCTAGTTCAGAGCGTTACAAAAAGAAATAATGTACCATTTGAAGGCCAGCATAGAACAAAAGGAAATAACGTTGTTTTAAAAGTGTTCTCCTGCAAAGGAACAAAGACATGGAGGTTTCAAAGTGTCTTATGGATGGATATTTCACCCCTGAGATGATTCTCTTGATACAGGAGACAGTTATCAATTCCTTTGGTCTGGTCCTGAGTTCTCCAGAGCAAAACGGATTCCAAAAAAGCAGGATCCATTGAATATAATCAACAAAAGGAGCCTCTTCTCTTACCAGTACTTCTTTAAAGAAGGTCCCAAAAAATATCTGGGATTTTTATTTGCTTGTTTGTTTAGTTTGTGTTGGTTCTGGGGCTTGAACCCAGAGGCTGGATTCTGTTCTTGAACAGCTGTCTTTCGTGTCCAACTGCCCCCAAAGCTAGTACTCTACTGCTTGAGCCAAAACTCCACTTCTGGTTTTTTGGTGTTCAATTTGCGATAAGAGTTTGACAGACTCTCCTGCCTGGTTTGGCTTTGTATTAAGATAGTAAGAAAGCTAAGTGACATCAACTGTATAGACTTCTCTTTTGAAACAAGAAATATTAGATGAAGTTTATTGTAAAGCTAATATTTGACAATTTTTAAAGGAAGAGACTATGTCTAGCAAAGAAGCCATAACTTAAATAACTCAGCAAAATAGGTGCACTGAATCATTTGATATTATTTTTTCTGCTTGGCAAGATTATTGATCTTGTCCTAACTTTTGGGGAAACTTAAGGCTATAATTGCACTTTTTGTTGGTTGTGGGGCTTGAACTCTGATCCTGGGCACACTCCCTCAGCTCTTCAGCTCAAGTTGAGCACTCTACGGCTTAAGCTACAGCACCACTTCAGGCTTTCTGGTGGTTAATTGAAGATAAAGGTCTCATGGACATTCCTGACCAGGCTGGCTTTGAACCACAATCATCTGGTGTCCAGAATAGCTAGGATTACAGGCGTGAACCACCAGCACCCAGCTCATATTTGTGCTTACGTGCACTGAATGACACTATGTAGACAAATGATGGAAATTTGAATCAAATGATGGCATTGCAGGTTTTCAGAAAATTTGTGGTAACAATAAATATGTCCTCCTTTTCCATGTTGTTTCATTAATGATTCATGAGCGATGGGACCCTTAAATTAGCATTCTCTGTCATCTGTGTAGGTGTATTTAGTATCAGGAAATGTTCATAGAGAACTATAGAAAGGCTGAGATTTTCAGAAAGCAAAGAAGATAAGGTAAGAATAAACAGCACAGAAGGAGATACATTTATTACACAGAGATTAACAAGTAGCCTAAGAGATTTAGAATGCTAAAGGTAATGAGGAATAAGACTCGTTGATAACTATTTGTTCAATAACCAAAAAGAGTTCTCTAAAACAGTTTCTGGTATACCTTAGTTACTATCATTTATTGCTTAACTCTGGAGTTATTCCTTTTCTTCTGTCACAACTGTTACTTTGCCTCTGCCGTTTTGGTGCCATGACTAACCAAAAAGACTTCCAAATCTCAGACTACCCTTCTCATTGTGATTAGCAGTGACCATTCAAAAACCTGGAAGCTTTGAATTTCCAGAATTAATCTTCACTTGACATCTGAGCACATTCAAGCCATTAATTGCTGTCACCTAATGAACAAAATTTTTTTCAACATAATATCCTAATATAAGTAAAGTACATGAATTAGGGACTATTGTCAGGTGTCAGTATGGCAGGAGCAATTATATATTCCAAGTATGGGTTCTTTATTTTGCATTTACTAACTAAATGTTTTTTGGTTTTGTTTTGGTTTGGGTTTGTTTTTTTTTTTTTTTGCTTTTTAGCTCAAGGCTATCACTGTACCACTTCAGGCACAGCACCACTTCCAGTGTTTTTCTGTTTATGTGGTACTGAGGAATTGAACTCAGGGTTTCATGCCTGCTAGGCAATCACCATATCATGAAGCCACATTCCCAGATCCCTAAATGACTTTCTTAAGTTGACATTACATTTTCATCCAGTAACTATGTACCATAATATTGGCCAGGTGCTAGAAAATGATATAGAAAAGAAAACAATATAGTAAATCCAGTAAAGCTAGATGGACAATGAATAACGCTCACAGTCTTTCAAGGGCATAGAGGGCTTACCTCATGGAGATGTATCAATACGTTGAATGAGACAGCTCCTGACCCACAGCTCACCTCAAGAATGAGTGGGCTATCTTGGGTTCCAGCCACCTGGGGACGTTGGACCACCTCCTATAGCACCCATTCTACCAGTTCCTGAGAGCGAGAGTGAGAGAGAAAGAGACAGAGAGACAGAGAAAGAAAATAAAAATTACACTTAAATCGGGTGCCAGTGGCATAAAACTCTAATCCTAACTACACAGGAGGCTGAGATATGAGGATCATGGTTCATAGACAGCCCAGGCAGGAACAACTGTGAGAATCTTATCTCTAAAGAACCACCAGAAAATTGGAAGTGGCACTGTGGGCTCAAGTGATAGAGCGCTAACTTTGAGATGAGGAGCTCGGGAACAGTGTCCAATCTTAGAGTTCAAGACCCATGACTGAAAAGAAGTGAACTTCCCTCCACAAGAAGTGGACTGAATAGCACGCATTGTCCTAGGGAGCATGGTAGAGAAGTCAGGCCGAGGTTCCTGTGAACTTGAGGTCATAAGTGGGTCACCTGGCTTCTCTGTGCCTCTGTTTCCCCAGCTGCAAAACTGAACAAAGTGAAGGATCTCCTTCCTCATGGGGATAGTGTAATAATGAAAGAGAGCCATGTTTCGGTTCATAATCCCACACCTGTTCAATGATTTATAACAGGCCCCACCTGAGCCCTTTCTGGTATCTTCCTGTCATATGCTCACAGAATTGCCAAAACCTTATCTGAAGGCCTCTCCCTCTCTGCCTAGCCATTCTCCAGAGATCTCTCTGTATAAATCCCTTGTTACCTCACAACTCTCCTGTGAGGAGACTGAGGTCCAATGGTTGAGGCCCTACCAAGAGCTGCACGTGTGGTCAAGAATCCACTGCTGTGGACTGAGTTTGGAATAATCCATCTAAACCGATGACTGAGCATGACACCACATGTCTACCATCCCAACTACAGAGGACCAGGCTTGGTGGAGCATACCTTTCAGAGGAGAACCGCCATCCAGTCCAGCCTGAGCATATATTTAGTTTCTATCTCAGAAATGATCAAGACAGAAAGATGGCTCATCAGAGCCAGGGAGAGGAAACAAGTAGGGGGGTCATAGTGCTCCCAGAGGGGTGTTTGACCCAGGGTAGGTTGGTGTTGGGACGCCCACTCACCTGTGATGCTGGGAGAAGCTGTTGGCAGCTGCTCCAAATGGGGCAGCAGCGATGGCGACAGCATTGCAGACACATGGGCCCAGAGCAGAAGACTCGGGGCAGGGACCAGGTCGGGGATTTATGCAGGCTGGCAGCACACCATTGCCTGAGGTTTGAAACCTGGCACCGTGTAAAGGGCCGGGTTGGGGTGGGACCATCATTTTTTTACTATACTTCAAAGTCACCTCGAGTCTCTTCCTCACCACTCAGCCACCTCTACCTTCCTCAACTGCTGGTAGTGGTGTAAACTAACAGGGAATCCCAGTGCTACCAGGCAGCATGGAATGTGGGCGTGACCACCATTCTTGTATCCCATTGGTCAAAAAGAAGCATGAAAGAGTGGGGGTGTGGCCAGAATCCTGTGAAGCAAGCAGAATGGGGGGAGTCAAGATGACAGCTGTTATCAAAGCTCTTTTCCCAGGGTATTCTGTCCTATTCAGTTGGAGACAAGAGGGAGACCTGCTTTAGCTGGATGTCTACACAGATTGTTGTGTGTTTCTGTTTGTTGCCAGTCCCAGACCTTGGACTCAGGATCTGGGCACAATCCATAAGCTGCTTTTGTTCAAGGCTGGTCCTCTACACTAGAGCTACAAGGCTTCTGGCTTTGTTGGCAATGAAGTTGGACAGGGGTCTCAAGGATTTTCCTGCTTAGGGTGACTTTGACCATGATACTCCTATCACAGCCTTGTAAGTAACAAGGAGGACTGCTGAGAGCCACTGGTGCCTGCCTAATCACTGCTCTTCTTGATGTTCTTGGACAGACTTGTCAGTTGCCTATCCTTGGGTTGAAGTGGTGGGAGCTGGAGCCCACAATTTGAATCCTGGTCCTGCCATGTCCAAATGGTAGGAGATCCTAAGAAACTTGTTCCTATCCATATGACTAACAATGGAATGTGATGTAAGTCATGATTGAGTGAACAGTTCTTGAAAGATTCCAGGATAAAATTATACACAATTACATTACACGACACTGATCAATTTTAGTTAATATTTTATTAAACATTTAAACAATCACATTCATTAAATGGAGGCATAATGAAGTACCTAAGAATTGGGCCTCACATACTATAAAGATGACATTTTTTCTACCAGGACTGGGATTGGAACTAATAGTCTGGGTAACTCTGTTGCACTGTGTGGGAAGGGGAAGCTTGCCTCCTTGAAATCAAGAAATTCATGTATGTTCCTTAGGCCTGAAATCGATCCCCAGCACTAGAAAACACCCTATTCATGTACAATTTACATATATGTTTTATATTTATATACATATGTTGACTCCATAGTGTGTTCAGTGTAGTTATTTTATTTTTGTTGTATTCATGTATGGACCATTTATTTTATTGACTATTATAGCACATAGAACATTGATTACATAGGCTATAGGTCTACATATGTATTCTACTTCATACCTGACACCCATAAGATTCACAGTAAAGGAAAACATGTGTCACCATCAGCTTCTTACTCCACAATTCATTGTTTGGCAGCACTGGCAGCTGAACTCATGGCCTACAAGGCCAAATTCATGAATGGTTGAGTGTAAACATGCCATCCTCAGGCAAATTGAGCTGACAGGTTGTTCCCAGGACCTGAGAATGAGCCCCAGGAGCGAACGAAATAAGAACAGATTGACATGCAGATGACAATATGCCAATAAATATATATCTTTATAGAGTGCCACAGATGTCTATACATTATTCAGTTATATAGACTACATTCCTACCAGTTCCTGGGTATTTCTTGTGCGTCCATGTAATTAATGTTATTGTTTTCATCCTGAAAATATTAATGAATGAACTCAGTGTCCTGAAATTATTGTGTTCCTGTAAGTAATAATATTCTTTTAATGATTCATAAATATTAAATAAAATCAACCAGCCTTCTGAAATGCTGCTGTTTAATTTTATAGGATCATCATTCACAAACAATTCATTCAACTGTGACATTGACAAAATTCCAGTGTTATTCCTTTGGATGGGAACCAGTTTATTAGTACCTCTTGCCATTGGTTGGTGTCAGGACGGGGATTCGAAATGAGGGCCTATGTTGCCATGTGGGCCTATGGCTTCCCTGATAGTCTGCCAGCCTTCAGCAATGCAAGGTGAAGTACCCTTTGCAACAGTGTCATTCAGACCCAGAAGGGTCACTGTGCAAAGGAATAGAACATAAAAGGCCACATTTTTTTCTGTACATTGTTTTCCCTGCAACACTTGGGGTCTAGGATCACAGAAGCACCTGTGTGTCAAGTGGCTGCACCCCATCCTAGCGTGATCAAAGCTGAGGCAGACTTGCCAAGACCTGAGTTCAAGCCCCACACTGAGAAAAAAATTAGCTCCCTGGCTTGCAATTCACAGTTTATTCATACAGGCTTTGGATTTCAACTCAGTATCTGGGTAAATCTGCAGCAATGTGGATAAAGGGGAAGATCACCTTAGATGAAGATAAAAAATCAGGCCTGTTCACTAGTCCTGAATTCAAGACCTAGCCCTGGAAAACATATTATTTATATATATTTTAAACATAGGATTTATACTTACCTATAGATGTTCAGTCCATACATGTTTGGTGTGGGTGTTCCTTGTATCTTTTGTTTTATTCATTTATTTACCATTGATTTTACTATGATGAAACCCATTCTGTTTATTACATTGATGACAACCTATCACAGAATATCTAGATTTGTAGAAATGTTCTCCATCATGCCTGACCCACAGGATTCTCAGAGAAAAGGAAAAAAAGTTTCAAACTCTCCTTCTTACTCCATGATCCACTTGGTAGTGCTGGGATCTGACCTCAGGGCAGAGCAAAACCAATTAGCCAATCAGTCAAGGTGATCATATGAGCCTGTGAGCAACTAAGGAGTGTGGCCATTCCCAGAATCCGACATTGATGCCCAGGGTGGTCCACTATAGTCATAAATTCATAATTTAAACATAGGATCTATATTGACATACATGTGTGGACAGCATCTTGTGTTCAGTGCAATTATTCTCCTTATTTTGCCTCTAATTCATGGAGGTAGTGTGTATTTTAATAAGCATAGTGACAGGTATAACTGTGCTGACATGGATGACAGAGTTATCTATGCATTCTCCATCATTTTTGAGACCCAGGACTTTCACAGGAGAGGATAAAAGGCACAACAACTGGCTCCTGACATCAGGATGAATATTTGGTCAGTGCTGGGATTTGAGCTCAGGTCTGAGTAACTCTGTTGCACTGTGGGGGAAAGGGAAGCTCACCATCTTTGAAGACTAGAATGTCAGGCCTGGTGTAGGGCCTGATTTGAAGCCCCAGAACTGGACAAAATAACAAGCCAACCTTTTTTAAACATAGGATTTCTCTTTACCTACAGATGTGGTATGCATCTTGCATTCAGTGTAGTTATTCGTTCTATTTTTGTCTTATCCATGGATGTATCGTGTATTTTATTGCATATGGTGACAGAAATAACTGTGCTGACATGGATGACAACCTATTCCCATGGCTAAGAGTTGCCTATATAGCATTCTCCATCCTCAATGAGACCCAGGACATTCACAGGACAGGAAAACATGTGCCACCATAGGCTTCTCACATCAGAATGAATCTTCTGGTAGTGCAGGAATTTAAACTCAAAGCCTAGCATGCCCAATTGGTGAATGGGTCATGGTGAGCACACCAGGCTGTGAGCCACTAAGGAACTAGGCCATTCCTGGGACCTGAGATGGAGAACTGGTGGGGGCCAATATAGTCATAAATTCATAATTAAACAAAGGATCTATATTTCCAAACATGGGTAGGCAACATCTATCGTTTGGTGTAGTCATTATCTTTATTTTGTGTCTTATTCATTGACGTATTGTGTATTTTCTTGAGTATAGGTTGACAGATATAACCGTGGTGAACTGGATGACAACCTATTCCCATGAGAATAGAGTTGCCTATACCTTCTCTATCCTAGCTGAGACCCAGAATTTGCACAACACATGAAAACAGGTGCAACGACTGGCTTCTCACATCAGGGTGAATTTTTGGCAGTGCTGAGATTCGAACGTGAGGCCTAGGAAGCCCAACTGCCCAATGGGTCCACGTGATCACACCAGACTGTGAGCCAGGAAGGAGCTGGGCTGTTCCCAGGAACTGAGATTGAGCCCCAGGGAGGCCAAAATAGTCCTCAATGCATCATCGAAACATGGGATGTATATTCACATCCGTCTGTGCACTGCATTGTATATTAAGTGTAGTTATTGTCTTTATTTTGTATGCCATTCATGGATGTATTGTGTATTTTCTTGAATATATGATGACAAGTATAACTCGGCTGACATGTATAACAACTTATTCCCATGACCACAGGGTGGCCCATGCATTCTCCATCCTAGCTGACACCCAGGAGTTGCACAGGAAAGGAAAACAGGGGCAATGATTTGCTTCTGACATCAAAATGAATCTTTTGGCAGGGCTGGGATCTGAACTCGGGGCCTAGCAGGCCTAATTGGTGAATGGGTCCACATGAGGACACCAGCCTGGGAGCCATGAAGAAACTAGGTGTTCCCAGTACAAAGAAATAATCTTATAAATATGTTAGAAATAATTGCAAGAACGAAAGAAAAAAAAACATTTCAAACCTATCTTGGGGTTCATTTCACCTATTATATTGATCTGGTTTAATCAATTCTCTGCCTTCACTACCAGATTATTTGAAGAATACATAAGATAATTGCACTGAGAAGTGATTTAGAGAATAAATTCATATTGTTTACTTTTAATTTTTTGAGGTAAGTCCTTGGATTCAAATTCAGAGCCTTGCATTTGCCAAGCAGGCATCTGAACACTTGAACCGTGCCTCATTCAGCAATTTTTGCTTTGATTGTTTTTGAGATTGAATCTTGTATTTGTTTATTCCTAGGCTACCTGGATAGTGAACTTCCTAGTTTTATGTTCAACATAGGTAGGATGACAGCCACACATTGGCACACCCAGCTTTTATTGATTGAGCTGGACGTTTCTTGTTTTCTATGTTTTCCAGCTTGATCTTGAACTGTAACTATCAACATTTCCATTTTCAGAGTAGCTAGGATTATAGGTATGAACCACCTCATTTTACTTCTCTTCTATGTGTTTACGAAAATTCTGAAAGTATGAGAAAATGCTCTAGACTTACTAACCATATCCAGATTATAGGTGGTACACTAACAATTATTCGGTAAAAAATTTTTTTAACATTATTCTGACAAACTTTTTAATTTTTTTTGCAAAATAGCGTACAGAGGCGGTTCCGGGAAGATGGCGGAGGAGAAGCTGGAATCTGAACAAGCTCTTGCATAGAAAACAGTTTCAGAGTTCCAGTGAACAGTCCCAAGCCAGAGAATCACACCAAGTGTGCCATCACAGGACAGAGAGTTAGTCAAGAGAGGGGAAGCCAAGCAGACACATCTGAGTGCCTGCCAGCAGCTGCTGCTGCGGGGCAGGGTCGAGGCAGCGACCACCACCTGAGACACAGTCTCACACCTGAGACACAGGGGCACACCTGAGACACAGTCCGGGACAAAGGAGCCAGACACAGCGGACGAGCGGATTCTAATCAACACCAGCAAGAACCGACAAGGAGCAGACAACTTCATCCTGCACTTTGCAGACCAGAGACGACCCAGGATCCAAGACTCGGCGTGAGTAGAAGCCCGGCTTCCTCACTCCTTCTCTGGGAGCAGAGGAGGGAAGGCCACCCCTCCCCCCCAGCACCAGTGATCTCCATCTTGGATACCGACAAAGCTCGGAGGAGCGGCTAGCTCCAGCTCAGGCCTTGGAATAAAACGAGTCATTTAGCAGGTCACAAGAACTTAACGGCGAAGTGACCTCACAGACTCAGTTCCATCCAGGGAAAAGTCACCCAGCTCAGGCGCCAGCCATTGGAGTGGCTCTCCTCACCGGGTAACCAGAGCCAGAGGCTGCCCCTCCCTCTAGCAGCCACCACAATCAATTGAAAAACAGAAACCCTGAGAATGGCTCCAGGCTGGGTGCTGTGATTTTTTCACAAAATAGCCCCAGGGAAAAGCTACTGTTTGTAGAAAGGCCTCAACTCTACCCAGAACCTAGTCTCATCACTGCATCCCTCTCTTTTGTGATTCTCAAAGCAGATCACCCTCCCAGTAAACTAACCTGGGAGGGGGATCTCAAAATCTTGGGTAAAGCAGAGTATTTTTCTGCCTGTTCCAACAAACTGACTTAAGAAACCAATCAAGCCACAGGACCTCAAGCTGACCAGAGACTCCAATCAGACTCTGGTTACAGACAAAAGGGAGATACAGGACTCTTCCCACCCCTCCCAAAAAAAAAAAAAAATCAAAGAACTTTTTTTTTTTCTTCTTCTTTTCTTTTTTCTTTTTTTTGTTTTTTTTTTCGTCTTTTGTTAACTTATATATATATAAAAATTTTTTTTTGCTTTTCTAAAACTTTTATTAATCTTTAATTTTTGCCTCTTCTGAAAAAATAATTGTTTTCCATTAACTTTTTTTTTTCTTTCTCCTCTTATAATTTTTATTTTAGGAATACGTGAATGTGTGTTTTCCTTTCTTTTCTTGTCTTCTTTCTCTTTTTCTTTCATTCTTAATAATCTTTTTGTTTTTTGTCTAGCTCTACTGAATTTCTGATCTTTTCTTCTCACTTTCCTATCCTTTCCATCTTTTCCTCTTTGTTCTTCTTTATATGACTTAACTCTTGTCCTGCACATCCTCAGATAAACCCGTAGTTAACCAGTAGACCCTATCCCCCATTGTGTACACACTTAATCCACAAACTTATTACTCAATTCAAAATCTCTGAGACTTAAATTCATTAATAGCAGTACTACCTCTTTATACCTATATAATATTTTAAGCATTTTTTTAAAGTTTTTCACATCTCCTCTATGTCCCTCCCTTTCTCTCAACATATTCATATTCCTCTATAAATAGATGGTCTTTTAATCTCTAAAACAACATTAATTTTTACGTTTCTTTTTTTTTCTGGTCTCTTTTCATTCCCCTTTCCCTTTCTTCTTTTTCTCTCTCTCTCTACTTACATCCTACCCAACCTATTTCCTGCATTGTGATTAGGACTTAGTTAACTCTCCCTGTGCCTCCCCACACCAATCTATTCCTATTTTTTACCCACATCTCTCCCTAACCCTAATCATTTCTGGTTTTCCAAATTCTTCTCTGTGGTTCGAAGCCCTTTAACATATAGTTGTTTGATGTCGAATACATGTATCGGTTGAACTAGATTGTATTTGTAGACTATTGACTTTACAAATGCAAACTTTGGTTGATGGTTGCCTTAAGACAGTGTTCTAGCACAAAACTGGTGCTATCTTCATCTCAAATGGGCAGAGTAAGTCGGAAAAACACAAGAAAAATGGCAAATTCGGATATCTCAATTCCCAATCTTGATAATCAGGGGTTAGAAGAGATAATGAATAATCCAGAGGAGAGTTCCCAAATAGCTCTACAAACACTACTGGCAAACATGATAAATGAGAAGTTTGACAACGTACAAAGGACTCTGTATGAGCGTGATAGGGAGAGAGAGGAGGCATCCCAGAAGTTTATACAGGAATATCATAAGCGTGAGGAAGCTGCTCAAAAACTGATACAGGATTTGCGTGAACAACTTGAGAATACTCATAGAGAAAGGGAGGAATGGCGTGAGCAGCCTGAGAACACTCAAAGAGGTCTGCAGGAATCCCAAGAACGGGAGGAAGCTAATCAAAGAGTAATACAGGAATTGAGAGACCAGGTAGAGAACACACAAAGATCACTAAAGGCATTCATGGAATCCATTAACAAAGAGCTGAAGGAAGTCAGGGAGACCACAAAGGGAATGCTGAATGGAACCCAACAGAAGGAATGGGAGCCCAAAGAAACCATAACCAATCAACTAAGCGATTTGAGGACAAACACTGAACACCAAATTAAGGAAGTAAAGAAATTCATACAAGACCTAAAACAGAGCTTCAACAAAGAACTTGAAGCCATCAAAGCTGACCAACTAGAAGGAAAAGAGATAAAAAACAAAGTAGAGAGTCTTGACAGCAGGTTAGACCATGCAGAAGATCGAATCTCAGGGATTGAAGACAGCCTAGATATTATAGAGAAAGAACATACAACCATCCAAGACAAGTCCAAGAAATATGATAGATCTATCCAACACCTGGAAGACACCATCAGAAGGCCTAATCTAAGGATAATGGGTGTAGAGGAGCACCTACAAACAGAAGTTAATGGTCTAGGAAATTTGTTTAACAGGATCCTAGCAGAGAACTTCCCAAACATACAAAAAGATAGGCCTGTCCAGATACAAGAAGCCTTTAGAACCCCAAATAGACCAGACCAGAATAGGACATCCCACCGCCACATTATAATCCACACAGTATCAACTCAGACCAAGGAAAAGATCCTTAAAGCTGTCAAGGAGAAAAGGGTAATCACCTATAAAGGGAAACCAATTAGAATCACCTCAGATTTCTCAGCAGAGACAATCAAAGCAAGAAGAGCCTGGAATGATGTATGCCATGCCTTAAAAACAAACAACTATCAACCAAGAACACTGTACCCAGCTAAACTCTCCTTCATAACTGAAGGCCAAATAAAAACCTTCCATAGCAAAGAAAAATTGAAACAATACATCTCCACCAAACCAGCCCTACAAAAGATTCTTAAAGATGTCCTACACATAGAAAACCAACAAGACCGCAATAAAGGCCAAGAAACTGCACCCAAACTGAGAATCCAAGAACCATAGGAAGAACCCAGTTTTCGCAGCCCCCAAGAAGGTAGATAACATGGCAGGAACTCCCAAATACCTCTCAGTCCTATCTCTTAACGTTGGCAGACTGAACTCTCCAATTAAGCGACATAGACTGTCTAGTTGGATTAAAAAACAAGACCCTTCTATCTGCTGCCTGCAGGAGTCACATCTTGCCCGTAAAAAGAAACACATTTTCAATGTTAAAGGCTGGAACAAAATCTACCAAGCAAACGGACCGCATAAACAGGCGGGAGTTGCAATCCTAATATCAGATAAAATAGACTTCAAATTAAAATTTGTGAAAAGAGATAAAGAAGGTCGCTACATACTAATTAAAGGATCTCTCCTTCAGGAGGATATTACAATTCTAAATATCTATTCGCCAAACAATGGAGCACCCAAATTTATCAAAGAAACACTACTTTCCCTCAAATCCCATATAGATCCAAAGCATTATACTCAATGGTGAAAAACTAAAGCCATTTCCTCTTAACTCAGGAACAAGACAAGGATGCCCACTCTCTCCACTTCTCTTCAATCTAGTATTAGAATGCCTAGCTACAGCAATAAGACAAGATGCAGACATAAAGGGGATCCAAATAGGGAAAGAAGAAATAAAACTCTCCCTCTTTGCAGATGACATGATCTTGTATTTAAAGAATCCCATAGACTCCACTCCCAAATTACTCAAGCTGATTCAAAACTTTGGCAAAGTAGCCGGTTATAAAATTAACCCCCCAAAATCAATGGCTTTTCTCTCTGCCAACAATGAGAAAAGTGTGGCTGAAATTAGGAAAGCAACTCCATTTGTAATAGCCCCACAAAAAATAAAATACCTAGGAATTAACTTAACTAAAGAAGTGAAGGACCTCTATGATGAAAACTTTAAAATCTTGAAAAAGGAAATCAACACAGAACTTAAAAAATGGCAAAACCTCCCATGCTCCTGGATTGGAAAGATTAACATCGTGAAAATGGCAATACTTCCCAAGGCTATCTACAAATTCAACGCAATACCTATCAAAATTCCACCCTCATTCTTCAAGGAAATAGAAGAGGCAATCCAAAAATTCATATGGAACAATAAAAGACCCCGAATAGCAAAAACACTCCTCAACGGAAAGAACACTGCTGGAGGAATATCAATACCAAATTTCAAACTCTACTATAAAGCCATAGTAATCAAAACAGCTTGGTATTGTCATAAGAACAGACCTCAGGACCAATGGAATAGAATTGAAAACCCAGAAATTAACCTACAGACCTATAGCCATCTAATCTTCGATAAGGGAGCTAAAACAATAAAATGGAAGACTGACAGTCTCTTCAGTAAATGGTGCTGGCAAAACTGGTTAACTACATGTAGAAAACTAAAGCTAGGTCCTTATATATCACCCTGCACCAGAATCAACTCCAAATGGATCAAAGACCTTGAACTCAAAGCAGACACTCTGAAAACATTACAGGATGGAATAGGAGAAACCCTGGATCTCCTTGGCCTAGGCCGAAATTTTCTGAATAGAGACCCGGAAACGCAACAAATCAAAGAAAGGTTGGACAAATGGGATTGTATAAGGTTGCAGAGCTTCTGCAGGGCAAATGACATAGCTAGCAAGATCAATAGAAAGCCCACGGACTGGGAGAAGATCTTTACTAGCCATACAACGGACAAGGGTCTCATATCTAAAATATACTTGGAACTCAAAAAATTAAACCACCCAACAACAAATCCTCAAAGAAGCAACTGCCCAATAAGTAAGTGGGCGAAAGACTTAAAGAGAAGCTTCTCTGAAGAAGAAAGAAGGATGGCCAATAGACACATGAAGAAATGTTCAACATCCCTAGCCATAAAAGAAATGCAAATCAAAACAACATTGAGATATCACCTCACTCCAGTTAGAACAGCAAAAATCAAGAACTCTAACAACAACAGATGCTGGAGGGGATGTGGACAGAAAGGAACCTTACTTCATTGTTGGTGGGAATGTAAACTTGTTCAACCACTTTGGAAAGCAGTATGGAGGTTCCTCAAAAGACTTCACATAGAACTCCCCTATGACCCAGCAATCCCACTTTTGGGCATTTACCCTAATGTTTACAGAAAAGACCACACTAAAGCTACCAGCACAACTATGTTTATTGCAGCATTATTTACCATAGCTAAGATATGGAACCAACCCAGATGCCCCTCAGTAGATGAATGGATCAAGGAAATGTGGTATATATACACAATGGAATTCTATGCCTCCATCAGAAAGAATGACATTGCCCCATTTGTTAGGAAATGGAAAGGCTTGGAAAAAATTATATTAAGTGAAGTAAGCCAGGCCCAAAGAAACATAGGTCCCATGGTTTCCCTTATTTGCAATATCTAGTATAGGTATGAGTCAAGCGGAAAAAGTCAGAGAATGTGATGTTAGGAAAACGAACCCTCAAATATGTATTTTAATGTTTTTGTTTCTTTCATGCATGTGTTTCTAACGCATTTATAAGATTATTTCTTGGTTGCTTTGTATGTCCCTCCCCCACAGGGTAACCCCTGCTTTCACTATATTTGATGTCAGTATAACATGTGGAGGAGATGGGGACAAACAAGTCGTTTAAGGATTCAGGTGGACCTGTTGCAACAATGAGAAGTACAAAATGTCATGTCAAAACCAGCTTTACAATGCCTTAGGGGAGGGGAGGGGGGATATGATTGGGTGGGCGGGAGGGGGGAGGCTGGGAAGGGAGGTGAAGGGTAAACAAAGGAGGAGGCTGCAATGCTTGGTAAGAAATGTATGCATTATCCTGCCCATGTAATTGTAACCCCTCTGTACAGTATGTTCTCAAATAAAATAAAATAAAATTTAAAAAAATAAATAAATAAAAAAAAATAGCGTACAGAGGGGGTTACAATTACATGGATAAGGCTATGAGTACATTTCTTATCAAGCGTTGTTGCCTCCTCCTGTTTCTACTTCTCATCCCTTCCCATCTCCCTTCTCCACCCCTCCCAACACCCCGCCCCTGGCAAAAGTTGTAAAGTTAGTAATTGGACATGATGACTTGTATATCTCATTGTTGCAATGGGTCCAACGTATCCCCATTTAAAGGTTGATTTTTGACCATTTCCTCCACAAATTTTACCAATATCAAATAAAATGGAAGCAGGGGTTATACCATGGGGGAGGGACATACAAAGCAACAAAGAAATAATCTTATAAATATGTTAGAAACAATTGCAAGAAAGAAAAAATACATTTCAGTACTTATCTTGGGATTCATTTCACCTAACATGAACTTATCTTAACTTTTCTGCTTGTTTCAAAAATATACTAGTTATTGCAAATAAGGGAAACCATGGGACCTATATTTTTCGACCTGGCTTACTTCACTTAATTTTTTCCAAGTCTTTCGATTTTCTAACAAATGGGGCAATGTCATTCTTTCTCATAGAGGCATAGAATTGCATTGTGTATATCTACCACATTATCTAGATCCATTCATCTAATGAGGGGCATCTGGATTGGTTCCATATCTTAGCTATGGTAAATAATGTTGCAATAAACATAGTTGTGCTGGTAGCTTTAGTATGGTCTTGTTTGTGATCATTTGGGTAAATGCCCCAAAGTGAGATTGCAGGGAAATAGGAGAGCTCTATATGGAGTCTTTTGAGGAACCTCCATACTACTTTCCAAAGTGGTTGAACAAGTTTACTCTCCCACCAACAATGCAGTAAGATTCCCTTCTGTCCCCATCTCCTCCAGTATCTGTTGTTATTAGAGTTCTTGATTACAGCTATTCTAACTGGGCTGGGGTGGTATCTCAATGTTGGGTTGATTTGCATTTCTTTTATAGCTAGAGAGGTTGAGCATTTTTTCATATGTCCATCGCCCATCCTTCTTTCCTCTTCAGAGAAGTTTCCCTTTAAGTCTTTAGCCCACTTATTTATTGAGCAGTTGTTTCTCTGAGAATTTGTTGTTGGGGTATTTAATTTTTTGAGTTGCAGGTATATGAGACCCTTGTCCGTTTTATGGCTAGTGAAGAACTTCTCCCAATCCGTGGGATTTCTATCAATCTTGCTAGCTATGTCCTTTGCCTTGCAGAAAGTATGCAATTTCATGCAATCCCATTTGTCCAAACTTTCTTTGATTTGTTGTGTTTCTGGGTCTCTATTAAGAAAATTTCAGCCTGTGCCAAGGAGATCTAGGGTTTCTCCTATTGCATCCTGTAATGTATTCAGAGTGTGTGCTTTGACTCTGAGGTCTTTGATCCATTTGGAGTTGATTCTTGTGCAGGTGATATATAAGGATCTAGCTTTAGTTTTCTACAAGTGATTAACCAATTTTGCCAGCACCTTTTACTGAAGAGGCTGTCTTTCTTCCATTCTAATTATTTAGCTTCCTTATCGAAGATTAGATGGCTATATATCTGTAGGTTCAATTCTATTCCATTGGTCCTGAGGTCTGTTCTTGTGCCATTACCACGTTGTTTTGATTAATATGGTGTTGTATTAGAGTTTGAAATTTGGTATTGATATTCCTCCAGCACTTTTCTTTCTGTTAATCATCTTTTATGCTATCCAGGGTCTTTTATTGTTCCATATGAATTTTTGGATTGTCTCTTCTATTCCTTGAAGAATGAATTTGGGATATTGATAGGTATTGCATTGAATTTGTAGATAGCCTTGGGAAGTATTGCCATTTTCATGATGTTGATCCTTCCAATCCAGGAGCATGGGAGTTTTTGCCAGTGTCTAAGTTCTGTTTTGATTTCCTTTTTCTGGTTTTTCAAGTGTTCATCATAGAGGTCCTTCACTTCTTTGGTTAAGTTAATTCCTAGGTATTTTATTTTTTGTGGAGCTATTATGAATTTAGTTGCTTTCCTGATTTCAGCCACACTTTTCTCATTCTTGGCATACAGAAAAGTCATTGATTTTTGAGGGTTAAATTTACACCCTGCCACTTTGCCCAAGTTCTGAATAAGGTTGAATAATTTGGGAGTGGAGTCAGTGGGATTCTTTAAATACATAATCATGCCATCTACAAAGAGGGAGACTTTTACAACATCTTTCCCTATTTGGATCCATTTTATGTTTTCATCTTGTCTTATTGCTATATCTTGGCATTCTAATACTAGATTGAAAAGGAGTGGCGAGAATGAACATCCTTGTCTTGTTTCTGATTTAAGAGGAAATGGCTTTAATTTTTCACCATTAAGTATAATGCTGGCTGTAGGTTTGTCATATACAGCCTTTATGGTATTGAGGAATGTTCCCTGGATTCCTAGTTTTTCCATAGTCTTCATAATCAATGGGTGTTGAATCTTGTCAAATGCCTTTCCTGCATCTATTGAGATAAACATGTGGTTTTTATCCTTGTTCTTGTTGATGTGATGAATAATATTAATTGATTTGCGTATATTAACCCAGCTTTGCATCCCTGAAATGAATCCTGTTTGATCGTGGTGTATAATTTTTTGGATCAATTGTTGAAATTGATTGGCCAAAATTTTGTTGAGAAGTTTTGCATCAATGTTCATCAAACAAATTGGTCTATAGTTTTTTTTGATGAGTCCCTGCCTGGTTTTGGGATGAGGGTTATGATGTCTTCATAGAATGAGTTCGGTAGTGCACTTTGTCTTTCAATTTCATTGAAGGGCCATGGTGTGAGCTCTGCTTTGAAGGCCTTATAGAATTCTGCTGCACATCTTTCTGGTCCTGGGCTTTTCTTAGATGGGACTTCTCTTATTGCTGTTTCTATCTCAATGTTTGCTATGGGCTGGTTAAATGTTTTAACTCATCCTGATTTAGTTTCAGCATGTCAATATTTCCTATGAAAAGGTCCATTTCTGCCAAGTTCTCAAACTTATTAGCATAGTTTTGAGAAGTATTCCCTTTTAAAGTTCTGAATCTTGGTTGTTTCTCTGGTGATTTTTCTGTTCTCATCTCTGAGTTTATTTATTTGGGTGAGTTTTCTTCTTTTTCTGATAAGATTTGCTAAGGGTCTGCCAATTTTGTTAATTTTTTCGAAGAACTAACTGTTTTGTTGATTATTTCTATGGTTTTATTGGATCCTAATTCGTTTAATTCTGATTTAATTTTAATTATTTCTTTCCATCTCCTAGATTAGGGTTTATCTTGCTGCTCTTTTTCAAGGAGGTTCATATGTCTCATTAAATTGTTGGTTTTAGATCTCTCCAATTAGTTAATGTAGGAACTCATAGCTATAAACTCTCCGTTGAGTACTGCCTTTGCTCTCTCACAGAAGGGCAGGTGATTTGTGTGCTCATTTTTGTTGAATATCATGAGCATTTGAATTTCCTTTCTAATCTCTTCCCTGACCCACTGGTGATTCAACAGTATGTTGTTAAGCCTCCATGTGTTACAGGACTTTCTTTGATGGTTTTTGGTGTTGAGTTCTAATTTTATTCCCTTGTGGTGTGAGCGAATACGAGGTATAACTTCAATGTTTCTGAATTTGAACAAGATTGCTTTGTGATCTAGAATGTGGTCTATTTTGGAAAATGTTCTATGTGCTGCAGAGAAAACTTTTATTCTGTTGCTGCTGGGTGAATTATTCAATAGATGTCTGTTAAATCTACTTGATATATGCAGTTGTTTAGATCAGTGATTTTACACTTGAGCTGAAGAGCTGAGGGACAATGCCCAGTCCCAGAGTTCAGGCCCCACAACCGACCAAAAAAATCCCTGTGCCACATCTGCCTTGCTTGCTTTGACTCCCCTCATGTTGGCATACTAGGAGGCCAGCATAAGATGAAGCTCCAGAAAACTTTTGGCTAGAAAAAGAAACCACTTCATGGGAAGTGAGGGGTGTTTTAGAAGGGATTGGGAGCTGAACACAGGCAGGAGGGCTCATGGCTTCAGCCTCAGCTGTCTTCTGAATCATTGCCCAGTTATCAGCTGTAAGTTTTCGCTCCAAAATTAATATGGAAAAGTCTGCAATTCTTATTGACTCATCCACATACACAGACCTAGTTAGGGATCCAGAATGACTTAAAATGTGGATTTCCTAAGTCAGAGAAATCTGTACCAGAGTAAATGGGCAGAAAGAACTTCATTTAATCAGGTTCAATTCATTTTTACTTGCTTATAATTTAACGGAGAGAACAATATCAAACTAACCAAGCTTTCACAAAATCAAAATATCCAAGCCACTACATTTTACAGGAAATAAATATTCACAGCACAAATCAGAATTTCTGAAGATGTGGTGCTCTCAGAAAATAAGGAATTAGGGTTCAGGACACGTCAGAGACATTTGACAACAGCATCAAAATTAAATTCATTACCACTGGTGTCAAAAGTTGCTTATTCTCAGCATGTAAGCACATATTTTTTTCTGGTCCTTAATAAAAAAGACGGTAGAATTTGATTTCCCTTCTCAATTTCAATCTTCAAATTCACATTTTCTTCTAAGGAAGTCACTTATCTCACACACCTGACAATATAGAATATGTCTTCAAACCAGGGTCTTCTGGGCATCTGAGAGCAAAATATGAAGAGTGAAACAGGCTACAGGAAGCTTGATTGTTCAGGAATAAATCATGTTTGCACTTCTTCTTTTTCTTTTTAATTGTGAAAATACCGTACAGAGAGGTTACAATTACCTGAGCAAGGTAATGAGTACATTTCTTATCAAGCATTTTTGCCATGGAAAGACTTGATCGCACAGCTAAGCTAGTTTGGGAAGATGGTTAGTTGGGAGGGGAGAAATGTCATAGAGTTTCAGAAAAAGGCCAAAGAATTGTGCATGGCTTTTCTTCTCAGAAAAGAACGTTTAAATAAGTTAGGTTTTTCTCTTCAAAAAATAATTATACAGTAGTCCCCTTCACTGTAATTTCCCCTTCTGTAGTTAGTTATCTGTGTTCAACTGTGCTCTGAAAAGATTGAATGGAAAAACATCTCATATTTTGAAAGAGATCACATTCACATAATACCTTTTTTATGTTTTTTGGGTTCTTTTGGAGGTAAAGTTTCACTGTATATCTCTTTGATTATTTTCCTGCCTAGGCTTCTGTTTCCTGGAATTACAGGTATGCACTTCCACATCCATTTCACATTACTTTTTTTAAACAGTATATTGTTACAATTTTTCTATTTTTATTAGTTACTGTTTTTATTGTCTTACTGTACCTAATTTATAACTGAAGCTTTATTGTAGCTATATTTGTCTGGGTAAAAGCATAAAATGGTCATCTTGGTATTTACAGTGTTGCTTCCTGAACTGATTGAGTATACTAAAATCAGCATAGGCTCCAGTCCCATATAGAAAATAACATAATATGTCATACAAAGTAAGTTACACTTTAAATCACGTCAAGGTTATATCTATTACCAACATACATGTAACAGTATATAAAGAGTTACTATATTGAATGTTGGGGAACAATTTTTTTTTCCTGAATATTTTAAATTTCTTGTTGATTGAACACCTAGAAGTGGAAATTCTGGATACTGAGGGTTAACTCTATAAAGTACCTCATTGATTTCAGGTGTCCACTTGAAATGTATATCCAGAGGCTAAATAGGAACTACTGTAAAGATCAAAATGAAACTTGAACCTCTTCTTTGCCATAATTATTCATTAAATAAAATGTGGATAAATTTGATTCTGTACCTCTTCCTCCTCCTCCTTTTCTTCCTCTTCCTCTTCCTTGCTCCTCTTCTTCTTCTTCTCCTTCTTTTCTTCTTCTTCTTCTTCTTCTTCTTCTTCTTCTTCTTCTTCTTCTTCTTCTTCTTCTTCTTCTTCTTCTTCTTCTTCTTCTTCTTCTTCTTCTTCTTCTTCTTCTTCTTCTTCTTCTTCTTCTTCTTCTTCTTCTTCTTCTTCTTCTTCTTCTTCTTCTTCTTCTTCTTCTTCTTCTTCTTCTTCTTGTCCTCCTCCTCCTCGTCGTCCTCCTCCTCCTCCTCTTCCTCTTCCTCCTCCACTTCCTCCTCCTCCTCCTCCTTCTCTTCCTCCTCCTCCTCCTCATCCTCCTCCTCCTCGTCCTTGTCTTCCTCGTCCTCCTCCTCCTTCATATTCTTTTTCTTCTTGTTCTTCTTCTTGTTCTTCTTCTTGTTCTTCTTCTTGTTCTTGTTCTTCTTCTTGTTCTTCTTGTTCCTTCTTGTTCTTCTTGTTCCTTCTTCTTCTTGTTGTTGTTCTTCTTCTTGTTCTTGTTCTTGTTCTTGTTCTTGTTCTTGTTCTTCTTGTTCTTCTTGTTCTTGTTCTTGTTCTTGTTCTTGTTCTTGTTCTTCTTTTTCTTCTTCTTCTTCCTCCTCCTCCTCCTCCTCCTCCTCCTCCTCCTCCTCCTCCTCCTCCTCCTCCTCCTCCTCCTCCTCCTCCTCCTCCTCCTCCTCCTCCTCCTCTTTTCTCAGTGCTGAAAATCCAGCGCAGGGCCTTGCATATGCTAGGCTTGGTATCTAACACAGTTCTACATCCCAACCCTCTAGAGCTCCTAAAAAGCTAGTTTGCGAATTTCACAATGTTTAATAATTAACACAAATTTTCCTTTTCCTTTCTAGGCTCCAGAACAGGGAAAAGTGGGGTGGGGGAGTAAATAGGACAGTCACCAAGGGAAAATTTTTCTGATTAACATATTTTTTGTTCATATGGCATTTAAAAATATGTTACCATGTAATTTAAATCCTATTTTTAAAATTTCTTCTTAGGAACAAAGACCAACTAAATTTTTTTTTCGTTTTTATGTATAAAGTTCACAATGCTGTCTCTATAAGAATTTTTTATTTATTTATTTATTTTTGCATCTGAGTGTATCTTTATTGAGGTGAATTAACATTTTTATACAGTGTGTGATTGTGACATATATTCTTTGTTTATTTAAGTACGTTATAAGAATCTTTTAAAACATTCTTTTGACATGACTTCTACAATCTCCATAGAGGCAAAACTGAAGTCTATATATTAAATATTCTAATCTTCATATGAAATAATTAGGAAGGGCAAATCAATAGAAACAACGAAAACTTTGTCAAACACAATGAGCATGACAATTACCCACCAAACATATGCTTATCATCTTTGAGAACAACAGTCTGAGAATATGCAGAATTACTGACAGGACAATGTTTGAATTCAAAGGAAAGAGGAAAACCTTTAAAATATTGAAAGACAAACGTGCACCAATATGTCATGCCTGTAATCCTAGATGTTCAGGATGTTCATTAGTGGCTAAAGAAAAGCAAGAAAAAACCGGATAACATCAAATGATAATCTTTCAATATTCAAAGGACACTATAACAGAAGTGAAAATATATCCAACAGATACATGGCACATATTTATTAATGCTACAATGTTAAAGCTACAATGATCCTGAGTCTTAAGTATTTTTATATCTTATAATTCTCTCTATATGTATTTTTGGTGTCCGGTCATGGGGCTTGAACTCTGGGCCTGGGTGCTTTCCCTCAGCTCTTCAGCTCAAGGCTAGTGCTCTACCACTTGAGCCACAGCGCCACTTGCTGATTTTTTCTTTTTGATTATGTGGTGCTGAGGAATCGAACCCTGAACCTCAAGCATGCAAGTCAAGTGCTCTACTACTGAGCCACCTTCCAGGCCCCTAATTCTATATATTTTTTTCCTGAATAGTATATTTCTTTTTTTTAATTCTGAAAATACTGTACAGAAGGGTTACAATTACATGAGCAAAGTAATGAGTATATTTCTTATCAAGCCTTGTGGCCTCCTCCTCTGTTTCCCTTTCACATCCATTCTCATCCCCCCACCACGTGTCCCCCATCCTCCTCCCAGGCCAAAATTGTAAAGTTCATCTTTCAACATAATGACTTGTATAGCTCATTGTTGCAATAGGTCCATCTGTAGCCCTATTTAAACTATTTGTTTTTTCCCTTCCCCTCCACAAATTATAACAACATTAAATACAGTGAAAACAGGGGTTATCTTGTGGGGGAGGGACCTGCAAACAACAAAGAAATCAACTTATTAATGTTAGAAACAATCACAAGAAAGAAAAACCATTTGAATAATTATATTGGGGTTCATTTCACCTAACATCAACTAATATGACCGTTTCTGCATGTCTGACAAATATATGTTATTGTAAATAAGGGAAACCATGGGACCTATGTTTCATTGGGCCTGGCTTAGTTCAATTAATTAAATTTTTTACAAGTCTTTCCATTTCCTAAGAAATGGGACAATGTCATTCTTTCTGATAGAGGCAGAGAATTCCATTGTGTATATAAACCACATTTTCTTAATCCATTCATCTCCTGAGGGGTATCTGGGTTGGTTCCATATCTTACCTATGGTAAATAATGCTGCAATAAACACAGTCGTGCTGGTAGCTTTAAAATAATCATGTTTGTATCATTTGGGTAAATGATCAAAAGTGGGATTGGTGGAAAATAGGGGAGCTCTATGTGGAGTCTTTTGAGGAATCTCCATACTACTTTCCAAAGTGGCTGAACAAGTTTACACTCCCACCAACAATGCAGTAGGGTTCTGTTCTGTCCACATACCATCCAGAATCTGTTGTTAGAGTTCTTGATTATAGCCAAACTAACTGGGGTGATGTGGAATCTGAATGTTGTTTTGATTTGGATTCATTTTATAGCTAGGGAGGTTGAGCATTCCTTCATGTGTCTACTGGCCATCCTTCTTTCCTCTTCAGAGAAGTTTCTCTTTTAGTCTTTACCCCACTTATTTACTGGGCAGTTGTTTCTGTGAAGATTTGTTGTTAGGGGATTTAAATTTTTGAGTTCCAGGTATATTAGATATGAAATCCTTGCCTGTTGTATGGTTAGTGAAGATCTTCTCCCAATCCGTGTTTTATTGATCTTGCTAGCTTCATCCTTTGCCCTGCAGAAACTCTGCAATTTCATGTAATCCCATTTGTCCAACCTTTCTTTGATTTGTTGTGTTTCTGGGTCTCTTTTAAGATAATTTCGGTTTGTTCCAAGGAGACTTAGAGTTTCTCTTATTCATCCTATAATGTTTTCAGAATGTCTGCTTTGATTCTGAGGTCTTTGATCCATTTGGAGTTGATTCTGGTGCAGGGTGATATACAGGATGTAGCTTTAGTTTTCTACAAGTGATTAACCAATTTTGCCAGCACCATTTACTGAAGAGGCTGTCTTTATTCCATTCTAGTTTTTAGCTCCCTTATCGAAGATTAGATGGCTATAGATCTGTAGGTTCATTTCTGGATTTTCAATTATATTCCATAGGTCCTGAAGTCTGATCTTGTGTCAGTAATCAAGCTGTTTTGATTAAAATGGTGTTGTAGTAGAGTTTGAAATTTGGTATTGATACTCCTCAGGCACTTTTCTTTCTGTTTTTGATCATTTTTGCTATTCGGGGTCTTTTATTGTTTCATATTAATTTTTGGATTGCCTTTTATATTTCGTTGAAGAATGAGGTTGGAATATTGATATGTATCGCATTGAATTTGTAGATAACTTTGGCAAGTATTGCCATTTTCAATATGTGGATCCTTCCAATCCAGGAGCATGGGAGTTTTTTCCACTTTCTAAGTACTGTTTTGATTTTCTTTTTCAGGTTTTTAAAGTTTTCATCAGCCGGGCACTGGTGGCTCACGCCTGTAATCCTAGCTACTCAGGAGGCTGAGATCTGAGTATCATGGTTCAAAGCTAGCCAGGGAAGGAAAGTCAGTGAGACTCTTATCTCCAATAAACCACTAGAAAACCAGAAGTCTTGCTGTGCCTCAAGTGATAGAGCGCTTGACTTGAAGTGAAGACCTGTGGGACAGCACCCAGGCCCAGAGTTCAAGACCCATGGCTGACAAAAAACAAAAACGTTTCTATCATAAAGGTCCTTCACTTTTTGGTTAATTCCTAGGAGTTTTATTTTGGGTGGCTATTATAGATGGAATTGTTTTCCTGGTTTCAGCCACACTTTTCTCATTGTTGGATTAGAGAAAAGCCATTGTCTTTGAGGATTAATGTTATAACCGGCTACTTTGCCAAAGTTTTGAATCACTATCAGTAATTTGGGAGTGGATTCCATGGGATTCTTTAAATACAAGATCACGTCATTTACAAAGAGGGAGAGTTTTACTTCATCTTTCCCTATTTGGATCCATTTTATGTTTGCACCATTTCTTATTCTTGTAGCTTGGCATTCTAATAATAAATTGAAAAAAACTAGAGAGAGTGGACATCCTTGTCCCCTTCTTTTTTTTTATTGTGAAAATACTTTACAGAGGGTTTATGAATACATGGGCAAGATAATGAATACATTTCTTATCAAGCATTTTAGTCTCCTCCTTTGTTTCCCCTTCCCATCCCTTCCCACTCTCCCCCTGCCCCCAATCCTCCCCCCCTCCCTGCACCAAAGTTGTAAAGTTCGTTTTCGACATAACGACTTGTACATGTCATTGTTGCAATGGGTCCACCTCTATTCCTATTTAAAAGATTTGTTTTTCCCCTTCCCTTCCACAAATTATACCGACATCAAATACAGTGAAAGTAGGGGTTATACTGTGGGGGAGGGACATACAAAGCAACGAAGAAATCATTTTACAAATGTGTTAGAAACAATCGCAAGAAAGAAAAAATAACATTTGAATACATATTTAGGGTTCATTTTCCTAAAATCAAATTATCTGACCTTTTCTGCTTGAGTCAGACATATACTAGTTATTGCTAATAAGGGAAACCATGGGGCCTATGTTTCTTTGGGCCTGGCTTACTTCACTTAATATAATTTTTTCCAAGTCTTTCCAGTTCCTAACAAATGGGGCAATGTCATTCTTTCTGATGGAAGCATAGAATTCCATTGTGTATATATACCACATTTTCTGGATCCATTCATCTACTGAGGGGCATCTGGGTTGGTTCCATATCTTAGTTATAGTAAATAATGCTGCAATAAACATAGTCGTGCTGGTAGTTTTAGTGTGGTCTTGTTTGTGAACATTTGGGTAAATGCCACACGGGCCAAAATTTTCTTAATAGAGTTCCAGAAACACAACAAATCAAAGAAAGGTTGGACAAATGGGATTGCATGAAGTTGCAGAGCTTCTACATGGCAAAGGTCATAGCTAGCACGGTCAATAGAAAGCCCACGGATTGGGAGAAGATCTTCACTAGCCATACAACGGACAAGGGTCTCATATCTAAAATATAACTGGAACTCAAAAAATTAAATCCCCCAACAACAAATCTTCAAAGAAACAACTGCCCAATAAATAAATGGGCTAAAGTCTTAAAGAGAAACTTCTCTGAAGAGGAAAGAAGAATGGCCAATAGACACATGAAGAAATGCTCAACCTCCCTAGCCATAAAAAATGCAAATCAAAACAACATTGAGATACCACCTCACTCCAGTTAGTATGGCTAAAATCAAGAACTCTAATAACAACAGATGCTGGAGGGGATGTGGACAGAAGGGAACCTTACTTCATTGT
The DNA here is from genome assembly GCF_019054845.1 of Dipodomys spectabilis. Classification (NCBI taxonomy): domain Eukaryota; kingdom Metazoa; phylum Chordata; class Mammalia; order Rodentia; family Heteromyidae; genus Dipodomys; species Dipodomys spectabilis. Next base: position 142,770 of record NW_024871013.1, on the reverse strand, counting down.
CGGTGGGAGTGTAAACTCGTTCAACCACTTTGGAAAGAGCTTCCCTATGACCCAGCAATCCATTGTCCCCTTCTTGATTTAAGAGGAAATGGCTTTCCTTTTTCATGATTAAGTGTAATGCTGGCTGTAGGTTTGTCATATACAGCCTTTATTTTATTTAGGAATGTTCCCTGGGTTCCTAATTTTTCCAGAGCCTTCATCATAAAGGGTTTATTGGATGTTGTCAAATGTTTTTTCTCCAACAGTTGAGAGAACCAGGTGGTTCTTATCCTTGCTCTTGTTGGTGCGATGTATTATATTAATTGATTTGCGTATATTGACCCAACTTTGCATCCCTGAATTGAATCCTGTTTGATCGTGTTGTATTATTTTTTGGATGAATTTTTGAAGTCAATCGACCAAAATTTTGTTGAGAAGTTTTGCATCAATATTCATAAAAGAAATGTGTTTAAACTTCTCTTTTTTGATGCATCCCTGCCTGGTTTGAGGATGAGGGTTTTGATGGCCTCATTGAATAAGTTCTGTAGTGAACTTTCTCTTTCAATTTCATTGAAGAGTTGGAGTAGTATTGGTGTGAGCTCTGCTTTGAAGGCCTTGTAGAATTCTGATGTAAATCTGTCTGGTCTTGGTGTTTTTTTAGATGGGACTTCTCATATTGCTGTTTCTATCTTAATGCTTGATATGGGCCTGTTAAAATGGTTTAACTCATCTTGGTTTAGTTTCGGCATGTCGATATTTGCTATGAAAAGGTCCATTTCTGCCAAGTTCTCAAACTTATTAGCATAGTTTTGAGAAGTATTCCCTTATAATGTTCTGAATCTTGGTTGTTTCTCTGGTGATGTTTCCATTCTTATCTCTGAGTTTATTTATTTGGGTGAGTTTTCTTCTTTTTCTGATAAGATTTGCTAAGGGTCTGTCAATTTTGTTAATGTTTTCGAAGAACCAACTCTGTTTTGTTGATTCTTTCTGTGTTTTTCCTTTTTTTTTTTTGGAATCTAATTCATTTAATTCTTATTTAATTTTAATTATTTCTTTCCATCTACTGGGTTGGGGTTTATCTTGCTGCTCTTTTTCAAGGAGGTTCAGATGTGTCATTAAATTGTTGGTTTCATATATCTCAAACTTGCCTCTTTGCACTGCCTTTTCTGTGTCCCAGAGGAGCTGGTAATTTGTGTGTTCGTTTTTGTTGAATATTGTGAACACTTGAATTTCCTTTTTAATCTCTTACATGACTTACTCGTGATTCAACAGTGTGTTGTTCAGCATCCATGTGTTACAGGACTTTCTTTGGTGGCTTTTGGCATTGAATTCTAATTTTATTTCCTGTGGTCTGAGAAAATGCAAGGTATAACTTCAATGTTTCTGAATTTGAACTTTTGTTTTGTGACCTAAAATGTGGTCAGTTTTTGAAAATGTTCCATGTGCTGCTGAGACAAACGTGTTTTCTGATACTGCTGCGTGAAATATTCGTTAGATGTCTGTTAAATCTAGTTGATCCTTGCAGTTGTTTAGATCTGCAGTTTATTGAGTTTTAGCCAAGTTGATTTATCTAGTGGGGTTAGTGGTGTGTTAAAATCCCCAACAATTAATGTCTTTGGATCTATGTGAGCTTTGAGGGAAAGTAGTGTTCTTGGATAAATTTGCTTGCTCCGTTGTTTGGCAAATAGATATTTAGAATTGTAATATCCTCCTGAAGGAGCAATCTCTTCATTAGTATGTAGCGACCTTCTTTATCTCTTCTCATGAATTTTAATTTGAAGTCTATTTTATCTGATATTAGGATTGCAACTCCCACTTTTTTATGGGGGTCATTTGCTTGGTAGATTTTGTTCCAGACTTTCACTTTCAAAATGTGTTTGTTTTTATGTGCAAGGCGTGACTCCTAAAGGCAGATAGAAGCATTTTGCTTTTTAATCCAACTAGACAGTCTAAGTCGATTAATTGGAGATTTAAGTCCGGTAATGTTGAGAGATAGGACTGAGAGGTATTTTTTTTTATTGTGAAAATGCCGTACAGATGGCTTATACAAGATAATGAGTACATTTTTTATCAAGCATTTTTGCCTCTTCCTTTGTTTCCCCTTCCCATCACTTCTCAGACTCCCCTTACCCAATCCTCTCCCCCCACCAAAGTTGTAAACTTCATTTTTCAACATAACGACTTGTACATTTCATTGTTGCAATGGTTCCACCTGTATTCCTATTTAAATGATTTGTTTTTTCCCTTCCCCTCTACAAATTATACCAATATCAAATACAGTGAAATCTGGAGTTATTTTTTGTTATGTCGAAAAACGAACTTTAAAACGTTGGCCGGGGAATGGGGGAGGGAAGGAGTGGGGATCAGTGTGGGGGAGGTGCAAGGGATGGTAAGAGGAAACAAAGGAGGAGGCAACAATGTTTTAAAAGAAATATACTCATTACCTTGCCCATGTAATCGTAACCCCTTGGTACAGAATTTTCACAATAAATAAAATTCAAAAATGTTTATCACTTATTATAATTCAAATACCCAAGAGTAATTTTATATAATCATTACAGGTATCATTTTATCACTATCATAAAACAGAATAAAAGACCAGTCCCAATTATTACCTACCTATCATTATTCTTAATTCCTAATCATTACCTAAATATCTTAAACAATCTAAATAGTCATGTCTTTAACATAGACACAAATATTCTATCCTTTTTACTTAAAATTTTCCAGGGGCATGTATTCATGTTTCTAAGAAATGTTCACAGCAGTTTAAAAATGCTTTTGTGAAATTAATGTGAGACATGTTGTTGTTGTTTGCAAGTCCTGGGCATTGTCCCTAAGCTTTTTTGTGCTCAAGGCCAGCACTGCACAACTTGAAGCATAGGGCTAATTTCTGTTTTTGAATGGTTAATTGTTGATAAGAATCTAACATGTACTTTTCTGTCGGGGCTAGATGTGAAAACAATTGTTATATCTCAGCCCCCAGAGGAGCTAGAATTATAGGCGTGAGTTACCGGCAATTGGTTTGATGTTTTTTAATTTTAATTATGTTTTAAGATGTTTATTTCACTATAATGCACATAATTCTATACATAAATATATATATGATGTCAAATTCTCACTAAAAATGTATGACTTTCTACACATTACATTTATACACACACACACACACACACACACACACACACACACACACACACACACACACACACATGTATTTCTGAATGTATACACTCCCTCTAAAACTTTTATGCTACTATTTTTTACCCTTTTCATTTCAAAGATATATAGTCTATTTTTCCAAAAATTTCCTAGAGTAAAATGACTAATATTTCAATAGAAAGTAGAATACATTATTTTCAAGGTAATTTTAGATATATACATGATGTTGTAGTAATATTTATAGAATATTACTTGAAAAATTCTGTTCAAACCCTTAAATATTTGTGTGTAATGACAGGGAGAGAGGAAGTTAATTCATACTGGTTAGAAATGTGCAATGCTTCAAAATCTGTTCAATAATTTGTTATAATCACATAGTCAAGCTACCTGTTATGGTTTAGTTTTTTTGTTTATTTATTCAAAAATTTAACATGGATGCATGCACAGTGGTAATATTAAAATTATTAATCAAAGTACAAATAATACAAAATCATATACACATACCAGACTTTCAATAATTAGCACGTATGATGTAATAATAATTTTGTTGAAAATGATGATGACCAGAGTGACCCTGATAATGACAATGTTATAATTGAAAAGGAAAAATTTTTAGACATCTTTGAAGCTAGATTTCCCACATTGAATACATAATAATAAACAGTGTTGGATTACATAAAATAAGAATAACAAGGGGAGAGCTTCAATATCAAGAAATACAATCACATAATCAGGTGAGACAGTAAATCCCTAATGTTATTCTTGCAGTCTCTTTAATGTGTACTCACTTTTCTTTTTTTTTTTTTGTCGGTCGTGGGGCTTGAACTCTGGGCCTGGGCGTTGTCCCTCAGCTCTTCAACTCAAGGCGAGCACTCTACCACTTGAGCTACAGCGCCACTTACTCACTTTTCTTGGTGGTCTCATTTGCTTATAAATAAAATCATTTATTTTAAATTGTTTATTGTCCCACATAGATAAAATATAATAAGCTGAGTGCTTTGTTATCAAATGATCTTGTTTGTTCTAGCCTTGGGAACTTAGGAGAAAGCCTTTCACCACCCACATCGCCAGTTTCTTAGTTATATATCCCTAGAAGGTAACAACACATGCCTCAAGCATGCTTCACTATTAGACAGAAATCCTTGGTCAGTTTTAGATTCTATCCAGTTCACTGAAGAAAATCTATGTACAAGTTTATGAAGAACACTTGGCAACACATAAAGCAATAAGAAAATTTTGATGGACTAATATTAGTTTTCAACTTAGTGCGATTAGTTCAATTAACATTCTCATATAGATACTATTCAATAACCAATGTTTTCCAATGATATGTTGAGTATGTTCTTCAATACAAATGTAGACACATGACCCAATTTACATAATACCACTTACATATCTGTAGTTGCCTTAAAAGGACACAACCCTTAGAGCCAGGAGGTAAAATTTATTTTTATTTCTGCATGAAACAATTTGTGACTTTATACCAACAAACCGAATTTGACTCTATCCTTATTTGTAAGCTAAGGTGGAAAATGTACGGACTCTTCACTTTTCTTTTTTCTTGCTCTAGGAGTAAGCAAATGTATTCGTCAATATTTCTGGTAGATTACATCCATTTACAGATGAGAAATGTACGGCCAACACTCAATGTAGTGAGGAAATAATGATACTAGAATTTGTGTCTGAGATCTTCCCTCTGCATACTTACAAGGAGCAGTAATTTATTGATGGAGAGGACAAATATGAAAAGACTATGGGGAAAAAACATACTTTCTAAAAATTGTTTAAGACTAGGTGACCAGGGACGAGTACATGAAACAGACTGGTGACAGGGGCATAAAAAGGAGTACATAGAAATCATATTAGTGTTGGGCGCCAGTGGCTCATGCCTGTAATCCTATCAACTCAGGAGGCTGAGATCTGAGGATCACGGTTCAAAGCCAGCCCAGGGAGAAATGTCCACGAGACTCTGATCTCCAATGAAAACCACTAAAAAACCCCGAAAGTGTTGCTGTAGCTCAAGAGGTAGAGTGCTCGCCTTGAGCTGAAGAGCACAGGGACAGCACACAGGCCCAGAGTTCCAGCCCCACGACCAACAAAAAAAAAAAAAAGAAAGAAATCAAATTAGTAACAGAAACTGAGAAAATCTTGATCGTTCATCTTATATAATGGGTGAGAGTAGAAGGGTAAGAAGAAATCTAAAGGGTTCTACATCTCTGGTCAAGCAAATGTGTGAGTGTTATTCTTGGTGATAAGGATTATAGGTGAAAATGATGTATTTAGGGGAAAAAACTCTCTGATATTTCCAAAGTTTATATTAAACAGATGCAAAGATAGGTCTGTTTAGATATCATCAAAATATCCACGACCATGAATATGAAAAAGAATGATAAAATTGGGGGCATTATTAAAGGTAAGAGGAAAAGAAAAGTTATGACATAAGTGTAGCAATGTGAGCACCAGTGTGGACAAGATTGGAAGAAAGATATAAGGAAACAAGAAAGTAATAGAAACAGATTTACAGAAGGAAAGGATGGAAATAATTTTCAGGAAGAATAGGTCAAAACTTACAGAGACATTGAAGGAAAAATGCTATTTGGATTTGAAAACTTAAAGGACATAGACAAGTTCAATAAGAACAGTGTTTTGGTGAACTGGTAGAGATGTAAGTCATATTGATGAAATTTTGAGATATTAATGTGAAGCCATAAAATTCTAGATCCATGAATTCAACAGACCCTGTTGACTTTAAATTTTGGGAACAAATGCTTTTATCCTGACCTTAGAAGTACTATACAGATGTAAGTGTCATGAACTTTACTTAGATATATTCTGTGAATATTTTTGAAGGAGATTATGGATTGAACTATAGCACAGACAAGCCTAATTTGCCCTACAGTCCCAATGAGTGACCCATGTATCTACATCAGTTTGGGATTTTATTGAAATATCGTTAGATATACTTGGACATCTTATCAGGTTATTCATTATAAATGTAGGACAAGTAACACCAAGTATAGGTTGAACATACAGTTTTACTGATGTTACTGAAGACTCCACAAATTGATTCTTCTTTAGAATAGAAAATGCCTCAATAGCCATTGATATGTCATAACTGCCATATACTCTATTTAAATATAATTCTTGTTAGGGATATCTCCATGCTGAAATAACCCTCTCAATGAACCTGCCACAAATTCTTATATGTAGGAAGTGCTCTTATAAACTTCAAGGTATTATTGAATGGAAGAGTTCAGACATTACCCTCACCACAAGGACTAAATGCCTAAACAGATAAGAATTTTGTTTTAATGCCTTTCTTTCATTTTCTGACACATATATGCATGTAGGAAATGATTCTGATGTACCAATAATACAATGGTGACTTGTAATAACACAACATCTAGGATCTAGTGTTAATTCAGTTACTTACTAATTAGCTCCAAAGTGTGTGGATATTTATGTTTCTCCTGGGTAAACTAATGAGCTCCAAGAAAATGTCCCTAAGGAGCCTTTCAATTCAAATATCACTGTTTGTCTCAAAATGCCTTAAATTCTACACCCTCTAATGTTGGCATAGAGTTATACTGTGTAACTTTTCTCCTCAGAGAGTGAGTACTACCCTATTGGTTAACATGGACAAAGTACATTCATACATAGACTGGGTGTTTGCAAACAAGATGTGGTAGGTGAACAGTATTCTTAGCAGTTTGTACAGATGAAATGGAAATAAAGCAATCAAAAGGAACATGCAAAAAAGACAAAGGCACAAAGTAGAATGTGCCAAGGAAATGCTGATGTACAATTTCAAATAATGTGCTCAGGTGTGAGGGTGTGTTCAGAGTATAGCGTCAGACAATATACTTGGATACCTTGAGAAAAAAAACTGCATTAAACTCTTCTGGGATTATCATACAAGTAGAAACCCATTACTCTGGCTCTCTAATCAGTCACATCATCATCAATTTAGGGAGTATTTTCCAAGAGCATACTGAGAAAAAGAGGGCTCATCACAATTAATGTTCAGGTTGAAGTAACGACAATCACATAACGCTTCTTATAAGTCTTCGTTTATTTTGGAGCATTAAAGTGGGAAAAAGGCAAGTAAATATTTTGCATATATCTAAATTAAGTGGGACGTATTATATTGGTCTCTCTTTAACTTGGAAGTTATAGGTTATGTCTTTTTATACTTTAAGTTGGGACAATGATCTGCTTTCAGTTATTTTCTTCTCTTCCCCTTCTTTTGCCCTTCCACTTAAAGAGACATACTTGAGCTTTCATTTCTAAATCCTCCAAAATTATCTGAATTTCTCCATACCTCTGGCAGCCTCCTATATCTTTCTCAAGGGAATAATTTCTCACTAACATTTTTTATCCCATATGATATTGGATATCTTCCTGCCTAATTCAGTGCAAGATACCCATTAGACTCATCCAGATATCTCAACACTTGTACCACCATAAAATCCTATCTTACTTAGAAATCATGATTTTGGTATGTCTGGGGAAGTCGCATCTGTCAGTTTTCAAAATTGAATGACCATAATTCATACTTACATGCAAGCATGTTTTAAACCAATATGCCTCTCAGTAGATGAATGAATCGGCATGTCCATTGCGGCGCTGTGGGCTGTGGCAGGGACTAGGAAGAAAAATGGTTGGCTACCCTCGGTTATTAATCCTGGGCCCCGGGGCTGGCCAGATGCAAACTTTCCCTGCATAGGGTAAGCATTTTTATAGGAATTCCTTTATTGCCTATTTTTGATCTACACACTGTTGTCCAGTGCTTTCCTTTTTACATTTAGGGCAAATTCTTGGTCCTCTCTTGTTAACATCAGTAGCCTTTTTACAATTCTTCTTTATATGTACTGTTTGACCACATCCAAAACATTTTAGATTAGAGGGTTTGGTTTGTAAAGCCTGCCAGGTAGTGGCCATAGTTTCAGCAAACAACTGCATATGCCTGGATTCGGATGTAATGTCTTTACACTCCCTTAAATATGTATTTATATCCCCAGATTCTTTAATAGGCAATAGGGCTCGTCTACAGTCCTCATGAGAATTCTCATAAGCCAACATGCTCGGTAGTTGTTGAAGTGCAGTCTCTCCCACAATAGTATGTTCCAAGGTCAGTGTCAATCATGATAAAAATTCAACATAGGGTTTATTTGGTTTTTGAATTACTATAGTCCAGGAGCCATAATGCTCTCCTACCAGCTGAATCCTCTCCCATGCCTCAATACCTATGTCTCATAACTGCTCATGGATCTCTTCAGGAGAGTTCACTTGCATATGAGCATCTGCATATTGTTCTGTTCCACTCAACATGGGAAGGGTTACATCCTGCAGGCATGGATTATTGCTCTGTGCATTTTGTCTAGTCCTTTCTGTATATAACTCAGTAAACCACATTTGCTACTGTAGGTATTCAGGTTGCTTAAGCAAGGCTCTACAAAGCATCTTCTAATCCTCGGGAGCAAATTATTGTAATGTCGGGCAAGCCCATTAAGCAATTCCCTAACATAATGAGAGTGAGGACCATACAACGTCACTGCCTTCTTAAGTTTACCAATATCATCGACAGCAACACCCTCATATCTGGCTGGTTGAGCTGTACCATTCACAGGAGGTGGTCAAATTACAGGATAAGTAAAAATAGGCATTTCATCATCAAACTCACTGTCTGAGCCTTCTGTTTTGTGTGAGAGTGACGCTGTAAAAATTGTATCTGCCAGGGAGGAGCCGAAGGCTGTTTTACTTTCACTTTTTCAGATTCTCCTTTCACTCTCCTAATTTCTAACTCCATATGTTGTAATCTTGATAAACTCAATTCCATTTGCTCAGACATTCTATTTACGCTTTCAGTTTGTTCCTTTTCAGCCTTCTTTACCTCTTGTTTTTTCTCTGTTAATTGTGATGCATGCTTATCCATTGCCCTTAACCTCAGAGTCCATTAGTAAATCTACAATAAAAGGCGCCGCCTCTTTCGTTAAGCCCGCTATTAATCTTTTCTCATTTAAAGCTTTAAAAAGGGTATGTGAAATAGCCCAAATGGACCAAAATCTAACAGGAATCCTTTCCCCTTCTCAAACAGCTCTTTTTACATTATACTTTACTCATTTCCAATTATCAACATCTAACGTCCCTTCGTCAGGGAACCAAGGATTCCATTCCCTAACTACATCAATACACATTTCTATGTCAAAAGAATACATAGTTACACCATAAGCAGGAAATAAATATTTTAGGATATGTAAGTACGGAGTAGATTTAACTTGTCCCATCTCCCTGTAATTAAAAGTATTTACCTGAATATTCCTTCCTGAATTCAACACTGCAGGGTCCCTGTTTGGGTCACAGTTGTCAGCGTCTAAGGCGTTGGGGTCCCTGGGTATGGGTCGCAAAATCACCAGGACACAGGAGTTGCAGAGTGCAAACAGCAATTGCCACTGCATGGTGTGCTTTATTGCTAGTGGATATTTAAAGACAAGCAAGTATTATCTTTGCCAAGATTTAGTCAGGAGACATTCACACAAACAATTTCAACAGATACAATTTTGCTTAAACTATGAGACAAAGTATTTGTATATTTTTATCTAAATTATTTTAGCGCAAGCTCAAACCACTTCGCCATACTCAGGAAAATGCTTGACTAGCTGTTCGTCTATGCTTAAGTAAGCAGAAGAACTACTTCCTTAGCTCCCAGGAGTCTGACATGAGCTTTGAGATTGGGAGAGAGAACATGTTCCCTCTCTAGCCCGGCATGCCAAGAGCTTTCCACATACATAAACACAGTCCTCAGATAATTCTGAGGCCAGAGCCGGCATCATTCTGCCCCTCCAACACAGGCCCTGAGTCTTCATACAGATTGTCTCACCAACTCTTCTATTACTTTAAGCAAAAACAAAGCCAAGCAAAGCAAACAAAATAGACTTTATGGTTAATTAAGCTGCTATTAAAGATTCCAGACAGAATTATACTGTTAAATTATGCTAGTAAATATGTTTTGTAGATACTGATCTCACGTGTGTCACAAAAATATCCATGGATTCATAACTAGAAACTCTGAAGTGTAAAGTATATTAATTAGGTGAGTTTCATTAGGTAGCCAATGAATAGAACACCACACCGTATTCAGTCAGGTAAAGAAGTTTATTTACTGAATAGCGTCCCATGCCATACATTGTGGAAAGGCATTTAAAAAAAAATGGGGAGACCCAACCTCGGGCAAGGATGTATCTATGTGAAGAAACAGATGAGGTGAGGCCATTTGGGGAAAACTCTGGCCACACTGGATCTGGATGTGACTTCAAGTTCTGGGACTCACCTCTGGTCAGATGGATAGTGTGACCAGAGGCTGACCAGGTTGTGACTAAACAGGATGGGGAGGTGGCTGCCTCCAGGTGTGTCAGATACTAGGCAACTCATAAACAGTTGAAACTTAGCCAAGAATTGGGAAGGTGTCGGCATAGGATCTGCATGACCTGGAGCAGACCTAACACCAAATCCAGGTAGTACCTCTGACATATGACTCCTGACTCCAAACAATTCATTCTCAGTTATTTTCTTTCTTTCTTTCCTTTCTTCCTTTCTTTCTTCCTTCCTTCCTTCCTTCCTTCCTTCCTTCCTTCCTTCCTTCCTTCCTTCCTTCCTTCCTTCCTTCCTTCCTTCCTTCCTTCCTTTCTTTTCTCCCTCCCCCTCTCTCTCTTTTGTTTTTTGGTCGGTCATGGGGTTTGAACTCTAGGCTTGGGCATTGTCTCTCAGCTCTTGAGCTCAAGGCGAGCGCTCTACTGCTTGAGCCACAGCACCACTTCTGGTTTTTGAGTGGTTTATTGGATATAATGGTTTCACGGACTTTCCTGCCCAGGCTGGCTTTGAACCGCAATCCTTAGATCTCAGCCTCCTGAGTAGCTAGGATTCCAGGTGTTAGCCACCGGCGCCCAGCTCTCTCTCTCTATCTGTCCTCTCTTTCACTCACCCTACCTCTCTCCCTTACCTCAGTATTCTCACCTCTCAAATAATGAACATTTGCTGAGTTGAACTCACAGGCTGGGAGAGCTGCTCAATTGGCATATGTGAAATTTATTTAATGTTTCCTTATACCTCTACCACAGGTCACTGGAATCAAATAATGAACACTCAGGAGCATGGCATCTCAAGACATTTGGAGGAGGAAAGCAAGCATGATCACTGCATTCGTTGAGGTTCACCCTGGGAAGGTGGGGCAGACTCCTCCCTCCGTTGCTAAATCTCAGCCCAGTTTCTGCATCAGTAGAGGTGACTGCCTACAAGAGTCCCAGTTACTCAAGTGACACAGGTATTAGGCAGATACTTAGCCTCTTGTGGTGCTGAGATTAATGGCATGATTCAACATGATCCACTAGTTTGTTGAGATTGAGACTACTTAGATTTCTGGTTAGGCTATGTTCAAATTGTGATCTATTTATTTCTGATTGCTAACCATGATTATAGATATGAACCAGCACATCAGACCATTCAAAGTTCTTTATCCCACAAGGTAAACATGAAGTTTATTTTACCAAATGACATGCAAGTTGACAGACAGCAAAAGTAAGTCCTTAATTCTGGTCAAGATGTGTTATTAATGTGAAACAAAATTACTTAGCAAAATATCTGACTACTGTGATTATACTTTAAAACTTACCCTACACTTTAATACCAAGTCACCTATATTAGCCAATGATTCACTCAAATTACCTGTAATCATTCATGTCTGTCCTATCTTCTAGAAGTAGGGAGAACTGGAGCTCACACAATTAACTAAAGTGGGAGAATTTGAGAGGATCACAGTTCTGAATCAGTCTAGGAAGGAAAGTATCACCCATATCAACCTACTAGGTAGGGATATTGGAATGCAATCATGATCCCTGCTTTTTGGGCTGGGTGCAAAAATTGCTACTCTATGAGTAAAGTAACTTAAACTAGAAAGGATTGGTGGCGTGACTCCAGTGGTGGAATACTTGCCTGGCAAACACAACATCAAAACTCAAATCAAATTCCTAAAGATAAAATAAGAAAATGAAAGAAAGAACAACTCATATTGAGCATGTGTTCAATGTAAAGATTTACACTAAATTATTGTAGTTATAAATGCCTTCATTTACTTCTAGGAGCACATACATTTTGTGTCAAGACTAAATGAAAAAATAACACCATATATATAAAGCTTTGGTAAAACACATGTCTAGCTTACAATGGTGAACACTTAAGTTTGCATGTGCAGTGGTGTTGCAGGGTTGTTAAGGTTTATGGATGTCAATCTTTTTGATGAACTTGACATGATGAAATTACCTAACCATGCATAACCATACAGTTCACTGGGCAGATACTGATGATATATATATATAGATATAGATAGATATATATATCTATCTATATCTATATATAGTATATATATAGATATATATATCTACATAGCACTCACATGTATGCAGTTATATATTAAGTGACATGTAAATAAAAATAAAAAATTTATAATGAATAAATTTAGTGAACAGATACTTTCCCAAAGTATTACTTTACCCGAACCAGTTCATGTTTTAAAGTGTGCAATGCTGTATCACACTTACATGGTTGCTGATTCCCTTCAGCTTTTTTATGATATTGTTTTTTCTTTGTTTTTCAGGTGAAAAGCCTGCCAATAAATACACTTTCATGACATTCCTTTCTTTAGAAAATGAAAAGCACGTTCTGTTATATGGTTATTCATGTATCATCAAAATAATTTTTTTTATAATTTCAAGTTCATATTGTCTTAGATCTCATTCTCTTCCAATAGTACCTATGGGAAGGAGAAAATGAAGGATTATTCTGTTACTTTGGGAGTTTCTGTTATTAATAACTGCAATAAATATGAAAATGAAACTCTGAAATTATTTAGAGAGGTAACTTGAAAGTTACCTTTCTACACACTCATGTTACTCCCTCAACTAAATCACAGTACATAAAATAAGTAACATTTTTAGCTGGGTGCCAATGGCTCATGCCTATAATCCTAGCTACTCAGGAGCTGAGATCTGAGGATAGTAGTTCAAAGCTAGCCCTGGCTGGAAATCCATGACAGTCTTACTTCCAAGTAACCACCAGAAAACCAGAAGTGGCACTGTGGCTCAAGTGATAACGTGTGAGCCTTGATCTGAAGAGCCCAGGGACAGCACCCAGACCCAGAATTCAAGCCCCTTGACCAAGAAAATTAAAAAGGAAAAAAGGAGGTAAAATAATATTTTAAAGCTAATGTGCATATATACACAAAATTTGTCTAGAAATAAAACTATAACAGCCAGTGGACTGGCAAAAAAGAGGTTAAAGTGAAATTGCCTTCAATAATTCATTTAGAAGATGTATAATGAGGGTAGGCTACTGGAACTCACATCACTAATTGAAGAGGTAGAATTTGAGAGGATCACAGATCAGAACCATTGTGCAAGGAAAGTAATAAGAGTCTCATATCTTCCTAAAGGTTCGCTTGTTGGAATGCATTTGTGATCCCCGCTAGTTGGCAGACAGAGGTGAGGAACTTGCCCTGTGTTCAGCCCTCAGCAAAATGGATAACCTATGAGCAAAGTAAATAAATCAAAAAAGGATTGTTCTAATGATAGAATTCTTGTTCAGCAAACAAAATATCTAAATTCATACTCATTTCCTAAAAGAGGAAAGAAAAGGGAAGAAAGAAAGAAAGGAAGGAAGGAAAAAAGAAAGAAAAAAAGAAAGAAAGAAAGAAAGGAAAAAAGAAAGAAAGAAAAGAATAGAGAGAAAAGAAAAGAAAGAAAGGGAGGAAGAAAGAAAGGAACAAGGAGAGGTATAAATAAAAACTTCAGCATGCATTAGATGTTAAAAATGACCCTAAATCATTTTCGCTATAAATGCCATCATTTAATTCTGGACAGAGACATTTTGTATCAAGCGTGAAAAAACCATAGCATACTACATACAAAGCATGGGTTAAATACAGGTCTGCCTTACACTGTTGGACCAATAGGAATGTATGTCTAGTTGTGTTGCAGGTATGTTAAGGTGTGTGGGAGTTCATCATCCTGATGATCTTGCAATGATGAAATTGACTAACTACACAAATAGCTTGGCAGACACCTGCTGAGACCTATATTAAGTCACAGGTTAACAAACAACAACCAGGCATTGTGACCAAAATTATTTTTACCTGATTCAGTGTATTTTTACATTCTATATCACATGTACAAGTCCCTCATTCCCTTCTGTCTCATTATGTTGTCTTTCCTTGGTTTTGTTTTGTTTTCAGAACCATGGTATAAGAGGGCATTTCTTATATTTTTTCTTGTAGTCTTCAGAAAGTCTGCAGGTAAATACGCTTAAGTTCCTTTCATTAGAAAATTTAACCTCACTGGGTAGGGTCTTCATCAAGGTTTTTGTTATGATCTCAAATACGTTTTTGTTTCTGGCATTCTACCTGTATAATCTCACTTCAATCTTTTCCAAAGGGCACTTTAGTGGAAGGAGGAAATTCAAAGTGGATTCCTGTAGAGAATTTCTGTTACTAAAAACTCTGGTACATAGTAAAGTAAGTAACTCCAAAATTTTATTCAGTAGAGAGATGATTTGAAAGTCATCTTTTTACATCTTAATACTCTTTCCTCAACCAAACCAGTAGATTTAAAATAACTAATATTTTTCAGTTAATGGACACAAATGTGTACGAAAATCCTAGAAATAAAATACTCACTCATGAAACCTTACTGATACTTCAAAGAATGCTTTCCAGTTAGAGGAATCATGTTCACACATTTTCACACAATGTGTATCTGCCTGGTAACAGAACCCCAAACTAGACTAAGGCATCTAATAGCTATCTAATTTTTGTTGTCTTTTGGCAATACTGCTTTCTTATCATATTGATTAGTATGAATTCTGTGACCATTATAAAATCACATTTGTAATAAAAGTTACTAGGTGGGAACTTCAAGGATGAGGTGGTGTGGGGTTTCTGGTGGATCCCTGTCAGGTTCAAGGGAGGAGTTGGTATTGGCACAGCCTCTGTGGTAGAGAAGGGCGGGGCTTTGAGGGTGAAAGCCAGTCTGTGTAGGGCAGGGAGGAGACAGGAAAGCCTAGACTTGTTAGGAGCTGGGTCTCTTGTGGAGTAGGTGGGACTTTAGGATGGAGACTGGCAGGCGGATGGGTTTTCAGTGGAAGAAGGTAAGGTCACTGGGAAAGAGGCTGTTTGGGGCAGAGCTTTGAAAAGGAAGAACAAGGCTACAATGGAGGAAGTTACTTAGAGGAGTGGTTGTGGTGTAGCACTGTAAGCCCTGGTGGGATACGTAGGGTGAAGTTTCCCATAAGACAGGGAAGAGAATGAAGGCAAGAGACCGACAAAAGCTGGGGATTCTGGTGCAGGAATGCGGAGCTATGAGGGAGAGGCTTTTCAGGGACTGTGAGAGGGCAGAGTGGTGCTAGGAAGAAGTGGGCTAGTAAGGGGTGGGGTTTCTGGTGGAGAATGGCAGGCTTTTGGGACGGGTGTTAGGGGGGAGGTGGGGTTTCTGGCAGAGCAGAATGTAGTAACAATATATGGAGGAATTTTTCAGGACCAGAGCTTTGTGAGAGCTGGGATAGTATCCAGCGGACTAGACTAGTTAGTACAGGGTTTCTGGTGTAGCCAGTTACCACTTCGAAAAGAGGAGTAAGTTTGTGTGGGGATTTCAGTGTTGCAAGGCAGGACATTAGACTTTGGACAGGTTTTCCAGTGGGGCAAGGCAACCTTCAAAAAGGGACTATGAAGGGACAGGGATTTAAAGTTGAGCCTGGTAAGGCTTCCAGAGGGAGTCAAACAGATGCAGTGGTTTGCAGTGGAGCAATGTGGATGTCGAGAGATGGGATAGTGTGGTAGGGGTTGTCTAGTGGGGGTTTTCTAGAGCAGGTCAGGGCTTGGAGCCATGGGGTTAATTGGAAGAGGGACTTTGAGAAGGAGTGGAAGGTCTACAAAGTTGTAGGGTAATTATGGGCAGGATAACTGGTTGAGTAGGGTGTGGATCTGCGGGAGGATCCAATGAGGGGAGGATTCATCTAGGGAACAATGTAGCCATTCAGAGAGTAGATATGGGAGGTAGAGAGGCCTGTGGTATAGCAGGGCTGGCTTTCCAGGCAGGAGATGGGCTGTGTGAGAAGTTTCTGGTCAACCAAGCCGGGGCTACAAAGTCAGTTATAGAGAGGTAGAGGGTTTTTGGTGTAGCAAAAACCCTTTGTGGGCTTTGTGGGAAGAGGTAGGTTCAGGGCTGAGTTTGAGACTTTCGGCCAATTAGAAGTAGACTAGTTATGGATGGAGTTTCTGATGAAAACAGGAGGGGTCGAGGGAGAAGTATGGTTTGGAGTGGGATATGAATGGGACTGGAGGAGCTTGGAGGGAATGGAATATGGGAGCAATGGGACTATGAGGGAATAGAATAGTTACGGACGGGGTATCTGGTGGATGAAGTTAGGATTAGAGGGAGGAGCCTGATGTAGACAGGGTTCTTGGTGCAGCAAGGCAGATCATAGGAGGAGATATGGATGTGGCCTGGTTTCTGGTGGTGCAGAGCAGGGATTCGAGGAAGGGGTGGAGTGGAAGAAGGCTTTCCCTATAGCAGAGGAGGACTTTCAGGAAAGATTCTGGTTGCAGTCAGGCCTTTGAATGTTTATAGCAGGACTACCAGGGGGTAGGTTAGTTAAGGTTGAATTTTTAAGGACGAGGCTGACTAGAAGTGGGTTTCCAGTGGATCCAGTTAAGTTTTATGAGAATGGGAGATAGGAAAGGGACAAGACAGTGAAGAGTGGGGCTACAAAAAATAAACAATTACTCTAATAGGAACACTATTTTCAGTCGGTGTAGAATTATATTACTTTTATGTATGCGAGAGATATTGGAGAAAGTAAGCAAGTAATAATTCCTTCCTAGTGAATTTTTTCTTTATTCCAGTTGAAAATAAAACCACAGGTCACATCAGGCTCAGAGGCCCACAGTAGACTAAGACACATGAAGCACTGGAATTGATTCCCCAGCACAACCTTTAAGGACAACAAATAAAAATTTTAAAATATCTCACTTGGTCATAATGAACACTCTATTATCTTAAAACTGTGAATGAATAGAACTTTTACTCTGTACGTTTTAGAAATCCTAAAACTAAGTAAGTGATAATGTTTTAACTTTATATAATATTCGGAAGTATACTAAAATAATTAGGAAAATATAAAATTGTACATAGAATATTTGTTGTCCAGCATCAATTTTAATCTAAAAGAATTTAAAACCAGAAAATTGCCATATAGTGAGATTGCAGCATGGTTTCTTTTCAGTCATCAAAATGGTCACTTAAGGAATGTGTCTTCATCATTGGATCGATGTTAAAACATATCTAAAAATGTGAAGCACTACACAGACCCTGAAGAAACTCAAAAGGATCTGTGAAATGAGGTTGGAATAAAATTAATGACTAATTACAGTAGGAATTGATCTTCACTAGGCCCATAATATTTTCCAGAAGAAAAGACTACATGGAAAAATAAACAAAACAGTGAAAAGGAAGCAGGCAGACAGACCTTGAAGAAGTAAACATTATCCAATGAACAACATCTATTGAGGCATGATTGCAATAATCATTTACCTAAGTTACAATACTGATCTATGTTCTTCCCTTATGCCAATAACAAAGCCATGAAAATGCAGTAATAATTTTCAAGACATTAGACTTTACAGAAGGAATTTAATGAATATATTTCTAGAAAGTAAAGATAGATGTCTGAGATAAAGAGTAAAGCAAATATCCCCAATTTTTAGCACTTCGAGGTGAGAGGGGTACAAGCCGAAGCACAAGGCGAATGGAAAGAAGTACAGTAATGCATACCAGAAGTTCCCAAGATGCAATGATGAATGTAACAGGGGAGAAAATCAACATGACCTTCACAGGACTTAGCACTGGAGAGTAGAGAGAAGAACTGTGAAAATCCATGGAGAATTAAAAAGGATGCACTTTCATAGTTGGCAGAAGTGTGCATTGCATAGCATTGAGGTCTAAAATATGTGTGGGTATTATAGGAAACTATTTGTGCTCATATGGTGCCTCAAGTAGTGATAAACTTATGATTTACAGGACATTGAATAATCATAAAGGTCTTGCTTCAGTAGTGCAGAGTTAAACCTTAATAAATTCTGTTTTTAAACACCTAACACCCTATAAAACCAAGACAAGAAGATTCAAATTATATGTAAGTGACTTGACTGAAACAATAGAATTCAAATCACATAATGTGGATGCAAAAAGATTACATTATTAAGGTAATAGTTAAACAACACAAATTTTATGTGAATAGTCCTGATTATAAATGATTTGTTTTCCATACAGATTTTGGACGCACAAAACAACAAAAACAAAACAAAACAAAACAAATGATACTTGGCAATAGAACTAGATGCCAGTATCTCATCTCATGAGGTTGAGATTGGAAGACCTTGGTTCACAATTGGCTGGGGTAGCAATCCACGAGACATTTATTTTCAATGGTTCAATCAAACACAGAGTGAAACCTTGGTTAAAATAGTACAGATTCAGTCAGTCATGAGTGAAAAAAACAAGCGAGATTTTGAGGCTCCAAGTCGAGTTTCATTACTGCACACACACACACACACACACACACACACACACACACACACACACACACACACAAACACACACACACATAGAGCGAATATTAAGAGTGTAAAAAATGAACCTATCTGCCAGGACTATCCTAAGCAAATATTAATTAATAAAAGTGAGGGAAACCATATAGTCTATGTTTCTTTGAGTCTGGCTTCCTTCACATAATGATTTTTTTCCAAGTCTCTCGATTTCTTTTTTTTTTAATTTTTTTTTATTGTAAAGATACAATACAGAGGGTTACAGTTACATGAGCAAGGTAATGAGTACACTTCTATTGAGCATTGTTACCCCCTCCATTGTTTTCCGTCTACCATCCCTTCCCTCCCTACCTTCCCCGAGGTTGTTTTTTTTTAATTGTGATTAAGTGATTACATAATTTCCCAAATTTCACAGTATTGGGGAATAATAATGCTCATTTAAAGTCACAAGTTCATTCTATCTTTCCTGGAGCAAATTTTCTATCACAATCTATAATATATAAGGGTGTACACATATACACCATACATGTGATCAACAGCATGGGATATTTAGTAGTGTTCGACCAGATGAGTGGGAGTTCTTTGTTTCTTAAGTCCTGTTAATTTTGTGGTCTCACCTAACATTTTGGATTTATCATCCACTTATCAGGTAGACCATGTACCGTTTGTCTCTATGCTCTTGGCTTACCTCGCTCAACAGGATTCCTTCTAGCTCCATCCATTTCCCTGCAAATGCCAATATTTTGTCATTTCTAATGGCTGCATAATATTCCATTGTGTATAGATACCACAATTTTTGGATCCATTCATCTGTGGTGGGGCATCTGGGTTGTTTCCATATCCTAGCTATTATGAACAGTGCTGCAATATACATGGAGGTGCACGTGTCCTTGTATATTGGTTCCTGTTTTCAGGGTAGATGCCTAGAAGTGGTATGACTGCTCGTAAGGGAGGGCAATCTTTAGCTTTCTAAGGACCCTGCAGACTGCTTTCCAAAGTGGTGGTACAAGTGTACATTCCCACCAGCAGTGTAATAGGGTTCCTCTTTCTCCACATCCCTTCTAGTATTTGTCCTTGGCTGATTTGTGGATGTGAGACATTCTGACTGGGGTAAGGTGGTATCTCAGGGTTGTCTTTATTTGCATTTCCTTCACCACCAGTGATGATGAACATTTCCTCATGTATTTCTTTGCTATTTTTATTTCTTCATCTGAGAAGTCCCTCTTTAGTTACCTTGCCCATTTAGTAATTGGTTTGTTGGGTTTGGGAGGGATTAGTTTCTTGAGTTTCCTGTATATACTGGATGTTAACCCCTTGTCCGATATAGTGCTGGTAAATATTTTTTCCCAAATAGTTGGTTGTCTTTCTAACTTGGTTGCAATAGATTCAGCTGTGCAGAAGTTTTTTTATTTTAAGATAGTCTCACTTGTCGAGTTTCTCTCCAATTTGTTGTGACCCTGGGACTCTGTTCAGGAAGTTCCGTCCTGTGCCTATTAGTTCAAGTGTCTCTCCTACTCTGTCCTGCAGTAGTTTCAGAGATTCAGGTTTAATGTTAAGGTCTTTAATCCATTTTGAGTTGATGTTGGTACATGATCATAGGCTGGGGTCCACTTTTAGTTTTTTGCATGTGGCCGTCCAGTTTTCCCAGCACCAGTGGTTGAAGAGGCTGTGTTTCTTCCATTGTATGTCTTTGGCCCCTTTGTCCAATATAAGCTGACTGTAGGCTTGTGGATTTCTGTCTGGATCTTCTATTCTGTTCCATTGGTTTTCGGGTCTGTTTTTGTGCCAGTACCATGCTGTCTTTGTTATTATAGCTCTGTAGTAGAGTTTGAACTTGTTCCATATGAATTTTTGGATGGTTTTCTGTATTTCAGTGATGTACATCATTGGGATTTTAATAGGAATTGCATTGAATTTTTATATTAATTTTGGCAGTATTACCATCTTCATTATGTTAAGTCGACCTATCAATAGCATGGGAGGTCTTTCCATTTCCTAGTGTCTTCTGCAATTTCTTTCTTTAACTTTTGGTAGTTTTCATTAAGTAGTTCCTTTACGTCTTTGTTTAGGTTAATTCCTAAATATTTTATTTTTTGGGAGGTTATTGTGCATGGGGTTGCTTCCTTTATTTCCCCCTCTTCTTATACATTGTCAGTGTACAGAAAGGCAACTGATTTTCGTGGGTTTATTTTGTATCCTGCTACTTTGCCGAAGTGATTTATGATTTCTAAGAGTCTGGGGATGGAGTTTTTGGGATCATGAAGGTATAGTATATCGTCTTCAAAAAGTGATAGTTTAACAACTTCTTCCCTACGCGGATCACTTTCATGTCTTTTTCTTGCCTTATTGCCCTGGCTAAGAGTTCCAGGACTATATTGAAGAGGAGTGGAGACAGTGAGCATCCTTGACTTGTTCCTGATTTTAGGAGAATTGGTTGTAGCTTTTCCCATTAAGTATAATACTGGCTATTGGTCGGTCATAAATGGCTTTTATTGTTTTAAGAAATGTTCCTTCTATTCTTATTTTCTCCAGAGCTTTTAGCATGAACGAATGTTGAATTTTATCAAAGGCCTTTTCTGCATCTTTGGCGAAAATCATGTGATTCTTGACCTTGGCTCTGTTGATGTGTTGGATTACATTTATTGAGAACTAGCTTGATTCCACAGTAGTCAGACAGGATACAGGGGATTATGGCGATCCTTTTGCATTTACTTAATTTCCTTGTATGAACTATGATATGGTCTATTTTGAAGGAAGTTCCATGAGCTGCTGAGAAGAATGTGTACTCTGTTGTTTTAGGGTGAAATACTCGGTAGATCTCAGTTAATTCTGCTTGAAGTATGACCTCACTTAATTTGGTAGCTTCTTTGCCAATCCTCTGGTTGGTAGACCTGTCCTTTGGTGAGAGTGGTGTGTTAAAGTCTCCTAGTATTATCATATTGGGATTTATTTATTCTGTAAGTTTGAGAGTATTTGTTGAACATATCTGTTTGCACCAATATTTGGGGCATATAAGTTGAGGATGGTAATATCCTCCTCTTGGATTGTTCCCTGTATTAATATGTAGTGTCTGTCCTTGTCTTTCTGTACTGATTTTAATGGAAAGTTTATTTTGTCAGATATCAGGATAGCTACACCTGCTTTCTTACTGGGGGCATTTGATTGGTAGATTCTTTTCCAACCCTTTACTCTGAATTTGTATGTTTGGCTGAGAGGTGGGTCTCCTGAAGGCAACAGATGGGTAGGTCATATTTTCTGATCCAGTCTGCAGTTCTTTTTCTTTGATTGGCGAATTAATATTAAGAGAAAGTATAGAGAGATGCACTGTTGTCCCTGTCATTCCATTTCCCTAAGTTTTTCTTCTTTCCTTTCCTCCTGTGCTGGCTCAGTTTGACTTTGATTAAAGTCTGTCTGGGTGCAGTTCCTGGTTGCTTTCTTCAGATTGTGTCACCCCTCTTAGTATTCTTTGTAATGCTGGCTTAATGTTTATGTATTCATTTAGTTTTTCTTTGCTATTAAAAATTTTCAGTTCTCCATCGAATGTGGATGCTAGCTTTGCTGGGTATATCAGTCTGGGTTGGCAGTTTTGGGCTCTCAGGGCTTGTATGTACTTTCCCAGGCCTTTCTTGCATTCAGTGTTTGCGTGCAGAGGTCTGTAGTGATTCTAATTTTTTTCCCATTGTAGTATTGCTCCTTCTTCATTTTTGCTGCATTCAAGATTGTTTCCTTATTACTCAGATCTATCATTTTTACTATAATGTGTCTAGAAGTGTTTCTCCTGGGATCTTGGCTGTTGGGTGTTCTATATGCTTCTGTTATGTAGGTAAGATGTTCTTTTTTAAGATGGGGAAATTTTTCACCGATTATCATGTCGAATAAGTGTTGCATTCCCTTGCTCTGAAATTCCTCACCTTCGTCCAGTCCAATTATACGAAGGTTAAATTTCTTGGCATTATCTGCTTGCTCTTGAATTTCCCTTTGGCTTAATTTGAGTGATTTTTCCATATCTGTCACTTTTTGGTCCAGTTGGTGTATTCTGTCTTCTGTATGTGACACTCTACATTCCATTTCATTCACTCTGTTGACCATGGCTTCTATTGTGGTTAGCATGGAGGACATAGACTCTTTTATGGATTCGATGTTGGTTCTTAAAGTACTGATCTCACCTCTTAATGAAGTATGTCCTGCCTCTAATTTGGCATTTATCTAATTTCTTACTAAGGTTTCTGCTGCCTCTAGTTGTGCATGCATCTCCTGTTTGATATCCTGTATCTCTTTTGATAGTTCATCCTTGTGTTCTTTCAATTTCTGGTCTATTTCTCGCTTTATTTCTTGAGTCATTGCCTCCAGCATCCCTTGGATGTAGCTTTTGTCTTCCATTCCTGCTTTGCTCCCAATGGGGCTCTCCCCTGCATGGCTGCTGGCTATTGAGGATAGCTTGCTATTCTGGGTGGTTACAAACCATGTAATTTTTCTCTGTGATTTTCGCATGGGAGTTCAGGGATTTTTGGAGACTAATCTGCAATTTTATTTTGGTGTGTCTGTCTTTGCTTGGTTGCTGATTCTGTATTGGTACAGAGAGTCTATGCCTGATCTGGGTTCTGTTGGGGGCCTACCTCCAGCTGCTGGTCGGACCTACATAGGATTCTCGGCTCTCTGCTGTAGATCGTTGGCAATTCCTGCCTTTGGAAGGGCTGAGCAACCTAGATTGCTCATGTTTGCTCATACGGGTGCTCTTGGCAAGATCGGATGCTCTGGATGCAATCTCCCAGATGCTGGAGTCTGCTATGGGCTCCTGATTATTATTTATTTATTTATATTTTGCCTGTTGTGGGCTTGAACTCTAGGTTTGGGTGCTGTCCTTCAGCTCTTAAGCTCAAGGCTGGCACCCTACCATTTGAGCCACAGCACCACTTTTGACCCTTTCTGCTTATGTGATGCTGAGGAATCAGATCCAAGGCCTCATGCACCCAAGACTATCACTCTACCGCTGAGCCACATTACCAGCCTGAGCTCCCACCTACTATCAGGTGCTGGCAGCCTGTGTTGCCCAATTCCCAGCCTAGAATATATGGGTCGGGTTTTGGTGGGGTTTGGGCTTCTCTTATCCTGAGCCTCCAGGTCTTTTGTTATCACAGGTTTGCTTCCCAGTGGGTGCAGTTCCCTGTTTTTTTCCATCTGCTGAGGCATTTGCTCAGCTTTTGACTTCAGTTGGGAAGATTTGATTGTGTTGTTCAGGCGCCGGATCCCCAGGCCTGGTGCCGGCCCCCGCCTGGGGCATGCGGAATGGGCCTGTGATGCTGTGTATACCACCTAGGTTATACAGCCTGGGGTACACAGTTCAAATTTCTTCTACTGTGGGTTGTCTTGACCCAGGTGTGCTGTTCTTGGCTTGGGCATTTAAACTCCCTTCCAGCGGCACTCTTGCTCTAGTCTGGCCAGCTCCATGGGCTGGTGGAGTTCTCAAACATTTCCCAGTTTTTGTGGGTCCTGTAGTCTGGGTGAAGGGTAGGGTGTCTTTGTCAGGGTCTGGGGATTCCCTCCCACTCTGATCTCCTTTGAGAGATACACTGTCCCCTGTGGGGCACTCAACCTGGAGCTGGTTGTTTCTGTGTGGTGTAGGTCATCAGTTGCTGTTGCAATCCAAGTTCAGTTGCAGTGGTTGCGGGCTGGGCTGGGCAGTGGTGGCTCTGTGTGATTCTCTTCTTTCTCTGTTTTCTTGAAGTGTCCACAGGGCAGGCGAGGGATGGGGGCTGGGCCTCCGTACAGGTTCTGAGCACTGGGATTTTCACTCTCTGTATCATTACCAGTTCCTTGTAGGTCCTTTGCTTTGCTGTTCTGTGGGCCTCCCATGTAGCTCTGGGGGCTCCCATCATCGGGGGTTTATCCATTTCGCGGGACTGACACTGGTACCTCAGGCGGCTTCTGCGTGAGTTATCTGTAGGCAGTTCCCTGTGTCTCTGGGCCCCAGCAGCCCACCAGGTCGTTGTTGCAATTGGCAGGTCTGACACTAGTACCTCAGGCTGCTTCTGTGCGGGTGATCTGCAGGCAGCCCCCTGTGTCTCTGGGACCCCGGTGGCCCCTACCCAGTCGTTGCAATCGGTGGGTCTGACACCAGTACCTTAGGCGGCTTCTGCGCTATCTGCAGTTAGCTACTTTTGTCTCTGGGACTCTGGCAGCCCGCACCAGGCGGGCTGTTGTGGTGACAGGTGGCTTTAGCGGGATGGAGCCCCTCTGCTCAGATGGAGAGTGAGGAGTGTGGTTGGGATCTTCGTGGAGACTCCTAGCTGGTAGGTTTCTCTGTTTGTGGCTATCAACGGGTCTGTAAACCAGTACCTCAGGCGGCTTCTGCACGGGTGATCTGCAGGCAGCCCCCTATGACTTTGGGATTCCGGCAGCCCCCACCGGGCTGGCTGGCTGAGGCTTGGCATGCTGCCCTATGGCCAGTGAAGGTTGGGGAAGGGTCTTCACTCTTTTCTGTTCTGAAATTCTTCTTTCCCTCTCTTTTTTTTTGTTATTTTCCACCTCCTGTTTTTCTCTGAGTATTCATCTTTTTGTTGTTGTCAACAAATCTTAATCTTCTTGGGAAGATTAAGCATTGGAACTCGAACTCTCTTTTTGGTTGGGGAGAGCTGTGGCAATTCCCCATCACCATCTTGGTCCCCCTCTCTCCATTTTCTTATGAAAGGGGCTGTGTCATTCTTTCTGATAGAAGCATGAGATTCTATTGTGTATATATACTACATTTTCCTGATCCATTCATCTATTTTTTTTATTGTGAAAATACTGTACAGAGGGGTTACAATTACATGGGCAAGATATTGAGTACATTTCTTATCAAGCATTGTAGCCTCCTCCTTTGTTTACCCTTCCCATCCCTTCCTGTCCTCCCTCCCCCCCACTCAATCCAGGGGCATCTGGACTGATTCCATATCTATCTTAGATATGGTAATAATGCTGCAAAAAACATACTTGTGCTGGTAGTTTTAGTGTTTTATTTTTTGGAGTCCGGTCGTGGGTTATGGGCATGGGCACTGTCCTTCAGCTCTTCAGCTCAAGTTTAGTTCTCTACCACTTGAGCCACAGCGTCACTTCCGGATTTTTTCTCTTTGCTTATGTGGTACAGAAGCCACCTTCCCAGCCTGAGACAATATATTTTAACTTATTTTCTTCAAATAAATTAATATTAAGCAAAGCTAATTAAAATACTTACTTATTTACTCTTCAGAGGATGAGTATAGTACTCTTGGATATATTGGAGGAAAAGACTTCAGACTCATTACAACTGATGCCTTGCATTGAAATTACAGGCTAAACTTTCTTCTTCATGAAACAAAAGCTTCAGTTCTTTCATATTAGAATTATAAAATCATAATACTTGCATGTTGATTTGTTTTTGTCTGCTATTTTTAATTCCATTCTTCATTCATTAGCTATCTAGAGATAATTTCGACAAATGCCCATGAGTGGGATTGCTGGCTCCAGAGCTATGTACATTTGACCTTACAAAATGATGCTAATTGAAATGAACTCCAAGACATGGAAACAACAAGTACTTTTTTTTTTCAGATATCAACCTTGATGTCGGTAAAGTAGTGTATCTAGATCTTATTTTATTTTATTTGTCTTTGATTTATCCCTGGACATTTCTGTCTTGATTCTGGTACCTTCCATCTTGTATATACATTATCTGATTTGGAGAAGGAAAGGGAAATAACATAATGATGAAAGAAGTGACCTATTTTGCAACAATGATATTCACAAGATAATATACTGGCAATGAACTTTACAACTTTGGGGTGGAGGGGTAGGGATGGGGGGTGGGAAAGTATAGGAGAGCAACAATAGAATTAGTAACAATATTCAACAAGGAATGTTTCTTACTCATGTAACTGTAACCACTCTGTACAGTACCTTTAAATAAAATAAAATTTAAAAAGTGAACTTACCCTAGGAAAAAAAATCCTTTTCAAAATTACCCATCTGTAATAGTACTTGTGAGGGATTCTACTGTCAAACTGTTATACCTGGAAATGGATATATTGGGAAGCCAACTCAAAAGGCAATCAAAAGGCTGAGAGCTGTGCTCTGGAAAGTTCAAACAGTTAAGGGAAGACATGGGTATGCGTTATTACCACAAAAGTATTTAAGTTAGAGCTGTTGGACACTAAAAGTTTAAAACTTTGGAGACAAGATGGATGTTTGTGCTATGGTTGTAATGACTATTGCTCCCTTCTGCTCCCTAACAATAAGGGATTCAATGATCAATATGTATACAAACAATAACACATGTTAATAGTTGTAACCACAAGCTAGATTGATGCCTTAGTTTGTGGACATACCTGTAGCCACTCATTACCCCACCACTGTAGTAGAATGAATATAAAGCATGTTAAGCAGGATTTGGGGATCCGGAAGCTGGCAATGAGGCTTTGGGTCCTCTGTTGTCTTCTTTCCTGTCACATCCTGTGATTTCTCAGTTCTTTGGCCAGGCATCCGCATCTATTATAATGTAAGTAATTTGATGTTTTGACATATGAATTTAATTTTGGCAATTGAGGAAGTCAATACACATCACTCACAAAAGTTTCCTTATATGTATTGGTATTGCTTTATTGTGTACTTCCTAAAAGCCAGTCATAGGAGCACATGTCCTAATCCCATCACTTCTGTCACTGAGACGAGGCTTGAAAGGTCCAAACGACTTGGCACTTCATAGTGAGAAGGTTTACACCATGAAGGGTGAGAGAATAGAAAAAAGAGCAAATGAATCTTCCAACTGTTTTGTAACATATTCTTTACACTTAGCCATTAAGACACCATAACACTATTTTTATGATTTCTTACCTACTCTTTTCCTGTTCTGAGATGTTTTATTTATGGATCTCTAAGAAATCATATAAGAATCATATAATAAATCTATAAATCATATAAGAAATCTTAAAAAAATTAATTTGTTAGGGATATATAACCTAAAAGGAATAATTTCAGGAAAGTATTAAGCACATAAAATGTAATGCACACCTAAAATTGTCTCTTTATTTAAAACTTCAGCAGTTGTAGTTTATTTATTCTGATAACAAATATTATAAACTAAGTTACAATAGTATTCCAAATGGAACACAGAACTAGAAAAGTGAAGGGTAGCACTAAAGAATGCTACCGCTACCACTAATAGAGTAAGAGTAAAATTTAGGCAAAACTCCTTCAGAGTAAAAGCCACAGGAGATCCCCAACATTACTTTAATTGTTTCATATGAAGCAAAGACCTTTTTTTGTAAAGACAATTTTTCACAGATATTAACATCAGTTGGGTATATATTTCTTAAGGCCTTCAGGAAGGATGCTGTGACTGTGTTGATGGAAGCTGACTTCTTTGGGACCTACTACACAATGTGCAGCCCCATTCCAAGCACTACACTTGCATTAGGGTAATTTTAGAGCTCATGATATTTCTTCCAGTTAGGAAATGAATTAAGTATTTTACTAAAAACAGAAGTAGGCAACAAGGCCAAACAAATTTCCCAAGTACCTAATACTGATCAGCTGTAGACTCATAATTCAAATCCAGGTTTCCACCAGGCATACCTGAGGATATTCTGTAAGTTTCACACTCATTACCTTTCAAGATGTATGGAGCAGATGAACCCTCATTATCTTCCTAATTATGGTTTTAATGGCAATAACATTGCTACAGAATATACATATTTCTAAATGAAAAGTGTGTGGGTAATGACATTGTAGGTGATCTTTATACCAAATAAAGCCTGAGCAAAAAAGAAAAGTAAGAGACTGGGAAGGTGGCTCAGTGGTAGAGCGCTTGCCTTGAATGCATGAGGTCCTGGGTTCAATTCTTTAGAACCACATAAGAAAAAAGAAAAAAGTTGGAAGTGGAGCTGTGGCTCAAATGGTAGAGCACTAGCCTTGAGCTGAAGTGCTGAGGGAGAGCACCCATGCCCAGAGTTCAGGCCCCATGACCAGACCCCGCCCCCCAAATAAAAGAAAAATAAAAGAACCTAGGCCCCAAATTTAAGTCATAGTACTAGCACTCATATACTATATATATATATATATATATATATATATATATATATATATATATATATATATATATATATATATATATATATGGTTCCTAAAATATACAGTGAGTTAATTTGTCGAAACCTGGTCATAGATTAAATATGAGGTGTGAAAAAGTATATAAGTCTGAAATGACTCCAAGTTATTTTGACAAGACAGCTGGAAGAGTTATCACTTAATCAAATAGTAATGAGGGATTGGTTTGTAGATAGAGATCAAAGCTCACTTTAGGATCTTTTGAGTTTGCTAAAATCAGTAGTTAGGAGTTGTCAGTAGACAGGATGCTATTAAGGACTTGAATTAAAGAAAACAGAGCTGGAGAAAAAATACAGAAATAACTACTGAAATCAGTGGTAACAACCATGAGAAGGAATATTACAGAGCTAAGCCCTGGGATACACAAATATGTAAAACATGACAAATGAAGAAAAACAGTAATAAGTATGCAATGCAGACTTATATGGGTAGGTATTTTTAAGGTTTAAGGGCTATGAAGTGATTGTGTGATGACCTAAAATTTAGTAAGTTCAACTATCCTTTGGGCCAACCATAGCTGATAGTTTAAGTAAAACGGGGCCACAATAGTGTGTCTTGATTTACCAAAGTGAAAATAGGCCAATATTTGGAAAGCCACTTTTTGGACATGTTGTTGGAGTGGCAATTACTGCAGTTTGTTCAAGTGTCAGTACAAAGCTAAAGGTTTAGCACAATGATAGAAATCTTTCAGGGATCTGGTAGATTTTCCCTCTATCTTCAATTTCCCTTTTTTTCTGAGAGCTAAAATATCATTACTGGAAGCCTGTCCAAATTGTGCCTTTGGCAAGTTAACAGATAGACAGTCTATCACATGCCCAAATAAAAGAGAATGGGAACAGGTCTACATTGAGAACCCACAGTAGACGGGTCTCTGGACTTTCTCAGGAAGAGCCTTCCGCCATTGTGGGATGGATAGGGCTGGATAATATGTAAAATAGACACCATAGATTGAAAGTATTCTGCTAAGTTGACACTTGAGATATCAGATGTTTTAACTGCATTGTTTTGATTTTTATGAATCAGTTAATCAGATTCTTCATACCTTATGATGTTACTAGACTGAAAAATGCATGCTTATTGCATTTCCTTTGTATAACATATAGTATGTTTTGAAATTTGGAATAAAGCATTCGTCTTTTCATTTATTTATTTTAATATGAATTACTCTAGTTCTCAAGAGTAGGGAAATGCCTTGGAAATTTGTAATTTGATGTCATATGTAATTTATATTTTTTATTCTTATTTATTGTCTATTGCAGCACCTGCTATATGTAATTTAAACTATAGTTTTCTTCAAGTGTATCATCCTGCACTGAAGTTTTTTTCTGACATGCTTTCTAAAAAATACGTAATCTATTCAATTTTGAAAAGTACTGCTGTACCTCCCACTTATCTGTGGCTTTTCTGAAATCCAAGTTCCTCTGTGTGTCAGGGTGGATACTTTTGCCTGTAACAGTTTTGTTATTGCATACATAACATCTGGCTACTTAGGGAACAAAGGATGTGAAGCTACAGTATCCCGATAAAGAACTTCCAAGACAATTCAAGGGCAACTCATTTACTCTCTGTGTAGCTGAATATTAGCATAGAAAAGAAATTCTTATACATGAATGTGACAGGGAGTGTGTGCACATAGGTGTTCACTTATTTATCTGTTGTTATAGTTTTACATATTCACTATTATCATTATTATTCAACGATATTTCATATATATATGACCATATATATGTCATATATGGTCATATATATATGATCACAATTTCCAAAATCCAGAGACCCACATCCATGAGCATTGCTTTCCTATGTTGCCCTTTGGGTAATAAGAATGAAACCTGGTATTGTCCTCTTGTAGAGAAATATCTCAGAGATTCAAACATTTTTCTTTCAATATGTTGACTGTTCCTAAATCCAAAATTAGGAAGTCTGTTAATACATAATACATGCTTTAATATATAATGTATAATATATTCTATATTATAATATATATTATATATAATAACTGACAGTATTATATATTTATAAGGAAAAATACAACAAATGTATCGATGTCCATACTTTCTTAGCCATGATTAGGTTCAGTAGAGTTAGGTGCATTACATCTCAACAGGAAAAGTCTACTGAAGTTCTGATGACCTTGAGCTAGATAAGGGGAATTTCTGTAAAAGGAGCCTCCCTTCAATTATGAGAAAAGATGTTTGGAAGTTTTTTCTTTTGTTTTATTTTTTTGTTTTTATTTAGGCCAGACAAGGGGCCTGAACTGTGGGCCTGAGCACTGTCCCTCACCTCTTCAATTCAAGGCTAGTGCCCTACCACTCGAGCCATAGCAGCACTTCTGTATTTTTCTGCTTATGTGGCACTGAAGAATTGAACTCACGTCCTCATGCATGCAAGGCAAGGACTCTACCACTGAACCACATTCCCAGCCCAAGTTTGAAAGTTTTTGAGAAGAGGAATTTGGCATTTGCTTTGCATCCTTGATCAGTAAAAAATAGATATCATTTTGCTCCAAATTTTGTCTCCTTTTATGTTCCCTAAACAGTTACACATGATCATCATTCCATCGCATATGTTTAAGTCCTTCTTTAATTTCTTTTATCATTATTGTTTCTTGTTGTTTTGCTGATCTTAAAGCTTGCACTCAGGGCCTATGCATTGTCCCTGAGCTCAAGGCTCGTGCTCTACCACTTGAACCACAGTACCATTTCTGGCTTTTTCTGCCTGGGCTTGCTTTGAATCATAATACTCAGATCTCAGCCTCCCGGGTAGCTAGGATTACAGGTATGAGCCACCAGTGCCCAGCAAGTCTCTCTCTTTTAGATATTTTTCTAGAAGCCTCCTATCCAGGGTCACTCCTAAGATAGTAAATGGACCTATGCTAATAGTTCCTTCATACTCTCATCTCCTGTTATGGCTATGGTGTGTCTTTTCCATTGTATCCTGAACCTACTTCACGGTTCTCTTCCTAATCCAAGATTCTAGATGTATTAGTAATAATTACCTAAATTTTGTGGGTATAAACCCTAAATTACTCAACTATTAATTTAATTTAATTTTTTTCAATATGATTGTTGTTCTGTACAAATCTGAGCTTATATTTACCTCTTGCATCTACCTCTTGGCATGAGCAGAGCCTGGGCCTATTCTACCTTAAATGCAAGAGATTAGTCAAAGAATAGCCTACAGTATTCCTGCCTAGGAGTCAGGACAAGTAGTTGAGTGCCTGAAAGAAGCAATGCATTCCTGACATGAGAAGGAGTGAGAGAGACAACAGCCTAGAGAGCAAACTGGCAGTCACAACACTAAACAACTTCTCCTTTGGGGAAACTGACCTCCTGCAAAGTGGCAGTGAGATAACTTGCCTAGTGAATTTTCTTATATGAAGGAAGTTGTCATGTCTCACTACAAAACTCCCTTGTAGTCAAAGAGAGCGTCATTCTTTTGTTTCCTCCTTAGGCCCAGTCTCAGTTTATCTCCTTCTTAGACTTTGCTCAGACTCTATTCCTACCAGAAGGTCCCTGATGAGGAGGAAAGTGTGATCTCTTGGCTTCTGACTGGCCCTTTGGGACATGAGGCCACTTTTAGTTTTCAACCTGTTCCTTCTGACTATGGGAAAGCTCTGAATTGTGCCCTAGTATCAAATCTCTTCAGAGAAAGTCAAGGAATGACAGATTCTGCCTGAGGGAGTGAGTTTCTCCATTTCCAAAGAGGTCACTTAATATCTGATTTTGAGACCCAGGTGGAAGTCTTTTACCAGATCCTCCAAGCTGGAGTGGATGTTAGCTCAGACTCCAAGCCATCCTCATATTTCTCCAGCTCTTTCTCATGAACCAAAAGGTTATAGGATTTTAGGTCAGAAACAAGGAGAAATGAGAGTAGCAGAAGAACCATTGGCAGGGTGAGGAATTAGAAACTTTGGGTGAAAAAAAGGGCTCAGAAAATCTATGATTAGGGGGTTGGGAAGGTTGCTCAGTGGTAGAGCGCTTGCCTTGCATGCCTGAGGCCCTGGGTTCGATTCTTCAGCACCACATAAGAAAAAGGAAAAAAGCTAGAAGTAGCACTGTGACTCAAGTGGTAGAGCGCTAGCCTTGAACTGAAGAGCTGAAGGATAGCCCCCAGGCCCAGAGTTCATGCCCCACGACCGGACCCCCCAAAAAAAAAGAAAAAGAAAAGGAAAATCTAGGATCATTCACATCATTTGGGAATCACATCATAAGATTAGGGAATAAAAGTAATAAATTACTACCTAAATTACTAACTCCACTACTCTACATTACAAGTGTTCTGTCAAAAGTAAGGTGTCCTAGCTCTATTTTGATCAGGAAAACGGAGCACATTCTTTCCTCACCAAGTTCTACTGAGTGTCTTTATCCATACCCCAGGTTGTTCTTACTCTCTACTTCTCTGTTACTTTCCTTTGCTGGATTCAATCAATGACACTTGAAAGAGTTAACATCTTTAGACATGTAATTACACTTTGTTCTAATCCATTTGTTATAAAGTAAACAAATTATGGGGAAACGTATATCTATGGTACATTTGCTTCCATGGCATATTTATTTGATGTTATTAAGTATTATTTTAATAGTTTCATTGTTAAAACTTGAGGAAAATGTTTTACTATTAGCAGTAATTAGTTGCACATTTTTTTTGGTATTTTTCCATGTCTGTGTATTTGTTAAGCTTTCTAACATCGTCTTTTTCCCCAACTGTTGCCCTCTTAAAATTGCTTCAAATTATAAACCATATATGATGGCCCTCTATGTGTTCATTGATATATTTAAATTTTGATCTAATATCCACACATTATAGGATATCTTCAACCTATTGTAAATGGTCTGAAAATCAATATGGACGTTCCTCATTAAAGCAAAAACACAATGCCACAAAACCTAGTGAAAGTAGGATTAGGTATATATTCAAAATATTTAGCAATGATGCAGTAGAAAGATTCACGTCTCATATACCAGAACATGTTTATAGCTATGAAGGGCACATTTTCTTCATTCCCTTTTTCTGGTGCATTTAGGTTGATTACACAGCTTGGTTGTTTTGAATATTGCTGCCATTAACATGGATGTTCATGTTTATTTATATTCCTTCAATATGTATCTAATTGCGGTAAAGGTCATCAACATATCTGTCTTTTTGGTATTGTGTAAACTTCCATTAAGATATCCCTATAGGTTGCACTCGTTTACAATGCCACAAAAACAAATATAGTTCCTGATTTATTTCAACTTCTCAAGCAGTTTATTTATTTGAGTGGTGATAGCTCTTCTGGTGTGTAAGATAGGATCTCACTGACTTTCCTTTTTATTTTCCTTCGTATTTGCTATGTGGATATGAATCTCAAATATTTCATTTATTTATTAAACACTTACATTTGTAATTCATTCTTGATTAGTGTCTTTCTTTTTCTTTTGGTATTTGATCAATTTTTAAGATTTACAATATTTGATTTTTTCTTATTATAAATACTCATTTTAGTTAGTAAAAAGATTTTTTTCATTACAGTGGTGCACAATTAACTAAAAACAATAGATTGTACATTTATATTACTGGATGTTTTTGTTTGTATTTACAGCCTGTAAATTGTTTCAATAAAGATGTTGAACTTCTTTCACTGATATACTGAAAGTATAGTATCTCATATTGGCCTAAACTAATCTCAGAATTAACAGTCACAGCCTGGGCCACCACAGTCTGGGCTAAGTAAAACCACTAACACAGCACAAACTGCATTTAAACAGAGCACAGGGCTTCATAAGAGTTAGAAGAAAGGCATCACCTTCATGAAGCAAAAGTTGGACTTCACAAGCAGACCTTAGGAATCTGAATATCAAGAAGATCAAAGGATAAAAGTATTTAGGAGGACAACTTTAGAACTCAAAATTGGGGAGGTGGGACAAACAATAGATACCAAAACTTAATGCTGAAGGAGTATTTTACCACAAACCTCAGCTGTGTCTGACTCTCTCACACAACACACACACACACACACACACACACACACACACACACACTCCTAGTGAAAGGCCTTTGCCAAACTACAGGCATTCTGGACTTAGACTCTGAATACTCCGAAAGTTTCTATTGTGAAGACCTTTACTGAAAGTACCCATCGTAAGAAAGTTAGAACTCAGGTTCCTGGAAAAACCGTGAAATGTCACAATAACATTCCGCCCATAACTCCCCTATCAATAGCCATCAGCGGATGACAGGAAGTACCTAAAGCTACAGATCTTTTTAATTTTTTATTTTTACTTTTTTATTGTGAAAATACTGTACAGAGGGGTTACAATTACATGGGCAAGATAATGAGTACATTTCTTATCAAGCATTGTAGCCTCCTCTTTGTTTCCCTCTCCCATCCCTTCCCATCCTACCCCCACCTCCGCCCATCGAATCCTCCTCCCCCCTTCCCCGCACCAAAATTGTTAAGTTCGTTTTTCTCCATAAGAACTTGTACATCTCATTGTTGCAATGGGTCCACCTGTATCCTTATGTAAACGATTTGGTTTTTTTTTTCCTTCTCCTCCACAAATTATTGCTTATTGCTTAGCCTGCACTCGGTAGCCAATAAGATTGTTATAAGGGATCCTTATCTAAGGACAAGACTAGTGTACACAGAGAACCCCAGGGGCAGCTGTATCTGGGACAATGAAGCTTTTTTCCTCTTCTTTTTAGATAATCAAACATGATGTTGCAGTTGGCTACACAGCTGCTCCACACCTGAGCAGGAGGAAGGAAAGGATGCCTTTGACTGCAGAACGGCCTTGTGTACCCATGGCTTTCTGTAAAGAATGCAGTTCATTGTCCTCTAGGCAGGGGTGGCCAAGCTGAAATGGGGATATGCTTTGCCTGGAGGATGGCACCCTGTGAGCGCTGCATGCATGGTGAAGCAGCCTGGAAAGCCCTGTGAGCATCTCCGGGATAGCCTATCAGTGGCTTGGAGAAGTTGACTCCTGTAGTTGGACATGGCAGGAATCCAGAAGATTGGAGAGGCACAGAAACAAATGCACCTCTCCATTGAGACTCCTCTACCATTCTAAGGAGGTTCACTACCCACACGTGGCAGCCACTGCACAGGTCCCCAGAGGCCCTACTTGTCTGGGGAGCAGTGTCTGGTCCTGAACCAGAGCTGGAATTTCCCAAGTGCCCCTGAGCTGGGCTTGAGCAGAGCCTACGAGCCATGCTTCCTCTGCCCTGCTGTGTATAGCCTCCTAACAGCTGCCCAGGCTACAGCACCACAACAGGCCACCTCCTTGGGACATGCTGAGACTGTGCTGACAATTCCTGGTGCCTGCTTCAAGGCAATAGGGAGGCCTAGCCAACAGAAGAGGTGGCTCTCACTTCCAAGGGCATCAAGAGAGGCATGAGAACCACAGGCCCAGCCTTGCTGCCCTCACTGCCCCTAGAGGTTACCTATAAGTCCCTGCCTTTGTTCTTGAAATTCTTCAGCCATTGGTCATCTCATTTTTCATTATTTGTTTGGGTGGGACTCGAGAATTCTTACTCTCCACACCAAGCAAACAGGCCCTAGCAAATCCACCCCAAATTCCATACCTCACAGACACTCCCCAGAATCCATCTGCCTTTAGGGCTGCTGCTGCATGAGCTGTTGGCCAACTGCCTCTTCCTCCCTTCACAGACTCCATCAGGGCCTCTCCACCATCCTCTCCCCACTGCCCTCAGCCCCAACCAAAACTCAGCCTCCCCTGTGGCCTCCTCCCTCTCCACACAGCCTCCATCCCCAACCCCAGCAGGGCCACTGCTCTAGGGAAAAGAACTGTGGTCCTGGAACAGCAGAATGAAAGTGTCACACTGTGCAGCCTGCTGAGAATTGGAGGCAGCATAGGTCTCTGTTCACTGTCTTTCACTTCACTTACACATGTATTAATTGTATTAATTTGATATTTAATATTGAATCTCATAACTTCTTATTAAGCCTTTGCAGAATAGCTGGTAGAAATATAGTCCCAAATTCGTATTGTCTCTTGTTTAATTCTTTCGATATTCAGAGATATTTTAAGTAGATATAACCATAATAAATTCTCATTTACATAACGAAGTGTTATTCAGAAAATATTTGCTTATGCATCTGTTATCAATAATTTACAAGACTAGAAATGTTTTTTTTTTTTTGGGTCCGGTTGTGGGGCCTGAACTCTGGGCCTGGGCGCTGTCCCTCAGCTCTTCAGCTCAAGGCTAGCACTCTACCACTTGAGCCACAGTGCCACTTCCGGCTTTTTTTTTTGATTATGTGGTGCTGAGGAATCGAACCCAGGGCCTCAGGCATGCAAGGCAAGCGCTCTACCACTGAGCCAACTTCCCAGTCCAAGACTAGAAACTTTTAAAGTTCCAATTGTTATAGGAAGATCTTTGATTCATGTTGAATAGATGTGAGTAGGTTGAGCTATTGCGTACATTAGTGTGTATGTGTGTGTGTGAGTGTATGTGTGCATGTGTAGGGGCGGTTATATTGATCATTGAAATCAAGGACAAGGAACTTTTTTCCTTTTTCTGAGATATGCATTATGGTATTTCTTTCTTGGTGGTTGTGGAGAGCTGTGGGAGCCGCGCCCAAAGACGCGCGGCCACAAAAGCAACATTGTAGCTGGTGTGGCTGCGACCAAAGATGGCGCTGGCTCCCGCCTTCCTTCTTCCCGGTGACGAGTGCTCTCTGTAAAAAACAACTCCTTATATGGCTATGACTTGGCTCCTAGTTTGCTTCCGTGTTTGCAGCCCTATCGGTATATGCCACATGGCGCTTCAGGATTGGCCATCCAGGAGGCTTATAACCGGAGCGCGGGGGCGGAGGGAAAGAGAATCAGGAAGAAGCAGGAAGAAGCGGGAGAGAAGATGTTGTAAAAGGTCCTGAATAAACCGCCTGAAAGAAGAACCTGTTGTCGCGTCATCCTTGCGGGTCGAGGCGGTCACGACAAGTGGCGCCCAACGTGGGGCTCGACAGGATTCAGAACTTTCAGCAGTCAGGGGGTGCACCGGTAAGTCCCCAGGTAAGAGGGGAATCCGCGACAAGAGCGGGGGTAAGTTCCCAGTTGAAGTGGGAATCCGCGATTAAAGCGGGGGTAATACGGGGCTCATCTCGGTAGATAAAAGAGAGAGCGGAAACCCGGGAAGAAATAAAATACAGGCCTAAAGTGAAAGTAACAAAAAATAACTAAGATGGGTGCCGCGACGTCTCATCAAATTTTTCTGGCCCTGGAAGAGCTACTACGCTCGAAAGGACTAAAGTTAGGGAAGGGTACTTTACAGACATTCCTTGATGAATGCAACATTGTAGCTCCTTGGTTCGTAGTCTCCCGGGAGCCTTATGGTACCTCATGGGAGAAGTTGGGAGAGGACTTAGATTTTGCTTATGAACAAGGAACACTTAAGAGTGGGGTAAGACCAATTTGGAGGTTAGTGAGAAGTTGCCTGGAGGATCAGCGCTGCAGCGAGGTAGTGGAGATTGGGCAAGCAGCTTTAGAGAGACTGCAGGAAGAAAGATCAGAGAGAGGCAGTGTTGCTAGTGGCACTGCAAAAAGGCCAAGGTCAAAATTATACCCCGATTTTACAGAGCTCAATTCCCTTGAGGAATCTGACTTCGAGGAGGTTCAAGCAATCACAGAATAGGTGACATTTCCCTTCAGTCACCTTGTACCACCAGAACTGGGGCACCTTAAGCCTTCTGTTTCTCCTTGGAATACTCCTATTTTTGTAATAAAAAGGAAATCTGGAAAGTGGAGATTGCTACATGACTTGCGAGCAATCAATGGACAAATGCAAATTATGGGTCCAGTTCAGAGGGGCTTACCGCTTCTTTCTTCCCTACCTGAAAATTGGCCTGTTATAGTCATTGACATAAAGGATTGTTTCTTTTCTATTCCATTATTTGCTGGGGACACTGAACGTTTTGCTTTTACCCTCCCTTCCTGTAATCATGAGGAACCGGACAAACGGTACGAATGGGTAGTACTTCCCCAGGGCATGGCAAACAGTCCAACCATGTGTCAGTTATTTGTGGCCCAGGCTCTTAAGCCGCTTAGACAAAAATATCCCAAGGTGTGCTGCATTCATTATATGGATGATATTTTGTTGGCCTCTAAATCAGAGCAATTACTACACAAAGCTTATGAGGAACTTACCAAGCTGTTAAATGCTAAAAGCTTGTTTATTGCCCCTGAGAAAGTACAACAACACTCTGTTGTTGAATATTTAGGGGCTACCATACATAAATCTCGTATTGTACCCCAAAAGGTAGAATTGAGGAAGGATCATTTAAAAACCCTGAATGATTATCAAAAGTTATTGGGAGACATTAATTGGATCCGATGTTATTTAAAGCTGCCAAATTATGAACTTAAGCCCTTATATAACATGCTACAAGGAGACTCTGCATTAGATTCTCCAAGACAGCTTATGGATGAGGCACGTGATTCACTACGAAAGGTAGAGCATGAGTTACAAAAGGCATGTTTAAAAA
This sequence comes from Dipodomys spectabilis, assembly GCF_019054845.1. NCBI lineage: Eukaryota > Metazoa > Chordata > Mammalia > Rodentia > Heteromyidae > Dipodomys > Dipodomys spectabilis. The sequence continues at coordinate 103,378 of NW_024871013.1, read as the reverse complement.
GAGTTAAGGAAGGTGAGCCAATTACTTTGTGTATTCCCCCTACATGTGTTCAACCTTCAGGGCTTTAATGGCAAGATGGCCCATTGCTTTGGATTTACCCAAAAGATTCTCTGGCAAAATCCATTGAGTATTACCCTGCCGCGGTAGCCAGTCTGGTGTTGTCGGGGGTTCAGCAGTGCGTCCAATATTTTGGCAATGCTCCATGCTTCATTATTGTTCCATATACTAATCATCAAGTACAAACATTATGTGCTACTGTAGATGATTGGGCAGTCTTACAATGTAGTTTTAAAGGACAGATAGATAACCATTTTCCAAAACATCCCCTGTTAAATTTTCTAAAAGAACATCCCGTAGTTTTTCCTAAAGTTACCTCCTTAAATCCCCTTGCTAGAGCTTGCAATATTTTTACCGATGGCTGTAAAACGGGATGCGGCGTGTACATGGTGGAAGGCCATGACCCAGTCCACCACCAGTTTCAAGCCGGTGCTCCAAATTAGTGGAACTCCAAATTGTTGTAAAAGTGTTTCAAACCTGTCCTTTTCCTTTTAATTTAATTTCAGACTCTGCTTATGTTATAAATGCTTTAAGAGTCTTGGAGGCTGCCTGTTTTATTGGCCTCCCCTGTTGGATATTTGTTTTGTCGCTTACAACGATTGCTTTGGCAACGACAACACCCTTTCTATCCCTTACATATTCGCTCCCATATTGGTCTGCCTGGCCCTTTAAGCGAAGGCAATGATATTGTTGATTGCTATACCCGTCAAGATTGGATTTTTCTTAGTTCAAATTTGGATAGAGCAAAAACTTTTCATAATAACTTTCATGTTAACTCAAAAGCTTTACAAAAACAATTTCGACTTTCCCGTGCGGATGCCCGACAAATAGTTTTAGATTGCGCTCATTGTGTAATTTATCACCACTTACCTAGTGTTGGTGTTAATCCTCGAGGCCTTTTGCCTCTTAAAATATGGCAAATGGATGTTACTCATGTACCTGAATTTGGATGCCAGAAATTCGTACACGTTTCTGTAGACATATGCTCTGGCATTATATATGCCTCCCCTATGACTGGAGAAAAGGCACATCAGGTTATTACCCACTGCCTAGAGGCGTGGGCAGCTTGGGGCACACCAAAACAGCTCAAAACTGATAATGGTCCTGCATATGCAGGAAATCAATTTTTCTCCAAAAAGCAATGGATGTTCAACTTCTTCATGGGTTGCCCTATAACCCTCAAGGTCAAGGCATCGTAGAACGTGCACATCTCACGCTAAAGGAGACTTTACAAAAACAAAAAGGGGGAATTGGCCATGGCCGTACCCCTAAGGAAAGGCTTTCTCTTGCTTTATTCACTATTAATTTTTTAAAATTTGGATGTTCAAGGCCTGTCTACGGCAGACAGGCATAACAAGTTTCAAGGTCTAACAAAAGGAATGGTAAAATGGAAAGATATTTTGACAGGGCTCTGGCGCGGGCCTGATCCCGTGCTAACATGGGCACGAGGTTCTGTTTGTGTTTTTCCACAGGACCAACAGGATCCGGTTTGGGTACCTGAACGACTTGTTAAGAGGGTCCAAGGAGAAGAAGCACAAGATGCAAGGGGTGGTGATGATTCTTCTGATCGCCAGCACAACGATACAGCCTGTAAGACCAGTGCCGAGATGGAGGATCCTGTCCGTGTTCCCGAGACCGATGCCCTTATCTTTTAGTCAATTGGACTGGAGAGTTTGACAGCTGTGGATCATTTGAAGGAGTGGGCGGGAATGGGCTCCCTTATTGGTATCCTGGCATTGGTGATCTTGCTGTGCCTGTGGTGCATATGCCGGATTAGGAGCTCGCAGCCCAGGAGTATGGCTATGGTAGTCCAGGCCTTCACTGCCATTGAGGCCGGACAGTCCCCCTATGCATGGCTTGCCACGTTAAAAGAATAGCTCAGGGTGCGAGGCAAATGCACTGCACTTGGGAATCACTCCCTGGCGTGAGCCCAAGAAGAGCATGTTGGGTTGCAAGTGGGTTGATGCCCAAGATCCCACCTCTGCAAAAAAGGCATCGGACGGGCCTGGTCATCACTGGGGAAGGCGCCCCTCAGGCGAAGACCAGTGCAAGGTCCTCTCATTAATGTTTTAGACAGAGGCCCAACCTCTACTCTTACCTGTTGCTTAATAAAACAAAAAAGGGGGAGCTGTGGAGAGCTGCAGGAGCCGCGCCCAAAGACGGCTCGGCTGTAAGGCGCGGCCACAAAAGCAACATTGTAGCTGGTGCGGCTGCGACCAAAGATGGCGCTGGCTCCCGCCTTCCGTCTTCCCGGTGACAAGTGCTCTCTGCAAAAAACAACTCCTTATATGGCTATGACTTGGCTCCTAGTTTGCTTCTGTGTTTGAAGCCCTATCGGTATATGCCACGTGGCGCTTCGGGATTGGCCATCCAGGAGGCTTATAACCGGAGCGCGGGGGTGGAGGGAAAGAGAAGCAGGAAGAAGCAGGAAGAAGCGGGAGAGAGATGTTGTAAAAGGTCCTGAATAAACCGCCCGAAAGAAGAACCTGTTGTCACGTCATCCTTGCGGGTCGAGGCGGTCGCGACAGGTGGTAGGCTCTGATTTCTTGCTTTTGCCTGATGTGCACATTCCAGCTCAATTTTTCAATTAAACCTTCTTATTTAATATTGAGCATATAGTGCTCTGATATTGCTTTGTCTTTAGTTTGTCATCTAGCATCTTCTTTTACTTTTTATCTATTAACATTCAATATAAATTTTACCTCCTGACTGTTTTTCCCCTTTAATTTGCATCTTGGAATAAGAATTATAACACCTTTGATCTCTGTATTCATGAAGAAAAACCATTTTGAATTTTCTGTTTAATGTAATAACACCTGGACACATTTGTTAGCAACAAGATCTTAAAATTTCTTTTGTAGTTTTATTTTAAAATACCCTCCTCCATGTTTTTAGTATGGGGAGACAAACACTTCCTCGTATCAATGATAACATTTTTATTCATTAAAATATCAGATAATTCATAATTTTGAATATGTCTAGTGGCAAATGAGTTCATTTGCTCAATAGATTTACTTGATAGACCCATGCACAAACATGCCACTCATAGGGGCTGAGATGGTGGATCAGTTGTAAACAGCTTACTTGAATGCACGAGACCCTGGGTTTGATTCCTCAGCACCACCTAAACATAAAAAGGTAGAAATGGTACTGTGGCTCAAGTGGTAGAGCACTAATCTTGAGCTGAATTGCTGAGGTATGGCAAACAGGCCCACAGTTCACCACCACCGAAAAATTAAATCAATAAATAAAACTCATACTCAAGTACATTAATTTCAAAGATTAATTACCATTTTAGTTAGGGGCAGGGTGCCAAGATGTAGCAGACTTTGTCATAAAGCTTTAAGAAGGATTCAACACCTGACAAGTACTAAAAACAAAAAGTAAAAATTTAGCTCTGACAACAACATATAGAATCGCCACTCAAAGAGAAAGAGGTACTAAGAATGAAATACTTTTTATAACATTTCTTAAGAGATTCTGGCTCTACATTAATTATCATATAATGTGACCTTCAAAAACTCCAAGTGAGCCTGTCTTAAGGGTCTCTACAAAAATTGGAAGAGAGAATCATCAACCTGGATTTTTCAAATGGTTTTTGTTAAGGTAGTGTACATACATATCACCATCTTATAAGTCGCTAATGAGTTCACTTCTTATTTGACAATCTCATCACTTTGTTCTCTCTGATTTTCCCTCCTGTTCCTGTCCACAAGAGGTATAGCTCATTATGAATAAAATATCTACAACTGCTGCATTTGTTTCCCTGTTCTCCTTGAATTTCTGTGGCTCTTTCAATGTCCATAAAAGGATAAAAAAGATCAGAAAAATCCCCCTTGTTTCCAATTCCTGGAATTAATTTCAATACAAATACCAATAGTTTTATGAGAGTGTCAGACTCTGTCCACACATCCTGAACACTTATACTTCCTGTACCCAGTCATAACTCCCACTGGATTCTAAGGTGCACAACGTAATTCTTTTCACTTTCCACACAGGAAGAACCTGAGTGTCAGAAAGATTAAGTAACTTACTGGAAATACTGGGCTGAGCATAATGGCTCAGATCTGAAGATCATAGTTTGAAGCTAACTCAGGTTGACATATCCATTACATGTTTATCTCCAGTTTGAGGCCACCTGGATAACAAAGTAACCCATCTTAGCTACAAGAGTCTGGCAATCCAGAGCCACAGAGAGACATTGGAAGAGCACCAGCAAATGCTCTTGCCCAATTCTAGGGAGTGGCTTGGTGCCAGCTTAGTAAGGTATAGCTGCATCAGGGAAAGGGAGTAAAACAGCAGTGGTTATAAAAAAATCACTGGTCTAAAGCCTCAAAATAAGGACCCCAGTCTGTGTGGACCAAAAAGTCTCTAGCATGAGGGTCTTTTAAAAATAACAATCATGATTTTAGATTTTTGAAGAGTGGGATGGTGTATAGTTACAGGCAATGTCTGCTATGTCAGGTAATCCAGTCTGCATTTTCACATGTTACCCAATAGCCAGGTTTCAACACAAATGACTTCAATGAGATTGTTCAAATCATACTGTGACTTTTACCTCTCATGAATCAAAATTCTGTCAAATGATTTCTGACTTCCAGATGTTCACACATTTCTCATGTTCTTTTCTACTGTTTTGTCTTTATTATTGATGTTCATACTATTTTTTTGTTGTTGTCTTTTCTGTATATGCCATTTTTAGGGCTTGAACTCAATGTTTAATGGTCTTTGTTGCATTTTTTGCTCATGGCTTATGACACACTATTCCTTGAGCCACATCGTCACCTTCTGCTTCCTGCTAGATAATTGGAGATAAGTTTTCACATTTTTGTCTGTTTGGACCTATATTGAACTAAAATATTCAGGTCTTAGCCTCCTGGTTTTCTATGATTCTACACATGAATAACTAACACCAAACTTTCCTATACTGTTATTTTAATTATGTGTTAGAAGAAAGTGGAAGTATATTTGTGTTAAGTGTGCAATTTTCAATTACAAGTTTAAATCAACTTGATATATGTAATTGTTATCAATTTTAAGTTAAATCAATGAATATTACACATTCCAAAGAAATATAATTTAAAAAATGCATAATCATTTTCTTTAAACAAGCAATGGAACTATGAATTACTTTCACTTTACAATTCATGTTTTATATAACTTTAATTAGTAGACTTCCATGATTAAAAGTAAATATATTAATTTTATACTACAAGAAGCAAAGTGATTATAGTTAAGAATCGATATTTCATCATAGCCAGAAGATAAGTTTTTGAGCATTCTCATTATAAAGAAATGTTACATGCAGAAATTAATGGATATGATGTAGCTTCATCATTAAGTAACATATAAATGAATGGGATTACCATTCCATACTTCATAAATTTGTAAAAAATAATTATGTAGATAGGCGCCAATGACTAATGCTTGTAACCCTTGCTACTAAGGAGGCTGACAGGTGAGAATCATATTTCAAATCAGCCTAGGTAGGAAAGTCCGTGAGACTCTTATCTCCAATGACCCACCAGAAAACTGGCTGTGGCTCAAGTGGCAGAGCACTAGTCTTGAGCTGAAGACCTGACAGACATCGTCCAGGTCAAGATTTCAAGCTCCATGATGGACAAAAACTAAAAATAAACAGTTACATATAAACAAATATTTTGGCATAAATGTTAAAATATATATTATAAAAAGTTTAAAGTCTCACTAGATATAATAGTTTATATAAATGTAGAGAATTGTTTTCTGGTATTAGTTGTCATTGAATCAATTGTTTAAATCACACATTTCTCACTCAATTCATATTTGTATGTTTATCTACTCATATGCCATAAGTATAATTAACTGATATGTGATAGGCAGTGCTCCCTTGGCTTTCTAACATTAACCCTTCTACCCTAAAATAAATATGCCCTCCAACCTTGTAAGATATTTCATCTCATTGAAGCAGAAAAGAATAAACCATAATCATTTTTTGGAACAAGTGTAACATTGTACATGCATTTCACTTAGTTTAAAAACCAAAACATTCAATTCATCTTAATCATACCAGTAATAACAAAATGTCTTCTGAGCTTTTCAGTCTCTTAAGAGATGAAAATGTTTAATTGTACATGTATTTTTTTCTGCCTAACATCCTACTCCTTAGGAAGATCTTTTGTGTAACCTTGTGTTCCTGATTAGAAGACAGGAACAAAGGCAATAATGAAAATAGCCAAGGAAAATATTTGAAAACAATTATAAAACAATCACAGACACCCCTGTAATCACCAGTTTCAATGAGAATATATGTTAAAGTATCACATTTTTGTCATCATTTAAAGAGCAGTAATTAAACTTTAATTAGCAGTGAAGAAAGGAACAGAAAACTGAAGACAGTTTGACTTTGAACAATCCAACATAAGCAAAATAGATTTATCTTGTTTTTCAATGAAATTGCCAAAATAATACAGAGCAACACGCAAAGGCAAGAAAACACCTAAGCCAAAGCAGTAAACGTTTGTCTATAAAATAATGGTGAGGGTCTGAGTCGTTCAAAGTCAGGCTTGCAAAGAGGAAAAGTGTATTTGCTTTAGTGTGAACAATAAAAAATGTAAAAATCCTTTATTAAACTTTTACATATCTAGACTAGGACTTCTCGTGTTGTAGAAGAGGAAAGGCATGAAAAAGTTCAAAATTTTTTTGACTATTCCCCAAGATTATTCTTATTTATCAGCTATAGCAATGCAAGTAGCCTTGGTTACTATTAGTATCATGCTTGTTTATGTTTAGAAGCATTATTTGTTACTGGATTATAAGCTGAAAACACTTGAGTATTAATAAAGAGTCATTTCCTAAGAGAGGAAAGTTGCTGTGTAAACAAATGTAAAATATAAAGACAGCATAGTAGAAACTATTTTCTAGCTATATCACAATCTGTAGGTGTAGATTTTGTTTCCCATTGGTCCAAGGGACCCACTTTTTTAAATTTTTTCACCATCTAGTGATCCTATAACATCTTATAGCATCCTGGGATTGTTGTATCTTTACTGGACTCTCTAATTTCTGTTGGAAAGTTAGGAAAGATAGAAAATTGACTTACTGTTTCTGTTTTACCTTATTTTTTATTACCTTACAAACTGTAAATCAAAGTGACATAAATCATCTTTATAATATTAGAAGACAGATTTCATTTCTATATTTTTACCAAAGCCTTCTACATAACTTTGATACTTAGTGATCCCCAAATGTGAAAATGAAGATAGGGACATTCTTATTTAAATAATATTTAGAATTTCAAGACTTCATTAATGCCAGGCCCTTAGTAGTATGTACATCATACATGTGTACAAAGCTGGTGGCAACTTTTTCTTATTCTCAGAAACTAGGACATGTGGTATCCTTGTAGTTGCATCAGGAAAAGGTTGTAGTTGAGTTAGTTTACTAAACCAAATCTGCTGTAAAATATTTCTACAAGTTAATTGGCTTGAATAATCCATATTTATCATTTTACACTTCTAAAGAACAGAAATCTAAAAGAAGTCTCACTAGATTAAAATTGAAACCCCTACAGAGCTAAAATATTTTTCAGATGATTCTAGTGGAAAAGGCATGTACTTCTTGTTCCACTTTCCAGAAACTTCAGAATCGGGATTGTTGTCTTTTCCTTTATCTTCTAATGTAGCATCTTTACATCTTTCTGATGGTTCTTGCCTAATGATGTCCCTCTCGAACTACAGCTGGGACTTTTGAGTATACTTTCCGCATCTGATAATTATTCAAATTTGTGTTCCTTCTGTTATGAAAGGTGATTATTTTACGAACTTATATATAAAATATAAATCTACATTTGATTAATTAGATATTTTGGGACTATAGATATTTTTGGAAGGTATTTTATTGCCCACCAGAATGAGTGTGTAAGCATTCTTTCTACTATAACCAGTTATCTTTTCATTAATTTTGAAAAAATTTAGTTCCTGAAAGCATTTAATCCTGATTAAAACATTGTCATGTACTAGAAATCTTAAATGTCAGACAGCAGCTCCTGAAGCAGTTCTGGCACTATCACTTTTTGTATATTCTGCTTACAATCTTCTCTTTTCAAGAGCATTTGATTGTTATTTTGGAATTATGGTTAATAGTTATTTGACTGCTATTTTTAAAGAATGCACCACCAATCCTGGTTCTCTTCTTCTAACTTTTTATGCCTAATCTATTTCTGAAAGAAACACAGCTCTTTGAATTACATGAGCTGCTTATTGAAGTGTGGAGAGGAAAAGAAGAAAAAAATGTCCCTGTATGTATGTTATGTTGAAAAGGTACCTAAAAGTTATTTATCTTAACATTACATAATTTTCATTTTGTTTAGATTCAGATAAAATTTAGCCTTTCAACTCACACAATGTTAATGCAGTCTTAATCCATGCCTACCAAAAGCAAACAACAAATTAGTATATGTTTTAAATTTTTTAATTTTTAAAAATATTAATTTAAAAACACTACATTTTTAAAAAATTAGCCAAAGCAAATGGTTTATTATACATTTAGAGTTGTGTTCAGTCTCTATTGTTGAAACCAGAAAGGGGAAAAAATCATGTTTTTCTTCTTCCTTGAGCTACTCTGATTTACTTCATCTATTTCTTTTTTTTAAATTGCAATGTTTGCCTTTATTTTGTTCTTTATATTTTGAAAGTGAAAAGAAATAGTACTGAGTCAATTTCTTTCTTCCTTTTTTAAAAAAAAATTGTTCTATTATTTACAAGCCTTAATGTTTTTCTAAAGAGTTCAAAAGTATTAAGAGTACTTTTTCTGGGGTAACACTTTTTTTTTTTAACAATTCTTGGAGTTTTCTGGTCCAAAGCATTTACTTCTGTTCCAAAGTTATGTATGTTTTACTATTGTGATTTAATTTTCTGAAGCAAGCTGAAAGGCAGGCAAGAAAGATTTGATGCCAGAAAACAAACAAACAAACAAAAAAACAACAAAAAAGATTTTCTTACCTTGTTCACCCGAAACCTTCTTAAATCTGGATTAACTACAAATGCCTTAAAATAAACGTGAGGTGCATCTGAAGGGGAGGGCAATTTATTTCTCTGCTTCTCTTTTATACAAGTTGTTCACAGAAACTGCAAATAAAAAATTATACACGGGCATTTGCAGTCCTTAAAATAAATTAAAAGTTCTCAACTTTTTTTTCTTTTTTTTGTATTTTGGTTTTTTTATTTTGCTAAAGTTTTTTTTTTTTTAAGTATGAGCCTTTCAATTAAAAATAAAAGAATAAAACAGAAAATATTTTCTATAAATAGTACATGTATTTTGGTTTTCACTCTCGCCCTCAGGTTTGAAGTTACGTGTTTCCAGTACGTTTTTCCTCCATGATCACCTTTCTCTTTCCTCTCTCCCACTCGTGCATACATGGGGTTCCTGCGAGAATTGGCCTTGCTGCACTGTAATTGGCGAAGACGTGAAGCTTTTTAAAAAAAATATATTTAAATTGTTTTTTTTTCGTTTCGTATATTTGAAGTTTTAGTTATCCTCAGACTCCTATTCTGCTTCCCGCAGCCATGTGAAAAATGCTGTGACAGATTTGAGGGCTATGCCCTTTCCATTTTGCTCTGCATGGTCCTTGCTGCTCTCCCATTTGTAGAAGACATCCTCTGAGATGACCTCCTAGTCATACAGGCAATCAAAAAACATCTGTAGCAAATTGGTAGGTTGATCAAGTTTTACTATTGATGCTTGTAGTGCATAAAGTGCTTGAAATTCCTTCTCTGTATCTGAGTCCAGGTACTTGAGTAAGATCGGCACTCTCTGCTTGATAAAACAGTATCCACTTTAAAGGTAGAAGAGTTGGCTATAATAGCAGCTTTACAAACAGCTGTCATTAAAGTTCTAAGGAAGGTGGGGGAACTCATCTGGTTTTCATCTAGATTAGCCTCTACCCAGTCAAAGATCTGCTTATCATTTGCTTTGTCCTCAATGATGAGTTTCTCAAGCCACTGATATAACTGTTAAGCAGAGAGGTCTTTCTTTGAAAGTGCTTCAGAGGAATAGGAACTGTCAGTCTCTATAAAGTCCAAATTCTGCTCCAAGAAAAAATTATGTACATCTTCTCCGTCTGGCAAAAAGTCCTTCCAGCTAAAATCAGCCTCACTCCATAAGGCTCCTACTATCTTATGACTCATTTGTTTGCCTAAAAGGTGCAATATTTCATAAAAGCAATACCCCAGCTCTTCCAAAAGGAAAGAATAAAATTCTGGCTTTGAAGCCTTTTGCTTGATATCCACAATGTCTCATTCTTCCTTTATTAATAGGAGAGTTTGGAGAAAGGATGAGAATTCTCACTAGAAAAAGGAGAAGAGGAAAAGAGAAGTGAGAAATCTAGATATTTTGTTCTTCCTCATCTCAATCACATAGTCTGGATAATGTTTGTGGATATTAGATACAGTGCTCTAGAGTGATTAAACACATTTATATAAAAAGTTAACCCCTCAAGTGATCACATAGATAATGCTTATTTATTTTAAAAAATGTAATAACATCAAACAGGAAGTGTTATCTATTTGTTTAGTACTTGTTTAGTATTTCTTAAATTCTCATGTGCTGTAGTCAACTATCATAAAGTTATACAAGACTAGTAAGAAACTAATATCTTAATATCATATTCTAATATTAGCTTAATTCTCGCTGTGTTTGAGTTTTGTCTCTATTTCACATGCAATATTCTTCCAGTATATAAGTTGAAAGAAGATTCCCTCTGGAGATATGCTATTTTTATAGCTAAGGGAAAAGAACTTAGCTCTTAGACACAGACAATGGGATAGAAATCTTCCCCTTGAAATAACCTTTCCCCACTTCTGTTTCATTTTTGTAAGCCGAAGTAAGTCACATGCCCATCTTGACATTGCAAAGTAGAGGTTAATCTCACCTACAGGAAGCTGATACAGGACAGACTAATATGCCAAGATATACAACATGAGATGAAGAGGAAAAAGAAGATAACTACAATACAATCAGTCATACATGCCATCACATGTCTCTGCAGGAAGGAAGCTACTATGTACCTTTGTTTCTAAAACTACTGAGATCTTCAAATGAGGTCTTTCATGCTTATATATTACTGGCATTAGAGAACATCTTGATACTGAGACAGCATAAAATCTCAAAGAAAGCTGGACTAATCATTTCAATACTGCAATTTGTTCTGCTAGGACAAGAAACCATTTTATAAACAATACTTTATACTAGTAACTTCTTTTTTCCAGAACTGGATTTTGTTAATATATGTGACTATCAGCCAGAATAAATGTCTTCCTTTATCTGTATCTTGTGCAGGCAGCATAGTCAAGTAGATGTGGGAATTCATCAGTAGCACTTTTTAAAAATGCAAAAAATATGGACTGGGAGCCAATATACATATTTTTCCAACATCACCTTCCACATCCTCTTTCTTCCTTCCTAAGAAACACACCCAATTAATAAAAAGGCTTAGATTTTTGACTCTTGAACTTGAAAGTGGAAGCAGAATGTTATTCATGTCGGAGATGCCTGTTAATGGTTTTTTACATAATAATGTAAAATATTATGTAATAATGTAAAATAATAATGTCACCTGCAAGAGCTCTATGAGTCTTGAAGGTCCTAACACTGTACTTCCGTTGTGATATGATAGTAATGTCAGCCTTACTGGGCTTAGTATAGTTTTCTAATTCCTTTTCTACCACATAGCCTAAATTATAATATATAGTAATGGAATGAAAAAGTAATGTCATCTTAAGAAACTCATTTAAGGCTCTAGGAATGTGGCTTCATGGTACAGTGATTGCTTCGCATGCATGAAACCATGGGTTCAATTCCTCAGTAAAGAAATAAACAGAAAAAGAAATGGTGCTATGCATCAAGTGGTAGAGTGCTAGCCTTAAGCAGAAAAAGAAAAATCTCAGAAAGAGTTCCCTGGCCCTGAGTTTAAGCCCCAGGACTGGTAAAAAAAAATTCATTTAGCTAGTAAATGTCAAATAAAGAATGTATACTTGGAATATATAATTGCTCCTTCCAACTATGACTTAACAATATTCTTAATTCACGTACTTTGCCTATCTTAGAAGACTGTGCTGAGAAAAAAATCCCGTTTTGTTAGTAGGTCAAGGAAATTAATGTCAAGTATGTGCTTAGATATCAGGTGAGGATTAATCTAAGTCTAAGTGAGATTTGGAAATCTTTTTGGTCAGTTTTGGAACCAAAACGGCACCAGCTAATTAATAGTTGTGATAGAAGTGAAGGAATAAATCCAGATGGAAGAAATAAATGATAAGAATAACTAAATTATACCAGAAACTGTTCTAGGGAATCATATTTGGTTATTAAAGAACTAGTTATCAAGTAGGCTTACTCCTCATTGCCTTTAACATTCTAAATCATGTAGGCTATGTAGGCTAATTCTTAATCTCTGTGAGATAAGTTTTATCTCATTTGAAGTTGTTCTTTCATATCTGATCTCCTTTGCTTTCTAAAAATCTGCCTTTCTCTATTTCTCTACTAAAAATTATTTATACTATGTCCACCGATGCAGACCTCAGAGGATACTGAAATAATAGTCCAATAGCTCATGAGTCATTAACATAACAACATGGAAAAGGATGACATATGTATTGCTACCTCAAATTTTCTGAAAAGCTGCAATGTCATCATTTGAATCAAATTTCCATTATTTGTCTACAGTGTCATCAAGTGTACATAAATGCAAATATGAGCCGGGTGCTGGTGGCTCATGCCTATCATCCTAGCTACTCAGGAGGTTGAGACAAGAGGATTGTGGTTCAAAGCTAACCTGTTCAGGAAAGTCCATGAGACACATTTTTCAATTAGCTACCAGAAACGCAGAAGTGGTGCTATAACTAAAGTGGCAGAGCACCCAACTTGATCTGAAGAGCTGAGGGACATGCCAGGATCAGAGTTCATGCCCCACGACCAAAAAAAAAAAGTCAAATATACTGTAAGTTTCCCCAAAAGGAACTACGAAGTCAATAGTAATCTTCCCAAGCAGAAAAAAAATTCCAATATGACTCAGTGCACCTACTTTTGCTGAGTTATATAAGTTATGGCTTCTTTGCTGGATGTAGTCTCTTCTTTTAAAAATTGTTAAATATTACCTTTATAGTAAACTGCATCTAATATTTCTTGGTTCAAAAGAGAAGTCCATACAGTTGATGGAGTTAATTTTCTTACTGTGTTAGTTAAACGCCAACTCAGGAAGGAGAGTCTTTCAAACTCTTATCTGTAATTAAACACCAAAAAGCCAGAAGTGGAGTTTTGGCTCAAGCAGTAGAGTGCTATCTTTGGAGGCAGGTGGGCAGGAAAGACAAATGTTCAGGGACAGGGTCCAGCCTCTGAGTTCAAGCCCCAGAAGCGGCACAAACTAAACAAACAAAAAAAAATCCACATATTTCTTTGGGCCCATCCTTAAGCACTACTTTGAAAAGAGGCTCCTTTTGCTGAGCATACTCACTGAATCCTGATTTTTGGAATCTTTATTGATATGGTGAACTCAGGACCAGAATAAAGGAATGGATATCTGAATTTTGCAACAAGAGAATCATCTCAGGAGTTAAATATCCATGCATAAGACATTTTAAAACCTCCATGTCTTTGTTTCTTTGTAGTAGAACACTGTAAAACAATGTTATTTCCTTTTTTACCATGCTGGCCATCAAATGGCATATTGTTTCCTTTTGTAATACTCTCAACTAAAAGTTTACAGAAAAGTTTTATGACTGAAGTGCACACTCGAAAAAGTTAGGGACAGAGTTTCCTTCAAACCTTGGATTATTTTCTTGTACAGCAAAAGGACAGCACAAATTAACTTGAACTTTGTCATTTCTCTATGTTCAATTTCTCTCCTGGATTCAGTTTCTAATTCCCGTAAAAGTTCCTTCCACTTACTTCCAGTAACAATCTACGGTGCTGCTCCAGGCAAAATGAATGTTTTCTGGCTTCATTGAAATAGCACAAAGACATCTTTGGACACGAGATAACACGTGTTTCAGAGACAACTTAGTAACGAGAAAGTATGGAATTTACATGGCTCATAAACATTATCCACGTACATATGGCCATATAAGACAATGTTAAGTGAAATGAACCCTCAAATACGGAAACAACTTGTTTTGTCGTTCTTACTATTGTTTTTCATGTATCCACCATGTATTATGTGATTTTTTTTTGTTTCCTTCTATTTTCTTCCTCCATGGTATAACCTGCTTCCACTGTATTTGAGGTCGGTGAGCTGCACCTTGCATATACATTGTTCTAATATGGGGAGGGGAAGGGAAATAAAATGGTGAAACAAGGATACAGTATGACCTGTTGTAACAATGAGATGAACAAGACACTATGTTGAAAACGAACTTTACAACTTGCGGATAGGAGGGGAGAGTTGCGGTGGTGGGGAGAAAAGGCATGGCAGGGGAAAGACAAAAGAGGAGGTAACAATGCTCATTAGATAATGTAGTAATTAACTTACTTATGTATCTCTAACCCCTCTGTCCACCATTTTCACAATAAAAAATGAAAAAAATACATTATCCTGGAGTACATTAAATTCAAATTTCCTATGTGCTCTGTAAATTAAGACCAATTTTAAGTGGAAAGAAGGTTCTCAGAAACATTTTTGTCAGTGTTTGTGTTGTGCATTATTACCCAAGTATACATAAGTTAACAGAAGTAGAAACAATAGTAATAGGAGAAAGAGAAGTTCTGTATTTAAGTATAATTGTTCAATACACTATAGAAGACTGCAAATAAGACAACTTTGAAACAATAAAGCCAAGGCCAGTATGTAGACCTATGGGAGTGATATAGAGAAAGCATTACTCCTAAGTTGAACATGAAGGATGAGGCCACTCTCTTTCTTCTACTAGCTCTAAATCATGATAGCTAATCATGCAAATTTGTAGAAAGTAGAATGGAAGAATAATTCTGTTTCCAAGAAAGTCAGATATAAGACCATGGACTTAACTGGAAAAAAGAAAAGGCCATGTTGAGAGAGCAAGAATTATACTAGCAATGAACTGGTAGCTAAGATCACATTTATTTTTCTTTCTTTTTTTTGATGGTAGTGGGGCCTGAACTCCGGTCCCTCTACTCTTCAGCTCAAAGCTTGTGCTCTACCTCTTAAGCCACAGCACCACTTCCAGTTTTCTGGTGGTTAATTAGAGATAAGTGCTTCAGAAACTTTCCTATTTATGCTGGATTTGAACTGCAATCCTCAGATCTCAGCCTCCTGATTAGCTAGGATTACAGGTGTGAGCCACTGGCACACTGTTTAGGATCACATTTCAAAGAGTGTACACTCAGCATATGTAATGAGTATGTTCATCTATCTTTATATGAACTCGAGTTAAAAATCTGGGCCACAGATTAGACTTCACACTCACAAAAATGTTTGTAGTTCTAAAGTTGATACTCTTGGAGAAATAAAAACTAAGAATGTAAAGGAGTCTGGGAAGTTCAGTTTGCATCCAGTCTGGGCAGAAAATTCTTGAGACACTATCTATAATTAACCAGCCAAAAGATGCATTGGAAGAATGGCTCAAGTGATGGAATACTAGTTATGAGCAAGATTGCTGAAGAAGAGCTTGAGGTTTTTGCATACATATGTACATACAAACACGCACATACACACAGAAGCACTTATATGTATTCAAACATACATATGAAACAATTCTCAGATTCTGTAGAAAAGTTAGAAAATAATAGAAAATATGTCCTATAAGACTAGAATTGAGTGATAATTTTTAATATTAAAAAGTCTTCAAGTGAAATTTCCCCAAAAAAGCTTGAGAATATTACATAGGTGAGCAGAGAGATAGTAAGAAAGGCAAGTCATCATTAATAAAGGGATCGGATCCAGGGAGGAATGAATCAGAGATCCCTTCAGTGCATCTGAAAATGTTCATATCATGTGTCAAATGTTAGAACATCTTTGAAAATAGTACATGAACAGTCTGAGCCATCAGTCTAGTGGAAAATATTATTGGAGAAGTTCAGAATTGCTAGTCTGTATCTAGACTAAATAAACCAACAAATTAAGGTAGGACAATGTGATACAAGCCTGGAATTCTAGCACTCAGACTAAGACAGGTGATTAGATAGTGGAACTACACAGTGATACAGTCACTGGACTAGGTAGTATAATTTTGTCTCAATAAAACAAACCAAGAAAGGAATAAAAAATAAACAAGATAGGAATACTCAGTTGGAAGTTTGGGCTAATTTTGTCATTATGTTTTGAGAAGTCAAGTTTCCTATTGAAATGCAACTCATATATAATCCTCAGTTGTGTTTTAAATGTTCTCTTCAAAACAGAACATTACTAGATGCAAAAGAGCTCTTGATTCCCAACCAAAAATTTGAAAAAGTATGCATCATTCTGTTAGAGTCCAAAGAAATGATGAAGGATTACAAAAGCTTAAGCCTAGAGAAATAAGAAAGTTCATTTAATGTAGGACTTTGTAGACCTGGCTAAATTAGAATTTAGATTTAAAATAAACATTTTTGTTTGTATTTTATATTCTATAGGTTACTACCAAATACTTTTTAAGTAGGAGATTTATTTTACAAATTCACAAATGATTCTGGCATTCTATTTGCCTAAAATATTCTTTCAAGTGAGATATATTTAAAATTTAGTTAATAGTTAATTCCAACAGTTCATAAGTAACATGATAATGTGAATGATCTAGACAAAGTTGCCAACTAATTGATGCTATTAATTTATAAATTTAGATAAAGAAAATTTTTTTGAGATTCTGCTGTAACATGGTATGAAGAGAGTAACTTTGTGACATCTTTTTTCTTCTACCTATACATAACACAGGAAAAAAAATCCTTAATCATGTACCTCTGTATAAAAATGAGAAAAAAATGCTAGGTTTAGGGTTTGTTTTTATTTTGTTTTTGTTGTTTGGTTTGTCCTAGGGCTTAACTTCTAGGCCTGGCCACAGTCACTGAGCCTGTTTTTGCTCAAGGCTATTACTCTACCACTTGAACCTCAGTGCCACTTGTGTCAGGCTTTTCGTGAGCAGTTTATTGGAGATAAGAATCTAAGGAACCTTCCTGCCTGGGTGGGTTTTGAACCATAATCTTCAGATCTTAATATTCAGACATTCAGATCTCCTGAATATCTATGATAGATAAAATATATAACTATAAATATTATTTGCAAGTGTTCTGATCTCAAGAATAACACTGGGTGGAAAATGATACAGCAAAATTTAGTGTAGTATTCTTTCCACAATACAAAGGGCATCACATTAGCAGAAGTGTAGTATTTTTTACAAAAGTTATACGTTGTCATGATGGGAATTTAGGGAATATTAAGGTGCACCTTTCAAGTTGGAAATTGTTGGGCTAGGATGACTTTATGGCATAGTAATTGGGGATTGATGGTCATAGAAATAATAGCTTACAAATGTTTACTCTTGAGGAATTATTATAGATACTTCATACTTTTACCTTCTACCAGACTGTGGCTATTTTTTCGGTTGAATTTAAATATGTAACGCCCCATTGAAAACTGCACCTATTGCAAAATTAAATAAAACGCAAACAGGTACTGTTTTGAATGTCTCTAGTATGGCGTGTTCAGAATTTGAAAATGAGTAGTTAGTAGTCATAGGAATGTTGAAGAACACCTATACTCTGTACTCTTAACAATTATACAGTTTTAAAAGTTAGGAGTTTCAACAGAATTGAACTACTTTTGTTTTAGTTTGAGACAAGACTAAAATAATTTTTATTCAAAATGATAACAAGTATATTCTGAAAATATTGTATAGTTTGATAATATTCAAGTTGATGACCCTCTGATAAAGAAAGGAGTAATTAATTCAAATTAGCAGCCAAAATGTTCATTTTGTAAAAAGGTCATACACAAAGTATAATATTTATTAAACCAATACAGTGAAATTACATTTTATGCAGCTCATTTTTTAATTTAATTTTATTGTCAAGGTGATAGGTAGAAGGTGTTGCAGTAATTGTAAGGTAGGGAATACATAACATGTTGAACTTTTTACCCACTCCCTCATTTTTCTCACAGTTTTCCTTCACTCCAATACCCCTCACAAATTGTAATGTAAATTTCCAACATGTTGTCTTGTGAGTATTGCTATTGCTTTGGTTTGTCCTTTGTTCTTTGTCTCGCCATTTCGTTGTTCCTCTTCCCTTGCCAAATGAAGATAAATGTATATACAATACCCAGGATATTGAAATAAAATATAACTGAGGATAAACCAAATGGAAAACACAAAAGCAATAAGAAATCACATAGTACATTAAAAACAACAACCACAAAGAAAAAACTCTGTTTCCGTGTACAGGAATTCATTTTGCTCATCATTATCTTATATGGTCATACATACATCGTTATTGAGCAATTCTGCTCCACTGCTAGGACGATCCTAGACATTTCCTACTCATTACAAATGAGGAAACCACGGAATCTGTTTCTTTGGGTCTTGTTTGTTTTACTTAGTTTGATTTTCCCAAGACTTTCCATTTCCGTATGAATTGGAAGCATTAAATTCCACCGTGCATGCATAAACCACATTTTGTCAATTCATTCATCTACTGAGTGTCATATTGTATTAAAACATGACTGCTTGTAAGTATCACTGAAGGTCATTCAAAAATGAGAGATGCCACTTCCCCAGACATTCTAAAAGCATGATTTCTAAGTAAGATAGGATGTTATGGTGGTACGAGTGTTGAGATATCTGGATGAGTCTAATGTATATCTTGCAGTGAATTAGGCAGGAAGATATCCAATATCTTGAGGATAAAAATGGTAGTGACAAAAATATTTCCCTTGAGAAAGATATAGGAGGCTGCCAGAGGTATAAAGTAGTTCCGATAATTTTGAAGAATTTAGAAATGCAAGGTCAAGTATGTCTCTTTAAATAATAATTATGTAAGTGGAAGCGCAAAAGAAGGGGAAGAGAAAAAAATAAGTGACAGCAGATCATTGTCCCAATAGAATATAAAAACACATAATCTATAACTTTCAAGTTAAAGAGAGAGCAATAGAATACATGCGAAATATTTACTTGGCTTTTTCCTACTTTAGTGCTCCAATGGCTTTCATAAAATGCAGATGCATAGATTTGTGTCTTCTGTCATTTGCTAAAAGTTTCTTCCAGAAAAGGTTATCAATTACTTATAAATGATGCATAATTCCTAGGTATTCCAGTTATCACGTACACTTTTGATTGATTTATCTCTGTATAAACTCAAAATAACAGACAAAAAAACCCTCAAAATAAATAGAAATCACATCTTTGTTTTAAACGCTGTAGTTTACAGAGTTTTTACCCAACACCAAAAACGTCTCTTTACGTATTCTGCTGACATGTAATTCACTTGCAATATATTATCTCCTTTTATTGTATACGTTTTAGTGCTTTGGATGTGAATTTTACCTTCATAGGTTTTCAAAGCCTAATTTTCACAAACTTGCATTTCTTCAAATAGAAATACTATAAATTTTAGAACAGACATTAAAATAGATATAAAATTCTGTTAAAGGAATTTGTCCAGCATACACCCTCTATAGTGTGTGTTTTCAAAATTTTATTTTGGGGATTTTTTCCAGGGTCTCACACATACTATTCAATTGCACTGTCAATGAACTACAATTCCCTGTCCAAACATGTTTTTACTTCTTAATACATTCATAGAAGTATAATGAATGGATCCTATACAATTTTTTTGACCTTTAAGACTTGAAAACTTGCTTGCTAAAATGATTGCAGTATTATACAAATCGTTCATTATGAGGAGTTTATCAATTTCTCCACAAGTGCATTACTATATTTTGTGTCATCTTTTATATAAGGGTCATACTAGTGAGTTTTTTTTGTCTTTTTTCTTAGATAGTGAAGAGGAACTTATTTCATATGCTAATCCTATTGACTAGTAATTTACACGTGTTCTTTAAAGAAATATCCTATTCAGGAAAAGTTATATAGAATTAGAAGATATAAAAATACTTAAGATTCAGAATCATTGTAGCATTCACATTGTGGCATTAACAAATATGTTCCCTGTATCTGTTGGATATGGTTTCATTTCTGTTATAGTGTCCTTTGAATTATGAAAGGCTATCACTTGATATAATCCAGTATTATCTTGCTTTTCTTTAGACACTAATGTTTTCCATTTAGAAACGTTTACAGATACAATGTCATCAATTTTTACGTTTATCTCTTATAGGTTTTTACATATCACATTTAGTTTGATAATCATTTTTTATTTTAAATTTTTGTATAAGGATTGAGGCAGGCCAGGCACCTGTAGATCACACCTGTAATCCTAGCTACTCAGGAGTCTGATATCTGAGGATCATGGTTTAAAGCCAGCCCTGGCAGGAAAGTCCATGAGACTCGTATCTCTAATAAACCACTAGAAAGCCAGAAGTGGTGCAGTGGCTCAAGTGGTAGGGTGTTCGCATTGAGCTGAAGAGCACACAGACAGCGCCTAAGCCCAGAGTTCAACCCCCATGAGTGACAAAAAACAAAACAAAAGAAACAAAAAATGATTGAAGTAGTAGTCTAAGATCATTCTTTAAATCTCGAGAGACAATAGTGCCAATACACCCATTTAAGATTCTATTTTTATTTCATAAAGTCATAGGATAGTATTCAAAATCTATTGACCATAAAACTAAGAATTTATTTATTATTCTTCTATATGTCTGCTCTTGTAGTAGAACTATGTTGTCGTCACTACTAAACATGGTAAAAAGATTCAAAACTAGTATGAAGGCTGAACCTACACCATTTTAAAAGATTGTTCTGACTGACCTGTATTCCTTGAATTTACATACGAGTTTACTGAGCAGGTGGAACAATATTCTACAGAGATATCTATATGTTTGATACTCACTCATATTTTGTACCTGTTAAAACACAAGACCTCAGATATTATATATAGAAAAATGTTTTCAGAGAATACTTGAAACAACTAAAATTAATTTAGGAATGAGTTAAGATTTAGATAACACTGTAGCATAACAAAGCTGAATGATAACAATTTGAGCTGTACAGCAGAGGAGAGTAAGAAGGGAAAGAATGATGTACCACATAGGAGCTATATGTCATTGATAGTGAGTTTTAAAAAACAGAAAGACTTCAGAGAAGAGAAGGAGAAAAATAAAGTGTCCTGAGACAAGTTTCTTTTAAATCCATCTAATAGTTTGTACTAAAAGTCAGTGAAAATGGGAAAAATTAAAATAGAAATTAAAGCATTGTATATACCTGTTACAATGTTAAGAAAGTGTAATAGGAATATGATCATTAATTTCCAAAGAAATAAGAGAAAAAATAGTTAAACTCTAAAGGGAAAAAGAATGAAGAGAGAAAAGAAGCAAAGTAAAACCTTTATCAATAACAAACACAAGAGTTTGGAAGTGGAAAGGTAGTGGAAATATTCTAAATAACAATAAAAATTGCTAGCGTGGATAGAATATGGATAACATTTTACCATATATAATTTTGACAAAGCGTATTAGGAATGAAAGTTTGAAAGTCATGTTTTAAAACACTATTTGGATTATAACTCGAGACTATAGGTCAGTGGTAAACCATTGGCTTTGTATATGTGAAGCAATGGTGTGAACTCCCAAGCATTACAAAGCACACACACACAAAAACCACATAAACACACACCCACCCACACACACACACACACACACACACACCACATACACACATTTGGAATATTGATTTTATCATATTAAAGGGAGGAAATCATCTCAAACTGTAAAAGTATGTTATTATATGAAATCATAATAATGCTCGTACTATTTAAAAGTTAAGTAGAAATAAAATAATCACAATATACTTGGATTTTAATAGATTAAGTAAATTGAAAATTAATAGAAGACATGAGAACCTTTGCATATGAGTTTAAATAATAAACATTTTGAAACATGTGTCCTTTTATTTTGACAAAAGATTGATGTTACTGGTGTTTCAACGGAAGATTTAGAAAATGATAGCGAGGTGCTGTATATAACGCTAGGGATGGCTATATCTATAATCATTTCACTCTGAATAGTTTTATAATAAGGTCACAGAGTTTCTCGGTATTTCTAGAATTACAAACCCTATTTACACTTCCCACCATAGCTAGAAAATGGATGCAACAAATCACCATGCCGAGCTCAAAATTTTTTCTTTTTAAATTCAAGTACAAATATTTCTAAAAAGTGATCAGGTAATGAAGCCTTTCTTAATAAAGTGTGTGCTTCTTGAAAATACAGTAAGTATTTGTTACCTGGACAAATACGTTTATAACTATAAGAAAATAAATGTATTTAAATTCACTAACCATATAAAAATTAAGAAAATAATTTTTAAATAGCCACACGTTAAATATTTTTAAAGCAAAATATATTTGTCTGAATAACTTACATGTGTAAAAATCATGCAAAATTAAATTAACTGATCCTAAAACTCTGAAAAAAGAATTACCCTAAAGGAACAAAAGGAAACATTTAAGCTCAAAATTTGAACTTCTTCAGAAGATAAAATGAAGTAGGGGTTGGGAAGGTAGCTCAGTGGTAGAGCTCTTGTCTTGCATGCATGAAGCCCTGGGTTCGATTCCTCAGCACCACATAAGCAAAAAGAAAACAACCGAAAGTGGCGCTGTGGCTCAAGTGGTAGAGCTCTAGCCTTGAGCTGAAGAGCTGAGGGACAGGGCCAAGGCCAAGAGTTCAGGCCCCACAACCGGACCCCCCCCCCAAAAAAAAGAAAAGAAAATGAAGTCTACTCTTTAGTTGACTTAATTAAGTGTAAACGTTCAGTATATCAATTTTATAATAGAAAATGCATGAACAAAGAAAGCAAAAGTACCCATTGATCAATAGCAACAGTAAAAGCATCTGTAGTTCTTGTTTTGAGTGTACAAAAATATCGATGAAAGATATAACAATGTTCCTTCCAGAAGAAATGTACTCATTGCCTCATTTATGTAAGTGTAACCCCTGTGTACATTACCATTACAATAAAATTATATTGAAATTAAAAATAAACCAAATGATATACCAATTAAGAATTCTTACAAGCCATTTGTTAAAAACTTTGTAAAAAACTGCCCTAAATACCTAAGGAATATACTTTGATGATACTATTTAAATACTTCAACTTCAGCTGAAAACAAAAAGTTTAAAAACTGTTAAAAAGTAAAGTAATAACTCAGAATATATTACTATTAATAATAAGCAAAAGATAAATTTATAGTGGTAGTCAAGTATATAAGAAATGATTCAATTTGCCATTCATTTACACTTAATAAGTAAGAAATAATTTTCTAGGTCTTTTAAATTATCATAAGTTTAATGAAGAAATTATTCTGTCACATCATATGATAATTATATAAAGCTGATATTAGAGCAAAGAACAGATTGTATTAAGATTTTGGATGTTAATGTACATACTTATTTTCGTTGTGGGAAAATGTGGGGATTTCAACTTGGGGTATATTGTTCTTTCTAGGCCAGAGTGATATCAGTGGTTAATTTTAGGATAGGGGTTCCCTTTCACAAAAACATGCCCCTGATCTGTTCTTTTAGCCTTCCCATCATCAATGGCAACAGAATTGCACACCAACTTGTCTAGCTTGCTACCTTGACTGGCCTGGATCCGCAGTCCTTCAAATCTTAGTCTGTAGATAGTGCAGGATGATGGAAATGATCCAATTCACTCAGCTATAGATGGAGAAGTAAGTCCACTAAACTTTTGGCTTGGGTTCTGTTCTCAAGCCTCCTAAGTAGTTAAGAGTACACATGGGATCCCCTGGTGCCAAACAGTAAGAATATTTTTAAAGCAACTAGACATATATATGACTTAGGCTTGTGAATATCTCAGGAAAAGAATAAAAGAGCAGTGCAGCTTAGAGGACAGGCAGAATTTTAACTAGCTACTCAGAGGTTGAATAAGCTTAGCTAGCTACTCGGGAGTCTGAGATCTGAAGACCACTGTTAAATCATGAAAATGCAAGCGATTATCTCAAAAAAAAAAAAAAAACAAAAAAACCAGAATTGTAACAGTGGCTGAAGTGGTAGACCACTATCTTTGGGCACAGAAGCTGAGGAATAGTTCCCAGGCACTATCAAGGCTCAAGAATGGTGAATGCATGCATGAGCACATGCACATGTGCACGTGCGTACTCGCACATGAATGCACACATACACAAACACAAATGAGTATTTCAAAGTGATGTTCTTTATTTTTTTTTTTACCTTGCTGTACTTTATTTCCCTGTATTAGTTCACAAATTAACAAAATCTGCTAAGGACCTATTTACATAAAATCCATCATGTTTCTCTAAAATCTACTCTCTTTTTGGAAGCCTGCTTTTATTTGACCCAAAAGTAAATTATTCAGGAAGTCAATTCATCACTCTCAAGTCTGTAGTATTTGATGATTGTTTAGGATCCTCCTAGCAATATGATTTTGTGAAATCCTGCATCAAGCATTATATTTCTTTCACTAGAAGAGAAACCTCTGTCAAACAATTAATAATAGTTTATTCTCCTCCTGGCATTCATCTGTACTTTTATTTTCTTCATATATTTCATGATCTGTCTGTGTATGCCAAAGCCTGACATGAAAATAAAAACACCCTTCTCAGCGCTTAGCATGTGTATAACATTCATAGATACTGAAATTGTTTTTGAATAAATAATTTTCATCCTGACTACTTTGAGAAAGAAGAATTGGTTTCTCAGCACTTTAGCTAAGAACTTGAGGGAAAGAAACAAAAGGAAAAGTGAGGAACAACTCAACACATAGATTCAAATGAAACAAAACAACCTTAGAAAACACAAATTAATTCAGTACTCAAGAACCTGCAGGAAATGAAAGATTTAAAAAAAAAATCAACTATGACAAGCTTATGAAATTCCTGACTACATGGGAGTGCACTGTTTTTAGGATAGTGGCTAAAGCCCAGACAACAGAAAATTCTGTACACAATGCCATGCACTGTTATTCGAAATTCCAGGAAGAATAACATCAAGTGGACTAAGCTCAATTTCATACACAAGTAGGAAGCCAGTTTCTAGCTGAAAAATAATCAGGAAAACTTAGGGCTGGGGGCATGAAAAAGTTGTAAGAACACCCATTTAAGGGGCACAAAACACTCAATTCAAACTCTAATATTAGGGGTATTAAAGAAAAAGCTATGATTTTAAATAATTAGAACAATTGTAACACTTGACTATTTGAGTGTAAAAAAATCCATTAGAGTGATAGAATGAACTCACGTTCCAATGCTACTTTAGTGATAATGTTTAGTGGTACTTCAGACAAAACAGAGTTATCTTGCAAATGAGCATGGATGTGCATTTGGATGATGGAAATACTTTACTTACACAGGTGTAAATTAAATAGATTTTTTTGGGTAGATTGTAGTTCTTGAACAAAGAGCCTGTGTGATGTCCTCGAGCTTTTTCTCTCAAGGCTAACACTCTAATACTTTGAGCCACAGTTCCAATTCTGATTTTCTGTTGGTTGTTTGGAGATAAGAGGCTCCTGGGCATTCCTGCCCAGGATGGCTTCAAATTCCTACTCAGGATGGCTCAGATCTCAGCCTCCTGAGTAACCAGGATTCCAGGCATGAGCCGTCGATGTTTTTTAATAATTTAGTAAATTGTATAGTTACAGAAGTTATAAATTATCATTATAACCTGTGTAATATATGTGTGTATGTATAGATCAATGCATACAGTTAGAAATATATTAACATATTTTTGCATCTACAATAGATTTATGACATCATCCTTCATTATAAAATAAAATGGAAACAAAGTTAATAAGGAGCAAAACAAAGGGAATTGTTACATGTTTCTTTTTGTTGAATGGAATATGAATTGTGAGAATCAGTTTGGGAAAACCATATTTACTTTAACAAAATGGATAATTGCTATTAATTCCAATCCATCTATTTGCCCATATTGTGCATCCTCACACATGCGTGACAAAGTCAAACCACATATTTGCCTTTGTATTTAACTCACTTGTTATAATTTAGGGGATAGATGAAGTAATCAAATAAAGATTAAAATAATAGTAAGTGAGGCTATGAGTTAGAGCTGAAAAAGATTTATATATGATAATAACTAATTAAAATGCATATTTCTTACTTCAAATGCATCCACAATCTGGAGGTGACGCATGCTTTTTGTTTGTTTTTGCAATGTATATCTAACAAACATATCCACAATACTGATTTTCAGTCAATATGATGGGATATTCAAACTTAAAAAATACGGAGTTTATTATCTTAGTGTGAATAGATACAATCTTACAAAGAATGTTATTTTCAACAGAAATCCGGTAAGAGTTTATCCACCTTGAGTTTCACAGGAATAACCAGAGAGTAATACCTGTTTTGTCAAGTTGGTCAAAATCACTCCATGAGTATATCTTAAAAGTATATCCAATTTAAGAGGTCAAATACATATTTTGTACTGACAGTCATCTTACAACAATAACTTACTACCTACTTATATGAGTATCTTCTTTCCTAGCATATACGAAGAGCTGAAAGTGATCTCTTTTATCTAACTTAATGGTGTAAATGCTTTGATTATGATGATGTTATTATTTGACAAATAAAATGTACAGAAGTGTGCTTCTACTGAAATGACAGGACGGAACATTGATAAATAACAACATTGCAACACAGCTCTTTTCAGCCTCACTCTGTCCACATTGGCAAGAAACATTGCAACCGCGCACACACACACACACACACACACACACACATGTGCGCACATGTACACACACATATACATGAATGCCAAATTCAGGGTTTATTGTACAAAAAAGTTCAAATAAATATTAGTGATTAGGAAAAATAATAATTTGCCTTATTACAAAATAATACATAATCCAGTCACCACGGTTGTTACATTTTACTTGTCTCTCTCACATGTGACCACTTAATTTATTTTTAGTTCATTCATTCATTCATTCATTAGTTTGGTGCTA
The DNA here is from genome assembly GCF_019054845.1 of Dipodomys spectabilis. NCBI lineage: Eukaryota > Metazoa > Chordata > Mammalia > Rodentia > Heteromyidae > Dipodomys > Dipodomys spectabilis. The sequence goes on along the minus strand of NW_024871013.1, from coordinate 76,286 downwards.
ATACTAGAGCTTGAACTCAGGGCCTGGCTCTGTCCCAGAATTTGTTATTATTTTTGTTTTAGTTTTCTCAAGGCTACAATTTTACTGATTATACTACAGCTCCATTCCAATCTTTTGTGGTCACTTTCAAATCATAATCTAATGAACGTTTTTTTCTTGGTCTGGTTTCAAAGCACAATCATCAGATTTCATCTTTCTAATTAGGTAGGATTAAAGACCTGAGCCACCTGTGTGGCTCCTACATTTTCCTATACTTATGTAATGCACATACTTAGATAGTAATTTAAAACTGAGATCCTAGAAGCAAGATGTACAGTGATGATATTGTCCTGTCAGAAATTCAAGTTAGTAATGAAAATTTATTCTTAAGAATATACACAAAAATACTTAAGAAGAAATCTGAAGATGTGTGTGTATATGTGTGTGTGGGGGGGGAGGTGCTGTTGCAATATGTTCCACATATAAGCACTGTGCAGGGGTGTCCAGCTATTCACAGTTATTGCATGAGTATCTGCTTTGAGATACCAACTCATGGAAAATGTCTAGGTGTCCACTCTAGGCTGCCCAATGGAGAAGGGTATACTCATCCTCATCCCTAGTATTCATATGAGTGACCATTTTGGAAAGTAGACTCCACACTTTAGTAAGCTGCAAGGCAAGCACTCTACCACTGAGCCATTTTCCCAGCCCAAGGATTAAGTTTCTTGTCTGTAATTTGGTCAAAGATATTTCTCTTTATGTAAGCGACTAAAAATTTATTTACTAATTTCAAGTAAATACATAAATTCTCTTTCCATCACTTTTAAAATATAAAAAAATTGTTAGCTCTGTAAATTGGTTAGAAGCATGGATTTTGTGGCTAGCTAGGTCATTGTACATCTGTATCTCTTTTCCTCTCTCTCTTTCATGGTTTTCATAGACAATATGATTGCTCCATAATTATCCTAATTTATTTTGCTTTTATATTTTTGCTTGCATCATTTCATATTCTGCTCTGCCATTTCCCAAGACAGCACCACATAAACAGAAAAATCCAGAAGTGGTGCTGTGGCTCAAGTGGTAGAGCCCTTGCCTTGATTTGAAGAGCTCAAGGACAGTGCCCAGGCTCAGAGTTCAGGCCCCACAGCTAATTAAAAAAAAAGAATCTAAATACTTGATGATTTTACTAACAGATCTGACTGAAATCAGTTGAATCACAATTTTCCTGTACAATGAAGGAATAGGTCCAGGCTATGAAAGCAGCTAGAGAAGGCAGGCAGATTGTATCTGTGAGAAAACTTTGTTGAAAATAGAGTCAAGGATTATTTACTGGTGATTCACTTGCACTTGAAACATGATTCTGAACTATTGCTTGCTGATTCTGAACTACTGCTTTGATCATTATATTCTCCAATTAGAAAAAGTGAAATTTAATTGATAGCAAAGGACCACTAATACATTTTGACTTCTCATTAAGCATCTTCGATCATCAAAATCACCTGAAGACAATAGACAGTCCTATTTATAGATGAAAACAAGTGTCTTTCAAAAAACAAGAATTTAGGTAGTCAAACAAAGCACTTCTATTTTACTACTGCATTATACATTTTTTCTAATATTGGATACCAACATTAGAAAGATACTAGAAAGCTCTTAAAACCCATATGTTGAATAGTGAGTTCTCTTACACTATAACATCATATTTCCCAAATCATTTACATAGAAGGCATTGTTTCCTATTTTCTCATTCCTAGTATAAGATGCACATGAAGACATCACTAGTACTCATTTTCAGTCTGTACCTTTGAATACTGAGGAAAATCTTTCCTCTGCTATCAATTCCCTACTCTTCAGTTAGAATAAGTTAGAATAGTAAAAATGGAAAAAGAAAATAAATCATGGTGAAAAAACATATGCAGAAAATTCACCAAATTTTTGTTACCAGTTCAACCAATGTGAACTATTGGGGAAATACATGGACATCTCATTCCCACTGGCACTCAAAGTCTCTGGTTAGGCAATTCTGATGAACACAAGTAATAAGATGAAAAAGTGAGGAATGGTATCAATTGCAAGAAAAATGGAGGAGGATCCAAGCAAATTTCTTCTTTGGGATACTGAAATTAATTGGCTTACTATGGTGCGGAGACTACTTTCCAAAAAGGCCACCCAGATGAATACTAGGGATGAGGATGAGTATACCCCTCTTCATCAGAAAGCCTAGAGTGGACACTTAGACATTGTCCATGAGTTGGTAGCTCAAAGCAGATATTCATGCAATAACTCTGAATGGCTGGACACTCCTGCACAGTGCTTATATGTAGAATAATACCATAGTGGCTTCTTTCTTACTTCATCATGATGCGGATAACAATCCCCAAACTAAAGGCCTCTTGACCCCCTTGCATCTTGCTGCTGGGAATAGAAATAGCAAAGAGAAGCTGTATCTCCTTCTGTTGAACCATTGTATCAAACCAGGTCTGAAGAACAACTTGGAAGAAACTGCATTTGATATTGCCAAAAGGATACGTATGTATCACTGCCATTTTGAAGTTGTGGAAGGCTGTACAAATTGTTCTCCTTCGTAGTAATGGTTTGGTTAGCTTTCTTAACTTTCAAAAATGCCAGTCCATCCTTTGTGTCCCTTCAAATTTTTTTTCACAATACAAAGCGACAGCATTATCTTACTTTAAAAATGCATGGATTTCATGGTATTCTTCCAAGTGAATTGCCTGACTTTGATGTCAAAATGTATTCAAGAGTTGTTTGTATACATCTATAAAGATTTTTACAGAGTTTGTAATTTTTTTAAATCAGACATAATTTTAACTTATCTGTTGAAATGAATAGTATAGAAACTAAAGATGTTGCTGGTGCTTTTCTGAAAAAATTATATCTATGTTTGTATAATGTCCATAATCTATTTCATTAGCTCCTAGATATAATACTTTGAATTCTACATTGTCATATAATGTATAGATTCATTAATAAATGTGTCCTTTCAGATTGCATTCCATATCGAAGTTTAAGATTCCTTTTTTTCTAGGTCTTTTTATTAATTTATTTCTTTGGGATAAAATGACAATGTTATCTAATTTCAAGTTTTGTAAAAGTTATGCTATGTAAGGGCCTTTCTAAGGTGAAGATTTAATACACTGATGTCAAATTAACCTTTAATTCTATGAATTACATGTATTGTTACACTTCTATTTTTGTAATGAACTTTTTAATAACTATTTTTCATTTCTTGCATCAGAAGAATGAAAAATATGGAATACTTCACAAATTTTCATATCATCCTTGTGCAAGTGTCATGTTAATCTCTGTATTGTTGTAATTTGGGTAGACCTGCTGCTGAAGCATGTAGTGTACTATAAATTTAAATACTTAATGATGCAATCTTTATACAGGCATATATCCATGGTTGCCTATTTGTAACAAGGAACCCTTATTGTTCCTAAAAATGCTATTGATCTTATTTCTCTAAAATTCTGTGTATAGTGGGAAAAACTTATATAGTTTGGTCGATTGCTCACATTTAAAATTTTTTGGGCAATGACTATTTTGTCGTTTTCATTTTAAATTTGATCATACTTTGAAGCCTTTACAGCTAAGTCCAAAGGTGATGGCTTTTCAAGTACTTATTTATCAACTGAGTTAGCTTTGTTGAGCTAATGGACTCAAAGTAAGCCTTGCTTAAGAGCTACTTCTAATCTTCTGCAGCTTAAAATTTCCCAAATGAAGTCTTGTGGGACAAATGCCTACTTGAACCTTTACCCTTCTTCCATGTAGGAACAGACCAAACAGAATATCTTACCCTGACAGTATAGATTGTCTTACTGGAACAAAACTAATCTTAGTTACAAGGGATCATAGAAAGATGAACAGTTCAGACAGAATTGTTCAGAATGGAAGGCATTTTATCGAAATATAATTGGTTATTATACTTATCATTTCAAAAGTAGCTAAAGCAAAGAAGGTGAAATAATTGTTCATATGCATGATTACCTACTGTCCTGGCCTGTCTATAATCCAACCAGGCAGAACTTACACTACTGACTTTCTATCACCAAATATTTCCATAGCTCCTGGAAAAGTCCATATGTTTCTCCTCGATATTAGACCTTAAATTGATAATGTTTTAATCACAGTGTTTCCTCTTTTCTCTAGGCTGTAAATCTACAAATGGTAAATCTTTAAGTCTAACTCTACCAAAAACTGAGGTAGAGATAATTGAATAATACTTTAAAACAGAGTTGCCTTTGATTCCCTAACCACAACACAACAATGTAAAAGAATTTTTATATTATATAAACTTATATATTTTATATTTGTATGTGCTGATTTTAAATTTCACACAATGAATCTTACTAGAATTGATAATTTGACAAATATATTGACATTTATTCCCATAAATAAATTGGAACATAAATGTTTAGGATTAGAATATTTATTAGAATATAAAGAGTATCAATGCAATATCTTCGGTATAAACTTGTGATACCTTCTAAATTTTCGTGGTCTTCTGAATTCACATGTAAAATAACATATTGTTTTATGCTAATCTATAAGGGATTTTACTCTGATGCTCTGTTTATTGTTTTAACTCACTGGTCCCAAATTGTTTTTCTCCATATTTCTGAAACATTCTTGCTGATTATACCCAAATTTGGTGATATGATGTCTGCAGGACCCACGAGTTCTAGGATACCTGGTCCCAGTTATCTGCATCATCAGATAACAAGGGCAAGACTTCTGACATAGGCCCATACAACATGCCAACAGAAAATAATTGAAGATTCATCTCAATTTCTCATTTCCTATAATATTTCAGGGCCCCAATTCCTTACAAGAATTAGCAATAATGAATTGTGAAATGCAAGGCAACTTAAAATGAAAGATGAGATCACAAAATCTGAGAGAAAGTACTGTAATTCAAACTTTCAATTTACAGATGACCAGCCCATATGAGTGAACAAAATCACAAATGAACAAGATTATTTTTAATACCCCTCTCCTAATGATTAATGAAAGATTTCAGTGCAGCCAAAAAAATAGTTTCTAGAATGATAGATCCATAATTGGTCTACTAAGGTTAGGGAAACTTGATTTAGATGTCAAATATAATTTAGAAAAACATTAACTGAGAAGATCTTTAGTGCTTCAAAACACTGGTACTTCAGTAAAACTAGGTTCTGTAGTATAAAAATGTTGTCATTCTCAAACCAATGATAACCTACATTTAATCTCCTGAAAGTATATTCATTTTCAAATAAGCTATTTAAAATCACATTTGCCAAAATAACACTTGACAAGTAGATGACAGTGACATTACAAGGTTTTCAATTGTAGGGAGCAAGTTACAATAGAGTTGATTTACGTACCCAGAAGTAATAACGAACAAGTTCAACCATTCATTAAATTGTAGAAATAGTACCCCCCACCATTTGTGTTGTTCAGTAGGTGCCTTCCAGAAATGTGTTAAATAGATCAGCCTCCCATATTTCAAACCCAAATATTAGCTAATAAAGTAAATTTCATCACATAAGAAGGTACATTTTAAAAATTCACTAATAATTGCCTTATCATATGTTGTTTCATGTTTTCCCTATCTGTCTAACATAGTAAGAAATATGACTTTAAGTCTTGAATATGGGTACTGATGAGAGATGTGACAAACATAAAATCTGTCTTCTATTTTTATCATAATCCTCTAAGGAGTAAATTTATTTTTCTTCTTTTTCCAAAACTTATAGGTAGAAGAAATAAATTATCCTATGTAAAATAAAATAATCACACACCATTGTACAAAGCCATTTATAAAAACTGGTAGTTAGGAATAAATTCTAAGCCATTTTTAAAATTTCTTGTTGACTAAAGATTAATCTTCCAAATGAATGAGAATAAAATTATGTCCAAGTGCTTCACATCTCCAGTCTTAGTTTTGCAAAGGAATGAATTATGGAAATATAAGCTGACATCAATTCAAGTATATGTGGGATTGAAACTCCATGGAGTTTCAAAGTATTAACAGACAGTTTAACGGAATGACTATCAGGAAATTGAAACCAGAGAGGAACAATAGTAAAGAAATAGAATGAATGAAAAATGGAACAAGGGGCAAGTACAGCTAGAATACTCAATGTACATATGTAATAAAGCAAGTGGTAAATCTGGAATAAATCTTGTAGAAAGGGTTGGTTGAGATTGACAGGAGTGATTCTGATCCAGGAACATTAGACAATTAGATGGACATATTTAATTGTAACACACTTGTACAACCTTTAGAAATTCAGTTAAAAAACACAACAACAAACAAAAACACACAAAAATCACAACCAAACAACAATCTCTAGAGGGTATGAATATGACCTCTCAAAATTTTAAGCAGTTAATGAAGGGCAGTCTTTGGAAAAGCAAACAAAGCTGTTCAAAGAAGGCAGTTTGGGGTAGGGGAGAATTTTGAACAGATTTAAAAAGATTGTCTAAGGTTATAAATCACCTATATTTACTGTAAATATTTTATTCTGCGAGTGCTCTTTGTCTGAACTGGATACTCCAGTCCTGAGGCACACTTGGTAGCTTGTGAAGACAGAATGGAAGAAACAAGATCAAGAACCTATTACTCCACTTGAAAGAAAACAGACCTCTATGTTTTCTCTTAATCTCTTCACTACTCCATTTTCATACTTTTAATTACATCAAGTGATTTTGAATTATATCTTTCCTTCTTTGTTCTCACAAAATAATTGTTCAAAATAATTAATTAAATATTATTTGCCATTATTTTCTATCATGCTGTTTACTTGTCCAAGCGAGTCCATTAAACTTCCCCTTTTCATTTGGTTGCCACGAAATCCCAACAACTATGTTAATAAGGACCAACGCTAATGCAAAACTTTGTCTCCAAAAATCCAGTCCAAGAACCTATAATCACAAATATTTAGCTATATATTTTTTCTTTTTTCTTTTACCTTGCAATCTTCTTGTGTCTAAAGTGCCCACAAAAATAAGTACTCCACCACTTTGTGGTTCAATCACTTCTAACTTCAAAGATATATTTTGCTAACAAGATGCTTAGAGGAAACCTAAGAATACTCCTCTTTTATCTTCTCTCTTAAGACTTTTATCTTCTCTCTTAAGACTCTCCTTAGATACCATATCAGGAATAGTGAAGTAATTCTTTGCAAAATTATTTCAATAGTTTATTTTCCTCTTGGTCTTGTATTTGCTCAACAAGATGTATGGAGAAGAATAGAGTTAAATCACCGATTCCTTGGATGACATTGTCTGTTACAAAGGACGATACTTCTATGTCCTACTTCTATGTCCTCCTCTTAGCTCTTGCCTGATTTCCAATTAATCACAGCTTCTTGGCTTCAAGTCTAGTGAAGCTGAAGGATGATAAGGCGTCCCCCACTGCTACATCTTCATGGTTTCTCTTTGAAAACTCTTTTATTTGGAGGTGGAATTTATTTTCATGTCTTCATTCAATTTGTTCTGCATTATACTGAGTCAAATAGGCTCTGTAAAATCACATTATGTAGCAGAAACATTAAGACAATCTATATCAAAAAGTTTTGGTCCCCTCCACTGCTGAAACCAATACGCTTATCTGGGGCTTCTAATAACGTGTTTTCTTACCTTTTCAATTTGCTCAAATCTTTTGTGATCCCCAAAATTTTTGGCTTATGTAATAAGAGAAGTCTTCACTATCTCATGTTAATAAGAATATTATATTTTTGAGCTACTTAGAAATGTGAAATCATTGGTTTGAAGTATCCAATCAGATTTTTTTCTGTGTTTCAGTGCTTCACGTGCAAAGACATTGTGGAAAATATTAAAACAGAAAAGTGTAAACTCAATACGTTCTTTCATTGTGAAGGGCACTTTCTCCCTAAATATTTTGACCCAAATTATCTTTTTAAGAAAATTACTGTTTAGTAATTAAAGGTCAATTCACAAATTTTGATGTCTTATTTAAAAAAAAAAAAAAAACTTTGAATTTAAATTCCACTACAACCTTGTTTCACACAGCAGGAGTATATTTCCTGGGTAAAGACAATTCTCAAGGGAACCTACAGGATTTACAGCAAGGTTTTTGAGGTTTGTTTGTTTACTGTGAAAATGAGCCATCTTACCCAAATTGCTCCCTCTCAGCTAACTCTCCATGAATTTCTTTGCATGAAAGCCTATTTTCCTAGGCAATTTTAAATTTTCTTAATAGGCTAAGTTAAAAAGTTTGAACAATTAAAATTTACCTGTCATAATTTAAAAACTCTTTTGAAATTCCTTTATCAGAATCGTGAATTTACCAATCCTAATTCCACCTTTACCATCAAAAACAGTTAACATGTTGTTTTCATGATATAGTATCCATGAAACTATTATTTTCCAGTGGCATTGTTGTGAATATATATGAAGATATAAGCTGATGCTGAACAAAATGAACTCCAAGATATGGAAAAAAATATTTATTTGCAGTTGTTGTTTTTAATGTACTATGTTCTTTCTATTTTCCTTGGGTTTTTCCCCTATGGTTTATCTCCTACTGTGTTTGATTTTGGAACCCTTTGTATTGTGTATACATTTACCTTAATTTGTGAAGGGAAGAGGTACAAAAAAATTAGTGAGACAAGGACAAAGGGCAAACCAATGCAATATCAATACTCAGAAGACAATATGTTGGAAATGTACATTACAACTTGTGAGAGGTTTGGGGGTGAAGAAAAACTGTGAGAAAAATGAGAGAGGGGATAACAGGTTTGAAAAGTTATGTATTCACTGCCTTACAATTGCTAACCCACTGCACATCACTTTCACATTAAAATTAAATTTAAAAAATAAGCTGCATGAAATAAAATTTCACTGTATTAGTATAGTAAATATTATTCCTTATGTAGTAACTTTTTAAAAACTCAGTACTAATTTGAATTAATTACCCCTTCTTTATCAGAGGGCCATCAACTTGAATGTTATCCAACTAGACAATTTTTTCACAATATTCTTGCCAATATTTTCAAAAAAGAATAAATTAGTACTTTCTCATACTAAAATTGAAAACCGTTTAATTCTATGGAAACCCATAACTTTGAAAAGTAAATAAGTTGTTAAGAGGACAGAATATGTCTGTTCTTCAAATTTCCTATGACTAATAACTATGCACTTTCAAATTCTGAATATTCCATACCTGAGAGATTCAAAATAGTACCTGTTTGCATGTTATGTAATTCTGCAATAGATGCATTTTCCAATAGAGTGTTACAGATTGAGAAGTGAACAGAAAAATAGCCAAATTCTGGTATAGGATAAAACTATAAAGCCTCGGTTGTAATTAATTCTTCAAAAGTAAGCAATTGTTTATCAGATTAAGCTATTATTTCTATGACCATCAATTCCAAAATTTATGCCATAAAGTCATCCTAGACCAACAGTTTCCAACTTGTAGGGTGCACCTCAAAATTCCCTTAATTCACATCACAAATAGCTTATCTCTATTGGGAAAAATACTACCACTCTGCTACTGTGATGCCCTCCGTGTTCTGGACAGAACACCACCATAAACTGGGTTGCATCATTTTTCCTCCACTGGTATTCTTGCAAATATTATTTATACTTATACTTTTTTATCTATCAAAGATATTCAGGATGCTAATATCGGAAGATTACAGTTCAAAGCCTACCAAGGCAGGAAGGTTCCCTAGATTCTTATCTCTGATAAACTTCTCAGCAAAAACCAGACACAAGTGGTACTGAGGTTGAAGTGGTAGGACACAGCCTTGAGCTCAACAGGCTCAGAGACAGTGTCTAGGTCCAGAGTTCAAGCCTTATGACAAAGCAATAAAAAAAAATAAATAAAAACAAACCCCAAACCTAGCATTTTTCTCATTGTATACAGAGGCACGTAATTAAGGAAATTGCTTCCTGTTTTACATACAGGTAGAAGAAAGAAGATGTCACACAATTATTTTCATCATACCATGTCATATTAAAGCCTCAAAAAATTGCTTTTGCTAAATTTATAAATTAATATCATCAATTTGTTTGCAACTCAGTCTACATTATTCACATTATCATTTTATAAATAAACAGTTAGAATTTTCTATTAACTGAGTTCTAATTATAACTCTCTTGAAACAATATGCTAGGCAAATAGAATGCAAGAAACATTTGTAAATTTGTCAATTAAACCCTCTACTTAAAAAGAATTTTGTAGTATCCTATAGAATATGAAATTACAAACAAAACCAAAATATTTATTTGAAGTCTAAACTCTAATTTAGCAAAATCTATAAAGACCTACATTAGATGAACTTTGCTATTCCTCCAGGCTTAAGCTTTGGTAATCCTTCATCCTTTCCTTGGAATCTAATAGAATGATGGTTACTTACTTTTTCAAATTTTGGATGGGAATCATGAAGCATTTTGCATCTAGGAATGTTCTGTAATGAAGAGAGCATTTAAAACACAACTGAGGATTATATACCAGTTGCATTTCAATAGAAAACTTGGCTTCTCAAAACATAATGAAGAAATTAGCCCAAACTTCCAACTGTGTATGTATTCCTTTCTTGTTTGGTTTGTTTTATTAAGACAAAATTATACTACCTGGTCCAGGGAAGGTATCAGTAGTAATTACAGTCTCTAATCTGCTGTCAGTCTGAGTGTTAGAATTCAAGGATTGCATCACGTTGCCCCACCATAGTTTCTTGGTTTATTTATTTGTTTGTTTATTTTTGGGTCCGGTAATGGGGCCTGAATTCTGGGCCTGGGTGCTGTCCCTCAGCTCTTCAGCTCAAAGCTAGTGCTCTACCACTTGAGCCACAGAGCCACTTTCGGCTTTTTTGCTTTTTGCTTATGTGGTGCTGAGGATTCGAACCCAGGGCTTCATGCATGCAAGGCAAGCGCTCTACCCCTGAGATACCTTCTCAGCCCCCTCTTGATTTATTTAATCTATATAAAGACTAGCAATTCTTAACTTCTCCATTGATATTATCCACTAGACTTCTCAGACTGTTCATGTACTATTTTCAAAGATGTTCTAACATTTGACACAGGGTATGAACATTTTCAAATGTACCTGCGAGGTCTCTGATTCATTCCTCCATGGATACAATCCCTTTAATATTGATTACTTTAATATTGACTCACTTACTATCTCTGGTCCCTACCTATGTAATATTCTCAAACTTTTTTGAAGAAAGTTCCCTTGAGGATTTTCTAATCTTAAAAATTATCACTTGATACTAGACTTACTCAGGACATATTTTCTATTGTTTTCTAACTTTTGTACATATTCTGAGAGTTGCTACATTTGTGTATATGTGTGCACATATAAGTGCCTCTGTGTGTATGTGTATGTTTGTATGTATGTATGAAAAAGCCTCAAGCTCTTAGTCATCATTCTTGGTCATGACTGTTATTCCATCACCTGAGCCTTTCTTCCAATCCAGCTTTTGGCTGGTTAATTAAAGATAGTGTCTCAAACACTGTTCTTCCCAGGCTGGATGCAACCTGAACTTCCCAGACTCCTTTACATTCTTAGGTTTCATTTATTCAGTAGAATCAACTTTTAAACTACAAACATTTTGTGAGTGTAAAGTCTAAGCTGTAGCCCAGATTTTTAACTCAAGAATTTATAGAAAGATAGATGAACATACACATTGCATATGCTGAGTGTACACTTAGAAATGTGATCCTAAGCTGGGTAGTGGTGAAATCTGAGGATAGGGTTCAAAGCCAGCCCAGGTAGGAAAGTCCTGGAGACTCTTTGCTCCAATTTACTGCAAGAAAAATGGAAGCAGCACTGTGGCTCAAGTGGTAGAGCATTAGCCTTGAGCGGAATAGCAGAGTGACAGTGCCCAGGCCCAGAGTTCAAGTGCCAAGACCACCACCAACAAAAAATATATAAGTAAAGGAAAGAAATAAATGTGATCTTATCCACCAGTTCATTGCTAGTATAATCCCTGCTCTCTCAAGATGGACTTTTTTTTCCAATTAAGTCCATGCTCTTATATCTGACTTGCATTGGAAACAGATTTTTTCTTCCATTCTACTTTCTACAAAGTTGTGTCATTAGCATGGGTGATTTAGAAAGGGAGTGGACTCATACTTCATGTTCCACGTAGGAGTAATGCTTTCTCTATATCACTCTCATAAATCTACATACCGGACTTGGCTTTATTGTTTCAACGTGGTCTTATTTGTACAGTCTTCTATAGTGTATTGAACCCTTGTACTTAAACACAGAATTTCTCTTTCTCTTATTAATGTATAGTTAACAAGAGTTAACAAATTCATGTACACTTGGGAAATAATGTACAGCACATACACTCACAAAAAAATGATCTGAGAACCTTCTCCCATTTAAAATTCGCCTTAATTTACAGAGAACTTACAAAGTTTGAACTCAATATACTCATGGATAATGTATTTATAAGAAATATAAATTTCATATTTTCTCTTTACTAAGTTGTCTCTGAAACACGTGTTAGCTCAGGTCCAAAGGTTTCCTTGTGTTATTTCGGTGAAGCCAGAAAACATTCATTATACCTCAAGCAGCACCATTGATTGGTCCTGGAAGTAACTGTTACTGGATGTGGAAACTGATCCCCGGAGAGGAATGGAACATAGAGGATTGACAAAGTTCAAGATAACTTGTGCTTTCTTTTTTACTGTAAAAGAAGAGAACCCGAAGGCTTGAAGGAAACTCTGTCCATGACTTTTTCTAATGTGTTTTTACTCATATATAATTTTTCTGTAAACTTCTAGTTGAGAGTATTACAAAAAGAAATAATGTGCCATTTGATGGCCAGCATAGAACGAAAGGAAATAACTTTGTTTTAAATATGTTCTACTGCAGGAGCTGGGAAGGTGGCTGAGTGGTAGAGTACTTGCCTTGCATGCCTGAGGCCCTGGATTTGATCCCTCATCACCACATAAGCAAAAATAAGCCAGAAGTGGTGCTGTGGCTCAAATGGCAGAGCGCTAGCCTTGACTTGAAGAGCTGAGGGACAGCGCCCAGGCCCAGAGTTCAGGCCCACGACTGGACCCCCCAAAAAAATTCTAATGCAAAGAAACAAAGACATGGAGTTTTTAAAGTATTTTATGGATGTATATTTCAACCCGAGATGATTCTTTTGTTGCAGGAGTCAGTTATCAATTCCTTTAGTTTGGTCCTGAGTTCTCCAGAGCAATAAGGATTCCAAAAAAGCATCCAGTGCTAATGATGAGCAAAAGGAGCCACTTCTCAGGCCAGTACTCCTTTAAGGAGGGTCCCAATGAAATATCAGGGTTTTTTTTTGTTTGCTTTTTTTTTTAGCTTGTGTTGGTTCTGGGGCTTGAACCCAGAGGCTGGACCTTGTCCCTGAACAGTTTTCTTTCCTGCTCACCTACCCCAAAGCTAGTACTCTACTGCTTGAACCACAACTCCACTTCTGGCTTTTTCGCTGTGTAATTACAGATAACAGTTTGACAGACTGTCCTGCCTGGTTTGGCTTTAAACTAAGATAGTAAGAAAGCCAAGTGATATCAACTGTATAGACTACTCTTTTCAAATGAGAAATATTAGATGAAGTTTATTATAAAGCTAATATTTGACAATTTTTTCTTTCTTTTTTATTGTGAGCGTACCGTACAGAGGAGTTATAATTACATGGGCAAGATAACGAGCACATTTCTTATCAATCATTGTTACCTCCTCTCTGTTTCCCCTTCCCATCCCTTCCCATATACCCTCCTCCCCCCATCTGAACCTCCCCCGCAACCAAAGTTGTAAAGTTTGTTTTTCGACATAACGACTTGTACATCTTATTGTTGCAATGGGTCCACCTGTATCCTTAAATGATTTGTTTTTAAAGAATATGTCCAGAAAAGAATCCATAACATAACTCAGCAAAAGTAGGTGCACTGAATCACTTTGGAATTTTTTTTGCTTGGGAAGATTATTGATCTTGTCGTTCCTTTTGGGGAAACTTAAAATCATATTTCACCTTTTTTTGGTTGTGGGGCTTGAACTCTGATCCTGGGTGCTTCGCTACAGCACCACCGCCGGGGTTCTGGTGGTTAATTGAAGCTTAGAGTCTCATGGACTGTCCTGACCAGGCTGGCTTTGAACCACAATCCTCTGGTCTCAACCTCCTGAGTAGATAGAATTACAGGTGTAAACCACCAGCACCTGGCTCATATTTGCATTTTTGTGCACTGAATGACACTGTGTAGACAAAGAATGGAAATTTTAAACAAAATGATGACATTGCAGCATTTCAGAAAAATTGAAGTAGCAATAATATGGCCTCCTTTTCCATTTTGTTACATTAATGACTGATGAGCTATGGGACCCTTACATTAGCATCCTCTGCCATCTGTATAGGTGTATTTAGTGTCAGGAAATGTTCATAGAGGAATATAGAAAGAATGAGATTTTTAGAAACAAAGGAGATAAGGTATGAAAGAATAGCATAGAAGGAGATACATTTATCACACAGAGATTAAGAGCTAGCCTAAGAGATTTAGAATGCTAAAGGCAATGAGGAAAAGTCTAGTTGACAACTAGTTCTACAATAACCAAAAATGGTTCTGAAGAACAGTTTCTGGCATACCTTAATTACTATCATCTATTCCTTCTATCTGGAGTTATTCCTTATTTTCTGTCACAACTGTTAATTAGCTTTTGCCTTTTTGGTGCCATAACTTACCAAAAAGATTTCAAAATCAAACTTAGCCTACCCTTCCCTTTGTGATTAGCAGTGACAACACAAATCCTGGAATCGTTGAATTTCCAGAATTAAACTTTCCCTGACATCTAAGCACATTCCTGGCATTAATTTGCTGTGACTTAATGAGCAAAATTTTTTTCAACACAGTATCCTAATATAAGTAAAGTATATGAATTAGGGACTGTTGTCTGGTGTCAGTATGGAAGAAGCAATTATATATTCCAAGCATGGGATCTTTATTGTGCATTTACTAACTAAATGTTTTGTGTGTGTGTGTGTGTGTGTGTGTGTGTGTGTTGTTTTGTTTTTGTTCTTTTTCCAGTCTAGGGCTTTAAACTAAGGGATAGGGAATTTTCCTGAGCTTTTTTTTCTTTCTCAATGCTAGCTGTCTGCCACTTGAGGCACAGCACCACTTCCAGTGGGGCTTTTTCATGTGTTACTAAGGAATTGAACCCAGGGTTTCATGGATGCTAGGCAATCACCGTACCATGAAGCCACATTCCCAGAGCCCTAAATAACTTTCTTAAGATGGCATTACATTTTCATTCCGTAACTATGTATCATAATTTTGGCCAGGTGTTAGAAAGTGATGTAGAAAGCCATACAGTACAATAAGTCTAGTAAGGCTGGATAGACAAGGAATAACTGTCACGGACTAGCCAGTGAACAGAGGGGCTTATCTCATGGAGCTGTTTCAACAAGCAGAGGAGACAGCTCCTCACCCACAGCCAACCTCCACAATGAGAGGGCCACCTTGGGTTCCAGCCACATGGGGATACTGGGCCCCCTCCTCCAGCACCCATTCAAACAGTTCTAGTGAAAGAGAGAGAGAAAAAAAGTCAGAATTACAATTAAGTCTGGTGCCAGTGGCTCAAAATTCTAATCCTAACTACACAGGATGCTGAGATATGAGGATCATGGTCATAACCAGCCCAAGCAGGAACATCTGTGAGACTCTTATCTCCAAAGAACTACCAGAAAATCAGAAGTAGTGCTGTGGGCTCAAGAGGTAGAACACTAGCCTTTTGCTGAGGCTCTCAGGAACAGCACCCATGCCTAGAGTTCCAGCCCCACGACTGACAAGAAGTGGACTTCCTACCACAAGAAGTGGACTGAATAGCACCCATTGTCCTACGGAGCATGGTAATGAAGTCAGACAGAGTTTCCTGTGAAGTTGAAGTCATAAGTAGGTCACCTGGCTTCTCTGTGCCTTGGTTTCGCCCGCTGCAAAACTCAACACAGTGAAGGATCCTCTTCCTCATGGGGATAGTGTAATGATGAAAGAGAGCCATATTCTGTTTCATAATCCCACATCAGTTGCACAATTAATAACAGGCCCCACCTGAACCCTTTCCGGCTATCTTCCTGTCATTTGCTCACAGAATTACAGGGAACCTTATCTGAAGGCTGCTCCCTCTGTGCCTAGCCATGCTCCAGAGATCCCTTGGTAAAAATTCTCTTGTTTCCTCACAACTGTCCTGAGAGGAGAATGGGGTCTGATGGTTGCGACCCTAACCAGAGCTTCACCTGTGGTCAAGAATGGTTTGCTGTGATTTTTCTGCCTGCTCAAACTGACTTAAAAAACCATTCAAGCCACAGGAAAATCAAATACCACAAGCAGACCAGAGACCACCAGGAGACAGGTTAAGGACACAAGGGAGATACAGGCTCTTCCCATCCCCCCCCCAAAAAAAAATTAAAGAATTCTTTTTTTGTACCTTTTATAAATTTTTTTATACAGGTTTTTTTTTTAATTTTTAATCTTTAACTTTAATTTTTTTGTTTTCTATTAACTTTTTTTTTCTTCCTCTCATGATTTTTATTTTAGTGGTATATATGTGTGTGTACTTTTTCTCTTTTTTTCTTAAAATTTGTTTTTATTTAGCTGTACTGACCATTTGCTCCTTTTTTTCTTTCCCTATCACTCTTTTCACATTTTCTTCTTTTTCATTCTTCTTTGAGTGACTTAATTACTGTTCTGCTCATCCTCAGATATGCCAATAGTTGATTATTTCACCTTAGCCCCATTGTGTACACACTTAATCCAGAAATTTATTACTCAATTTAAATCCTCTTAGACTTAAATTCCTTAATAGCAGTAGTAACTCTTTATACCTATATAATATTTTATGCATTTTTATTTTTAATTTTTTCACATCTCCTTTCTATCTCTCCCTTCTCTTATTCTATCGATGTTCTATTCTGAATATTATGTTTTCATTGTGCATAATTTTTAAGTGTTGCACTTCTTAATTTTTAATTTTTCTTTTACTATTTTTTCTTGTCTTTTTTCTGTCTTCTTATTTTCTCTCTTTAATATGATTCTATCTAACCTATTTCCCACTTTGAGATTAGGATTTAGTTAAGTTAACTCTCCCACTGCCTTTCCACATCCCTATATGGCTATTTTTACCCATATCTCTCCCTAAACTTAATAATTTCTGTTTGCCAAATTCTTCTTTGCGGTTTGTAGCCCATTAATACATAGTTGTTTGATGTTGAATAAGTGTATCTATTGAAATAGATTGTATCTGCAGATTTTTGGCTGTGCAACTACAGATGTTGTTTGATGCTTGCCTTAAAATAGTGTACTAGCACATACCTGGGGTTACTTTCATCCCAAAAGGGCAGAGCAACCTGGAAAAACACAAGAAACATGGCAAGTCCTGGTATCTCAACTCCACTCATTATAATCAAGGGTCAGAAAAGATAATCAATAATCCAGAGGAGAGTTCCCAAAAAGCTCTACAAATACTATTGTTAAATATGGTAAATGAAAAGATTGAAAACTTGCAAAGGACTCTGAATGAGCGATATAGGAAGAGAGAGGAGGCAAATCAATAGTTAATACAAGAATATCATGTGCGTGAGGAAGCTACTCAAAGATTGATACAGAAATTGCGTGAGAAGCTTGAGAACATTCAAAGAGAAACAAAGGAATGCGGTGAGCAGGCTGAGATCAGTCAAAGAGAACTACAGGACCTGCATGAATGTGAAGAAGCTAATCAAAGGATAATACAGGAATTGAGAGAGCGGGATGAGAATGCAGAAAGATCACTAAAGACATTCATGGAATCCATAAACAGAGAACTGAAAGAAGTCAGGGAGACCACAAAGGGAATGCTGAATGAAACCCAACAGAAGGAATGGGAATAGCCAATCAACTATGTGATTTCAGAATAAACATTGGAAACCAAATGAAGGAAGTACAGAAGTTCACGCAAGATCTAAAACAGTGCTCCAACAAAGAATTTGAAGCCATCAAAGCTGAGTAACTAGAAGAAAAAGAAATTAAAAGCAAAGTATAAAATCTTGAGAGTAGGTTCAACCACGCAGAAGATCAAATCTCAGGGATTGAAGACAGCCTAGATATTATAGAGAAGACCATACAACCATCCAAGACAAATCCAAGAAATATGATATATCTATTCAACACTGGGAAAATACCATCAGAAGGCCTAATCTGAGGCTAATGGGTGTAGAGGAGAACCTAGAGACAGAAGTTAATGGTCTAGGAAATTTGTGTAACAGGATCCTAGCAGAGAACTTCACAAACATGCAAAAAAATAGGCCTATACAGATACAAGAAGCAGGTAGAACTCCAAATAGACCAGACCAGAATAAGACATCCCACCGTCAAATTATAATCCACAAAGGATCAATTCAGACCAAAGAAAAGTTCCTTAAAGATGTCAAGGAGAAAAGATCAATCACCTATAAAGGGAAAACAATTAGAATCACCTCAGATTTCTCAGCGGAAACAATCATAGCAAGAAGAGCCTAGAATAATGTATGCCATGCCCTAAAGACAAAAAACTATCAACCAAGAATTCTGTACCCAGCTAAACACTCCTTCATAACTGGAGGTCAAATAAATAACTTCCATAGTAAGAAACACTACTTTCCCTCAAATCCCACAGAGATCCAAAGACATTATTTGATGGGGAATTTAACACACCACATTCGCCACTAGATAAATCAACTCAGCAAAACTCAACACAGAAACCGCAGATCTAAACGACTGCATAGATCAACTAGATTGCACAGATATCTACCAAATATTTCACACAGCAGCATCAGAATACACATCTTTCCCAGCAGCACATGGAACATTTTCCAAAATAGACCACATTTTACTCCACAAAGCAAACGTCCAAATTCAAAGACATTGAAGTTATACCTTGCGTTCTCTCAGACCACAAGGGAATAAAATTAAAACTCAACACCAAAAGACACAAGAGAAAATCCTGTAAAACATGGAGGCTGAAGAACACATTGCTGAATCACCAGTGGGTCATGGAAGAGATTAGAAAGGAAATTCAAATGTTCATGAAAACACAAATTACCAGCTCCTCTGGGATACACCAAAGTATCAGGGGCAAGTTTATAGCTCTGAGTTCCTACATCAACAAATTTGAGAGATCTGAAACCAACCATTTAATGAGATATCTTAGCCTCCTTGAAAAAGAGCAGCATGATAATCCCCAATCCAGTAGACAGTAAGAAATAATTAAAATTAAATCAGAATTAAATGAATCAGACTCCAAAAAAAAATCACAGAAAGAATCAACAAAACAAAGATTTGTTACTTCGAAAAAATTAACAAAATTGACAAGCTCTTAGCAAATATTATCATAAAAAGAAGAGAACACACCCAAATCTATAAACTCAGAAGTGAGAATGGAAACATCACCACAGAAACAACTGAGATTCAGAACATTATAAGGAAATATTTCTCAAAACTTGATGCTAATAATTTTGAGAACTTGGCAGAAATGGACCTTTTCCTAGCAAATATTGACATGCTGAAACTAAACCAGGATGAGTTAAACCATATTAACAGGCCCATACCAAGCATTGAAATAGAAAGAGCAATAACAGACCTCCCATCGAAGAAAAGCCCAGTACCAGATGGCTTTACAGCAGAATTCTATAAGGCCTTCAAAACAGAGCTCACACCAATACTCCTCCAAATCTTTAATGAAATTGAAAGATAAAGTTCACTACTGAACTCATTCTATGAAGCCATAATAACCCTCATCCCCAAAAGAGGCAGGGACTCATCACAGAAAGGTAACTATAGACCTATTTCTTTCGTGAACATTGATGCAAAACTTCTCAACAAAATTCTGGCCAATGGACTTCAACAATTCATCCAAAAAATCCTACACCATGATCAAACAGTATTCATTTCAGGGATGCAAAGCTGGTTCAATAAATGCAAATTAATTAATTTAATTCATCACATCAACAGTAGCAAGGATAAGAACCACATGGTTACCTCAATAGATGCAGAAAAAGCATTTGACAAGGACCAATGCCTGTTTATGATGAAGGTTCTGGAAAAATTAGGAATCCATGAAACTTTCCTTAATACAATAAAGACTATCTATTACAAACTTACAGCCAGCATTATACTTAATGGTGAAAAACTAAAGCCATTTCCTCTTAACTCAGGAATGAGATAAGAATGTCCATTCTCTCCACTTCTCTTCAATCTAGTATTAGAATATCTAGCTACAGGAATAAGACAAGATACAAAACTAAAGTGTATCCAAATAGGGAAAGAAGAAGTAAAACTCTCCCTCTTTGCAGATGTCATGATTTTGTATTTAAAGAATCCCATAAAGTTCACTCTCAAATTACTCAAGTTGATTCAAAACTTTGGCAAAGTAGCAGGGTATAAAATTAACCCTCAAAAAGCAATGACTTTTCTGTATGCCAACAATGAGAAAAGTGTGGCTGAAATTAGGAAAGAATCTCCATTCGTAATAGCCCCACAAAAAATAAATATGTAGGAATTACCGCAAATAAAGAAGTGAAGGCCTCTATGATGAAAATTTCAAAAAATCAAAAGAGATCTTAGAAATTGGCAAAAACTCCTATGTTCCTGGATTGGAAAGATCAACATCGTGAAAATGGCAATAATTCCCAAGGCTATCTACAAATTCAATGCGATACCTACCAATATTCAACCTCACTGTTCAAGGAAATAGAAGAGGCAATCCAATAATTCATAGGGAACAATAAAAGTCCCCGAATAGCAAAAACGATCCTCAACAGAAAGAACAATATCATTACCAAATTTCAAACACTACTACAAATCAATAGTAATCAAAACAGCTTGGTACTGGCAAAAGAACAGACCTCAGGACCAATGGAATAGAAATGAAAACTCAGAAATGAACCTACAGACCTATAGCCATCTAATATTCGATAAGGGTGCTAACAAAATAGAATGGAAGAAAGACAGCTTCTTCAGTAAATGGTGCTGGCAAAATTAGTTAACTACTTTCAGAAAACTAAAGCTAGACCTTTATATATCACCCTGCACCAGAATCAACTCCAAATAGATCAAAGACTTCGGAGTCAAAGAAGACATTCTGAAAACATTACAGGATGGAATAGGAGAAACTCTAATTCTCCTTGGCACAGGCTGAAATTTTCTTAATAGAGACACAGGAACAAAACAAATCAAAGAAAGGTTGGACGAATGGGTTTGCATGAAACTGTAGAGCTTCTGCACGGCAAAGGATATAGCTAGCAAGATCAATAGAAAGCCCACCGATTGGGAGAAGTACTTCACTAGCCATACAACAGACAAGGGTCTCATATCTAAAATATACTTGGAACTCAAAAAATTAAATCCTCCAACAACAAATCCTCAAAGAACAACTGCCCAATAAATAAGTGGGCTAAAGACTTAAAGAAAAACTTCTGTGAAAAAGAAGGATGGCCAATAGACACATGAAAAAATGCTCAACATACCTAGCCATAAAAGAAATGCAAATCAAAACAACATTGAGATACCACCTCACCCCATTTAGAATGACTATAATCAAGAACTCTGATAACAACAGATTCTGGAGAGGATGTGAAAAGAAGGGAACCTTCCTGCATTTTTGGTGGGAGTGTAAACTTGTTCAATCACTTTCTAAAGCAGTATGGAGTTTCCTCAAAAGACTCCACATAGAGCTCCCCTATAACCCAGCAATCCCACTTTTGGGCATTTACCCAAATGTTCTCAAAGAAGACCACACTAAAGCTACCAGCACGACTATGTTTACTGCAGCCTCATTTACCATAGCTAAGATATGGAACCAACCCAGATGCCCCTCCGTAGATGAATGGATCAAGAAAATGTGGTATATATACATAATGGAATTCAATGCCTCCATCAGAAAGAATGACATTGCTCCATTTCTTAGGAAATGGAAAGACTTGGAAAACATTATATTAAATGAAGTAAGCCAGGCCCAAAGAAACAGGTCCTATGGTTTCCCTTATTTGCAATAACTAGTATATGTCTGAGTCAAGCAGAAAAGATCAGATAAGTTGATCTTAGGGAAATGAACCCTAAGATATGTATTCAAATATTTTTCTTTCATAAAATTGTTTCTAGTACATTTATAAGATTATTACTTTGTTGCTTTTTATGTCCCTCCCCCACGGTATAATCCCTGCTTTCACTGTATTTGATGTTGTTATAATTTATGGAAGGGAAGGGAAAAAACCAATCGTTTAAAAGGGATTACAATGGACCCATTGCAACAATGAGATGTAGAAGTTGTATGTCGAAAATGAACTTTACAATTTGGTAGGAGGAGGTATAGCGTTGGGTAGGGGGGCGGGGGGAGGATGGGATGGGAAGGGTAAACAAAGGAGGAGGCTACAATGCTTGATAAGAAATGTACTCATTATCTTGCCCATGTAATTTTAACCCTTCTGTACTGTATTTTCACAATAAAAGAAAAAGAAAAAGAAAAGAATCCGCTGCTGTGGACTAAAAGTTTGGGGTAATCCATCTAAATCGATGACTGTGCATGTTGCTTCATGTCTACCATCACAACTGCAGAGGACCAGGCCTGGTGGAGCATACTTTTCACAGATAGGAGGACCTCGATCAAGCCCAGCCAGAGCATATACTGATGCTCTGTTTCAGAAATGTCCAAGACAGAAAGGTGGCTCCTCAGAGCTAGGGAGAGGACACAAGTAAGGGGTCATGGTACCCCCAGCGGGGTGTGGGACCCAGGGTAGGGGTGATTTTGGGGCAGCCACTCACATGTGCTGATGGGAGAAGTTGTTTAAGGCTGCTCCAGGTAGGGCGAGCAGTGATGGCATTTTCATTGCAGACACATGTCCTCAGAGCAGAGAACCAGGACCAGGGACCATGTTGGGGCTTCACGCGGCCTGGCAGGGTGCCATTGCCTGATGTTTGAAATTCTGAACATTGGGAAGGCAGAGAAGGGGCTGGGGCATGGGCAGGCATCTCAGTTTCCTTCTATATTCCAGCTGCCTTGAGTCTCTTCCTCATCACTCAGACATCTCTACCTTCCTCAACTGCTGATAATGGTGTAAACTAACAGAGGGAATCCCGGTGCTACCAGGCAGCATGGAATGTGGGCGTGGGCACCATTCTTGTATCTCATTGGTCAGAAAGAACCATGAAAGAATGGGAGTGTGGACAGAATCCTGTGATGCAAGCAGCATGGGTGGAGTCAAGAAGATAGCAACTTCCCCAGCCTTTTTCCCAGGGAACAATGTCCAATTCAGTTGGAGAAACGAGGTTGACCTGTTTTAGCCTGACGGCTGCACAGATTGTTGTCTATGTCTGTTTGTTCCCGGTCCCAGACCTTGAACTGAAGATATGGGCCCAGTCTGTGAGCTGCTTTTGCTCAAGGCTGGCCTTCCACATTGGAGCCACAGAGATTCTGGCTTAGTTGGCACTGAAGTTGGACTTTCCTGCCTAGGGTGACTTCAACCATGATCCTCCCATCATAGCCTTGTAAGTATCAAGGAAGACTGTTGAGAGCCACTGGTGCCTGCGTAATCATTGGTCTTACTGATGTTCTTAGACTGGTGAGTTCCCTTTCCTAGGGTTTAAGTGGTGGGAGCTGTAGCCCACAGTTGGAATCCTGGTCCTGCCACCTCCAAATGGAAGGAGATCCTACGAAACTTATTCCTGTCCTTATGCTTACCAATGGAATATGATGTATGTCATGATTGAAAGAGCAGTTCTTAAATGATTCTAGGATAAAATTATATACAATTATGTTATAGGACACTGATTGATGTTAGTTAATGCTTTATGAAGCATTTAAACAATCACATTCATAAAATGGAGGCATAATGAAATACCTAAGAATTACTATACTATTACATAATATAAAGGTGCCATTTTTCTGCCAGGACTGGGATTGGAACATATGGCCTTGGTAACACTGTTGCACTGTGTGGGAAGGGGAAGCTGGCCTCCTTGAAGTCAAGAAATTCAATTCTGTTCCTTCGGCCTGAAATGGATCCCCACCACTAGAAAACACCCTTTTCATGTACAATTTACACATATGATTTATATTTATATACAAATGTTGACTCCATATGGCATTCAGTGCAGTTATTTTTTTTTGGTTTATTCATGTATGATCATTTATTTTGACTATTATGGCACATAAAACATTGATTATATTGATTATATAAGATATAGGTCTGCATATGTATTCCACTTCACACCTGACACCCAGGACTTTCACAGTAAAGGAAAACATGTGTCACCATCAACTTCTTACTCCACAATTAATTTTTGGGGAGTGCTGGCATCTGAACTCATGGCCTACAAGCCTACAAGGCCCAATTGATGAATGGGTGAGTGTCAGCACACCATCCTGTGGTAAATTGAGCTGACAGGCTGTTCCCAGAACCTGAGATCAAGCCCCAGATGTTAGCAAAATAAGAACAGATTGACATGCAAATGGCAGTATGCTAATAAATATGTATTTTATAGAGTGTTAGAGATTTCGATACATTATTCAGTTATATAGACAACATTCCTGCCAATTTTGGGGTATTAATCATGCGTCCATGTAATTAATGTTATTGTTTTCATCCTTATAATATTAATGAAATCAATCAGTGTACTAGAATTATTGCGTTCCTGTAAGTAATAATATTCTTCTTATGCTTCATACATATTATATAAAATAAATTAGCCTTGTGAAATTTTGCTGTCTAAATTTATAGGAGCATCATTCTTGACCAACTCATTGACCCTTGACATTGATAACATTCCATTGTTCTTCCTATGGATGGGAACCATTTTCTTAGTATATCCTGCCATTGATTGGTGTTAGGAGGGGGATTCGAAATCAGGGCCTATGTTGCTATGTAGGCCTATGGCTTCCCAGATAGTCTGGCAGACTTCAGCAATGCAAGGTGAAGTACCCTTTGCAACAGTGTCATTCAGACCCATGAGGGCCACCGTGCAAAGGAAGAAAACAAAAAGGCCACATTTTTTTCTGTGCATTGCTTTCCTTGCAAGACCTGAGGGTCTAGGATCCCAGAAGCAGCTGTAGGTCTAGTGGCTGCACCCCAGCCTAGGGTGATCGAAGCTGAGGCAGAGTTGTCACAACCTGACTTCAAGCCCATACTGAGAAAAGTAAAATAAAAAATTTAGCTCCCTGGCTTGCAATTCGTGATGCTTATTCTTCCAGGCTTTGGATTGGAACTCAAGATCTGGGTAAATCTGCAGCAATGTGGATGAAGGGGAAGATCACTATACTTGAATATAAGAAAGTCAGGCCTGTTCACTAGTCCTGAATTCAAGCACCAGCCCTGGAAAACATACTATTTATATACATTGTAAAGATAGGATTCATTCTTACCTATAGATGTTCAGTCCATACATGTTTGGTGTGGTTGTTCCTTGAATTTTTTGTTTTATTCAGTTATTTACCATTGATTATACTATGATGATACCCATTCTGTTTTTTACATTGATGACATCCTATCACAGAGCATCTAGATTTGTAGAAATGTTCTTTCTTTCTTTCTATCTTTCTTTCTTTCTTTCTATTTCTTTCTTTCTTTCTTTCTTTCTTTCTTTCTTTCTTTCTTTCTTTCTTTCTTTCTTTCTTTCTTTCTTTCTTTCTTTCTTTCTTTCTTTCTTTCTTTCTTTCTTTCTTTCTTTCTTTCTGGCTACCTATCTACATACCTACCTACCTACCATTCTACCTAGGTGCAGGGCACATGGGCAGCAAAGATGGCTCTGAGAGAGTACAGTGGGCTGAGCCCAATTTGACTTAAGTTCCGTTCGGATCCAGCACATGAAAGCTTAGGTGCATGATAGGGTGTGACGTTGACAGTGATTGGTTCCTCTTCCTCCCCTGCCATGCTACCCGCTCTTTTTTGGCTTTAAAAAGGGCTCCTCTCTGTTAATAAATGAGTTTTTCTTCCTGCTTGATTTGGCTCCCCACTGTGTCTGATTGTCTCCCAGGCTGAGGGAGACTAGGGAATGGTCAAGTGCCGCACTGACCTTTCCTTGGACCCGTCCATCTTTCGTGAGATGAACGAAGACCCAACATCTGGAGCCCAACGTGGGGCACAAAAGGAAAAGATACTGGCTGAGGCTAAACTGTCTCTCGGGGTAAGTGAAACCATAAGTATGGGTAATGTTATATCACAGAAGAAGGACAAGGAGGCAACATAAGGCCTAGAAGGAGTACAGGAGGACATGGGAAGTGAGAAGGAAAAGGAACGGGTCAAATTTGACTGAGAACGCACTGGAACATGCACAGTGGAAGTCAAAACGAGGGTAAAAGTTAACCCCTCTGACTTGGGTGATCCTGGATGGTCATAGGCCCCCTCTCTATTCCCCCAGTTGGAGGGGAGGTACGGCACCCTATGAGACTTGTGAGAGAGATTTTCAAGACCCAGACCCCTACCCAATGGAGGGGCCGAGGGCTGGGAAGTAACATACTGGAAGACATAAGGAAAGGAAGGGCCACCCGAGAGCCCAGACTCTAGGCCACAGGATTCGCTTCACCAAGTGTATCTGTTCAATCTGTCACCAGGGGCTAACAGGCCTTGGAATGGTATCCATGGGAAGCTAAGGATCTTAAAGAGCTCCACAAGGCGGTGGCAGAGGATGGCCCAAACTCTCTTTGGGCCCAGACCCTATTACAGGACATTGCTTATCACCCATGTGTCCCTAAGGACTGGCTGGATGTGGCCAAAGTCATCCTTACTAGTTCTCAGCTTATTAAATTTGAGGAGGAATGCAGAGTGTGGGTGGAGAATAACTGGCAGACTCAACCCGCGATACCTATTACTTATGCCATGTAAGCAGGGATGGGGGAAGGGTACTCCATTGACTTCCAACAGGCCACAATACCTGGCCTGTACTGTGCCCAGGTGAGGCAGGCAGGACTTGCCACGTGGTACAAACTGGATGATGGGCCTACCAAGTCCCCCAAAGCAGGAGTGAGACAAAAACCGGGTGAGCCTCTACTGGATTTCATAGACTGAATCCAATCCGGCATTCACTGCAAGCTGCTGGCAGGGAACCTCCAAGATCAGTTTGTAAAGCTGCTGGTCTGGGAGGGGATGAATGCAGACCACCGCATTGAGAGAGAGTTCCCTGGGTAGATCGGTGGTGACCTCTTAGATGTGGGAACGCAACAGCACCAGTTCCAATCATTAGCTTTAGCTTTACAGGCTCAGACATCTGCAATTACTGAGGCTACTACCCAGGCATTGGCAGCCCAGGGCCAAGGAACCCCAAGATCATCTGGGAGAGGAACTTGTTTTAAATGTAGACAGGAGGAGGACTTTAAGAAGGATTGTTTACAACAATCCCCCGCCAACTGGCCTGGGGGCAAACCGCCCCTTACACTCTGCCCCAGGGGCAGGGAGGGATACAAGTTTGATTTAGATGGGATGACTTTAAACTAGGGGAGGGGCATTCTCCAGCCCCATTAACTCAAGGAGCTACCCCCTCTGCAGAGAGGCACAGGCAGCCTTGTGGCAGGGTGACCCAGGCCCATTGGACCGTCTCCTTGGTGGAAGGACTCTGCCCTAAAATGAGTATTCTCATAGGCGGAAAGAGGTTTCACTGCTTAATTGACACTGGGGCAGATCAAACCATACTCAGGGAGGAGGAAGTGCCCTTTGACTGGAAGCTTGCACCTGGGCCTCTGATTTTGTGGGTAGGGGACACCTCCCAGTCCCAAGAGATGGTTGCCGTTATGACATGGACTAGCCCAGATGGAGAACAGGAAAAGATATGCCCTTTAGTGGCAAAAAACCTCATTGCCAATTTACTAGGACAAGACATGCTAAGACAAATGGATGCCCTGGTCACTACAGACCATCAAGCATCCTATGATGATATCCTGGATGGGGATGAAGCACAAAGGCTTAAACAGTATCTAGAGGGATTTTAGGAAAAGGATTGTTTTAACTTTCATAATTACAGAGAAAAACATAGGGGACCCGCTCAGGTGCACCCCCAATCCTAAAAGGCCAGTGCCCCCGGAGTATCTTCCATTAGGTGGAAGCCGGGAAGCCCACTCTGGGTAGAGCAGTGGCCATTGACCAAACCTAACACCTGTATTTGTTATTCAAAAAGCCTCCGGGCGTATGCTCCAAGATGTGCATAAGGTAAATGAAAGGATGGACCTAGTAGGAATGCCCCTAAGAGGCATGCCCTGGACTCCTGCTATACCTTCAGAATATACCTTGGTTGTGAAAGATTGTTTTTTTCTATCCCCCTGACACAACAATGGAGAGGAACTGACCCTCTAGTTACTATGGGCAGGGGATTTGGATGCATTTTTCCCATAGGGGAGACAGCCCCCATTTGGATCCCTGCCATGAACTTTAAGTTTTTACCCATCTCCTCTATATAGGAAGATGCCCAAAGATAAACTAACTAACAAAGAAAGAAAAACAGCCATGGCAGAGGCTTGTGTTTAAAAGAGAAAAGCCAGAAAGATAATTAATAACCCAGCCCTTGAGAAGCTTTTGTGTTCTCTAACAATTGCAGATGGCCATACTCCAGCTTTTGGTTGTCCTGACCCTCCCAGTCCTGGCAATGGCCCTACGGAATCTGCATCAACCTCAACAGGTGACCTGGCAGTGATCAGCCCTGGCAATGCAGAAATCATCAATAGCACAAGAGAAGCTGTCCTTTTGACCTGGTGGCTTGACCTTCATTTTGATCACCACCCTATGTCATTTTAATATTACCTGCTTTAATTGTTCTTTTACTAATTGCTTGTATAGCAGCATTTAATCCATACTTATTGTTAAACAACCACCTTTTGTTACAAGCCCCACCTCTGGACTCTGAAGTGGCAAAGACTGCTATCCTATCATTTAATATTGTTAAAGGACTCATAATGACATTTCCTGGCCTGGTAATGCTTTTGCTAATGATTTTTCTATGCCTTCCTTGCATTATACGTGCACTGCAAAACTTATGAGCTTAGCCAGCCTGTTACATAAGATCAAGCTCCAAGTAAATGAATTCCCCCCCCCCCCAGAGGAATCGCAACCAGAGACGGGTAAGAGCGGGTGTCAGTCTAACCAACCTAAGACAAAGCCGTCAGCTTCTCTCTGAAGAAGTTCCCAATGACAAGTAAGGCAGACAAGGCGATCCACCCAAACTAAGACAGGCCAGTTCGCTTCTTTAAACAAAGATGGGGGAGATGATGTTGGGGGCCATTGATAGTCAAATTCAAAGTCATTTTGACCCCTGTGCTAGCTTAAAGGCATGTACAAGGAACTGGCTTACTTAAAAGACACCAGGTGCCCAGGATTGCTTTGCTATGTCTGCAGTTTGTTTTAAATTTTCCTTGCTTTTCTGGACTATAGTAGAACGACCTGAGTGTAGGGGCCCACGAGGATTCACCACGCCCCATGTGTGGAACTCCCAATATCCAGGCTGCTCCCATGTTCCAAAGAGGACGACCTTACAAGATACTGATACTGACTTTTATATATGCCTTGGAAATAATTGAACTGCTTCAGACATTATTTCAGTTTTTTTTTTAATTTAATTTAATTTTATTTGAGAACATACTGTACAGAGGGGTTACAATTACATGGGCAGGATAATGCATACATTTCTAACCAAGCATTGCAGCCTCCTCCTTTGTTTACCCTTCACCTCCCGTCCCAGCCTACCCCCTCACCCCCACCCAATCATACCCCCCTCCCCCCCCACACCGACATTGTAAAGCTGGTTTTGACATGACATTTTGTACTTCTCATTGTTGCAACAGGTCCACCTGAATCCTTAAACGACTTGTTTGTCCCCATCTCCTCCACATGTTATACCGACATCAAATATAGTGAAAGCAGGGGTTACCCTGTGGGGGAGGGACATACAAAGCAACAAAGAAATAATCTTATAAATGAGTTAGAAACACATGCATGAAAGAAACGAAAACATTAAAATACATATTTAAGGGTTCGTTGTCCTAACATCACATTATCTGACCTTTTCCGCTTGACTCATACCTATACAAGATAATGCAAATAAGGGAAACCATGGGACCTATGTTTCTTTGGGCCTGGCTTACTTCACTTAATATAATTTTTTCCAAGCCTTTCCATTGTCTAACAAATGGGGCAATGTCATTCTTTCTGATGGAGGCATAGAATTCCATTGTGTATATATACCACATTTTCTTGATCCATTCATCTACTGAGGGGCATCTGGGTTGGTTCCATATCTTAGCTATGGTAAATAATGCTGCAATAAACATAGTTGTGCTGGTAGCTTTTGTGTGGTCTTTTTTGTAAACATTAGGGTAAATGCCCAAAAGTGGGATTGCTGGGTCATAGGGGAGTTCTATGTGAAGTCTTTTGAGGAACCTCCATACTGCTTTCCAAAGTGGTTGAACAAGTTTACATTCCCACCAACAATGAAGTAAAGTTCCCTTCTGTCCACATCCCCTCCAGCATCTGTTGTTGTTAGAGTTCTTCATTTTTGCTGTTCTAACTGGAGTGAGGTGATATCTCAATGTTGTTTTGATTTGCATTTCTTTTATGGCTAGGGATGTTGAACACTTCTTCATGTGTCTATTGGCCATCCTTCTTTCTTCTTCAGAGAAGCTTCTCTTTAAGTCTTTCGCCCACTTATTTATTGGGCAGTTGTTTCTTTGAGGAGTTGTTGTTGGGTGATTTAATTTTTTGAGTTCCAAGTATATTTTAGATATGAGACCCTTGTCCGTTGTTTGGCTAGTAAAGATCTTCTCCCAATCCGTGGGCTTTCTATTGATCTTGCTAGCTATGTCATTTGCCCTGCAGAAGCTCTGCAACCTAATGCAATCCCATTTGTCCAACCTTTCTTTGATTTGTTGTGTTTCCGGGTCTCTATTCAGAAAATTTCAGCCTGAACCAAGGAGACCTGGGGTTTCTCCTATTCCATCCTGTAATGTTTTCAGAGTGTCTGCTTTGAGTTCAAGGTCTTTGATCCATTTGGAGTTGATTCTGGTGCAGGGTGATATATAAGGATCTAGCTTTAGATTCTACATGTTGTTAACCAATTTTGCCAGCACCTCTTTACTGAAGAGGCTATCTTTCTTCCATTCTACTGTTTTAGCTCTCTTATCGAAGATTATATGGCTATAGGTCTGTAGGTTCATTTCTGGGTTTTCAATTCTATTCCATTAGTCCTGAGGTCTGTTCTTATGTCAATACCAAGCTGTTTTGATTACTATGGCTTTATAGTAGAGTTTGAAATTTGGAATTGATATTCCTGCAGCAGTGTTCTTTCCGTTGAGGAGCGTTTTTGCTATTCTGGGTCTTTTATTGTTCCATATGAATTTTTGGATTGCCTCTTCTATTTCCTTGAAGAATGAGGGTGGAATTTTGATAGGTGTTGCGTTGAATTTGTAGATAGCCTTGGGAAGTATTGCCATTTTCACGATGTTAATCTTTCCAATCCAGGAGCATGGGGGGTTTGCCATTTTTTAGTTCTGTGTTCATTTCCTTTTGCAAGATTTTAAAGTTTTCATCATAGAGGTCCTTCACTTCTTTAGTTAAGTTAATTCCTAGGTATTTTATTTTTTGTGGGGCTATTACAAATGGAGTTGCTTTCCTAATTTCAGCCACACTTTTCTCATTGTTGGCATAGAGAAAAGCCATTGATTTTGGGGGGTTAATTTTATAACCTGCTACTTTGCCAAAGTTTTGAATCAGCTTGAGTAATTTGGGAGTGGAGTCTATGGGATTCTTTAAATACAAGATCATGTCATCTGCAAAGAGGGAGAGTTTTATTTCTTCTTTCCCTATTTGGATCCCCTTTATGTCTGCATCTTGTCTTATTGCTGTAGCTAGGCATTCTAATACTAGATTGAAGAGAAGTGGAGAGAGTGGGCATCCTTGTCTTGTTCCTGAGTTAAGAGGAAATGGCTTTACTTTTTCACCATTGAGTATAATGCTGGCTGTAGGTTTGTCATATACAGCCTTTATTGTATTGAGGAATGTTCCATGGATTCCTAATTTTTCCAAAACCTTCATCATAAAGGGGTGTTGGATCTTGTCGAATGTTTTTTCTGCATCTATTGAGATAACCATGTGGTTCTTATTCTTGCTCCTGTTGATGTGATGAATAATGTTAATTGATTTGCGTATATTGAACCAGCTTTGCATCCCTGAAATGAATCCTGTTTGATCGTGGTGTATGATTTTTTGGATGAATTATTGAAGTCAGTTGGACAAAATTTTGTTGAGAAGTTTTTGCATCAATGTTCATCAAAGAAATGGGTCTATAGTTCTCTTTCTTTCATGAGTTCCTGCCTGGTTTTGGAATGAGGGTTATGATGGCTTCATAGAATGTGTTCAGTAGTGAACTTTCTCTTTCAATTTCATTGAAGTGTTGGAGGAGAATTGGTGTGAGCTCTGCTTTGAAGGCCTTGTAAAATTCCGCTGTAAAACCATCTGGTCCTGGACTTTTCTTAGCTGGGAGGTCTCTTATTGCTGTTTCTATTTCAATGCTTCATTTGGGCCTTTTAAGATAGTTTAACTCATCTTGGTTTAGTTTTGGCATGTCAATATTTGCTAGGAAGAGGTCCATTTCTGTCAAGTTGTCAAACTTATTAGCATAAAGTTTTGAGAAGTATTCCTTTATAATGTTCTGAATCTTGGTTGTTTCCGTGGTGATGTTTCCATTCTCATCTCTGAGTTTATTTATTTGGGTGTGTTCTCTTCTTTTTCTGATAAGATTTGCTAAGGGTCTGTCAATTTTTTTAAATTTTTCGAAGAACCAACTCTTTGTTTTGTTGATTCTTTCTATAGTTATTTTGTATTCTAGTTCATTTAATTCTGATTTAATTTTGATTATTTCTTTCCGTCTACTGGATTGGGGTTTATCTTGCTGCTCTTTTTCAAGGAGGTTTAGATGTGTCATTAAATTGTTAGTTTCAGATCTCTACAATTTGTTGATGTAGGAGCTCAGAGCTATAAACTTGCCTCTGAGTACTGCCTTTGCTGTGTCTCAGAGGAGCTGGTATTTTGTGTGTTCATTTTTGTTGAATAGCATGAACATTTGAATTTCCTTTCTAATCTCTTCCATGACCCACTCATGATTCAGCAGTGTGTTGTTCAGCCTCCATGTGATACCGGACTTTCTTTGGTGGCTTTTGGTGTTGAGTTCTAATTTTATTCCCTTGTGGTCACAGAGAATGCAAGGTATAACTTCAATGTTTCTGAATTTAGACAAGTTTGCTTTGTGGCCTAAAATGTGGTCTATTTTAGAAAACGTTCCATGTGCTACTGAGAAAAACGTGTATTCTGATGCTGCTGGGTGAAATGTTCGGTAGATATCTGTTAAGTCTAGTTGATCTATGCAGCTGTTTAGATCTGCGGTTTCTCTGTTGAGTTTTTGCGGAGTTGATGTATCTAGTGGGGAGAGTGGTGTATTAAAATCCCCAACAATTAACGTCTTTGGATCTATATGGGATTTGAGAGAAAGTAGTGTTTCTTTGATAAATTTGGGTGCTCCATTGTTTGGCGAATAGATATTTAGAATTGTAGTATCCTCCTGAAGGAGAGATCCTTTAATTAGTATGTAGCGACCTTCTTTATCTCTTTTCACAAATTTTAATTTGAAGTCTATTTTATCTGATATTAGGATTGCAACTCCCGGCTGTTTATGGGGGCCGTTTGCTTGGTAGATTTTGTTCCAGCCTTTAACATTGAAAATGTGTTTGTTTTTACGGGCAAGATGTGACTCCTGCAGGCAGCAGATAGAAGGGTCTTGTTTTTTAATCCAACTAGACAGTCTATGTCGCTTAATTGGAGAGTTCAGTCTGCCAACGTTAAGAGATAGGACTGAGAGGTATTTGGGAGTTCCTGCCATGTTATCTACCTTCTTGGGGGCTGCGAAAACTGGGTCCTTCCTATGGTTCTTGGATTCTCAGTTTGAGTGCAGTTTCTTGGCCTTTATTGCAGTCTTGTTGGTTTTCTATGTGTAGGACATCTTTAAGAATCTTTTGTAGGGCTGGTTTGGTGGAGATGTATTTTTCTTTGCTATGGAAGGTTTTTATTTGGCCTTCGGTTATGAAGGAGAGTTTAGCTGGGTACAGTATTCTTGGTTGATAGTTGTTTGTTTTTAGGGCATGGCATACATCATTCCAGGCTCTTCTTGCTTTGATTGTCTCTGCTGAGAAATCTGAGGTGATTCTAATTGGTTTCCCTTTATAGGTGATTACCCTTTTCTCCTTGACAGCTTTAAGGATCTTTTCCTTGCTCTGAGTTGATCCTGTGTGGATTATAATGTGATGGTGGGATGTCCTATTCTGGTCTGGTCTGTTTGGGGTTCTAAAGGCTTCTTGTATCTGAATAGGCCTATCTTTTTGCATGTTTGGGAAGTTCTCTGCTCGGATCCTGTTAAACAAATTTCCTAGACCATTAACTTCTGTTTCTAGGTGCTCCTCTACACCCATTATCCTTAGATTAGGCCTTCTGATGGTGTCTTCCAGGTGTTGGATAGATCTATCATATTTCTTGGACTTGTCTTGGATGGTTGTATGTTCTTTCTCTATAATATCTAGGCTGTCTTCAATCCCTGAGATTCGATCTTCTGCATGGTCTAACCTGCTGTCAAGACTCTCTACTTTGTTTTTTATCTCTTTTCCTTCTAGTTGGTCAGCTTTGATGGCTTCAAGTTCTTTGTTGAAGCTCTGTTTTAGGTCTTGTATGAATTTCTTTACATCCTTAATTTGGTGTTCAGTGTTTGTCCTCAAATCGCTTAGTTGATTGGTTATGGTTTCTTTGGGCTCCCATTCCTTCTGTTGGGTTCCATTCAACATTCCCTTTGTGGTCTCCCTGACTTCCTTCAGCTCTTTGTTAATGGATTCCATGAATGCCTTTAGTGATCTTTGTGTGTTCTCTACCTGGTCTCTCAATTCCTGTATTACTCTTTGATTAGCTTCCTCCCTTTCGTGGGATTCCTGCAGTTCTCTTTGAGTGTTCTCAGCCTGCTCACGCCATTCCTCCCTTTCTCTTTGCGTATTCTCAAGTTGTTCACGCAAATCCTGTATCAGTTTTTGAGTAGCTTCCTCACGCTTATGATATTCCTGTATAAACTTCTGGGATGCCTCCTCTCTCTCCCTATCACGCTCATACAGAGTCCTTTGTACGTTGTCAAACTTCTCATTTATCATGTTTGCCAGTAGTGTTTGTAGAGCTATTTGGGAACTCTCCTCTGGATTATTCATTATCTGTTCTAATCCCTGATTATCAAGATTGGGAATTGAGATACCCGAATTTGCCATTTTTCTTGTGTTTTTCCGGCTTATTCTGCCCATTTGAGATGAAGATCGCTCCAGTTTTGTGCTAGAACACTATCTTAAGGCAACCATCAACCAAAGTTTGCATTTGTACAGTCAATAGTCTACAGATACAATCTAGTTCAACAGATACATCTATTCAACATCAAACAACTATATGTTAAAGGACTATGAACTGCAAAGAAGAATTTGGAAAACCAGAAATTATTAGGGTTAGGGAGAGTTGTGGGTAAAAAATAGGAATAGATTGGTGTGGGGAGGCACAGGGAGATTTAACTATGTCCTAATCACAGTGCAGGAAATAGGTTGGGTAGGATGCAAGTAGAGAGAGAGAAAAAAAGAAGAAAGGGAAAGGGGAATGAAAAGAGACCAGAAAAAAATAGAAATGTAAAAATTAATGTTATTAAAGGGAATAAAAGACCATCTATTTAGAGAGGAATGTGAATATGTTGAGAGAAAGGGAGGGACATAGAGGAGATGTTAAAAACTTTAAAAAAATGCTTAAAATATTATATAGGAATAAAGAGATAGTACTGCTATTAATGAATTTAAGTCTCAGAAGTTTTGAATTGAGTAATAAATTTGTGGATTAAGTGTGTACACAATGGGGGATAGGGTCTACTAGTTAACTACGGGTTTATCTGAGGATGTGCAGGACAAGAGTTAAGTCACTTAAATAAGAACAAAGGATAGGAAAAGGTGGAAAGGATAGGAAAGGGAGAAGAAAAGATCAGAAGTTCAGTAGAGCTAGACAAAAAACAAAAAGATAATTAAGAAAGAAATAAAAAGAGAAAGAAGACAAGAAAAGAAAGGAAAACGCACATTCACGTATTCCTAAAATAAAAATTATAAGAGGAAAAAAAAAAGTTACTGGAAAACAATTATTTTTTCAGAAGAGGCAAAAATTAAAGATTAATAAAAGTTTTAGAAAAGGAAAAAAAAATTTTATATATATAAGGTAACAAAAAACACAAACCAAAAAACAAAAAAAAAAAAAAGAAAAGAAGAAGAAGAAGAAAAAAAAAAAGTTCTTTGGTTTTTTGTTTTTTTTGGGGGGGGAGGGATGGGAAGAATCCTGTATCTCCCTTTTGTCTGTAACCAGCCTCTTGTTGGAGTCTCTGGTCTGCTTGAGGTCCTGTGGCTTGATTGGTTTCTTAAGTCAATTTGTTGGAACAGGCAGAAAAATGCTCTGCTTTACCCAAAATTTTGAGATCCCCCTCCCAAGTTAGTTTACTGGGAGGGTGATCTGCTTTGAGAATCACAAAAGAGGGGGATGCAGTGATGAGGCTGGGTTCTGGGTAGAGTTGAGGCCTTTCAACAAACAGTAGCTTTTCCCTGGGGCTATTTTGTGAAAAAACTCACAGCGTCCAGCCTGGAGCCATTCTCAGGGTTTCTGTTTTTCAATTGATTATGGTGGCTGCTAGAGGGGGCTAGCCTCTGGCTCTGGTTACCCAGTGAGGAGAGCCACTCCAATGGCTGGCGTCTGAGCTGGGTGACTTTTCCCTGGATGGAGCTGAGTCTGGCAGGTCATTTCGCCGTTAAGTTCTTGTGACCTGCTAAATGACTCATTTTATTCCAAGGCCTGAGCTGGAGCTAGCCGCTCCTCCGAGCTTTGTCGGTATCCAAGATGGAGATCACCGGTGCTGGGGGGAGGGGTGGCCTTCCCTCCTCTGCTCCCTGAGAAGGAGTGAGGACATCGGGCTTCTACTCATGCCAAGTCTTGGATCCTGGGTCGTCTCTGGTCTGCAAACTGCATGATGAAGATATCTGCTCCTTGTCGGTTCTTGCTGGTGTTGAGTAGAATCCGCTCGTCAGCTGCATTGCGTCTGGCTCCTTCGTCCCGGACTCTCTGTGTCTCAGGTATGACCCCGCGGCAGTGGTCGCCACCGCGACCCTGCTGCCGCAGCGGCAGCTGCTGGCAAGCACTCAGATGTGTCTCCTTGGCTTCCCCTCTCTTGACTAACTCTCTGTCATGTGATGGCACACTTGGTGTGATTCTCTGGCTTAGGGCTGTTCACTGGAACCCTAAAACTGCTTTCTATGCAAGAGCTTGTTCAGATTCCAGCTTCTCCTCCGCCATTTTCCTGGATATCTCTTCGGATATTTCTAACTGTGGTGGGACTGATGTTTATTACTGTGCTAGGTGGGGATCTGAAGTAACTGGGACAGGCTCTTGGATCATTCCCAAGGGCTCTCCCTATCCTTGTCTGGTGAATCTCGACCCCCAGACTTGCCTCAAACTCCCTGTTTGGCAAATGTTATTCTTACCAATGTAATCCTTTAAAAAAAAAAATGTGTGTGTGTGGGGGGAAAGCTGCAGGGCACACGGGCACCAAAGATGGCTCTGAGAGAGTAGAGTGGGATGAGCCCAATTTCCGTTAAGTTCAGTGGGGAAAGAGCCCTTGAAAGCTTCGGTGCATGATATGGTAGGACCTTGACAGTGATTGGTTCCTCTTCCTCCCCTGCCGTGCCACCCGCCCTTTTTGGCTTTAAAAAGGGCTGCTCTTTGTTAATAAATGAGTTTTTCTTCCTGCTTGATTAGGCTCCCCGCTGTGTTTGACTGTCTTCCAGGCTGAGGGAGGCTAGGGAATGGGCAAGCGCTGCACTGACCTTTCCTCGGACCCTGTCCATCTTTTGTGGGACAGATGAAGACACAACACCTAGGTATATCTTTGCCAGTTCTTGGGTTGAACTCAAGGCCTGGGCACTGTCTGTAGAACTCTACTACTTGAGCCACAGTCCCAATTCTGGCTTATTCTTTGTATGTGCTACCGAGAAATCATACCCAGGGCTTCTTGCATGCTAGACAAGCACTCTCTCAATAATCCACATTCCCAGCCCCCTCATCTTTTCCTTAATGGTAGTTTTTTACATAAGTATGCTGCCATTTTATGTCCCCAAGTTTAATTTTCTGAATACCGGTTACTTCTACGAAACCTGATCTTCTCTTCTCCTGCCTGGTTTGTTACTGTTCCTGCATTGGCCTCATAATAAAATGTAAATAAAGGCTGCTGAGAGCGTCAGTGTATCATATAAAGATACAGGCCTAGAACCCTGGAAGAGAAAAGCCATGGGCCTGAAATGAAGAGAATGATGCAGTATGCATAAGGTCTGTTTGCATTCAGGGAGGTTGTATACAGACTAAGTAGGTAGGGCACTGAAAATTTTTTGTGGTCATACTAGGGCTTAAACTCAGGGCCTGATGCATTCCTCAGCTGTTTTTCCCAAGGCTGAGGCTTTACCAGTGCCACAGCCATCTGGTCGTTAATTGGACGTAATCGCCTCCCAGGCTTTCCTTCCTGGTCAGGCCTGTGAATCCTGCTCGTCTTTCTCTCTTAAAGCTGGAGCTCTACTCTCTGGACCACTGTTCCACTTCTGGTTTTCTCGTGGTTTATTAGAGATAAGAGTCTTCACAGAATTCCTGCTCAGGCTGAATTTGAACGTCAATCTCGCGAACAGGATTCAAGCGGCTTTCCTCAGGAATACACCCAGGAGCCCCTCCACAAAAACACTTAGTCTAAATCTCGAGAGGCACTAGAGATAAAGAGATACATGAAGACGCGTCTAGTGTGTTCTAGATACTTAAGGTTGTAGACACACAACACTCATAATTATTAGATCATTTTAGAGACAAAAGGAGCAATGAAGACAGTATGAGGAATGCTCCAGCATTTGGTCCTCTCATCTTGAGACAGCAAATTCACTGAAGCTCAATGTTAAGTGACAGAACTGGCGTGTCCTGTGGACATTTGCTCCCAAATCCTGTGACACTCATTTCTCACTTTTGGCTTCAAACCTATCACTGAGAAGAGAAGATGAGGAGAGAAAATCCTTCTCAGAGAAAACAGCTATAAAGAATATTGGATAGTTAATTTATAAATTAAAACATTGGGAATGACCCTGTTAAGAAGTCAGATTGTTCAGATTAAAAAAATAAAAAGAAGAGAAAGAAGGTGCCAGTGGCTTCTCAATGTAATCCCAGCTCCTCAGGAGGCTGAGGTGTAGAGAAGCTGAGTTTGAATCCAGCCAGCATAGCAAAATCCATGACACTGTTATTTCTAAGTGATCACAGAAAAACCCAGAAGTGGGGCTGTGATTCAAAGTTAATGTACTACCCTTGAGCAAAAGGAGCTCAGGGACAATATCTGATATCACAAAGATTCCTGTCATCTAGGGCTGGTGAATCTCATCAGGTTTTGAAACATTTGACCTCTCCTAGTTGGGCCCTGGGTGGCTAGGTTTTGGGGCTGAACACAGGGCCAAGGTGCTGACCATGAGCTCAGTGCAGAAGCCCGATGCTTTACCATTTTGGGTAACAGCATCACTTCTAGTCTGTGTGTGTGTGTGTGTGTGTGTGTGTGTGTGTGTGTGTGTTTGTGTGTGTGTGTGTGCACTCGCGTGCATGTACACACTCGGGCACACAGGGTCATGGGGACATACACCATTCTTGGAGGTTGAACTCAGGACCTGAGCACTGTACCTAGTTTCGCTTGTACAATCATAGCCTTCTCCCACTTGAACCACAGAGCTACTTCAGGCTTTTTTTTACTGTTGTGGTCCTAAGAAATCAAACCCAGGGTTTCATATTTGCAAAGCACTCTACCCCTAAGGCACATTCCCACCCCTGTACTTCAGGTTTGTTAGTTTGTTTCTCTCTTTTTTTATTATTGTAGGAGTTGATGTCTGGGCCTGGGTACTGTCCTTGAGCTCTTCAGCTCAAGTCTTGTGCTCTACTCCTTGAGCCAAATACCATTTCAGCTTTTTTGGTGGCCCATTGGAGCTAAGTGTCTCAAGGACTTTCCTGCCCAGGCTGGCTTTGAACTATGATTCTCAGATGTCATCCTTTTGAGTAGCTAGGATGACAGGCATGAGTGACAAGCACCTAGCTTCGAATTCAGGTTTCTTAGTGGTGAATTGGAGATAATAGGCTCATGGGACCTTTTGTGTCTGGGATAATTTGGAACCCAGATCCTCAGATCTCAGCTTCCTGAGAAGGCAGGATGAGAGACCTCAGCTATAGACCCCTAGGCTGTGGCATCTGCTGCAAGGGGGTCCATGGCTCCACGCGGTGGAGTGCTAACCATGAGCCGAAGAGGTAAGTGTCAGAGCTTAGGCCCCTATTTCAA
This sequence comes from Dipodomys spectabilis, assembly GCF_019054845.1. Taxonomy (NCBI): domain Eukaryota; kingdom Metazoa; phylum Chordata; class Mammalia; order Rodentia; family Heteromyidae; genus Dipodomys; species Dipodomys spectabilis. The sequence continues at coordinate 35,888 of NW_024871013.1, read as the reverse complement.
GGTTCATGACTGAGAAAAAACAAAACAATTGTCTGCAATGGACAATTCACTAGTCTTCAGTAATACATAATTTTGTCCCTGCCATGGAGACATATCTCAGCCTCAATATTACTGTCTGCATAATCATCTCAGTGGGGAGATCTTACAAAGACCCAATGGAAGAATGCACCTGGTGAAGGACACAGCACATGGCACTCTTTGCATGACTCAGCACACAGCATCCTGTGAAAGACTCAGAACCCAGAACCCAATGCAGGACTCAGCACACTGCAGAAGGCCTCATGACTGGGAAGTGTTCCCTTCTTTCCTCCAGACATCCAAGACCAATTCTGGCTTTTTCTTGAATGTGCTACTGAGGAATCAAACCCAGGGCTTCTTGCATGTTAGACAAGCACTCTCTCACTAATCCACATTCCCAGCCCCCTCATCTTTTTCTTAATGGTAGTTTTTACATAAGTATGCTACCATTTTATGTCCACAATTTTAATTTTCTGAATACTGGTTACTTCTAAGAAACCTGATCTTCTCTTCCCCTCCCTGGTTTGTGACTGTTCCTGCATTGGCCTCATAATAAAATGTAAATAAAGGCTGCTGAGGGTGACCTGCTTTAGGCAGATGGCTGCACAGATTGTTGCGTATGTCTGTTTGTTGACACTCCTGGATCTTGAACTCAAGATCAGGGCACAGTCCATGAGCTGCTTTACTTAAGGCTAGCCCTCTAACATGAGTCATATGGCTATACTTCTGGCTTTGTTGGCCCTGAAGTTGGACAAGGCTCTCAAGGACTTTTCTGAGTAGGGTGACTTTGACCATGATCCTCCTATCACAACCTTGTAAGTATCAAGGAGGACTTCTGAGAGCCACTGGTGCCTGCCTAATCATTGGTCTTGCTGATGTTCTTGAACAGACCAGTGAGTTCCCTATCCTCGAGTTGAAGTGGTGGGAGCTGGGGCCCACAGTTGGAATCCTGGTCCTGCCACCTCCAAATGGCAGGAGATCCTAAGAAACTCATTCCTATCCATATGAATACCAATGGAATGTGATGTATGTCATGATTGAATGGGAAGTTCTTAAATGATTCTCAGATAAAATTGTAAACAATTAGAGTATAATACACTGATCAATTTTAATTAGTACTTTATGAAACATGTAAACAATCACATTCATTAAATGGAGGCATAATGAAACACCTCAGAATTGGGTGTCACATAGTATAGAGGTGCCATTTTTTCTGCCAGGACTTTCTTTAGTTAATTGTTATATCCCATTTTCTGAATGTAATTTGGTATATGAAACTAGGATATATTATAAATCAATTATTCAAACTTTTTATCAGAAATGTTTATAGCGAAATATAGAGATAAATCCAAATTATATATATTTGAAGACAATGCTGGGTTAGTCGTCTTCTCATATTCCCCATGCCCTTCATGAGATTAATACACATTGTAAGGTAATGCTTAGAATGTTTTGGTGAAATAGGTTGACTTTAAACCAGTGAGTTACTCTATGCTGCATTATGTTTACTTTATATCCAGAAAATCTAAATTCTTACTTTATCGTTTACCTTAGGCTTTATACTCAGATTTAATCTCTGATGGGTGACAAATAAAGACATAAACATTTTTTTTAACAGTGGCTAAATTTACGCTGAGGAATCTAGGTACAATGCAACTCATGCAGATAGGTCTCATAAGTCATGAGACTGTGGTATCAAAATGTTAACCAATGCTTACTGGTGTCATGCTTATGAGATTTTGTTTATTATAAACAGTTGTTATTAGAATGTTTTTGGAATCAACATCATTTCATGGGTTAGGAACTGAAGAGAGACATTATATTCAGAACAAAATTTAAGGAGGCATCCAAAATTAGTTACCAAGATATACATCATGTAACACAATGTTTTAAAAATGCAAACTAAAGGAAATAATTTATGAAAAACATCAACATTTACAATAAATACAGAATCACTATGGCTGATTAGTACTATAAAGATTTTGACCACCATTTGTTAAGCTATTATTTTCCAGAAACTACTTCTCTCTTTTCCTGAGATTTTTAATTTCGTTTATATCATGTGTTGATGTTCTCCTTTAGATTACCCACATTCAATCTTCTACAAACTGTAATTTGGAGTATTTTTAAAGTTTTATACACTCATGTACACTGCTCAGATTCTATTATTTGTATATTTTTTCTTGTTAAATCAGTAGGAATTAGTTCTCAATATGAATAATATTGGACTTATTCATTGCTTTTCTGAATTTGTTAAGTATGTCATGATTTTGTTATTTTATTCTTTTAAATATGTGCAGATCTCACTCCACATACAGTCACATTCGTTTTAAACAATTTGATCCATTCAAGGGATTTGCTACATTAGGTTCATGTAGATGAATTTAATTACAAATTAATGAAAACATATTTCTGAGATAGAGTTATCTTTATGGCTCTACTCCCACTTAACATGTATTTGAGGTTTTTGTGCTTAAAAAAAAACTGGGCACAACATCTTTTTGTTCCTGGAAGACTTATACTTTGTTGGTTGTTTTTCAAGTTGTGGTGACTTCAACATATGGGTGCATTTTATTTCAATTGTTTTGTGTCAGTAATTTGTTTCATATAACAGAAATTACAAATATAGTCAGTGATTTAGAACTTTTCCAAATAGATTCCAAAAGAGACACCTGAAATTTTGTGACAAATGGGAATGGGCAGGTATTCATAGTGGAGGGGATAGCAGGATAACAGACATTGTTTGATATGATTTTAATTCTTCCTCCTCTTGCCTCCAACGGTATTACTTCAAAATCTTTAGTGGAAAGAAAATATTTTTGTCTGTATGAACTCAGAATTTTTGATTCATTTGGGACATATTATACATTTATATTTCATTTTATCTCGAAAATCTTCTTTCCTTCATTTAAAATCACAGTTGTGAATTTATAATGCTAAAGTAGCATCTACTAATTTATACGAAATGGTCCAAACTATTTTCACTTCACACTATATGTAATATAGAGTGTAATAATAATAATGAGTAATATAGTATGTAATAATTGCCTTTGGGGAAAGTCAATTACAGTGGGTTTTTGTGAGATACTGAGTAATAGTAAAACATATTAGATTCTATTAAAAAAATTCCCAGTTACATCTAAAAATTATTCATATTTATAAATTAATGCTGAAAAACTAACATTGTTTATTAATAAAAGCCAGAAGTTTCAATAAGCTTGCTTTTTTAAACTTGTCTTGAATCTGGGCTTCGGTGGCTCATGCCTGAAATCCTAGCTACACAAAAGTCTGAGATCTGAGGATAGTGGTTCAAAGCCAGCATGGGCAGAAAAGTCTGTGAGACTCTTATCGCCAATATATCTCTTGAAAACTAGAAACTGCACTGTGGCTCAAGTGGAACAGTGTTATCCTTGAGCTGAAGAGCTCGGCGACAGTGCCCAGGCCCAGTGTTCAAGCCCTATGACAGGCAAAAAAAAAAAAATTGGCATGGATTTTTACTTTATTATTTCATGATTTTTAATGTGAAAATACATACAGAGGGTTTACAGTTACATGAACAAAGTAATGAGTACATTTCTTATCAAGCATTGTTGTCTCCTCCCTTGTTTCCCCTTCCTATCCCTTCCCATCTCCCTTTCTGCGCCCCCCCCCCCACCCCGTCCCCTGCGCCAAAGTTGTAAAGTTCGATTTTCGACATAACTTCTTGTACGTCATTGTTCCAATGGGTTCACATGTATCCCAATTTGTTTTTTCCTTCCCCTCCCCAAATTATATCAACATCAAATACAATGAAAATAGAGGTTATATCATGGGGAGGGACATAAAGAGCAACAAAGAAATCATCTTGTAAATATGCTAATAACAACAGAAAGAAAGAAAAACCATTTGAGTCCTTATCTTGGTGTTCATTTCACCTAACATCAACTTGTCTGAGAGTTTGTGTTTATCTCTGATGTATACTAGTTATTGCAAATAAGGGAAACCATGGAAGCTATGTTTCTTTGGGCCTGGATTACTTCACTTAATATAATATTTTCCAAGGCTTTCCATTTCCTAACAAATGGGGCAATGCCATTTTTTCTGATGGAGGCATAGTATTCCATTATGTATATATACCACATTTTTTTTTTATTGTAAGAATACCGTACAGAGGAGTTACAATTACATGGGCAAGATAACGAGTACATTTCTTATCAAGCGTTGTTGCCACATTTTATCGATCCATTCATCTACTGAGGGGCATCTGGTTTTGTTCCATATCTTAGGTATGGTAAATAATACTGCAATAAACATAGTGGTGCTGGTAACTTTAGTATGGGCTTGTTTGTGATCATTTGGTAAATGCCGAAAAGTGGGATTGCTTTGTCATAGGGGAGCTCTATATGGAGTCATTTGAGGAACCACCAAACTACTTTCCAGCATGGTTGAACAAGATTACAGTCCCGCCGACATCCTGTCTAGATTCTTTTGTTATTACAGTTCTTCATTATAGCCATTCTAACTGGGGTAGGGTGGTATCACACTGTAGTTTAGATTTGCATTTCTTTTATACCTAGGGAGGTTGAGCATTTCTTCATGTATCTATTGGATATCCTTCTTTCATTTACAGAGAAGTTTCTCTTTAGTCTTTAGCCCACTTATTTATTGGGCAGTTGTTTCTTTGAGGATTTGTTGTTGGGCGATTTAGTTTTTTGAGTTCCAGGTATATTTTGCATATGAGACCCTTTGACCGTTGTATGACTAGTAAAGATCTCCCAATCCATGGGCTTTCTATTGATCTTGCTAGCTATTTACTTTGCCATGCAGAAGCTCTGTAATTTCATGCAATTCCATTTGTCCAACCTTTCTTTGATCTGTTGTGCTTCTGGGTCTCTATTAAGAAAATTTCAGCCTGTGCCAAGGATACATAGGTTATCTCCTACTTTGTCCTGCAATGTTTTCAGGGTGTCTGCTTTGACTCTGAGGTCTTTCATTCATTTAGAGTTGATTCTTGTGCAGGGTGATATATATGGATCTAGCTTTAGTTTTCTACAAGTGATTAACCAGTTTTGTCAGCACCATTTATAGTCGAGGCTCTTTCTTCCATTCTATGTTTTTAGCTCCCTTATCGAAGATTAGGTGGCTATAGGTCTGTGGGTTCATTTCTGGGTTTTCAATTCTATTCCATTGGTCCTGCAGTCTGTTCTTGTGGCAGTACCAAGCTGTTTTGATTACTATGGCTTTGTAGTAGAGTTTGAAATTTGGTATTGATATTCCTCCAGCACTTTTCTTTCTGTTAATGATCTTTTATGCCATTCAGAGTCTTTTATTGTTCCATATGAATTTTTGGATTGCCTATTCTATTTTCGTGAGGAATGAGTTTGTAATTTTGATAAGCATCTCATTGAATTTGTAGATAGCCTAGGGAAGTATTGTCATTTTCACGATGTTGATTCCTCCAATCCAGGAGCATGGGAGGTTTTTCCACTTTCTAAGATCTTTTTTATTTCCTTTTTCAGGATTTTAAGGTTTGCATCATAAAGAGCCCTCACATCTTTGATTAAGTTAGTACCTAGGTATTTTATTTTTTATGGGCTATTATGAATGGAGTTGCTTTCCTGATATCAGCCATGCTTTTCTCATTGTTGGCATAAAGAAAAGCCATTGATTTTTGAGAATTAATTTTTCCCCTGCTACTTTGCCAACGTATTGAATCAGCATGAATAATTTCGGAGTGGAGTCGGTGAGATTATTTAAATACAACATCATGTCATCTGCAAATGAGAGTTTTACATCATCTTTTCCTATTTGGATCCCTTTTATGTTTGCATCTTGTCTTTTGCTGTAGCTAGGCATTCTAATACTAAATTGAAGAGAAGTGTAGGGAGTGGACATCCTTGTCTCATTCCTGAGTTAAGAGGAAATGGCTTTAGTTTTTCACTATTAAGTATAATGCTGGATGTAGGTTTGTCATATACAGCCTTTATTGTATTGAGGAATGTTGACTGGATTCATAGTTTTACAGAGCTTTCATCACAAAGGGGTGTAGGATTTTGTCAGTGCTTTCTCTGCATCTATTGAGATAACCATGTGGTTCTTATCCTTGTTCTTGTTGATGTGATGAATTTTATTAATTGATTTGCATATATTGAACCAGCTTTGCATCCCTGAATTGAATGTTGTTTGATCATTGTGTATGATTTTTTGGATGAATTGTTGACATCGATTGGCCCAAATTTTGTTGAGGAGTTTTGCATCAATGTTCATCAAAGAATTGGGTCTACAGTTTTCTTTCTTTGATGAGTCCCTGCCTGGTTTTGGGATAAGGATTCTGATGGAATCATAGAATGAATTCTGTAATGAACTTTCTCTTTCAATTTCATTGAAGAATTGGGGGAGTATTGGTGTGAGCTCTACTATGAAGGCCATATATATTTCTGCTATGAATGTCTCTGGTCCTGGGCTTTCCTTTGATGGGAGGACTCTTATTGCTGTTTCTATTTCTATGGGCATGTTAAGTTGATTTAACTCATCTTGGTTGTTTCAGCATGTTGAGATTTGCTAGAAAAAGGTGCATTGCTGCCAGGTTCTCAAAATTATTCGCATAATGGTTTGAAAAGTAATCCCTTATAATTTTTTGAATCTTGGTTGTTTCTGTGATGATGTTTCCCTTCCCATCTCTGAGTTTTTTATTTTTTTAAATTTGGGTGAGCTGTTTTCTTTTTCTGATAAGATTTGCTAAGCGTCTGTCAATTTTGTTAATTTTTTTGAAGTAACAACTCTTTGCTTTGTTGATTCTTTCTATAATGTTTTTCGTTTCTAATTCATTTAATTCTTATTTAATTTTAATTTTTTCTTTCCATCTACTGGATTGGGGTTTATCTTGCTGCTCTTTTTCAAGGAGGTTTAGATGTCTTATTAAATTGTTGGTTTCAGATCTCTCCAATTTGTTGTTGTAGGACCTCAGAACTATAAACTTGCCTGTGAGTACTGCCTTTGTTTTGTCCCAAAGAAGCTGGTAATTTGTGTGTTCATTTTTTTTCAATATCACGAACATTTGCAGGTGATATTTATATTTTTTGAATTTTGCTTAATGTATGCAATTCTTTCTGCCCTCTTTCCCTCTCATTCATCTCTTCCCATCACTGTATTTGGGTTGCTTAGTTATCTTTTTTTTTTCTATGTCCAGTGCAGCTGTTGGGCCCCTTTGTTGTATGTTGTTCCTTTTCCCACTTATTGTGTTCCTCCTCCTGGCTTCCCTCCATTGCGTGCATATTTCTACCGTCTACATAGTCAAGAACATGGAGTCATTAATGGTGATACAACAAAATGAGTGGCTGTCCTCTGTTTCTCGAGTCCTCTTTACTTTGTCATACCTTCTTGCATTTTGGCTTTAGCATCCACGTATCAGGTAGACCCTATGCCGTTTTTCTCATTGTTCTTGGCTTACTTCACTCAAATAATTTGGTCTATCTCCATCCATTTCCCTGCAAATACCATCATTTTGTCCTTTCTAATGGTTACATGTATTCCATTGTATATAGGTTCCACATTTTTTGGATCCACTTATCAGTTGTGGCTTATCTGGGTTGTTTCCAAATCTTGGCTATTGTGAACAGTGCTGCAATAATCATAGAGGTGTGTATGTCTATGTATACTGGTTCCTGTTGTTCAGAGTAGATGCCTAGGAGTGGTATGGCCAGTTCATAGGACAGGTCGATATTTAGCTTTCGAAGGTACCTCCAGGCTGCTTTCCATAGTGGTTGTATTAGTATGTATTCCAACTAGCAATGCAGTAATGTTTCTTTCTTTGTATCCCTTCCAGCATTTGTCATTGGCTGAATTTAGGATGTGGGCCATTCTGACTGGGGTAAGGTGGTATCTCAGAGTTGTTTTTATTTGCATTTCCCTTACTGCCAGGGATGATGAACATTTCCTCATGTGTTTCTTTGCCGTTTTTATCTTTTCTTCTGAGAAGTCTCTCGTTAGCTTCCTATACCATTCCAAGATTGGTTTGTTAGGTTTGTGAAGGGTTGGGTTCTTGACTTCACCATATGTAATATAATGGATATTATAATATAATTGATATTAGACACTTGTCTGTTATATTGCTGGTAAATATTTTTTTCCCATTTCTTCCATTTCCTGGTAATTTCTATGATTCCTTTTTTTTGGCTTTTATAGTTTTCATGAAACCGACCCTCTATATCTTTGTTTAGGTTAATTCCTAGATACGTTATTTTTTTAGGTTATTGTGAATGGGGTTGTTTCCTTGATTTCCCTTTCTATTTGTACATTGTTACTATACAAAAAGGCTACTGACTTTTGTGGGTTAATTTTGTATCCTGCTACTTTGCCAAATTGGTTTATAACCTCTAAGAGTTTGGGGATGGAGCTTTAGGGATTGGTAATTTATAAAATAATGCCATCTGAAAAAGAGATAGCTTATCTTCTTCCTGTCTTATGTGGATCCCTTTAATGTCTTTCTCTTGCATTATTGCTCTGGCTAAGAATTCCAGAACTATATTGAAGAAGCGTGGATAGAGTGGGCATCCTTGCCTTGTTGCTTTTTTAGGGGAAGTGGTTGTAGTTTTTCCCCATTAAGTATAATATTGGCCTTTGATGTGCCATGTAAGACTTTCATTATGGTATGTCATGTTCCTTCTATTCTTATTTTTTCCATAGCTTTTAACATAAATGAGTGCTGAATTTTATCAAAAGCCTTTTCTGCATCAATGGAGATAATCATATGGTTCTTGACCTTGGATCTGTTGATGTGATGGATTAGATTTATTGACTTACATATATTAAACCATCCCTACATTTCTGGGATGAAGCCAACTTTGTCATAATGTATGATTTTTTTGATATGTTTCTGTATTCTGTTGGCTGCAATTTTATTGAGGAGCTTTGTATCCATCTTAATAAACCAGATTGGTGTGTAGTTCTTTTTTTGTCGGGTCTTTGCCTGGTTTGGGGGTGAATGTGATATTGGATTCATAGAATGAGTTTGGGATTACTCCCTCTGTTTCTATTTCTCTGAAGAGCTTGAGGAGTGTGGGTATTAGTTCTTCAATAAAGGCCTTATAGAATTCTGTAGTTAATCCATCAGGTCCTAGGCTTTTATTATTGGAAGATTTCTGATTACTTCTACTATCTCATTGTAGGTAATTGGCATGTTTAATTGATTTCTTTCTTCTTGGTTCTGTTTGGGAAATTTGTATTTCTTTTTTTCAGGCTAAAAAAAGTTTATTTACTGAACTGCTGCCCATACCATGTATGGTGGAGAAGCATGGCTTAAAAGGAAGGGAGGCGACCCACCTCTGTGCCAGGACTTATCTAGGCTAGGGAAAGGAAGAAGTGTGTCCAGGTGGGGGAAAGGTGTGGTCACACTGGATCTTGATGTGACCTCAAGGTCTGGGACCCTCATAAGGTCATATGGGAGGCTTGTGACCAGAGGTGGCTCAGGATGTGACCTAGCAGGAGGGGAAGGTGACTGCTTCCAGGTCTGCTAGTTACCTATGTAACAGATATTGGGTGGAAATTTAACCAAGAAAAGAGGGAGTGTTCCAGTTCAGGCCTTACACTCCAGCCTTTTGATAATTATGAAAAAAGGGTGAAGATTCTCTATGGCTATTTCCTGTTTGCAAGAGGTATCAACAGTAGGGGTAAAAGGCTGAATTGAGATCCCATCTGAGAGAAGGCAGCAGGCAACAGCTGTCACTTGGACAATGAGTCCTATGAAGTCTGTAGGAGGCAAGTCTCCTGGACGAAGTATGGAGAAGTCTCAGAGGCATTGAGGGACTGGAAAAAAATACTCGAGAGCAAATAAATGGCAAGAGGAAGGACTTGGGGCTGAAAATGTTGGTAGAAATATCCCTATCTACTTCTGACATCTGGCGACTGGGTAGAGAAAAGTCAAGTAACAAAGGCAAGAATACAAATTACTGTCCAGTTGAAAGGTAGACTGGTATGGACATTAGATGGGCAGTCTTCTTACTTCTATTGACCTGACTGTGGTTAATTTTGAAAGGGCAGGCACAAAGTGGCTGATGTGTATCATCTTCTCTTACTCCTTTCCATGTTCCTTTGTTCTACAGACTGGCTGAGTCTAAGTGTCGTTGCTGGGATGGTTTGTCCTAGTTGGTATTCAAGGAGGTTTGAAATCAAGGCCTGGGCACTGTCCCTGAGCACTTCTGCTCAAGGCTAGCACTCTACCACTTTGAGTTATAGTACCACTTGCAGTGTTCGCTGGTTAGAGTTAAGAGGCTCGAGCCAAGCTTCTAGCCTGGCTTTGTGCAGGTTAGTTGAGAGATGTAGTCTTAGGGATTTTTCAGCCCGGGGTGGATTTGAATCGCAACTTTTGTCACGAAAACCATTTGTTATTTCCAATTAAAGCAACAAGAAGTTCAAATATAATATGTAGAGCTTACCTGGTCCTTATCAAGAATTGACCAAATATTCTGCAATGACAAAACTTGTTAGATGGGAGACTCTTAGAACAGATATGCCCAATATTTTAGTATTACGTAGTCAGTAGTAAACTAAAGTACACACACAAAAAACAGGCAAAACTCAAATCCTAAAATTTTAGAGAACAATGTTTAGACATCTGTGATAACAAAGCACATCATATGGTTGGGCCTCAGTTACCAGAGTCTGTGAAAAGAGCAACTTGCTAGCAAGGCACATTTGAATAGATGGATGGAGGGGAAATAATTTTGGTCGAAAGGTAAGGATTGGAGGGGCCCAAATCCTCAACCCACCATTTGGTCAAGATGGCGAACTCAAGATGGCAAATTTCTTAAAAAATGCAAAGAAAGCCTGAACAAAAAAAATCAAGCCTAGTTTGGCTAGCCTTTTAGAGGGAACCTAGAATGGGTCCCCTGGACCCAGCCCATGTCGCATGCTTCATGGCACAATACAAATAGTTGTAGAAAAGAAATGGAGAGATATAGAAAGTTGGACATGATTAGCAGAGAGCAAAGAGATCCAGAAAGTGAACAGACTTCTGATCATTTAACATTGCAGAGGCAAAAACTGTCTAAATATGAGAAAAGCATAAAAAATTAGGTGTTCTGTCTATCCAGGAAGCACAGTAGGCATTTCAGAGGGGTTTCATGGCTTGGGCATGACTCGTAGCACCCTATTAAATGTGTAAGAGAGTCAGTCTGGTGAGTGAAGGAGAGCTGACAAGGCAGAAGCAATTTCCCTATTTCCCCTAGAGTATTGTAGAGAGAAATGGCCAAGACCCCATAACCAAGCATCCTCGGGTTCAGAGGTGACCAGCCTTTACGCTCTCTGGCATGGTGTCACATCTGAACAGAGATTGAGCAACAGAGAGCCGTAGAGAGTAGTTTCACTCACCAGAGAAGGGAAGAGGTGTGGACGTGGATGTGAAGGCCAGCAATGGTATTGGTGAAAAGTCTCACGTGGTGTCTCAATGCAGTTTAGTTCACGGAAAAGGGGTGGTTAGGAAATTCAAACATTTCCAACTCAAAAACCTCATCTGCGTCACAGCATCATATGTAAGGAATATTAAATAAGTAGGTTTCACTCGGTAGCCTATGAAGAAAATACCACACATTATTAAGGCAGGAAAAAAGTTTATTTACCGAACTGCTGCCCCCACCATACATGGTGGAGAAGCAGGGCCAAAAAGGAAAGGGAGATAGCAATTTGTATTTCTGTAGAAATTCATCCATCTCTGCTAGGTTTTCCTTCCTTTGTGAGTAGAGTCTGGAATTATTTCCTTATGATTGTTTGGATTCCTGGATGTTTGTTGTAATTTTTCTTGTGGTATCTCTGATAATATTGATTTGGGTCTCTTCTCTTATTTTGTTAGTTACACTTGCCAGTGGTCCATCAGTTTTATTGATTTTTTCTTAAAAACAGTTATTTGTTTTATTAAATGTTATTTATAATTTTCTCAGTCTCTATCTCATTAATTTCAGCTCTTATTTTGGTTATCTCTTTCTGTCTAGCAACTTTAGGTTCAATTTATTCTTGTTTCTGTAGTAGTTTTCGTTATATCATAAGATTGTTTACTTGGTTTCTGTTTTCTTGGAATGTGCACTGAGAGCAATACATTTGCCTCTCAGGACTGCTTTCACTGGGTCCCATAGGTTTCTTTGTGATGTTTCTTCATTTTCACTGAATTGTAGGAACTTTTTAATTTCTTCTTTAACTTCTTCTGTGACCCATGTATTGTTCAACTTAGTTCAGTTTAATTTCCATGTGTTTAAGGTTTTTTCTACTTTATGTCTTGTTATTGAGAACTAGTTTGATTCCACTATGTTCAGATAGAATACAAGGTATTATGTCGATCTTCTTGTATTTGCTTAAATTCCTTGTATGAACTAAGAAATGATCTATTGTAGAAAAAGTGAATGCGTTGGCAAAAGTTAGACCCTGCTGGTGTGAATGCCTGTAATTGTAGCTACTCAGGAGGCTCAGATCTGTGTATTCAGGTTCAAAGCCAGACCAGGCAGGAAAGTTCACGAAGCTTTTCTGGGCTTTTCCAGCACCACACCCCTCGTCATGTCTGGGGTTGTTCACCACCTTTGCCACCATGGGCTCGGCTTGGAGGCTTATGCAAGCCTGTATGGAGAGGCGCTCCACCCCACCATGAGTCAGGTGTTAACCAGTGCTGCTGCCTCAGGCTGGGCTAGGCTGCTTATGCGGGCCAGTATGAAGAGGCATAAACCGCCATGGCTCTGGAGTTGTTCACTGCTGCTGTCCGTGCCACAGTTATCACTGGCCCTCCGGGCTGGTCTGGTCTGTTCCTGTGGGTTAGTGCCAAGAAGCATTGTGCCCAGAGTCTGGGTAGTTTGGCACTACTACCAGCTGTTGCTGCTGCTCCAGATTAGGCTAGGCTGTTTACACCATCAAGACAGAGGTGCCACACTGCGAGTCTAGGGTTGTTCACCACTGCTGACCGTTGCTGCTGCTCTTGACTGGGTTGGGCTGCTTGCACCAGCCAGGCAGAGGTGCCATGCCAAGGGGTGTGAGGGGAATCTGTCTTCTGATATTTCGATTTGTATTCTCTGGGTTGGCATTGGACCTTGGGAGTCTTCTGTGAGCCTTTGGATGCTTGTGGGTGTGTGGTCCTCGGAGGGTCCAAAGCCAGGCCACAAAGCTCCACCACTTAAGCTGCTCAGTGGGGAGCCCATTACCAACAAGGGGTAGGAGAAGGGTCTTCCCACTTTACTGTCTGTGTAGGTTTTTCCCTTTTCTTTTTTCACTTTCTGTATCTCTCTGAGTAATCGCCTTTTTTTGTGGGTCACTTGCAGAAACGGAGCATTGAAATCCAAAATCTGTATTTCGTTGGGGAGAGCTGTGATGCTTTCATGCTGTTCCATCCCATCTTGGCCCCTCCCCTTCGGGTGGAGTTTTTCTTAGGTGGCTGGTGGGCCTTGGTTACCAAAGGATAGGTCCATAAAAGAATATGTTGTAAAGCGTGCAGATTGTAGTTAGACATTTCTGTTAATATAGCCTTCCCAAATTTAGGAACCAAAGGGGGTGGTCTACCCTATAGTATTTCAAAGGGATTAAATCCTTTAACATAAGGGCTACATCATGCTCAAAGGAGAGCAAAGTGGAGGAGGCTCACCTAGCCATGCACAGTCTCTGTAATTAATTTAGTTAGTTTGCTTTGAGGGCATATTCATTCTTTGTAATGCCTTGAACTCTGAGTTCTATAAATGGATTGTAACTTCCAATTTATTCCAAGAGTGTTAGTTAATAATTGAGAACTTGGGCCATGAATGCAGGGCCATCTTTGGACGCCACAGCTAACGGTAAGACAAATCAAAGAATTATTACATGCCTCAGCTCAGCCTGAAACAGTGTCCATATTACTAATAGATACCAATACCTATACTTTCCAAGCTTTACCTCTGTGAAGTCCACTTTCCCAAATTCACCATCTGAGGTTCCTCACAAATGAATCCTTTCCATAGGTTCCAGCTTTTCATCATCTACCTGTTGGAAATTACCTACACATCTTACAAAGTATTGTCACGCTAAGGCCCCACTGGTTTTTAGAACAGTTTTAGGTAGTGGCCTCGGGCAATTTACCAGGGTGCAAATATCTACACGTAAACTGACCGACAGCTTGAGCCTGTATGTTTTTTTCACAAGTTCAGTGTCAACATTTCCACACTTATTACCACTGTTTTTGCTTCTTCCTTTAATTTTAATGACTAGAGATTGCACTTGTAGCTCCAGAGATCCCATTGGTTTTAGAGTCATCTCCCAAGCTACCTGATCAGCTCAGATGTCTCCCTGTATCTTAGGGTCTCTAGTTTCTTTAACTCCTGTACAGTACTCTGAACCATGGAGACTTCTTCCATTTTATTCTCCCCCTTTTCTCTCAAACTTGCTTTCAAGGGCTGGGAAGGTGGCTCAGTGGTAGAGCGCATGCCGTGCATTCCAGAGGCCCTGGGTTCGATTCCTCAGCACCACATAAGCAAAAAGCAAAAAGCCGGAAGTGGAGCTGTGGCTCAAGTGGTAGAACGCTAGCCTTGAGCTGAAGAGCTGAGGGACAGCACCCAGGCCCAGAGTTCAGGCCCCATGACCGGACCCAAAACAAACAAACAAACAAACAAACAAAACAAACTTGCTTTCAAAATCCCACTCTCCTTCTCAATGTGCTCCTTAAACTGTAACTGTTTTTGCAGGGTCACAGGAGAGTTCCTTTGACTGGCCAACTGCTGCTCCTTGTCACAACACCTTTGCTTGCTCTTCAGCTCCTCTCTTAAATTCACAAAGGTGCTATTGCGAGGTATTTTATCCCACCTCCACCTGTTCCATTGGGACATGATGTTTCTGCATTAAATTTATGGTGAAGATCTCAGCAGTTTTTTTGGGCTTTAATCTAGTACTTTCTCTTTCTTGTTTTCCACTTCAGTGTATTTTTGTGAGCGCTCTTACAACTGTTTGTTTAGCCCTTCTGATTTTTTCCTAATGCTCTTTCCCTTTCCCCAAGATTCTCTATCAGAGCATGTGGTCCTTTAACTCTTTCTGAAGAGTAACAATCTCTTTCTTGAGCCTGATATTTTCCTGTTCACTTTTCTTGGCCTCATCTATGACAGCACTTCCTCGTCTTCTCTGCTAACCTCTCTTTCCTTCTCTCTCTGTTGCTTTGAATTTCTGGTGACAATTTTCAAAGCTTATAATCAACATGTACTTCAGCCTAATACATTCTTATATTAGATCCAGCTCATTTTTCATGTCCACAATTTCTTAATGCAGCATCAGGATCTCTTCTTGGCTTCACTTGTGGTTAGCAAGGATGGCAGTATTGCTGTCTTGTGCTTCTGTCGGCCTGTGGTCCCCTAATTTGCCTCATACTCATCCAGGCTAATGTATTTGAACTTCATTTGATTCTAAAAGTTTTCTAGGTTCCTTTTGAGGATTTTCTTCTCATTTTTCACTCTCACAAGTTTATATCTTCAAATCTTTTCTTCACGTCAATTAATTCTCCCTGTTTTCTCCAATGTGCTCTTCTATGAACTTTTAACGACTTTGTTGGTTTTGACAGGAACATAATAGAGATTCTGTCATTTATAAGCCTGTGTTTTGAGATAGAAGTGTGTGAATTTTTTTTTTTTGCCATATTTCTTCTTAAGTTCAGAGGGCTGCTTTTTAAATTGAACACAGTTGGAATTCAGAGCCCCACGCTCCTTTGCATGTTACTCCAGAGATATGAACACATTTTCCAGGTGTTTAATGTGATTGCATAACCTGTCATTTTCTATCTTTCTCCTCCTTTGACATTCCTTTTCCCAATGTCCATTTTGCTTTCAATAAGCACACTGATCTATTCCTAGAAGTTTCCTACTGTCATTTGCAAATGTATTGTATTGTCTTTGCCAAGGGATTCTTGATCCCTATTCTGGTGCTCCTATCAAAACTCAACTACCTTTCTTAGAGTCTTTTTTATCCAGGGTATCTCTGTTATCAAACACCTACTGGGCACCACTTCCAACTGAGAATACACCTTTCCCTCAAACCCTTCTAACTTTTGAAGCTTTCTTCTAATATCTGGGGCTGACTGGGTAACAAAGGCTATATTTAGGGCTCTTTGATTTTCCAGGGCTTCAAGATCTATAGGCCTATATGTCCTATAGGCTTCTGGGAGAAGTTCAAAAAAAAATCATTAGGGTATTCACTGGGGAACTGTACCATTTCACTCAACTTAGATTGATGACTTGTCTTTCTAGCCACTGAGATATCCCTGCTAATCAAACACAGCAATAATAGGTAAGCACTTCCATACCTTGATCACTGTTAGTCTCAGCTTGGGTAAGTCTGTGGAAAGACTTGCTCCAAATGGTCTGATTAATAGTGGAGCTACTGTCTGATCCAATGACTACTTTCAAGATACCGAGTAGGATTCACTCCCTTTTCTACCAAGTGAAAAGCACCTGTAAAATTTGCTGACACTCATTCCGGATGTGCTTGTTTGTGAAAATTACTGTCTCTAATGAAATAATGAGCCGCTGGTTTTTTTCTGTAAAGGATGGAGTTTGCTGTTTCCAGTTATACAGGTCACTAGATGTAAAGAGAACATATATTTAAAAGGGAGCCTGCCCCCCCATCTCCTTCATGGTCCTGTCTCAAGGGTAATAATGGTAACATACCACATTGTACCACCTCAGGCTGGTAAAAGTAACCACTTTTTGTATGGGAAGACTTAACATTACAGGTGCTGGTGGCAAAGAATAGGAGCGAGAGTACACCAATGCATCTTCCTCTGAGGGACTCTATAACCCTTGGGGAAAATATTTTTTGGATATAGGAACTTCATGCCTTGTTCTCCCATCCTGAGAAAAGGAGTACACAGAGGTGCATTCAGGACACAGATAGAACTATCAGCATACACAAACAGGACAATAACCACAGACACTTAACTTACATGTCCCATACCTCTCAATGTTGACCTCTACAGGAGGTCCCAGATTACAGAGAGAATGTCCCAGATTGTCTCTTGAAGAGGCCACAGATGACCCATGGAAAATGTCACATATGTCCTCCCTAGGAGGCCCTAGATAATCTCTCTTGGAGGTTCCAAATGGCTCCCCAAGGAAGTGTCAGATGACCTCCAAGGAAGGTCCCAGATGTCCTCTCAATGAGGCTTATATTACCTCTCAAATAGCTCCCAGATGGCCACTCAAAGAGGCCATATATGAACCCCAGAGGAGGGTCCAGATAACCCTCTTGAGAAAGTCACAGATGACCTCCAGAGAAGGTCCTATGTAACTTCTCAAGGAAGTTCCAGATGATGTATGAAGACGGTCATACATTTCTCATCAAGATAACCCAAGCTGGCCTCCTAAAGAAGTTCCAGATGACCACAGGAGGTGGTCCTAGATTGCCTCTAAAGGAAGCTCCAAAGACTA
This sequence comes from Dipodomys spectabilis, assembly GCF_019054845.1. Lineage (NCBI taxonomy): Eukaryota > Metazoa > Chordata > Mammalia > Rodentia > Heteromyidae > Dipodomys > Dipodomys spectabilis. The sequence continues at coordinate 18,486 of NW_024871013.1, read as the reverse complement.
CTTTTGAAGAGGTCTCAGGTTGCCTCCTGAGGAAACCCCAGATGACCTCTGGAGAAAGTCCAAGATAGCCCCTGGAGAAGGCCCTAGATGACCTCCAGGGTAGGTTTAAGATGGCTTCTGAAGGAAGTCGCAGATGTACGCTTGATGGGATTCCAGATGGATTCCCAAGGAAGCACTACATTACCTCTCAAGGAGTTCCCAGAAGCCACAAATGACCTCCAGATGGGGTCCCCAAAACAGACTGGCAAGCTTTCCCAGACGCACCCTTAGAGGACCCTAAATGACTTTTGTCAATGTTGGTCCTCCGGAGACAAACACTCGAGGAAGACTCTTAACCCTGAGGGTTGACACTTTCACCTATGGGGATTTTTCCCTGGGGCCAAGGCCTGATGCTATCCAAATTGATTTATCTTTATGGGGTTTCCAAAAATCAGGATCTCCGTAGTTCAAGAGAATCCATCGAGACACATTTAATATAATAAATGTTCTCCAAACCACCAATCCCCAAAGTTACGATATCCAAAGCTCCAAACATCAAAGGGCAAGCCTTTTTCCCCCTTCCCTTTGTCTCTCCTTGGCTCCGGAACTATACATCCTTCGATGTTTTCCATTTTTCCCTTCTACTACTTCTTTCTTCTCTTCAGACCTCTCCACTCTCCACAGGTCTGAACTGCTTTGCCTGGGTCGTCAGTTTCCATCCTTCACCTCCTGCCCCCCCTCAACTTCCTCTCCTCCAAGGTCTTTCCCCTTCTGCTATCACACCACTTCCTTCCTTCCAGGACATTCCCCTTTTTCTCTTTCCTTTTATTGCTCTGAACAAGTAGCCTATATAAAGTCTGTACCCCTTCTCTACACCAACTCCCTAACAGTTTTCAACTGTCACATCCCAAACTGCCCACAGCCCAATCACTTCTTAACAGCTCAACACGTGGTGATTAATGCACCAAGCCCTCCCACAGAATGCCCCAACTTCTTTGGTGGCATACTTTGTCCTCTCCAGCTGGCCAGGAGATGATGCCTGGCTTATTATTGGACCCTATAGATTATTGGGGCCCTGCTGATTATTACAGTATCCTCCTTGTGAACTAGTAGCAATTGAAATTGGAAATTTGATTGTAATATTTCAAACTTGTTGTAACATCACAAATCCATTTTGACATCATCATCAGCACGACATCATAAACTCACTCTGATAATATTGTCATTGTCACATCTTGATTCCATTGTGACATCTCAAATCTATTATGACCTCTTAGCTCCTTTGAAAAATCCATGCCCTTTTCAACAGCACAGTCCCTTTGTGTATCCATATCATTGTTGTTAACTGACAATTGAGATCAGAAATACCATTATAACATCAAAAAGTGTTTGTGACATCCTCAACAGTGTGACATCACATTTTCATTATGAGAGCATCAGCTCATTGTGATATCACCAAACTCAATGACATAATTGCATTATGACAACAATTCTCATTATGACATCATAAACACATTATGAATGCCTATTTTGTGATTTCATTGTATTTCAAACGTGGCATGAGAGTTGATATCAGAAACACATTTTTGTGTCTACATAACCATTTTGACATCATAATCACTTTGTGATATCACAGTGACATTGTGATATAACTAACACAATGAAATATCCCAAACATCTCCTGTCCTCATAACTTTTGTGACAAGCTAACATTGTGATATCTTAGACCTTTTTGCCCTCATAATTTTCCAACCTCATATTTCATGTATGACATGAGATACCAGAAATCCACTGACATCATGACCATTGTGACATCACACTGACAGATGTCATGATCATCGTGTCACATTGTGACATCACAAAAGTTTTGATGTCACAATTAGATGGTGATGCCATACAGGTAAGGGGTTACAATAGGTCTATGATGTGACAATTGGTTGGTGATATCCAAATGGCATAAAGGATCTCATTTGTCATGAAATCACAGAGAATACGAGTTCACAAATGGACTGTGGTATCTACAAAGGCATGTGTTGTCGCAAATGTGTTGAAGTCCTAGGAGGATTATGATGTCACAGTGTGACATAATGGTCATGATGTCTGTCAGTATGATGTCACAATGGTCAAGATGTCACAGTGGATTTCTGATATTACATATCATAACTGAAACATTATGTTTGAAAACAGTTTATGAGCTCATAAAGGGACTAAGACATCATAATTGGAGGACGTCATAAGACTTAGGAGGACATTGTGGTCACACAGGCATCAAAGATGGCCCTGAGAGGAAGTTGAGTGGGCAGAGCCTGATTTGTTTAAGTTCAGTGTGTAAACAGCTTGTGGAAGCTTAGGTGCATGATAAGGCGTGACCTTTACAGTGATTGGTTGGTTCCATTTCCTCCCCTCCCACGCAGTCTTTTGCTTTAAAAAGGGCTTGCTCTGTGTTAATAAATGAGTCTCTACTTGACTTGAATCCCCTCTGCATCTGATTGTCTCTTAGGCTAAGGGAGGCTGGGGAACGGGTGAGAGGCCACACTTACCTTTCCTTGGACTTTGTCCTCCTTTTGTGGGACAAACGAAGACTTGACATCTGGCTCCCCACATGGGGTTCGAAAGGAAAAGATACTGGCTGAGGCTAAGCACTCTCTCAGGGTAAGTGAAACCCTTAGTATGGGTAATGCTATTTCACAGAAGGAGGAGGAGGAGGCAACATTAAGCCTAGAGGGAGTAAAGGAGGACTTGGGAAGTGAGAAAGAAATGGAATGGGACAAATTCCACTGAGAACGCACCGAAACACCCACAGTAGAAGTCAAAACGAGGGTGAAAGTTACAACCTATGACTTGGGTGCCCTTGACAAATCCTAGGTCCCCACACTATTCTCCTGATTTGTGGGGAGGTAAGGTGCCCTACGGGACCTGCAAGAGGGACCTGCAGGACCCGGACCCCTACCAACCATCCATAGAAGGGTCGAGGGCTGGGGAAGTAACCTATTTGGAGTCCTGACATTTAAGGGAAGTGCCACGCAGGAGTCCGGACCTTAGGCCACAGGATTCACTTCCCCAAGCTTATCCGGTCAATCTGGCACCAGAAGGTAATATGCCCTTGGAATGGTATCCATGGGAAGCTAAGAATCTGAAAAAGCTCCACAAGGCGGTGGTGGAGAATGGCCTGAACTCTCCTATTCACCTGTGTGTCTGGTGGGATGTGGCCAAAGCCCTCCTTACCAGTTCTCAGTTTATTAAATGATGTACCTTCTTTAAGGAGGAATGCAGAGTGCAGGCGGAGAATAACCGTCAGGTTCAATCCGGGATAACTATTACTTATGCCATGTTAACAGGGACAGGGAAAAGGTGCTCCACTGGCATCTAACAAGCCACAATACCTGCCCCGTACCATGACCAGGTGAGATAGGCAGGACTTGCTGCATGGTACAAACTGGATGATGGGCCACTGAATCCCCCATACCAGGAGTGAGACAAAAAACCTTGTGAGCCTCTAGATGAGTTTGTAGACTGAGTCCAACAGAGTATTAACCACAAGCTGCTGGCAGGGAACCTCCAAGATCAGTTTGTAAAGTTGCTGGTTTGGGAAAGGGTGAATGCAGACCACTGCATGGCCTGCACAGAATTTAGAGAGAGTTCCATGAGCAGATGGGTGGTGGCCTCGCAGGATGTGAGAATGCAACAGCACCAGTCCCAATCATAACCTTTAGTTTTACAGGCTCAGACATCTGCAATGACTGAGGCTATTATCCAGGTGCTGGCAGCCCAAGGCCAAAGAACCTGAAAACCATCGGGGAGAGGGACTTGTTTTAAATGCGGGCAGGAGGGGCACTTTAAGAGGGACTGTTCAAAACAATCCCCCCCCTGCCAAATGGCCCAGGGGGTCCAAACCGCCCCCTACACCCTGCCCCAGGTGCAGGAAGGGTACCATTGGAAAAATGATTGTCGATCCAAATTTGATATAAATAGGAAGCTTTAAACTAGGGGAGGGACATCCTCCAGCCCCGTTAACTCAAGAAGGAATCCCCTCTGCTGTTGGGCCCAGGCAGCCTCATGGCAGGTTGACTCAGGCCCATAGGACCGTGACCCTGGAGGAAGGACTCCGCCTTAAAATGACTATTTTCATAAGCGGGAAGCAGTTTCACTGCCTAATTGACACGGGGGAAGATCAGGGAGGAAGAAGTGCCCTTGGACTCGAAGCTTGCGTCTGGACCCCCAATATTGGGGGTAGAGGGCAACTCCCAGACCAAAGAGACAGTTGCCCTTATGAAATGGACTAGCCCAGATGGAGAACAGGGAAAGATATGCCCTTTAGTGGCAAAAAAACTCACTGCCAATTTACTAGGGCAAGACATGCTAAGATAAATGGATGCCGTGGTCACTACAGACCATCAAGCATGCTATGATGATATCCTGGATGGAGAAGAAGCACAAAGGCTTAAACAGGATCTAGGGGATCCGCTCAGGTGCACTCCCAATCCTAAAGGCCCACTGCTTTCGAGTATCTCCCATTAGGTGGAAACCCAGAAGCGCTATCTGGGTGGAGAAGTGGCCATTGACCAAACCCAAACTTGTAGCCCTCCACTTTTTGGTGAAGGAACAGATAAACCTTGGCATGGATGTCCTCTCATTAGTCCTTGGAACACACTCGTATCTGTTATTCAAAAGGCCTTCTGGGACTTGGCGTTTATTCCAAGATCTAAGTAAGGTAAATGAAAGCATGGAGTTAGTAGGAACGCCGCTAAGAGGCATGCCCTGGACTCCCACTCTACCTTCAGAATATACCTTAGTTGTGATTGATATTAAAGATTGTTTTTTTCTATCCCCTGCATCCAGATGACTGTGAGAAATTTGTTTTCTCCATCCCTTCTCTTAATTTTTCCCAGCCTCATCGGAGGTTTGAATGTAAGGTGCTGCCACAGAGAATGGCCAATAGCCAGGCCTTGTGCCAATACTCCTGTGCTGGGTTCAGACACCTCCCTTGCCTATGCCTACATGGATGATATAATTGTGGGCCACCAAGACCCGGGCCACTTGGAGGGCCTTCTGGCCCAGGTTCTAGCCATATTAAAAATGGGGGTTTACCATAGCCCTCAATAAAATTCAAAAGGTACCTCCTTTTAAGTTGTTCGTGTCCCACCTTACCTTGACTCAGGCCAGCTCCCTTAAGCCTTTGCTGGACATTCCAGCCATTCTGACCTTATCCCAACTTCAGAGCTTTTTAGAGGAAATAAATTAGCTGTTGGCATGGGTTCCTCTCCCTAAAGATAGTCTTGTGCCTTATTTGCTCTACTAAAAGACAGAATGCCCCAAGAAGTTATTAAATTTCAGACAGCCATCGGCAATATTATTGCAGTTCAAAAAAGCCCTGGATGAAGTTTACCTGAAGCAGTATTCTATTTTTGAGCCCATTTTCCTTTGGTTGTTTGCAGGTGTTACATTGATTTCTGCAGTTTTAACTCAAAGTGGGGAACCATTAGAGTGGGTTCATATTCCCCTGGGGGGAACACCTCAGGTGTACTCTCAGGCAGGCCAACTTGCAGATGCTATTGTCAAGGGAAGGACCCAAGCCCAACGGCATTATGGCCTCGACCCTCTCCATTGTTTTTCATTTTCGGATGGTAGATGTTGAGTGGCTCACTCGAGGAATGCTCATCTTGCTCTCTCTGTGGAGGGGTTCCTAGGCCAAATTGACTGCCATTATGGGCCATCCAAATGGACTGTCATGTTATGGCGACTTCCCTTCAAAATGCCTTCTCTATTTTCTCCTATGACTCTTCCTGGTGCCCTCCATGTTTTGTCTGATGGAGGTAAAGCAAGCTCTGTGTATGCAGCCTTTGAAGAGCAACAAATACCCCAAGCCAACAAAGATTTCAAACTTGTCAAGGGTCAGCACAATATAAAGAAATGCTGGCCATAATTATGGCCCTTCATGACATTCAAAAACCCTTTAATTTGTATTCGGTTATCCTATATATGATTAACTTGTTCCCCCATATTCCCCAGGCACATAATAAGCTGGATGAAAACCCTATTTCCCCTCTTATGGTTACCCTTAAGGGTCTATTAGAAGGGCGAGGAGCCCCTATTCATATTCAACATTTGAGAGGGCATTCAAAACTTCCTGGGTTTCTATCTCTAGGCAATAATTGGGCAGACCAGTTAGCTACTGGCCCACAAGTATTAACATTACAAGAGGCTACCTGTTTGCATGATTTCACCCACATTAACTGGAAAGATCTTCAACATAGATTTCCTCAGATTCCTGTAAAGGACCTCAAAAGGATAGTACATACCTGCAAAACATGCCAACCCTTCTTAAAAGTACCCCCGTTACAACCACCAAGGGTAAATCCCAGAGACCTTAATCCTGGCAAACAGACATTACTCATTTTCTAGCCTTTGGTAAGTTTAAATATATCTTTGTCTCTATAGATACCTACTCAGGAGCATGCTGGGCCACAGCACATACAGGAGAAAGAACTAAACATTCACAAGCACATTTTCTTCAATGCTCTGCCACCTTGAGTCTACCAGCACAAGTTAAAACCGATAATGGATCCTGTTTTGTTAGTAAAGCAATGTAAGAGTTTTGTGACAAATGGCACATTAGTCATACTACAGGATTTCCCTACAATCCCCAAGGCCAAGCAATTATAGAAAGAAACCACCAATGTCTTAAGGAGCAATTATTAAAACAAAAAATGGGAATTAGCCCCTATATACAGTTACAGCTTTGTATAGCTTTGTTTACCATTAACATTTTAAGTTTTCCAAAAAGGGCAACTGAATACAGATTTCAAAAGCACTGGGGACAACTAAACCTTAAGCCCCAAGTGAAATTCAGGTAGAAGGACCCCCTGACACAACAATGGAGAGTACCTGATCTGCTAGTTACCATGGGCAGGGGACTTGGATGCATTTTTCCCACAGAGGTGACAGCCTCCATTTGGATCCCTGCCAGGAACCTTAAAGTTTTACCCCTTTCCTCTATACAGGAGGATGCCTAAGTGTAAACTAACAAACAAGGAAAGAAAAATGGCTATGGTGGCAGAGGAGGAAAGCAAGAAAGATAACTAACCATTCCCAAGGGCAATCAGCCCTTGAGAAGCTCTTGTGTTCTCTAACAATTGCAGATGGCGATACTCCAGCTGTTGGCTCTTCTGACCCTCCCAGTCCCAGCAATGGCTATGGAATCCATCAACCTCAATGGGTGACCTGGGCATTGATCAGCACTGGCAATGCAGACATAGCTCCACAAGAGAAGCTGTCCCTTCGACTTGGTGGCTTGACCTTCATTTTGATCACCACCCTATGTCATTTTGTATGGACCATTTAATATTTCTGTAGGAGTTATTTGTTTTAATGCTACCTGCTCTAATATTCCTTTTACAAGCCCCACCTCTGGAATCTGAAATGGCAAAGACTGCTATCCCATCCCTGACTGTTAAAGGAGTGCTAGTGACATTGCTTGGCCTGGGAATGCTTTTGCTGATGATTTTTCTACGCCTTCCTTGCATTATATGTGCACTGCAAACCTCTTAATACTTTAGACAGCCAGGCATAAATTTCCCCCAAGAGGAACCGCAGCCAGAGATGGGTAAGAGGGGGTGCCAGTCTGACCAACCTAAGACACGGCCTTCAGCTTCGTTCTGAAGAAGTTCCCAATGAAGGGTAAGACAGACAAGAAAATCCACCCAACCTAAGCAGGCAAGTTCGATTCTTTAAACAAAGACGCGGTGTTGGGAGCCGACAGTAAAGCTCAAAGGTCATCCTGACCCCTGTACTCGCTTGAAGGCACAAATCAACTGGCTTACTTGAAAGATACCAGGTGCCCGGGATTGCTTTGCTATGTCTGTAGAGTTTGTTTTAATTTTTCCTTGTTTTTTCTGGACTATAGTAGAATGGCCTGAGAGTGGGGGCCCACAAGGATGCACCGTGTCACATGTGTGGAATTCCCAATACCCAGGCTGCTCCCATGTTCTGAAGAGGACGAGATAATGACTGTTCTATATGCCCCGAAATTAATCAAACTGCTTCAGACATTTCTAACTGTGGTTGGGCTGATGTTTATTACTGTGCTAGTTGGGGATGTGAGGTAATTGGGACTGGCTCTTGTATCACGCACAAGGGCCCTATACTTGTCTGGTGAATCTCGCCCCCCAGACTTGCCTCAAACCCTCTGCATGGCCAATGCTATTCTTATCAATGTAATTCTGTTAGTATAACCTGAACAAAGGAGAGGGAAAGGATAACTAACTGGGGGGTGTATCTGCATTAAAACAAAAAGGGAGAATCTGTGGGGCACACAGGCAGCAAAGATGGCCCTGAGAGGAAGTTGATTGAGCAGAGCCTGATTTGTTTACATTCAGTGTGTAAATAGCTTGTGGAAGTTTAGGTGCATGATAAGGTGTGACCATTACAGAGAATGGTTGGTTCCATTTCCTCTCCTCCCACGCAGTCTTTTGCTTTAAAAAGGTCTTGCTCTGTGTTAATAAACGAGTTCCTTCCTGACTTGACTCCCCTGCATCTGATGGTCTCCTGGGCTAAGGGAGGCTGGGGAACGTGCGAGCAGCCGCACTTAGCTTTCCTCAGACCCTGTCCAGCTTTCGTGGGATGGATGAAGACCCGACAGAAGAGGGCAGGTTTGTGATATCACAGTGTGTTAGTGATATCACCATGGCACTGTGATGTCATAAACTAATTGTGATGCCATATATTTATGAGATCACAATGGTTTTCTGATATCAACCCAAATGCCACATTTGAAATAGAATGAACTAAGAGAATAGTGTCTGTAACATCACAATGACAATTTAATGTCATAATGCTATGAGGTCATTGTAAATTGGTGATGTCATGGTAATGAGGTAATGGTGTCATAATGAATATGTGTTGTCACACTGGTGATTGGGTCACAAAGAGTTTGTGATGTTACAATGGCATATATGAATTAAATTATCTTGTGTTCATAATGAGGATATGGGTACACAAAGGGACTGTGATGTCAAAAGTACCATATGTGTTTTCAAAAGTACTTAGGGGTCATGATAGCTTTATGATACACCATTGTGATGAGGTCACAACAGGTCATTGATGTCATAATGATTTTGTAATATCTCAAACATATGTCCAATTTCAACTGCTAGTATTTCACAATGTATATGCAAGTTCACAGAAGGAGCTTGAAGTCTTAATGGACATGAATTTTTTAAAATGTCATGAGGTCATATTGGGTTTGTGAATACACAATGGAACAGTGATATCACCATGGCAATGTCAACTCACTACATCATGACAAAATATTGTTTTGGTGCCACAATTAGTTGATGATGCTACATTGGTGATGAGGTCACAAAAGATTGGTGATGTTACAGTGTGTTGGGCATGTCACAATGACATGATGGTTCTCAATTGTCTTTAACTTACAATGAGTATATGAGTTCACAAAGGGACTTTGGTTTCTCCAAAATTATGTGTTGTCACAAATATATTGAAATCCTAAAAGGTTTGTGATGTCAGAATTTGTCACAGTGGTTATGAAATCTGGCAGTGTGATATCACCATGGTCATGATGTCACTGGAAATTTGTGATATCAAATGTCATATGTGAAATTTAATGAAGTCAACAAGAGATTATGAGGACAAAAAGGCCTAAGATTTTAGAATTGCAGCATGTCACAAAAGTTATGATGACAGGATAGGTTTGTGATGTCACGGTGGGTTATGTGATATTGTGATATGTAGGTTATTATGATATCACAGTGACAATGTGATGTACAAAGGGATTGTAATGTCACAATGGTTATGAGTTCACGATTTGTTTATGATATCAACCTACAGGCCACATTTTAAATAGAATGAAATCACAGAAAAGGCATTCATAATGTGTCTATGATGTCACAAGGATAAGGTGAAGTTCTAAATCTATCATATCATTTTAGTTTTGTGATTTCACAATGAGCAGATGTTGTCAAAATGACAATGTGATGTCACAATTGTGATGAACTCGCAAACTGTTTTTGATGTTAAAATGTCCTGTCATTCTCAATTGTCAATATTTCACAGTGGGGATTTGAGTACAAAAAGGGAATGTGATGTCACAAAGCTATGTATTTTTTCGAAGATATAGGAGGTCATAATAGATTTGGGATGTCACAATGTGATCCTGGTGTCAAAACAGCAATGTGATATCACAATGGTTTTGTGATGTCACACTAGTGATGAGGTCTTAATGGGTTAGTTATGTCACAAGTTTGTAATATCACAATTATTTGTCCAATTTTAATTGCTAGTAGACCACCATGAGGACACGGTAAAAACCAGCAGTGCCCCTATAATCCATGGGAACAGATAGTGGTTATGGCCTCTTGGTCTGGACCACCGGAGTGGGGGGTTGCATGCCACTGGAGTGGGCAGGACATGTTGCTGAAGGAGATAGGATGTCAAGCCCCACATGGTGAGCTGCCAAGAAGTGATTGGGCATGAACATTTGGGAAGTGATGATTGAAAACTGTTATGCAGGAAACATATCTCAGTGGGAGAAGAGCACAGCCTATATATAGGCTGCAGGTTCAGAGCAACAGAAGGGGAGAGAAAAAGGAGAAAGGCCTGGTAGGAAAGAAGTGATGTGACTGCAGGAAGGTAAAGACCTGGGAGGAGAGGAAATTGAGGGAGAGCAGGAGGTGAAGGATGGCAGCTGGCCACCTGGATAGGGCAGGGTAGGACTGTCAAGAGTAGAGCAGCCTGAAGAAAAGAAGGGAACGGTGGAAGGAAAAAATGAAAGACCTGAAATGTAGGACAGGTCTGGAGAGAAGGAGGATGAAGAGAAAGGAAAAAGCCTTGTACTTTGAAGTGTGGAGTTTTGGAGATCATTATTTTGGGGGATGGTTGTTTGTAGACCAGTTAACAAATGGCTGTCCTGCTCTTTGGAGTTGTGAGGGTTCATGGTTGAAGCTGAATTTAGCTCTGGGCATCCAGCCCAGGTCAAGCTAGTCACTTGTTACAAAATTTATGAGGACAAGACAGGTAATGATATCACAATGTCAATATGAGTTCACAAAGGGATTGTAATGTCACAATAGTGATGTGGTCACAATGGGTTTCTGAAATCAAACTATATGCCACATTTGAGATAGAAAGAAATCACAGAATAGGTAATCACATTGTCTCTATGACCTCACAAAGAATATGTGATTTCATAATGCTATGATGTCATTGTCATTTTGGGATGTCACAATGGGCTGATGTTATCCTAACAACAATGTGATGTCACTCTGGAGATGATGTCACAAAGCATTTGTAATGGTACAATGGCATTTCTGATATCAGTTGTCCTTTGCTCACAGAGAATATAATTATCCAAAGGGACTGTGATGTCACAAACACCATGTGCTTTTACAAAGGTGCGTAGAGGTCACAACAGGTTTGGTATGTCACAAGGTGATCGTGATATCACTGTGGAAATATGTCACAATGGGTTTGTGATGTCACAGTGGGGATAAGGTCACACATGGATAGTGATGTCACTATGAATTTGTAGTATCACCATTACATGGTGATATTACTAGATCACAATGAAGATACGAGTTCACATAAGGACCTAGAAGTCAGAAAGGCTATGAATTTTGTAAAATATTATGAGTACATATTAGATTGGTGGAAACGCGATGGGACAGAGATATCCCATTGGCAATATAATGTTTCCATTACATGAGGTAGTATTGTTTTGAAGTCACAAATAGTTGGTAATGCCATATAGGTAATGAGGTCTTATAGATTTGTGATTTCACAATGGGATGGTGATGTCACAATCTCATGCTAGGTGTCTAATCGACAATGAATATATAAGTTCACAAGGGATAATGATGTATCCAAAGGTATATGTTGGCACAAGTGTAATGAGTCTTAACAGGTTTGTGATGTCACAATGTGACTCAATGTTCATGACATCTGGCAATGTGATGTCACAGTGGTCATGATGTCATAGTGAATTTCTGATATCACATGTCATACCTGATGTATTATGAATTAAACAATTTATGAGCTGAGAGAGGCCAGAGATCACACTGGCAGCATGTCAAAACATTTATGAGGATAGGACAGTTTTGTGATATCACAGTGGGTTAGTGATATCATAATGGCAATGTGGTATCACCAAGGTATTGTGATGTCACAATGGTTATGTTGTCACAATCTATTTCTGATATCAACCCACCTGCCACATTTGAAATAGAATGAAATCACAGAATAGGCATTCCAATGTATCTGTGACATCTCAATGACCATGTGATGTCATAATGCTATGAAATCATTGTTGTTTTATGATGTCACAATGGGCTGATGGTGTCATAATGACAATGTGATGTTACACTGGTGATGATGTCAAAAAGGTTTTGCAATGTTAAAATGGCAAGTCTGATCTCAATTAGCTCAAAATGATATGGGTACACAAAGGGCCTTTGATGACACAAAAGCCATGTTTTCAAAGCTTCTGAGGTCATAAAAGGTTTGGGATATCACAATATGATCATGGTGGCACAATGGCAATGTGATATCACAATGAGTTTTTGATGTCACTGCAGTGATGAGGTCACAATGTGTTAGTGATGTCTCATCAAGTTTTAATATAACAATGACATATTCAACTTCAATTTCTTCTAATTCACTATGAGGATACTGTAATAACTAGTGTTGGCAGAATTATCTGTGGCAGCACATAATCATTGTAAATTCTTGGCCTGGACCACGGGAGAATGTGGAGAATGCCGCCAAAGGTGGAGGTGTCAAGCCTCACATGGTGAGCTGTCAAGAAGTGATTGAGCATTGGGCAGATTGGGAAGAGACGGTTAAAAATTGTTAGGCAGGAGACCCATTGGAGTGAGGAGGGGTACAAACTATATATAGGTTGCATTTTCAGAGCATGGAAAGGGGGGATAAAAATGGGAGCTACCCGGATGGAAGAAAGTGATGAGACAGCAAGAAGGAAAAAACCTGAGAAGAGAGGAAGATGAGGGAGAGCAGAAGGTTGGCAAGTGGTCAGTGGGGCAGAGTAGGGCAGGCCTGTGGAGAGTAGAGAGACATCAAGAGAAGAAGGAAGTGGTGGAAGGGAAAAAGGGAAAGACCAGGAAGTAAGAACAGTTCTGTATTGAAGGAGGGAGGAATGAAAAATTAAAAAGCCTTGCCCATTGAGGTTTGGAGATTTGGAGATCATAATTTTAGGCTGGTGGTTTGCAGACCAATTAAGAAAGGGTGGGGCTTCCCATTGGAGGTCTGAGATTTGGTGGTCAAGGCTGCTCTTGAACCTGGGTATCCAATCCAGGATAAGGTAATCTCAGTCCCCTTTCTATTGTAAATTGTTTTATTATATTAAATGTGACTACATGGTTTGTCTCCTTGCCTTAGAGGTCATAAGTACACGAGTTCACAGAAAGAGCTTGAAGTCTCAAAGGCCACGAATATTCTAAGATGTGATGTGGCCATATAGGTTTGTAAAAGCACAATGGGACAGTGATATCACAACGGCAATACCACAATATCATGTCAAAATAATGCTTTGATACCACAATTAGTTGTTGATGCCATTCTCGTGATGAGGTCACAATAAGTTTGTGATGTCACAATGGGTTCATGATGTCAGAGTGGCATGGCAGATCTCAAATCTCATTAATTGGCAATGAATATATGAGTTCAAAAAGGGACTGTAATGTCTCCAAAGGCATGTGTTGTCACAAATGTGATGCCGTTCTCACAGGTTTGTGATGTCACAATGTGACAAAATGGTCATGATATCTGGCAGTATGATGTCACAGGGGATTTCTTTGTTTTTACTTTTTTAAATAAGTTATTTTTATTGTTAAAATACTGTACAGAGGGGTTACAATCACATGACTAAGGTAATGAGTACATTTCTTTTTTTTTTTTTTTTTTTTTTTTTGGGTCCAGTCGTGGGGCCTGAACTCTGGGCCTGGGCGCTGTCCCTCAGCTCTTCAGCTCAAGGCTAGCGCTCTACCACTTGAGCCACCTTCCCAGCCCCCATGAGTACATTTCTTATCAAGCATTGTTGCCTCCGCATTTGTTTATCCCCTATCATCCCTTCCCTTCCATCTCCACAACTACTTGGCTCTTAACAAGGTGCTGACAAGGACTGTTGACAGAAGCAGCAAGTCACTCTTATGGTTCCAAAGCAGCACAGGTACTTACTCCTGGTCCAGGCTTCATGGGACAAGCCTGTTTTTTTGGCAAGGCCAATTTTCTCCTTCTTTAGCTACACAAAATAAATACTCTTTGTACAATTTCTATCTGGGAATAGTTCAAAGTAGATTCCTTTTTAAAAATACATCATGGCCAGGTGCTGGTGACTCAGGATTGTAATCCTAGCTACAAAGAGAGGCTGAGATCTGAGGATTGATGTTCCTGCCTGGTCAGGAAAATCTATAAGACTCTTATCTCCAATTAACACCCAAAAGCCAGAAGTAGAGCAGTGGCTCAAGTGGTAGAGTATTGGCCTTGAGGAAAAAAGCTTAAGGACAGCACTTAGGCCTTGAGTTCAAGCCCCAGTACTGGCAAAAAAAAAAATATATATATATATATTTATATTTATATATATGCATATATGTATATAAATATATTTAATACATTTATGAGGTATCTTTTAATATAATTATACATTATATGTATAAATATATTTATAATCTATATTATATGTACATGTGTGCAATCAAGGGTATAGTATAAATATAAACAACATTCTTCCCTATTCGACTACCAAGCCTCTGACCATGGATGGAATTGAAAAGTTTTAGGTTGTGCCTAACACTTTTGTTGTCCTGACTAAAACAGCATCCTTCTTGATTTCTCTATAATTCTAATTGTTGGATAGTATTTCCTCATATGGAGACAGTTTTTAGTCTTTAATGGGAAGGAAAGACAGTTCATTGTCAGAGATTTTTGGATTGTTTTTTCCTTGAGGGGCTAAAACTAGTTCTCGTGATAATTATTTTCCCCTTTATCCCAGCCTAAAGTTCCTTGATGAGTTCAACTCATATTCACTTTCTACTTCTCTATGATTATTTCTAGTTGGGACTATAATTCAATGAGGTCTGGACAATATTTTCTTATCTCTTCCCTCCTTCAACTATTTGTTACTCGTACTGCATCTCCAATAATTACTTTTGAGATTCATGCACTTTTTATTAATCTATTTTTTGTGAACACACTGTACAGAGGGGTTACAATTACATGGGCAGGTTAATGCGTACATTTCTTATCAAGCATTGCAGCCTCCTCCTTTGTTTACCCTTCACATCCCTTCCAAGCCTCCCCCCACCCGATCCTCCCCGCTTCCCACCCCCCCCCCCCCCCCCCCGCCACCAACATTGTAAAGCTCCTTTTCGACATGACGACTTGTACTTCTCATTGTTGCAACAGGTCCACCTGTATCCTTAAACGACTTGTTTTTCCCCATCTCCTCTACAAGTTATACTGACATCAAATATAGTAAAAGCAGGGGTTATACTGTGGGGGAGGGACATACAAAGCTACAAAAAGATAATTTTATAAATGCATTAGAAACAAATGCATGAAAGGAAAAAAAACATTAAAATACATATCTAAGGATTCATTTTCCTAACATCACATAATCTGACCTTTTCCGCTTGACTCAGACATATACTAGATATTGCAAATAAGGGAAACCATGGCACCTATGTTTTTTGGGCCTGGCTTACTTCACTTAATATAATTTTTTCCAAGGTTTTCCATCTCCTAACAAATGGGGCAATGTCATTCTTTCTGATGGAGGCATAGAATTCCATTGTGTATATATACAACATTTTCTTGATCCTTTCACCTACTGAGGGACATCTGGGCTGGATCCATATCTTAGCTATGGTAAATAATGCTGCAATAAACATAGTTGTGCTGGTAGCTTTAGTGTGGTCATGTTCGTAAACATTTGGGTAAATGCCCAAAGTGGGACTGCTGGGTCATAGGGGAGCTCTATGTCGAGTCTTTTGAGGAACTTCCATACTGCTTTCCAAGTGGTTGAACAAGTTTACATTCCCACCAACAATGAAGTAAAGTTTCCTTCTGTCCACATCCCCTCCAGCATCTGTTGTTGTTAGAGTTCTTGATTTTTTCCATTCTAAATGGAGTGAGGTGGTATCTCAATGTTGTTTTGATTTGCATTTCTTTTATGGCTAGGGATGTTGAGCATTTCTTCATGTGTCTATTGGCCATCCTTCTTCTTCAGAGAAGTTTTTCTTTAAGTCTTTAGCCCACTTATTTATTGGGCAGTTGTTTCTTTGAGGATTTGTTGTTGGAGGATTTAATGTTTTGAGTTCCAAGTATATTTTAGATATGAGACCCTTGTCTGTTGTAAGGCTAGTGAAGATGTTCTCCCAATATGTGGGCTTTCTATTGATCTTGCTAGCTATGTACTTTGCCAATCAGAAGCTCTGCATCTTCATGCAATCCCACTTGTCCAACCTTTCTTTCATTTGTTGTGTTTCCAGGTCTCTATTCAGAAAATTTCGGCCTGAGCCAAGGAGACCTAGGATTTCTCCTATTCCATCCTGTAATGTTTTCAGAGTGTCTGCTTTGACTTCGAGATCTTTGATCCATTTGGAGTTGATTCTGGTGCAGGGTGATATATAAGGATCTAGCTTTAGTTTCCTACAAGAAGTTAACCTATTTTACCAGCACCATTTACTGAAGAGGCGATCTTTCTTCCATGCTATTGTTTTAGCTCCCTTATCGAAGATTATATGGCTATAGGTCTGTAGGTTTATTTCTGGGTTTTCAATTCTATTCCATTGGTCCTGAGGTCTGTTCTTATGCCAATACCAAGCTGTTTTGATTACTATGGCTTTATAGTAGAGTTTGAAATTTGTTACTGATATTCCTCCAGCAGTGTTCTTTCCATTGAGGAGCGTTTTTGCTATTCGTGGTCTTTTATTGTTCCATATGAATTTTTGGATTGCCTCTTCTATTTTCTTGAAGAATGAAGTTGGAATTTTGATAGGTGTCACATTGAATTTGTAGATAGCCTTGGGAAGTATTGCCATTTTCACGATGTTAATATTTCAAATCCAGGAGCATGGGAGGTTTTGCCATTTTTTAAGTTCTGTGTTGATTTCCTTATTCAAGATTTTAAAGTTTTCATCATAGATGTCCTTCACATCTTTGGTTAAGTTAATTCCTAGGTATTTTATTTTTTGTAGGGCTATTACAAATGGAGTTGCTTTCCTAATTTCAGCCAACCTTTTCTCATTGTTGGCATACAGAAAAGCCATTGATTTTTGCGGGGGGGTTAATTTATCCCCTGCTATTTTGCCAAAGTTTTGAATCAGCTTGAGTAATTTGGGAGGGGAGTCTATAGGATTTTTTAAATACATGATCATGTCGTCTGCAAAGAGGGAGGGTTTTATTTCTTCTTTCCCTATTTGGATCCCCTTTATGTCTGCATCTTGTCTTATTGCTGTAGCTAGGCATGCTAATACTAGATTGAAGAGAAGTGGGGCCAGTGGACATCCTTGTCTTGTTCTTGAGTTAAGAGGAAATGGCTTGAGTTTTTCACCATTAAGTATAATGCTGGCTGGAAATTTGTCATATACAGCCTTTATTGTATTGAGGAATGTTCCATGGATTCCTAATTTTTCCAAAACCTTCATCATAAAGGGGTGTTGGATCTCTTCGAATGCTTTTTCTGTATTTATTGAGATAACCATGTGGTTCTTATCCTTGCACCTGTTGGTGTGATGAATAATATTAATTGATTTGCGTATATTGAACCAGCTTTGCATCCCTGAAATGAATCCTGTTTGATTGTGGTGTATGATTTTTTGGATGAATTGTTGAGGTTGATTGGCCAAAATTTTGTTGAGAAGTTTTGCATCAATGTTCATCAAAGAAGTGTGTCTGTAGTTCTCTTTCTTTGATGAGTCCCTGCCTGGTTTTGGGATGAGAGTAATGATGGCTTCATAGAATGTGTTCAGTAGTGAACTTTCTCTTGCAATTTCATTGAAGAGTTGGAGGAGTATTGGTGTGATCTCTCCTTTGAAGGCCTTGTAAAATTCCGCTGTAAAACCATATGGTCCTGGACTTTCTTAGCTGGGAGGTCTCTTATTGATGTTTCTTCAGTGCTTGATATGGGCCTGTTAAGATGGTTTAACTCATCTTGGTTTAGTTTTGGCTTGTCAATATTTACTAGGAAAAGGTCCATTTCTGTCAAGTTCTCAAACTTATTAGCATAAATTTTTGAGAAGTATTCCCTTATAATTTTCTGAATCTTGGTTGTTTCCATGGTGATGTTTCCATTCTCATCTCTGAGTTTATTAATTTGGTTGTGTTCTCTTCTTTTTCTGATAAGATTTGCTAAGGGTCTGTCAATTTTGTTAAGTTTTTCGAAGACCCAACTCTTTGTTTGTTGATTTTTTCTATAGTATTTTATTCTAATTCATTTAATTCTGATTTAATTTTAATTATTTCTTACTGTCTACTGGA